>NC_137454.1:378169667-379369667 GCF_964235325.1 Thermobia domestica
TGTAGTATTTATAGGGATACTGCGTGAATTGCTTTGAAGAGCACTGTTTGTTCTGTGGGTGCGGTTACTGCAGTTAGGATGTATGAGACCCAGTTCATATCTTTTGTTGTCTTCTTGATCGCTTCCTGTATGAGGATTCCATTGGTTTTGTGAAGCTAGTTTCCTTGTCTGTGATTGGTCGTTCGGTTTCTTCTTCTTCCTTTTCAGTTGATACTTCTTGGCTGTTGTTTTCAGTGTGGTCCTTGAAAGGGTCGGATTCTTCTAGTGGGTATTTACTTGTTCTGTATTTGATAATATTTGGAGGTTTATTGTGATTGTAGTTCTGTACTCCCATCGGTCGTTTGGGGCAGCTGCTGTGCCCCGTTCCGTGCCCAGTCTTTCTGCATAAAGCGCAAACATTCCGGTTAGGTTGGAGCTTGCAACCTTCAGCGTGGTGCCCTCCGCATCTGAAACAGATCTTCTTGTTTTGGGAGACTGGGGTTGGGTGGTCATATTGATAGCACTTCCAACAGGGAGGTGGCCTAGCAGAAGTGCGTGAAGCTTCTGTTCGGTGGATTTTTTGAAAGAATGGTGTGCCTGATTGGACTAGCTTTTGTATTTGGTCTGGATTTTGGAAAACACCCTGATCAAGGGAACAGGTCCATCATTCCCCTGCATTCTGGTTGAGTTTGTGAATTCAATATGTTGTTTCTTCAGTTTTTATTTATTTCTTCTGTGTTTAGTTTGATGCCTTCGCCTTTTATGACGCACGTAAACGTAGGGCTGTTTTCTGCTGTTTCTTGAGGTGGTATTTTTCCCAGAATGAGTGTTATTATGGTATGTTATCTTCTTTTGTGTTTGCGTTAATGTTGGTGGTTTGTGCGGTTGTGAGGTGAGAGTTCTTCATTGGGTTTCTTGCTTTTGTGCTCTTCTCTGGCGGGTGTTTCTTGGTGTTCTTCTTTGTGTGTGGCTCTTCGTGAGTTTCTTGTGATTGAGATATGTGTGTGTTCTTCTTTTGTGCAGTAGTGGTGGAGAAGTCCTCTCTGTCCCATTGGAAGAATGTTCGTTCGCTGTACTCTCTGAAGCTTTCGGGACTGAATGTTTGGTGAAAAAGGAGAGAGTCTTCAGGTTCTGTGAATGTGAGATTAATGCAAGGGATCTCGCAATCCGTTGTTGTGGTGATTTTAATTGTGAACTATATTTCTTTATTGGATTCCCTCTCAATTGTTTGTTGGATGTCTTCTGCAATTTCGCTCATTTTTCATATGTATAGTATTCTTTTCCGGGGTGTATATCCTACAGAAGGGTAATAGCGCTCCCTCTGTAGGAACGTCAGCTTCAGTTGGGCTGGGTGGGCTATTCACCAGAGTCGTGTCCTCCATGAGCAGTCTCGTCTTCCATTGGTGGGTCGGTTCTGGTGTTGATGGGATTCTAGGTTGGCTTCTTTTGGTCGGGCCTCTAACCATGGTTGTGCATATGTGTGTGAATTTTTGTGATTTTTTAGGTAGTGAGTGGCGTGGTCCTAAAAAGGGGCAGACTTATGTGTGTGTATGCGGTGGGACTGTGTTCCCGAGGAAGGGGAGAAGAGATCTACACAAGCGACTGTCGCCTAAGGCTGTACAGCAAGGATACCAATGCGAATCTTGGTTATCCAAGGGACCAACACTTCTCGATCTTTCTCTTTTTTCCACGGGAAGCACATAGGAAGGGGGTGACAGAGCCATTCTTGACGATGGTAGCACTTGGCTTTGAATTCTGGACGGAGGCAAGGATCGACGAGTTTCAACGCCAAGACATCATCTTCAGAGCATATCAGAAATACCTTGTTATTGGCTGTATTTGCATCGTTTTTTATTGTTTGGTATGAGTAAAGCTTTGCGAAATATATTTTGCATTTATGGGAAGTGACTAATAACATTCTACGTTTTCTGTAATCAGTCACAACAACATTGTTGTAAACCTGTGAATTATCTGACAACAGTTACAGATAGCGGTACTTCCATCTATTTTCTTTATCTGTTATTCTTTTGTCTTAGCACGTATGAACAGAAGATGGCAGAACTGTTGCTTATATAACTGTTGTCAGACGATTCACATGTTTACAGCAAGATTATCGTTATCGATTACAGAAAACATAGAACATTATTTGTTACTTGGCATAAGTGCCAAATTTATTTCGCCAAGTTTTGCTTATATTAAACGATAAATACCAATGGAAATTATCCCAGGTAGTAATGAGTTATTCCTAATATGCTCGGAAGACGATGGGCTTGGTGCTGCACAATATATACGTTTATTTTACGCAGTAGCTATTCTCCACAGGACTGGAAGGTGTCTAAGGTCTGCATGTTCTTAAAACCTAACAAACCACCTTACTCCGTGACTTGATATCAACCCATACAATTAACTTCTACTTTGGGTAAACTGTTTGAAAAAATCCTGGTACGTCGTCTCCATCCATATCTGAGCGAACATAACCTTCTACCTTCTCATCAAACAGGATTCCGGCCGCTATATAGTATCAATGACCAACTACTTCGACTTACCACTATAATTACCAATCATTATAACAAAGCAGTACCGTCTTGCCTCGTACTCATGGACCTCGAGAAAGCGTTTGACCGCATTTGGCATTACAGCTTATTTTATAAACTATTGAAACTCGGAATTCCTCTTACTTACCTTCGAGTTATATATTCGTTTATACTGAATCGTATTGCCTATGTGAATATCAATGGTACATTATCACATCCGATATTCCCACTGACCGGCGTACCACAGGTTTCAAGCTTATCACCACTTCTTTACATCCTCTATGCATCGGATTTACCATCTCCAGCACCTAATACATATTTGATGATACCGCTTTTCTCACGCTTGGTAAAACAATTCAGCAAATTAATGTCCACTTACAGGCTACAATTACGGCATTTCTTCAATGGTGTGATAAATGGAGACTCACCGTTAACGAAGATAAGACACAGACGCTAGTAATTTTACCGCCCAACCGCCGCAGTACGGTTCACCGTAATCCAAATTTGCTACGGATACGTGTTGGTGATCATGTTTCTAAGAGTATGCGTTTCATGGGAAATTGTTTCCGTTTAAAATATTGAGTTATCTATGTTCTATAAAACGACACTAAGGTTATCTCTTTATATTCAACCATAACGAAGATATTGCTATTGTTATCTTGGCATTGTTCATTTGACACTTCCGGCCGCCATTTTCCAATATGGCGGCGAATGTCACCTGGGATTTCACGGAACTTTTAGTATGTTGTTTAGAACATCATTTCCAACATCTGGACCAATTTTCAGCTTGTTACTAATCTGTTCCTTTCTTCATTAAAATTTGAGCTTCATTTACTGCGTTAATATGTTCATATACTGTATAACGTATAAAAAATTGAACGTCAAAATCTGTTTATCTGTAAAATTACTTGTTGTAACTATTCTCTCATACACTGTTATTAGAATTTAAATGTGATTCCTCAGTATCAGTAGTGGCGTTTAAAAATGAATTAGATGACTTAATGGTAAACTATGAGATGTGAGAATTTTGTTCGTAATTTTGACAGTGGAGTTAACAACTAAGTATCTAATGTACTGAAACTTTTCTTTGCACTTAATACAACATAATTATGATTATCAATGATAGTACATTTACAAGGACTTACAAAATCACCCGTAGATCCAATGTACATTCTGGCAAAGATTCCGTATATGGATGCTGTTTTCATGCTGATAGATTTTAGTTTTATTCCTACTCACATTCTGTCAGTCGCAGTTGAATGAAATTGGATATATGCATTGATAGGTTGATATACTAATACTTAGAAAAACAATTGAAACATGCAATACTTTTATTACTTATGATCATATAAACATCTTCCAATGAAATATAATAAAATTGTTATCGTTATAAGACCTAGAAGGAAACTATTTTTTTATGAGTGTATAAGAACAATTTATTTACAAAGTACAATTACCATAAATTATTTTGTATGAAAATATATTTAATTAATTTACACAGTAGCAATTAAGAGTGGGTATAGTAAAATTTCAAAGAAATCCCTTTGAAGCTACTTATTTACAATACAGGTACATTTAGAAATCACTTTACGTTTGTTGTTAAATGCAAAACAAGTTATGATGTAATAGTACAAAATAACATTAAACGCACAACAAGTTAAAAGTATAGTTAATATCATTAAAAATTTTACAAAATATGTAAAAGATATTTAATTTTAATACCAAGCCTTCATATATGAACTGCATACTATGTGGAACACTTAAACATTTGGAAGAAATACACCAAACCGTTGTAATCAATTCAGCGTATAATGATCTTAACATATAATTGGATTTACTTAGTTTGCCCTACTGGTGTTGTTTATGTTTTCCTTCATATACAGTTTGTAGTTTGTTCATATTTATTAAAAGCTACATTAATAGTTGGTAAAGACACTACATTAAACACCCTCGACAAAGTGTATTTAGTCGAGGATGGAGCAGAATTTTATACATGTATAAACAAAGAAACAAAAAAAAAAAAAACAGGCATAGAAAATAATTACAACTTCTAGCAATCTTAAAACTATCATCTAACTCCCACTTTCATGATGCTATCTTAACCTTAGGGAATAATTTAGCATCTCCACCTCCTAAAAATATTTCATAAGTTAAACTGCGAGTTGTCTATACTGGCATGTTCTCACCGGTACGCAATACTATGGAGAAATATTGATAATTAAAGCAAAGATTATTTTATATAAATGTTTTCTGTCATAATTGGAATATTGGTCCACTCAACCATTCACGTGATATTCCAGGATAATTGAATGCCTCGTGTGTCCCTTCCAGTAGCATTGTCACTAAATTTATGTAAATTTATATAACATAAATATGGCATTCGTTAAAAGCAAAGTCTTAAACAGTTACGCTGCTCACAGTTGATAGCAATGCTGTACCAAAAATGAAAACAAATACAATGATAACTATAAAGCTACTTTTCTGCCTGGGATAATGTTGACTATAAGTAGAACGAAACCATTCAGAATTGGTGCTTCAGTATCTTGTACAAAGTTTGAATTCTGAATACCAGAAAATTATTCTTTTTATGACAGTTAATAATCCAAAACATTATCTTTAATTATTTTAATATGTGTTAATATTCTTATGCTTATGGAAAACTCCATTAATCAATTCACACAATCACAACACACAGACTCCGTTGTCAGTTGTTTACTTACTTAGCGTTGCCATGTTTGAAAGATTATGGAGAAACTAACTAAACCATCATATTATTGCAACATCTAAGATAATAATAAAATCCATACAATAAAAGTTAACCATACATGAACTCACCTTTGTAAAAAGAAATAGGAATGAAAAGCTGAGATGGGAGTTTTAGCTTTTCTAATTTCATAATTAGGAAACTATTAATTTATCTTTGATAATTAACTTTTAATTATCAAAGCTTGGTTCACATTATCGTTCAATATATTTTAAAAATTGTTCATCACAACATAAAAAGTTCGTATCTAAATTCTTGATATGGTTTACAAAAGTTGTGTCATTGTATTATTATTCCTCACAATCTAACTAATATCTGACTGTAAATAAGGAGAGCTGTATCAGCCTAATAAAAACCTTTTCTATACAAAAATATGTAACTGCGTTCAAGACGGGGTACGAAATAGTAGAATTATTTAATTACATTCGTGTAGCAAACTCTGTTTCAGGAGACAACTTCTTACCTGAAATACTCTATCAATAATCCAAAAGTGAAGTTAGAATATCGGAACTGAGAAATATCACTTTTTACGTTTCTTAAAAGTTTCGTAAAATATGAAAAAAAAAACTTGAAGAAAATATTTTTTGATTTCTTCCAAAACTGGAAACATTAGTGACATGTGTGGGTTGGTACCGGATCAATTATCTATCCAGTAAATAACTTACGTTTTCAAGTTTTTCTATTCCCATTAGCTATTGCGGTGATTTTGAGACAAGAATAGTTCTAATTAAAGTGTGTTTACTTTACCTAGTGATAGTATGATAGAGACTGTAGGTTCTTCTGTACATTCAATAGGGGGATAACCTAGCATATCAATCACGTGTAAAGCTTATGTCACCGATGAGTGAGTACGGAACTCAGTTTATCATCAGATTTTGCAGGTAACGTGAAAACAAGTGGTGAACAGGATGAGAAATTTAATAATGATGTAAAATATTTTTTTGTAAGAAACATTTGAAGAAAATCAACGAACACAGTCAAAATATCTACGAACCAATATGAAGAGGGAAAGCTTCGAAATTTTTTTGAGGCATAATTTCCGATTGATTCTTGTAGGATTTAATAACGAATAATGAATTAATACTTAATGTCACTCTCCGAGTGGACCAATGGAATAAATGTTAATTGCAAGATGTTAAAATGCTAGTGATTTTACTTATTCTTCAGCAACTGTAACTCTAACATAAGTTACAGGACTAATGTAGGCTATCAAACAGCGCACATTGGAATATCATTATACATATCTTATAGCAATACCTAAACTCTAATAATTTCCAGTAGACTATACAAACTTAATAAAAAAAATAACGCACTAAAAAGCAGGAAACAAAATCTATGAAAAGCAATTTTAACCAATTTCAACAAAAACACTAGAAAATATAAAAAAATAAAAGCATTAGAAAGTAATAATAATAATAATAATAATAATAATAATAATAATAATAATAATAATAATAATAATAATAATAATAATAATAATAATAATAATAATAATAAAATACTGGAAACGAGTAAATAATTCATTAATATGTACATATGAAAGGTATTAAAGTCTGTGTCAAACCAAGGAAATGAAAGCCTCATAAAATTATCATGGAAAGTAATATTTTATTAGCTATTAGTTTATTGAGCTTGGCACAGACTGCAAAGTGTTTTATATGTAGACAATAGTAATGAATTATTTCCTGCTTTTAAGTGATTTATTATTAACATTTTTTTCTTTAGTTATTTTACTTGGTCGTCTTTTCCGCTATTCCTCACAGAGAATTGGGAACAAGATATGTTTCCAATCCGTTTGCTGCAATTACATAGGGTCTGCCATCCTGTCATTGGTATTCGATCCTATTATAGCAGCACTAGCAGCAGCTCTTTCAATAGGCGCTGCAGATACTAATTTACTAGGAGATTCTCGTCTTCCATATTGACTCCTGAATTATTAGGTTTAAATAATTACTACTTTTCTGACCTGAGTATGTATTTTTATTCTTTATTAAAGTTTAATTTAATACGTAACAGTTTTCATAACATAACGTTATCTTCTTCAGACGTTATGCAAATTGTTACGCATTAAATTAAACTTTAATAAAGAATAAAAATACATACTCTGGTCAGAAAAATAGTAATTATTTAAAAATCTTTCTTTTAATTTCAGTCAGCATTACCAATTTCATGTAAGCCATTTTTGAAACTAAGAAATGCATTCTTTAAAAACAGCTCCATTAAGACTTCCTACAAACATGAACTCTATTAGCAAGGCGGTAGGTGATAAAACAGACTAACTCCCAGATAACACCATCCAACACAAGCATTGCCGCAACAAAGCAATAAAAGAGCAATCTTTTGGAAATGATACCCTTCACATGCAACTTTTTTTTTTTTTTTTTTTTTTTTTTTGCGCACCCAATAAACTAGCCCACTCCTACTACTACACTTGACATTCCAATAAAATGAAGGCCGTTCATGTTATATTGTGCCACATTGCTAGGTATGTCAATCAAATGTACTAACATAAACATTTATTGTTACCTATTTCCAAACCTAATTGTTTGACAAATCGTTATTATTTACTATTTTCCAAGGCTTATGTTGAAGTCTCTTTACGTAGTGGCGCTATTCTAATTTTTTAACAATTTGTTATATAGTGTATATAGCGAGAGAGAGAGAGAGAGAAGTGACAAGTAGAGTCCTGTGATGATATTAGATACCATTGCGAATATCTTGAAAACAAATCATCCAAGATAGATGGTTGTGAAATTATTCTAAAGACCTTAATCCAGCAATGAATCGACAATTGTTGATAACGGTATGTATGCGTTTCAAATATAAATAATCCTTACCACTACGTTCATGTGATCCCAGTTTTTGTTCTTGATATCTGAGCTTTTGAGATTAAGAAATAAACGCTTATAACTTGCTAAAAGTGATCATATATTTAACCCTTTACCTGTAAGAATTTCTAAAAACAAAGATGGTTAAACTATAATTTACTATTCCTGGGTATAACGGCGTAAATTTTACTGTTATAGGTATGTATGGGTATAACAAACGGTTCTGCAGATTGGTTATATTTCAACAACAGGTTCTAGAGGACCGGTGTGAACCGGTTGAATAGCACCACTATCTTTACGTATAATTCATTTAATTTGTTTTATTCTATAAGAGGTAATTCATTTCAATCTAGTTGTTGTATAAAATAAAAGCAAGCTTTTAGAATTAAAGAAAATGGCAGAAAGAAACACCCAAACAAGGAAAACTGGATAAGAAAAACTAGGGAAGGAATAAGACGAATAACGAAGTAAGCAGGCGTTGGCAGTCTATGATTAGACAGCATGAACAGGTAGTATTCACCATAGAAACAATCGACTACGAGATCAGAGTTTTTCCTGCCTGTTCTATTGCGATTACTAAACGCTACCATTTCTATCCGCTCCAGCTTATACCGGTGGCATTGTCCTGTACTCTGTTGAAACTGAGATAATGTGATGAGGAACGGCCTATAGTGAAGGGTAGTGTTGCCACGAGACGAGACGAGACTTGAGGCTGTCTCGTCTCGTCTCGTGCAAAGCATGTCTCGTCTCGAAAAAATGCGCTCGTCCCGTCTCGTGTCTCGTCTCGAGAGGTTCTGTCCCGTCTCGTCTCGTTTGTCTCGTTTTGTCTCGTCTTGTCTCGTAAAAACTATAGCAGCATACCATGGGAAGGAAAGTTAAATGTAGCAGGCTGCACCATGCTAATCAAGATACAACTAAGTTACAAGTATTAACCAGAACACAAAGACAAGAAATGTCACGGTAGCTACACCGTGGAGCTTTCACCTCTGGTGTATGTGGTAGTCGGTTCGATCTCGGTTAGTGCCATGTGAGCTTTGTGGTGGACAAACACCGTGTGCGTGGGTTTTCTCGGATTTCTCCCGTTTCCTCCCACTTTCTTCATTCCACCATTTCATTCATTACTCATCATCACCGTCTCCTTTAGCCTAACCGGCATAACCGTGGGACCTAAAACTCAAAGATTTCATTTCATTTCATTTCATTTTTCGAATGTGTGTGTTTTCTCGAAGTTGTCTAGTGCCACTTTCTTCATTCCACTAATTTTCCCATAATCATCCATTCGGGTTGGGCCAAAGTTGCCTAAAGGTCTTAAAAATAAATTCAAATAAGCTCACAAGGCAAGGACAAATAGTTTACAAGATAATATATCTCTGCTGTTAGTTGTCTGAGGCTTCTCGACCCTGGCTTTTTTTTTTTTTTTTTTTACTTTCTGAAACATTGAAATTTGTTTCACCAGTTTCAATACACGAATATACAGTAAATTGCTCATAGGTACGTCGAAGATGAAGACACTAATGTCAAATAATGTTTACACGACAAGCAAAGTTCGATGTAAAGGTGTCACCATCCACGACACTATCGTATACTATCAGCCCACTTGCTTTATAATGTCTGTATATATATATATATATATATATATATATATATATATATATATATATATATATATATATATATAGAGAGAGAGAGAGAGAGAGAGAGAGAGAGAGAGACAGAGACAGAGACAGAGAGATGGAAAGATATATAGATAAATAGAGAGATAGATATGTGTGTACACTTTGATTTCATATATTCCAGCCTTTAGGTTTCCATACCAATCCAAAAACTACTGTCCATTTTAGCATGTTTAGATTTGTTGCAATTATTTTTTTTTTAAAAAAAGCTCGGAACCAAATAATTTTATTGAGTAATGGAAAGTATTTGATTGAAATTTTATATGTTACTGCACAGTAAGCTCTACTTAAAGTGCCATAGTAATGGGAGCTGAACGACACATCGGACCAAAGAATGCTTGGGGCCAGTCTTCACCTCCATGGTACAAATCTGTTCCCATAACCGCGGGATGTGTGCCACTATATGGTGGTTGCCCCGTTTGTGTAACAAACTCATGACAGTACACCCAGATTAGCTAGTGGTCTAAAAAATAGTTGATTTTTGGGTGGCCATTTTGGATTAAAGTTTCTTATATTGTCGTGATCTATTCGCAATCATTCAACGTACATCTTCATACCAATCTGAGCGGTCTGCGGCGATAGACCATCGGCTTGAAGGCCCCGGGTTGAGTCCCGGAAGGATCATGTGTATGGATTTTAACAGCATTTGTTTTTTCGTTTTGTGTCAGGGGGCGAAATCGTACGGGATAGAAGGATTTCAGTCTGAAAAAATTGGAGAGAATATCCTCCCCAGGATACTTTCATGGGAGTAAGGAATTAGTAAAAATATAGGATATACATTTTATAGCAGGTTTAAAATTATGGTTTGGGTATCCTATTTCTTTTCTGTTAATTATGTTCTTCAATGTTCGAATTTTGATCATTCTCATGATATTTTCTGCTTTCAATGGAGTTCCATGAATATTATACCAAATGTTCTTTACACTCTGTAAGAAACCATTTCTGAAGATAATTTAGGTCCTAATGAATATTATTCACTAGGAAAGGGAAGTATTCCCCTCCTCTCAACATAGAAGTAGAGCAAGGTCCGTCGACCCTACTGTTCCGCGCTTTTACAGGTCCCTTCATAACTCGCTGTTTCTGCGTAGCCACTTTCCCCAGCTGTAGTGTGACGACACCGTGGTGAAGCAGGGACAAATATCGTGTGGTAAGCCTATGTTCCGTCTTAGCGATTTGCAAAGGAAACAAATTTTTAAATGCAATAAAAGTAAAGACTACATACAGGTACAATATGTACTCACTATAGCATTGAGTATCACTTGAAGAACAGCTTTGCATCCACTGTCTTAAAGAACATTCCTCCTGCGGAGTTCCTGTGTTTTCTATTCAAAAACCGAATTCTGAAGTATGTCTTAGCCTTGTCGAATAGTTTCAACATAGAAGTGTCTTTCTTGGGACATAAAACGGTCGGCCAATCACATTCTTTTTCTTTTCTTCGGTTCACAGTTTTTTGTGAAATATTCGAAATATAACTTCATACTATTTTATTGCTTCCATCCACCTGGAAGAAGGTGAAACGAGACCACCACATAGCCTCATATTGCCACCATTGAACTTCGAAAGAATCGCAACTATCTTGAATTATGAGACTTCAACTTTCGATATCATTTCGAAGAGTAATTTTTACTTTTCATAGTTTTACCGAAATCATAATACACTGGCTGTTTCCACACACCTATTGAGCCTCGAATCATTGGCACCTGTATATTTCTGTGTGATCCTAAAAATAAATAAACGTTTTGGTCATAGCATACACGCCTATTAACATTCAATTCATAAAATATAAGCAATGAAAATTTTTCCACACCCTTTAAGTAGCGCCCTTGCTAAGTCAAAATTTTCAAAACTGGGGTAGGAATACCAGGAAAAACGGTAATTTTTGCATACAATGTCGAAATGTTGACACATTGGGTACGGGGATTCGAACTTGTAACCGCAGATGATTGTATAATTTATCAATGAGGCGTGTTGTGTTAATGCACGAATGATATCTTAATCAATCCATCTTAGTTTTTCCTGCCATTCATTAGCATATTTACTTGGCCCTGTATAAAACTTTTTCGTAATATATCCACCGCCGGTTATTAACCACTTTATTGAAACGATCACAATATTATATTTTAGAACTGGCCTTTGAAATTAATTCTTTGTTATATTTGCTTTCCAATTCTTTTAACTTCGTTTGTAAACATATTATTTTGGGTTTGTACATACTGTTATACTTCAGTTTTTCGTTCTCTTTACGCAAAAAGGAGAGCTCTTCTTTTAGTTTATGCCCCTCACTCTCCACAAAACAAACGAAAAATAACATAAACAAAGAGTTATTTTTTATTTCAATCACAATAGTTATTTCATCTGTCTGCACCCCAATGTCTGATTCGTTTTTTCTTTAAACACCTAACTTCCGTACATTTAATTCTTTCATTATTTACATCAACACGGTTCCGTATAGTAAAGGTAAGTTTAGTGAAGGCACGTCTTGTTTAAACTTTTTCTTGGGTAGAATATTTAGAAGCTCACATTTTAAATTATGTCCATAAGC
The DNA here is from genome assembly GCF_964235325.1 of Thermobia domestica. Lineage (NCBI taxonomy): Eukaryota > Metazoa > Arthropoda > Insecta > Zygentoma > Lepismatidae > Thermobia > Thermobia domestica. The sequence continues at coordinate 378,181,988 of NC_137454.1, forward strand.
TTCGGGAATAAAATGATCGGAATAGACGCTGGCGTTTTCAACTTTAAAGATTCATTCCGACAGCATTTCTTTTCTCAAACTTTCCGCAAAGGAACCGAGGGAAATACATGATAAATAACTTATACACTCTGTAAATTGGAACCCGTAGTATTTCTACTATAATTGCGACAAGTACTTAGTGTACAATTCGACATGCTTATGGGCTAACACGAGCACTACAGTAATTAATGTTTTCTTAATACAGGAAAGCAAGAATCACTCACTTTCCTGCAAAAATCAAAGAAACAAACAAGGGTGAATGACAAGGACCTTGGGCGAAAGCTGTTTCTGCTCCCGCCGTGACGTCACAATTTTACTGCATCTTCGGTTTTCAAAGAAGGGTAGTTATGACGCGACCTTAAAAGAGGAAAGGAACAGTAGGGTCGACGAACCTTGGAAGCAGAGGGCAATTTCGCACACTGGTCAGATCAAACATTTCCGCGTAACAAAACGAAGGTCCCCCTGTAAAACCTCTTCATTTAAAGTGTTATTGTTAGTATCATAAATTTACTGAAAGCAAACAATTTGAAGGGTTCGTCGATAATATCTGCTTCTTTTGTCCTGCGCCCGCCTTCCAAACGAAGAGGTGAATTTTACAACATGACTGCTGTATAATAAGCCAGCGATTGGTAAAATGGTAAAAGTGTATTTTTATGTGTATGTATGTGTGTGTGTGTGTGTGTGAGAGAGAGAGAGAGAGAGAGAGAACGAGAGAGAAGACAAAATTTTAGTTGCAAGATGACATACTTCAATTGCCGTTTTCGGTTAATTTCGGATCATATGGCAAAAAGAATACCGCCACCAGAGAATCCGCCATCTCAACCAGAACTTTCAACTACAGCCTGTAATGAGTGTAGACCTTATCCAGTTTTCAAATTGAATAGATGGTGGTGGTAGTTCGGTTTCTTGACCTTGTAAAAATCTTCCCTGTCTTTGATTTTGTTTGTCATCATTCCAGCCAGAAATGAAAAAAATGAGAATTCCTCAGTTTACAGCAAGGGGAATTGGGGACAAGACATTAGGGATGATATTCCTGGAAGCTCATGTATCACGATTGTTTCATTCAATAGACAGAGGACACTTTTCTATGAAGGCTTTTCAACATGTTTTCTCACAAAGGGGATTTTGCTTTTGCAATCTATATGACCACTGGCAATTTCAATCTTGGCCATTCCCGCCAGCGTTTTCATTTTCGAGACACGACACGAGACGGGACAAGTAGTCTGTCTCGTCTCGTGTCTCGTCTAAAAGGGTTCCGTCTCGTCTCGTGACAACACTAGTGAAGGGTATCTAGCTTGATAGTTTGTGCTTATGCAAAGTGTATTGGACTCAAACCCTGATCGAGATTTGAAACTCATGTTAATAATAGGTCCTGCCCTTTACAGCTCGTTATTGTTTATGAATGTAGACCACAAAATATCTAAACGCTTTCTTGTTTACTCCTTTTTCTCCATATGAGATAAAGTAAGTTTACTGCAGGAACCTGGGATGTCACAGAAAGTCCTCTTTGATATAACCGCTATAGATGAATTGCTGAAAAAACGCCAATACTTTGGTCAGCTAGGAGATAGGTCTTGTCTGAGCTCTGAAATAAGCTCAACTAAGAAAATAACATAAAAAAGTCATGAATATTTGTACGGAAAATAAGTTACGAAACTCAATTCATGAATATTGATTTGCGACTACTAAAATCACAGAGTAAAAGCAGTTCTCTTAACACAAACAATGGAATACAAATTTGTGGCAATTCGATAGATAATATAAACTACTTCTACTTACAACGGAGGCAGATTTAATATAAAATTGATACAACTCAATTATACTCCAATTAACAGATAACTTTGGGAATCCCTATTAATAGAGCAGAACGTCTTAGGCTGTCAATCATAAAAAATTCTTGATAGTTCAAAGTTTTCCTTATAGGTTCTACAGTTTGAACTGACTCTCGGCCTAGCATCAATCTAGCATGTAGCAAATTTGTGTTTTAAAACTACTCTACAGTATGTGTCGATCTATTGCAATTTAAAAACTGCATTGGAAGTTTAAGTTTCAGACGAAGATAATCTACTATCATAAACTAGTAATCCCGTGAATAAGGTTAACATTTACAAAAAAAAAAAAAAAAAAAAAAAAAAAAAATCCATTACTTTTCACTAATTTTGACTGTTGTCGTAGTAGGAAAACTACAAATAGTTGAACGTTCTTACTGAAACACATACCTATAAGCTACAGTGGATTTTATTTTATCAACTAGGTATAGAATTATGTCACTCTACCACATCATTTCATCCACTGTTTTTTGTAGTTTCTTTTTTTAAATTTCATTGGTCCTCAAATATTATTTAAGATTATTTGGAGATAACGTTAATATTCTGACATGATTTTTTTATTCTGTTAATCCGCTTTTATGATATGGGTTAGAATCTACGTTACGTGGGAATTTAAATCACAGAGCCTTATTCCGTAACGACCTACGCATTGTTAAACACAAAACAACGAAAATAATGAAAACAATAACTCATATGCTCACTACCGTTAATTAAATGCTAATGTTGTGTTGCTTGGACGTAAAAGACTATGAAATGCACCCCCCCCCCCAATTTAGCGCGGAATCAATAATTTATAATTTGTCTTAGCCAGGATATTTCACAATAAAGAAAAATTCTGTTAGTATTACAGTGATACAGCTTCCCTCCAGTATATCTTACCCGGGATGTACTTGAACTTCAACCCACAAAATGGGGGTGGTGTGTATATTCCCTGAAAGCTTGGGTCAAGGTAAGATCAAAACTGGTTACTAGAATTGGGGAGGTGTCAAGCTTTACGCTTGAGGGCAGCATGTTACTAACTTTTTATTAAAATCTTTACACGTGTCCATAAACTCCTTTGCAACCCCGAAAAATCTCAAACTGTGAGACAGATATGAAAACAGAAAAACATGTCTTTCATCATTTCAAAAGTACAACGTATCAAAGTAAACTAAATTGTCCCAGGGTCCCGCGCAGGGATCCAGACGGGTCCAACTCAAAATATTTAAATGGAAAGGGGAGTCAACTTGCATATCGTATGAAAGTTGGTGTTAAATAAAAGAAGATAAATCCAGTCTTGACTCTCTACGAAAAGCTTGTGCAAAATAGCGGTACGCCAAAATATCAACACAATCTTCATTGCAAAGTCTATGGCCACTCGTACGAATCTGAAAGGATGGGATAAATGTAGAAATAAAAACATACATATGTCGTCATTTCAAAAATATAATGATTCAAAATAATAAAAAAATATTCCAGGGTCCGAGACGAGTTCCAACTCAAAACGTTGAAATGGAAAGTGGTTCAAGTTGAGATCGTATGAAAGCTTATGCTAAGTGAAAGAAGAGGAAACAAGTCTCGACTCCTGATGGAAAAGTCTATGACCACTTCTATTAATCTCAAACTGTGAGACAGGTTTAAAAACAAAAAAAAAAAAAAAAAAACTAGAATGTATCAAAGGAAATGACACGCTGCCATTTTGCAATGCTTATCGACAGTCGAGTCTTGTACAATGTCCAATACTGTATTATTTTACACCAGCTTTCACATGATGTGCTTAATTATCAGTCTTGGCATTTGAAACTTTTCAGTTGTACCCAGTCTGGGATCCTGGGGTTGAAACTGGGACATTTCTTTTTTTTCCTTTGATACTTTCTAGTTTCTGTGTTGTTTTTACACCTGTCTCATAGTCACACTTTATACGATACTCAACTTGAACTCCTTTCCATTTCAACATTTTGAGTTGGACCCCCTCTGAAACCCTGGAACATTTTTTTGCTTTGAGTCATAGTACTTTTGAAATAATGACATCCATGTTTTTGTTTCTACATCAATCCCGCCGTTTCAGATTCATACGAGTGGTCATAGACTTTGCAATGAAGATTGTGTTGATATTTTGACCTAGCGCTATTTTGCACAAGATTATCGTAGAGATAGAGTCGAGACTTGATTTATCTTTTTCTTATTTAACACCAACTTTCATACGATATGTAAAAATGAATTTTTTGAATTTTACGTCCCACGATTATGCCGGCTAGGGATAAAGTAGACCGTGATGATGAGAAATGAATGAAACGGTGGAATGAAGAAAGTGGGAGGAAACGGGAGAATCCCAAGGAAACCCACGCACATGGTGTTTGTCCACCAATACGATATGCAAGTTGACTCTCCTTTCCTCCGGGGGACCCTGAGAGAATTATTTTTAATTTGATACGTTTTACTTTTGAAATGATGAAAGAAAGGTTTTTCTATTTTAATATCTGTTGCAACGAACTTTATGGTCAGCCTTAAAGATTTTAATAAAAATGCTGCTCTGAAGCGGAATGCACGACACCTCCCGAAATTTGGAAATCGGTTTCGATAATACCTTGATCCAAGCTTTCAGGAAGTATATACATAACCTCACTTTGTGAGTTCAGGTTCAAAATCATCCGTAGTTAGATTCATGAATAACACAATGTGTTTTTAATCTTTTCTATTAAAATGCTACAATGGCAATTTAAAGCGACCGAGCTCCAACCTATAACTTTAGTTTTCATCTTTTTAATATACGGTAAATATTTTTGAAAAGGTGTACTTTAAATAAATTCCTTAAAGAGACCTTTTTCGCAAAGTTTATCCTTTTAAATTATTGTTCAAAGCCTTTGCATTTTAATAAGCCTTCTCCGAAATAAATGCAAACGAATTGTGCTGCCATCTCTGGAGTTTTTTAAACTATACGTTTCTGGACGTTTATATGTTTGTGGCAAATCTTTCGACTGTGAGATCTCGGAAACTACAGGCTCTAAAAGGATGACGTTTTCACTGATCGATTGCAAATTTTGCGTAGATTGTCAAGTTCTAACTCAGTATTTAAAAAAGACATGGCCATTATTTATTTATTACATTTTTACGGGTGCAATAGAAATGTTGAAATTTAAAAAAAAAAAAAAACACTAAAACATCATACCCTACCTATGATACATTCCAGTGTATATAGGGGCTGCATATCTCTCAGGTGCTTGTTTGTCTCATGGCCAAATTATAATGAAAAACGAAGGATAACCATTTCTCCATCTAAGTTGAATCTTTATTGTTTGAAGTGTTTTGCCCAATGAACACCATATATCACTGACATTATAATTGATTGTATGTATAATGTATTAGCTTATTTTAAAATGTATAAAACGATAATCATGCCTGTTGTTCTGTATGGTTGCGAAATATGGTCTCTCGTTCCGAACGAAGAACATAGATTGAATGTATTTGAGAACAAGATCCTGGGACGAATATTCGGATCCAAGAGAAACGGGAATAGGGAATAGCGGAATCTTCATAACGAGGAACTACACAATTTATACGGTTTATCCAACATTGTTAGGGGTCATCAAATCTAGGAGGCTCAGGTGGACAGGTCATGTAGCCAGGATGGAAGAAAGACCGAACGCTTTTAAAATCTTAACTGGAAAACCAGCCGGAAAACGACCATTAGGAAGACCTAGGTGCAGATGGGAGGACAATATTAAGATGGATCTCGCAGAGATAGGAATACAAAGTAGAAACTGGATCCAATTCGCTAAAGATGGAAGTCAGTGGAGAGCTTTTGTGAACGCGGCATTGAACCCCATGGTTCCATAGGTCATAGAGTTACTTAGTTTATGTATTTGCTTATTACATACTACATGCAAGAAGAAAGAAAACACAGATCATACATGAATTAAAAACTGCAACCGGAAGTAGGCTCAAATCTGGCAAACGGTACGAGATATTGAAAAAGTAATCGAAAAAGATCTTCCCTTTACGGTATCTCTTGCCGATTTTTACGAATATTTCTTTCACTTGTGTCTGCAAAGGAACATGTACAGATGTGAAGAATAACAAAGAGATTCATGCTCATATATGAATGATGCGCTGTGTAAAGAGCGCAGGTTCAGCTAGTTTTTCTTGGAAATTTAACTTATTTTACCTGAAGTTTAATATTTTATTAGTGTTGTGTAAAGGAACCCTCTTTCCACTGTTTGTTAGCCAATTTACAACTCGCAGAGTCCTAACAGTGATAGAGACTGCAATGTCCAAGCTTCGACAGACTCAACAAGACAGTCTTGTACTGCTGAGGGCTCAGAACATCTTAAATTGTTAGCTGTCATTTTGGCAACATTTTTTTGTTCAGAAGAAATATAAATGTCTCGATCTTGTAACCTTAAAAATTGGAAAACATCACAAGAACAATGAAAAGGGTTATGGTTTATATTCATAACAATAGTTGAATTCGATTCTTCAGTACCTATGTTAAGCTCCCATGGTTTTAGTTTAACAGACGATATTTGATTATTCTCAACATCAATCGTTAAATTGCATGATGTAAATTTCAAATCCTTAGACGTAATTTCTTTGATAATGTTGTAATTCAGATTTAGATGTTTTAAATATCTGTGTATATTTCCCCAATTACAATCTATTTTTGATATTAAATTATTTGAAAGATCTAAGTACCTCAAATTTGGAGTATTTAATTGAACAATATATCTAATATGGTTGTTTGAAAAATCTAAATAAAGAAGGCTGCTAAAGTTACCAGTCATAACAATTTTTAGCATATTATTCTTAGCAAACGATATTTTCTGAAAAAAAAAAGAGAGAAATCAACAAGTTTTCAGAACAAAATAAACTTTCATTGTACAGATTGTATGATAAATTAATTTCCACTACGTTCGAGAAATAAAACAATATACACGGAGAAACGTATATTTTGTTATGATTTAAATCAAGTATGCGTAAATTTGGTAAATTTAATAACGCTTTAGGAACTATGATTAAGTTATTGTTATTCAAATGTAAGATTTGAATATTATCAGTTCCACTGAACGTTTCATTGTCTAAATCAATTAACTTATTATGACTTAAATCCAGGTAAATTAATCCAGGCAAATTTTGCAAAGTAGTAGAAGATATTTTGTTTAGCATGTTATAGCTTAAATGCAAATATCCCCTATTTTTAAGTACCCTCAAATATCTATCCAACAAAGCAAACGTACCAACGAATGCGTTTCCATGTAAAAGTGAGATTTTATTATCACTTAAATCTAGATTAACTAGGAAGCTGAGATTCTCAAAGGTATGAGATTCAATCTCTTGTAGTAAATTATAACTTAAATTTAAATCTATAATATTTCTCTGATCACGAAAACTTGGTGTAATGTTGATGCCATTTCCACTAAGATCCAATTGCAGTATCTCTGACTGGTTCTTTAGAATATTAGATGCAGTTGAGCCAAGACTGCAATTACTAAGAACGAAACGTGTAATGAATGTATTTAAAAACTCATTATTGTTTGTACCAGAAAGAATTGAGATTGGATTGTTGCTCAAATCAAGAAACCATAAAGATGTCAGATTTCTGAATGCTTCCTTATCGATGTAGCTAATATTGCAAGAATGGATAATTAATATTTCTAGTCTCACTAAGGGGGAAATAAATTTACCAATACTTTTGAAGTAGTTCTTGCTTAGATTTAATTCCGAAAGGTTTTCCAGAGATTGAAATATATTTATTGAAAGAGTCTCTAAATTATTGTTATCAAGATGAAGTACTGAAAGGTTGTTCAAACTATTAAACAACCCATTATCAAGTTCATGAAGTTGGTTTCCAGACAGAAACAAACGTTGTAACATTTCGAGATTTTGAAATATTAATCTGGGTAAAGAATGTAACTCATTATTTGACAAATCCAATGATGTTAAATTGCGAGTATTCTGAAATATTTGTTCTGGAAGTTTACTTAAATTCGTGTCAGAAATACTAAATTCTTCTAAACTATCTAGAAAAATAATATTAGGTAGCTCATTTACATATACACCATCTATAGTTATATAGTGTATTTCCATACCGTAAAATTCCTTGGTACCAAGTTTTAGTACATAGTTATTTGAAGTTCCATTTCCTATTATAATATCCGTAGTGATTGTAACATGCGGTAGAGACTTTTGGAAAGAGATTATCTTCTGTCTGATCTGTGAACAATTGTAAAAATTTAAAAATGCATTCTTGTAGCTGTTTCCTATGTCTGTAATTTTAGGTAAACTTCTAACCAGAATATCACTATGACAATTAAATGTAACGTCGGAAAGAAATTCTCTATAATCAAGTGTAATTGTTATGGCATTAGGACAATGAATTTGCACCTCTCCATCCGTTTCAAATAGTTTACATTCTGGAAACTTCACTACTTTTTTCGATTTTTCACCACAACTGCTGTGATCGAAAGTTAGTACAAAGTAAATCAGAAACTTCATATAAAGAACTACCATCATAAATAGACAAAGAGCAGCTAAATGTTTCTATAATGATTTCTGATTGACTGATATTTCTTCTCAGTTTGCTATCGTACAGACCTGAATAACTAATATAGTCCACCGAGTTTTTACTATGTTCTTGATCTTCGTTGACTCCTTTAACTATCTTGAACTTGCCAGTGCGTCTGAAGGAGTGTAATCAGTGATCACGTAATATTCCTTACTGGTATTTCCCTCTGAAACAATAAAATAATACCTGTTTAGATTTAATTTATGCATTAATTTATTAAACACTTAATCGCTCAAATAATTGTAACAAAGTGTACGTATCACTTCCATAACTTCCGTATGTATAGAAAATTATCTCATTTATGCATTACCTGAATATGCATTCATAGAATATAACAAAATTATAATAAATGTTTACTAGAAATATAGACTAGAAGATCATTTTCTCAATCTGTATAGACTCCTTTTGATTTTGTCCGAAAGTAACGAATTATCGATTATTGTGCTGTTTGTAGTGAAATATTGATTGACAAAATACCACGAAATTCATTAGTTAACAATCTTTTTCACTTTTAGAAATTTTTCGGAAGAATCATACAACATAATATGGAAAAATGAATTAGGTAATATTTCATTGGTTTTCATGGGATTTCTTTTTATGAAATATTAATGTAATAGTTGGAGTAACTTTTGATGATTTTATTTTTGTTGTAAAATAGATTATCTTTACACTTGGGTGTAAGAAAACCCTCGAGACGCCCCATGAAGAATATTATTAAATGCTGTCTTCATACGTGGAACCATGTAATCCTTTGGCCACAGAAAAATTAAAGGCTGATATAAATTTAAAACAGCTTTTTCTAACCGAAGTGAAGATCATGAAAATTGTAAATGCGACGACGTTTGTAATTTCTTTCACTACCACAAAACCCTTAATATTATTGTTGTTATTAGAAACAACTCTCACTTCAACTTATATAACAATTTATAGATTTTCTCGATGAAAATTAATATTATATTGCATCCTTGCTAATTCGTATACAGATTATGGGCAAAGTCACTTAAGTCCTATCGTATAAAGTCGACAAGAAAACAACTGCCTCCAAAACAATTATTCCCTGCTCCATTTATCCAACAGAAATGGTTTATTAATAAATGTTTTATGAAATACAAAATGGGTTCCGAAATTCCTCTGTTTTAATTCCCAGTCCTGATACTTTGAAAGGCATACTTTACGGTTTAAAAAGTAACCAGACGAAAGTTCCTTTCTTGGAATTAAGGGATTACGAAACGTGCGGAAGCTTACGTTTGGAAAGTAATGTTTTCTTTGTGTAACACAGGACTATTCCCTCATTTTCCGTCTACAAGATGTGTGTCAATTTCATTCAGTTTGGTTCACTTCTTCTTGCCTTTCGGGAGTCAACTTTCAAATTTTTTGGTGGGAGTTTTTGCCCACTAAAACCGTTTTTTCCGCAGAAAAGAACCGTTTGCGTATGTTTATTTTATGTGTAGTATCTACCTGCCAAATTTTTATCAAAATCGGGGTGTTACACTTGGGAAGTGTTTCTTGTTAGTGAGATTATATACGAAACACAACTCTTTCAACTTCAAACGTGCTGGCATTTGGCAACAAAGGAAACTGCGGTACAATAATCAGTATCAGTCTTTGTTGATCAGCCGTCGTATCTTTTCTTAAACTGGCGCACCATCAAAACTCCTATACTAGCGATCATGAAGTAATAACATTTAACATAGAAGATATTACCCTTGAAACAAAGGAACAAAGGACGCTCTAAATGCTTTTGTGGACATCATTTTGGATCGCAGGAGCGCAAAAAAGTACGTATTAATCTTGTTTGTAGATATAGAAGGGGCTTTCAACAATCTGTGGATCCCCTCGCTGGTACGAAGACTAAAAGAGCAAAAAATACCAGAATACCTAGTGACCACAATAAAAGATTATTTTCAAGACAGAAAAATAATAAAAGAAGAGAATGGAAATATAAGCATTAATACACAAAAAGGATGCCCACAGGGATCTATTCTAGGCCCATTGATGTGGGACATTGAATTCCAGCCATGCTTGGAAGCATTAAACAAAAATAAATGCGTAGATAGAGTAATAGCCTTTGCAGATGACCTAGCAGTAATAACATCAGCAAACACAAGAAGGGAAATAGATGAAAACTCAAAGGAAATATTAAGAATATTGCAAGATTGGAGTTCAGAAAGTAAACTAAAATTATCCAAGAAAAACAAACCAAATATATGATTTTCGGAACAAAACTTGCAAGGGATCCAACCATCAAAATTGGAGAAGAAAAAATAAAAAGAGTAAGCGAATTCAAATATCTTGGAATTCAGGTAGATGATAAACTAAATATTGGACATCACATAAATTACATTAGTAATAAAGGACAGAAAGTTACCAATAAACTAATAAATAGCAAGTACGAAATATAAGCTTCCACGAAAAATAATAAAAATATACCACGACTCAATTTTAGGGGCAACTACGAATTATGCTGCTAGCGTTTGGGCTTACAGGTTGTTAGAAAACAATGCACTAAAATTGAAAATAGAAAGACCCCAAAGAAACAATGATCAGACTAAGCGGGGCATTTGGTACTAGTCCCCACAATGCACTAGCTGTATTGTTGGGGTTAAAACCAATGCATTTATTAATAATCCAACGGGCGGCAATGTATTGGTTTAAAAAAGGAAACAAAAGTAGGGTACAGGACCTAATAGGGAAAGAAATAGATAACATACAAGACATAGAGCAAGTAATATTAGAAAAGTGCCAACAAGACTTGAATAACTCAGAGAAGGCAAGAAGAACACATAAATTAATCCCAAACATAAGTGAAAGACTAAAATGGAACCATTTGGAACCATCTGCAGGCCTTGTCCACTTCCTCACGGGACATGGGCCCTATGGCCAATATTTTCAAAGGTTTGGCTTAAAAGAAGAAGGGAACTGTGGTTGTGGTGAGTTTGGAACTTCGGAACACTATGTAATGTGGTGTTCCCTACTAGAAGATCGAATGAACGAGAGGAACAATATAAGAGCAGGAAGATTAGAGGATATTATTAGCGAAGAGAAAGACTTTAAAGTACTGAATAGAATTACGGCTGAATTTTCCGAACGGAGCAAAAAACAATATGAAGAAAGGAATCTAGCAAACAGGAACCAATAAGAAATTAACAGATATATGAATGAATTAGATTGAATGTGTGAACGTGTGTATGGGGCGTTCCTGTCGGACCGGAAGTCTCCTCCAGGATTGCTGGTACTCCGCATGCCCCGGAACGAAGCGCGGTAGTAAAAGTGAGCTCGACACATCCCCGGACAGACCGGATTGGAACTCCGGATGCGTCAGGCCGGAGTGAATTTCGTGTTTCGGAGATGGGTCATCGTGCATTCTAACATACAGCACATTAATATCTCATAGAATTAAGAAATGAGGCAAATAGCTCGGGTAAAGGAAAACAGTGACCGTCCGCGATCTTGTTGCGTACGCGACGCTTTAGGTTCTGGTGCACACGGCAGTGGGACACAACTGACCAGGGCCCGCAGTAAGTGCTCCGAGTGGATCCTGGATCCCAAGCCGTTGTATTGGGGACCGTGGACATACGTAAAACAACCGAGGAACATATATCGAAAACAAAATCATCTCACATGAGATACACAAGATTTAACGAAGAATGCACGAAAGGAACGGAACAAGTGTAGTGTGTGTAGTGGAATTAGACGTTAAACTGTGAAAAAAAGAAAATAAAATGAAATCTTTGAGTTTTACGTCCCACGGTTATGCCGGTTAGGCTAAAGGACAGTGATGATGAGTAATGAATGAAATGGTGGAATGAAGAAAGTGGGAGGAAACGGGAGAATCCCGAGAAAACCCACGCACACGGTGTTTGCCCACCACAAAATTCACTTGGCGGGGGCTGGGATCGAACCCGGAACCCCTAGCACCAGAGGTGAACGCTCTACCACTGAGCCACCGTGGCCCCCAACGTTAAAGTGTGTTTCACACACAGGAGTGTGATAGTGTATTAGTGTAATATTATAAATACCAGTTTGGACAGTGCTTAATAGTGATAAGTGAAGTGTGTGTTTAGTGATTGTAGGAAAATGTTGTAAATTAATAAAAAACATACAGGAAAGAATCAAATTATATACAAAGGTGAAAAACCAAATCATACAGGGAAAACCTGAACGAAATGAAACAAAGAAGAAGAGTGAATACTACATGGATGGGCTAAGTATAGACTAAAACCAATGAATGATTATATTTATGATAAGATCAATGTTAAGCTCGACTTGGGTCGGAATGTAGAGTAGATTAGTTTGATTAGATAAAGAAGACTTAAATAATCATTAGAGAATAGTAGTTAGTAGTTATAACTCGACAAGTTTCAAACCAAGATGCGCAGATCGCTACGGAGCACTTCGTATTCCGCCATCCTCCCCACTACTCTTCCATCCACTGGTCTGGCTTTGAAAGTTCCAGTGATACTAACTCAGCAAACTTATGTTACAACAAATATCACCTGCTAAAATAAATATTACCATGTAGCGTTAGAGTACCGACTCGTAATTCTCATATCAGTGGTCCATTTCATTTAATCCCGCTTTTGAAAATGCGTTGCGGTGGTAGCTCTTCGTATTCTACGGTAGTATATTCACGTATGTTCGTTATTAAGCTTTATAACGAAGAGAAACCAAAAGGCGAATGACTTAATTTTCTAGATGCCACATTAAAGACTGACCTGACAGCCGAGCCTACTAGAACATTACGATACTGAACCAGGGGCGAATACAGAACGGGGGCGCATCTTTCTGAAAGGGAAATATTTCTGTCTTACTTCAATGAGACGAGTTGACAAAAGTATTTAGACAACAAATAAGCTGCTTTCAGTCTATTGTTAGTACAAACTATGTCTCAAGTGTTATAATATTTAACATTTTGCGCCCCCATCCTTCTCAGTAAGAATGAATAATTATTCTCCTTCCAAGGCTGAAGATACTTGTGCAAAAAAAAAAAAAAAAAAAAAAAAAAAACTATAACAATGATAACTAGTAGAGAAAACTTTGTTCAACGATTTCTTTTATTTCAGCTAGTTCCTCTTCCAGAAGTGCTTATCAAAATATTTGGCACAGTTACAATTAAAATATTTGATTTAATCATCACCCTAGGTATACGATCGAGACGAGACAAGACATAATTTTTACGAAAAGATTCGAGACGATACAAAATTCTTGCAATAGAAACATACATTTTTCGAGACGAGATATCACTTTTACAAAATAGTTTCGAGTCGAGACAACTTCGAAATTTGTGTCGTGCGCATCACTAATCAATTCAGTAAAAATATAAATTTAAGTTTATTATTCTATAAAGCAGGGTGTTCACGGTGGATAAATGTGTAAGCTCGTCGTCTTGTAATCAAGGCATCCCAGGTTCGATGGGGATACGAGTGGTTCGGATCTCACTTTAAACTGTAGACCTCGTCTTTAGGACGTCATTTTCATCTCATGGAAGGCAATAGCAAACCACCATGGGTTAACCTTTCACAGGGAGCTGCTGCAGGTCAAAGACCTGCCTTCAGGCAGAACACGTCATCATAATCATCATTCTGTATAGGCCTATATAAAGATGTTTCCTTCTAACCATAGCTCTGTAATAATAAAATGGAGTGAAATATTCAGTTTAACATCCCACGATTATGCATCGAGGCTAAGGGGGACGGTGTGATGAGGAATGAGTGAAATGGTGGAATGAAGAAAGTGAGAGTAAACAGGCGAACCCCGAGAAAACCCACGCACACGGTGTTTATCCACCACAAAGCCCACTTGGCGCGAACTGGGATCGAACCAGGGACCCCACGCACCAAAGGTGAACGCTATACCACTGAGCCACCACGGCCCCTTGTAGCTCTGTCATAATTGGGAATGTTTAAAGTCCGAATCTTACTTTTTTTTAGTAGGTAAGCAACCTCATGATAGAGGTCTGCACGAGCTCAGGCCTAGGGCCGGGCTTGGCCCGTAAATTTGTAAATAAACAATCATATTTCTCGGGACCTTTTCGGGCATAATACAACGATATTTTCTGGAGAACTTTTAACGCACACCTAAATTTGTAACTTGAGACGCCCACACTTAAAAGTCACTGTGCAATTGTGAGAAAAGTTGTGTAATAGAGAGAGAGAGAGAAAAAAAAAAAGAAACTAAAAGTAACAGAAATAAATATGCTTACCTGGTCTGAGGGAAAATACTGCTTCTTACACTGAATTACCTGTAAAGGAACCAGAGCGTTGGGAACAACCTGTCTTGGTTTTTTCTTCAAGACAATGTCAGTTTATAGGGCCTATTATGTGAGAATTTATATAATGACTTTTTTAAAAATAGAATTCATAAGGATAACCTTTATTTCCTTGTTGTCGCTGAATCATGAAAGCTTTTAAACTGCAAAATTAAACATGTAATTGTTGCAAATAAAAAATACAATTTTGCCCTAATTGTTAAGTTTTTGTAATTCGGGTTTATTTCGGGCTCATTTGATTATCACATGGGATCGGGCCCAAATGCTAAAACATATCTCTCTCTGGTCGAGCCTCATATTATTAATTCACGGGCCGGGCCCGTGCAGACTACCTCATGGATACACTGTAAGCAGTGACGCTTTCCAACGAGGCGATCCCTTCACGCCTTCTGAAGGGAAAATTTCTCTTTTTGTTATTATTTTTTCATTGGTACGAACCGGCAAGAGAATTTTTCCAATTTATTAAACCAATAATTTGCGACAATACGGTGCGGCAATGAGACTAAAGACGGCGGCATTCTTTCCATAATCTCACCATATACACAAAATACAAAAGTAACGAACTCTTCATTTCTCCCCCAACAATCCTTCCGCGACCTGCCTTCAGGATGTCATTGCCGAATAGTCTACATCTTTGAAACAGAAATGGACCAGTTGGTAATACATTGGGCCTCATTGTCAGAAAAAAAAATCCAGCTCCTAAATGTGTGCTTCGGTTCAATGACCACACTTAAGGGTTGAAAAAGGTCAGCGTAAAGAAAAGCACATTATCGAAGTTCAGGCGAGGAATCAGTGATCTGTTAAAACTGCTGACATTTGTGTGGCACCCATCTACCCGATTGATTCGTGTCGAAGAAGTTGTTGTTCTCGCAGGTGTTTCTCTGTTTTTGAAGTAGTGTCTTTCTTTCATGTGTTTGCGTTTCTGAGCAGTAGTGAGTGTGTGAGGCGCATTACGTGATTATTGACTGTGAAAATCAAATCATGTCGGGTCCGTCCAAATCCACAATGTGCTCTGGAAAACCTCTTAAAGGGCAAGCCAGAGAAATTGTTTTCAATGTTGCAACGTATTTGCAAAATCAAAAAGAGTTATATAAACTTAAGTATAATGTTGTCGAATCCACAAGCGCCGCCACGGGAGTATCTAAATGGATGGTTTCTCAAGTTTTAAAAGAAGGAAAACAGTCGCTGGCTAAAGGTGAGCTGAATTTCTCTACACCGACAGGTAAAAAGAATCCAAGGAAAAAGCGAATACAAACAGATGATTTTGCTAAAGGTGCAATTAGGCGAAAAATTCATGAATTTTACACAGTAAAGAAAGTAGTTCCAACATTACGAAAACTAACTAAAGCTATAAGAGAGGACGGCATATTAGATTGTAGCAGTGAGTATTTAAGGTGTCTTTTAAGGTCTATAGGGTTTAGGTGGAGAAAATGTCAGTCAAGGAGAAAGATTTTGATTGAAAATCCGAACATTGCTGAGTGGTGTGCACGATATTTAAGGGACCTGCGTGAATACAGAAAACAAGGTAGGCCAATTGTATATGTTGATGAAACCTACATTCACGCATCACATTCAGTACCGGCGTGTTGGCAAAGTGAGACTGAAATAGGTGTAACAGAAACTGTTGGAAAAGGGCCACGTCTTATTATTGTCCATGCAGGAGGGGAATTTGGGTTTGTTGATAATGCTTTATTAATGTTCAAATCTAAGCAAAAAAGTGGAGATTGTCATGATGACATGAACAGTAGAAATTTTTCAAAATGGATCGATGAAAAACTACTTCCTAATCTTCTCGAAAACAGCGTTGTTGTCGTTGATAATGCCAGTTATCACAATGTTCAAATCAATAAAAGACCAACTATGTCTTCACTTAAAAGCGACATGATACAGTGACTATCAACGACAGACAAACCTATAAACGAAACCGAAATTGAAGCGGAGAATAGAGTAAAAACATTGTGGAGAATGAACAAAAGACAACTGTTCTTAAGAATTCAAAGTGTACCTTATGTGAAACAATACGCGATTGACAAGAAATTTATAAACGCGGGGCACACTATAATAAGACTTCCACCTTACCACGCAGACTTAAATCCTATTGAACTTGTGTGGGGGGAAATCAAGACCAAAGCGAGGCAATGCATTTCCGATTCACTGGATGCAAAGAAAGAATTACTGGGAAAGTTATTTAATGAATATTCACCACAGAAATGGGTAAAATGTTGTGAACATGTGAAAAAAATTGAAGATTCTTACTTTGAAAGAGACGGACTTATGGATGAGCGTGTAGATGAACTGATAATTAGACTTGGTGAAACCGATTCAGACTCAGATTCATCGGCCGATACGGACTCAGATGAGTGGGAGAGTGAAACTGAAGGAGAAATGGAAAACATTTAGAAGGTGAGTTCTGTTCTATCGTTTATTTATTTTTCATTAAAATTAATTTCGAACTTTTCCAACGGTTTTAATTCATATATTACGTTGGTAAGAAACACTTAATTATTTCCCCTAATCGTACTTAATTCTTTTAATATTCAAAGAGAAAACATTAAAATGCATTAACAATTTAAAACAGTCAATATGCAGCATTTACACTCAAATGTCGTAGAAAATCCTCAGACCATTCCGCTCCCTGCAGATTGCAACACTGCAAAACATCATTGTCGCGGAGAAGGGAGTGGGGAAATGTAGGATTAGGTGCGCAACAGCTAGGCTGCAGCGTTCTGTTTACAAACTTGTTCACTTATAGGATTTGCTGTTTTTTAATTTTATTTTGTTTTGTTTTGATTGTTTTGTCTGTTCAATGTGTTGTGGTTTCGTAACCCAACCCTCGTCCTGGTCCTTGTCCTTGCCCTTGTCCCCGCTCTAGAAAAAGAAAATGAATGATGAAATAAAGAAGGAAGAGGAGATTGCAATGATGATAGCCCGTTTTGGTTTAAATCTTAGGTGCCGAAACCGAAGAGGGCGTCTAAGCAATCAAAAAAAAAAAAAAAAAAAACTCCTATATTCTGTCAAAATTTCAAGATTCTACCTACAACGATTTGTCCTGGTCGTTGATCAACCAAACACAATTTATTTCTCAGACCTGACCGTGATTTGTAGTCGCCCAAGCGACCATGTGCTTGAAGGCAGTTGCTACCTTAGAAACAATTTTTGGAGTAATTAGGAACGCTTGGTCGCTAAGAAACGTTCCTCCGTAGAACCAACTTACAAGTTGTTTGAACCGTTAATACTAGATGCTTAGGATCGTCACACAATAGCAGCAGCTTCTAGAAATACGTGTGTTGGAGCAACACGTGTTATGTATTCATTTATTACTTATGTTTGTTGATAGAATTTGCAAGATTAAATACGTTAATTTTCATTTTCAATGTCAGATTGTACGAAGCACGTAAATATAGCGATTGAAACGTTGTTTCGATAAATCTACAGTCTGGAAGATTTATATTGTCGCTAGAGTGACCATTAGTCTCAAAGCCCTAACTTCTTGTTTTCTAGAAAAACACTCAACTGGAATTAAATGCCTGTTTACTAAGGGCAAACTATAGAAGTAATTGGTTTAAATCTTTTATGAATGGACTGAGTCAGACACGCAAGCGGATGAGAGTGTCTTGGGGGTCCAAATCTCCCCCAAAATTAAGACTTTTTGTGAAATTAGTATAACTTTTGGCAAAATTCTCTACATATTCGTAAATTTTCACCCAAACACACCTCGGAGCCCCGCAAATCCGACTTGTACGTACTGTTTCCGCTCAGCTGAATTAATGGGCTGAGCAGACGTGTTGGAATAAGGCCTCACGTGTAGGGGATAACATCTCTGGATGATTACTCTTCCAGGGATACACCCCCCTTTGTTAGTAGTTTCAAGAAACAATGGGCCCAGCTGCTGTAGCTCAGATTTTTCCAGGGTTTTTCCTAAATCACACCAGGCAATTTCCTGGATGTCACATTCAACATAGGCCGTGGCACACAACCTTTCGTATACTCACTCCTCTCCTATCCTGGCCTGAGCCTTAGAACCCTAAATGGAATTAAAATCAAGAAACAATGGGTGTGTTCTATTTTTATTACGACTCCAAATTATTGTGATATTCCGTGGCTTTTGGTGCCTTCATGAAAGAATTCCTACAGCACAAAATTTTAAGAATTAAAAAGAATTTGTTGTAGTAATAATGTAATATATCCATAGTTAAACTATTTGTAACTTTTTAATGTGCAAGGGTAAGAGCTGAAATAACATTGAGATATTTGTTTAGGAAATATAAGCCCTACAATACTAAGACTTCGTAATTTTTACAAACGGAGTTGGTAAAACTGGCATAGAAAGAAAACCCTATTCCTTCCCCTCCCATGACAGATTCTCTCACCGGACCAGTAAGCCAGTCGCAGGCGAGCAGTCCTCTTCACTTCGTTCTTGGTGTAGTGAGTGGCGTTTCGTAATTTTTACGAAAGCTTATTACTCATAGTAAATTCTTAGTTGTAAAAAAATACGAATGCTTAGTACTCACGTTTTTTCTAGTATACTGTACATTTTACCTAACTGCATTCGGCACAGTATTTTGTCTGATTTTTACGACCTTACTGTGTAATTTTGTGAAATGGTCCATAATAGACCACTAGACCCGAATGCTATAAGCAAGATGTTGCTTGAAGAAGAGAGCGAAGAAAAACAAGAAACAAATTTAATCTCAAGCTTTGTGCCCAACCGGTTTCTCCTCATATGCATCGTCGACTGAGTGACCACATTTGCAGCGGAATCTTCGAGTGTTAATATCAGATTTCCTGAGAGTTCCCATCAACCATGAAGAACGATAGCTTCCTGGAGCCAAGAAAACATGCTTTTACTGCCCAGCATCTAAAAGGAGGATGAAAACCACTTACTTACTCTAACCTCTGCCGTCTGCCTATTTGTACGGAGCATAAAGCAACATGTGTCCAATGTGATAAGGGAAAGTAAGAACTTAAAGTAAAAACCTAAAATACACTTTGGTTTAGCGTATTAAACCGTCAACAGTACAAACTAAATCAATTTTCCATTGTTACAGAAGAATTATTAGGTCTGACGGTTATGTATCTTTTACAGAAACATTTATAATGTGCCATTTTTCATTTTGAATATATGCGATTTATAACTTTACATCACCGCCCGCTGGAGTCACTCCTTTCGCTCGTTCTCTATATTGCCTGTCGAATCACCAAAAATAACATAGAGATCGCCGTACGAAAATTTTTTCCAAATTCCGCCGCATGGGTGCAGCACTAAGCGTGACTTGTTTGTATAAATCTCATAGCGGAAAATACATTGTGGGGTTCAGTGTTTTTGCAAATTAGAAGGTATTACTATTATATGGTCTTTTCTAAGTTACAAAGAGGTATTTTAGAATACGTTGGGATATCGTTTCACGAAATACCATCGAGTATTCAACTACAGAAAAATGGTTAATAAATAAAATACCAAGACATGATGATACGAAGGGAAGTAACTGAATTCCTCCAGACAGATATGTTGTTTGTTGTCAACATTATGTAAAAGAATTTTTTTTTTTTTAAATGTAAAGTTCGTAAGCTGAAACAAGACTCTGTGCCCAAAGAACCACCTAGAAAGGCGAACTTCCATAATCTAAACTGTGTTACGTTCGTTGAGGTTATACTATACCGGATTTCAAGAAATCGGTAGATTCATTGAGTAATAATTTATGAGCCATTATGTTTGCCAGTTGTGTAGAATACATTTTGTAGAACTGTTATAGTGATGAAAAGTAAAAATTGCAGTTATCAGAAAAAAATAGTGAAAAAATTGAGAAACCACTATTCACATAAGAAAGCATAAACGAAGCGTTTTGATTTTCTTGCAAATTCAAACTCATTTCCAGAAACACAGTCGAAATTCTAAAAATGAGTATTGGAGAATTTCTACCGTTTCATATTACTATTACTATTATTATTATTATTATTATTATTATTATTATTATTATTATTATTATTATTATTATTATTGATAATAATATTGAAACTTGGAGTGAGTGGAGCGCGTCGTTCGCCAGAAAATAGCTGCAGGGTCGGTATTAGATTTAATGTTTTTCCACCGATAGGCAAAAAAATATTTGCTGCCTCTTATGCCGATTTACAAAATTTTAACACAATATAATATTTATATATATTTTATATAGAGAGAGTAACATCCCGCGATTATACCCGTTAGGCTAAGGAAGGCGGATGATTAAGGCAAGTGAATATTGATGGAAGAATTGGTGGAATGAAATGTGGAAGGAAACGAAAGTACCCTGAGAAAACCCACGGACATCCCATGTTCATCACAAACTTACTTGGCCGAGAATTGAATCAGGGGCCTCACGCATCAGAGGTAAGCGCTGTACCACTGAGCGACTCTCCCCCTATCTATATTATTTTTGTTCAAATTTTAACGAATTTTCGTTTCCAATCTGCTGTAAAGAAAGTCAAACTTATACAAATTTTCGTCTTTTAAAATAAAGTTACAGAGAATGATCAGTTTATGTAAGTGTAAAAGACATTGTTTCGAATTTTCGGCCGTAAAATGTTAATCAAATACTAAAAGGTCACAGTATGATTGTGAAACAGTATAATATGGAAATTGTTGTCATTGTCCAAAATCAGATGCGTAGGGTCTCTAAGCGTTTGCACTTAAAATAAACAGCCCTCCTCCTTGTTTTGTACCGAGCGAAGGTATCTATTAACATAATCATGTTGAACGTCATGGAGGGTGTTTACTGTCTTTAATAATTTTTCATCTTTTGCATTTATTTCGTTTCACTTATTCAATTTTGGTCCAACGAGCGATCGTAAGATCGTTGTGCCCTTATTCCCGAGTCTAGTTGTTCTAGTGTTAAATACAGTCTTGCGGAGGATATATACATATCAGGTACAAATTTTTGGGGGTTGGCCTAGAAAAAGATGTATGAGAATGCATCTTGGGGAGATGGACAGTAAATCCTGACTTCATTTTATAGTGCGTAAATTCAAGGGCATTCTTGTGTTTTTGATATGATGAGTCGCTGCTCTTTTTGTCAATAATAATAATAATAATAATAATAATAATAATAATAATAATAATAATATAATTATGGTGGTGCTCAGTCAACACAAGCAATATGTGTCAACTAAGTAGATCGTTATTTAATTGATTGGAGTGTGTTTCGTCTATTTTGGTTTTATTACTTTGAGAAAATAAGGATGATACTTTATGTATTTTCAGTTAAATAATATTTATTTTTATATGTGAAGTATGTATGCAAATCACTAATTACATACCATTACTTACTGATACAGCTAACGACGACTACATGTCTATTGCGCTCTTTTTTTTTCTTTTTTTTTTAAGTATGTTAAACCGCAGACGACAACGTCGTCTCTTCGGGAGTGATTCAGATAGACATTGGTTATGATTTAGCACATATATGGGCTATGAAGTTTAACAACAATACTAAAGTAAGTCACTTTATTCATACACAGGTGAATTATTATTGTTGTTGTAAAACATAGATGGTACAAACTAGAAACACAGATATGAATGTGGAATATTAACATGTAGTATGGAGGACAGACAGATAGCAGATAACAGTGATCAGATGTAAGGATTGTGAATTTTAGAAAGAGATGTTTATTTAATGAGCGGAGCGAATGATGAGATGAAGTGCTTAGACGCCACAGTACACAGGGAAGAGTTAGTATTCACAAATGAGCTTATCTTCTGTGTTGGGGCTACTCAACACTGATGATAGACACGGGGGAAGCCCTTGTTAGGTGGAGTCACTGTGCAGACGATGGGTAGATGTGCGGATTTAATTCTGATGGATGATAAATGTCGAAGAAATGATGGTCAGGGTGCTCTGGATGCGTCCGGCTATACATGGAGAGGAGATGTCGCAGTGGAGGATAGTAAGAAGTAGGTGAGGCGAAAAGTCGACTATCAATGTGTATGGTGTCCATAAGTGTATGGTGCTGTGTTCTCCATTTCTTGTCTATGTAGCGAGAGCGAAGGTCTTCCAGATGTCGAGTGATGTGCGGGAATGTTAGTCGTTCGTATAAGAGACGTGTCGGGCTAGGTAATCTGATTCGAAATGTGAGACGCAAAGCATGGCGTTCTATAATATGTAGGCGCTCGTAGAAATCATCACTCGCACTAACCCAGGCAGTGTGACCGTGAGTGAGACATGGGCGAAGAAATGCCTTGTACGTGTTTAGAACAGTATCGGTATGCAAACCCCAGGTAGTACCGACGAGCCGCTTCAGGAGATTTAAACGATTTTGCGCTCTCTCCTTGATGAAAAGAAGGTGAGGTTTCCAAGATAACTTGGCGTCGAAGGTTACCCCCAGATATTTAGTTGCGCTCTTTTTTTGTGTTAACCTTTGTATTACTTTGTGATAATAGATATGTAGAATTTCTTCTTTTATTAATTAAAAGAAAAATTCTTATTTAAAAAATATATACAACTTTGCCGTTTGTAAGTAAATTATTGAAAAAGTGTACTGTTTCCTACAAAAATTGGGGGAAAATATGCTGAATTACTGTATATGAGCTACATTGAAGTAGACGAAAACAAGCCTCGGCTGGCCCTGCCACCTAGTGGTCATTTTTTGTCGTAGGCTATGAATCGTTGTTTCGACAGGCAGTATAGAGAGTGAGCGAGAGGAGTGACTCCAGCGGGCGGTGGTTTACATCTAAAATTAAAAAGAAAAAAAACTTTGACTTATAGGTATATAACATGATGTTTTTGAATTCTTTCTGTAGGTCTAGAATATAAAGTACTTCATTTGTCACAATATTCTTAAAATAAGTTTTAAAAACTGTTTTTGAACATTTACATTTTTAACATACATGTGAAAAATTAACGCCACAGTAGAAAAATACAAAGATTTCAAAATTAAATATACCCATTATCTCACATAATAATGTACACTCATGTCCAAAATGATTTTCGCATATCTATAACTGTCTTCTTGTAAGAATACAATTTGATAATGATTTTTCAGAGTACCTTTAATACTGATACTATGTGTATAATCGGAAAATTCATATTTGTGATAAATTTCATACGAAAAAAAAATATAAATGCGAAAATTAGAATGAGTATAACAAAATGTTTCTAAATGGACAAGAAAGTTTTATTTTCGTTTTATTGTTCTTATTACTGCTCTTTTCACATGAAATTTGCCACTTACATGTCTTTGCCGATTATACACTTATTAACATTGTGAGAATTACCGGGCGAATTCGTTTTCAAATTATATTCTTGCAACAACATATTTATATACATGCGACAATAATTTTGGACATGAATGTACATAGTCATAAATAACAATACTTTTAAACAATTCTATATATATATATATATATATATATATATATATATATATATATATATATATATATATATATATATATATATATATATTATTTTAAGTTTTGACATATATAAAATTATAGAAAAACATGCAGTCATAAAATAAAAGTCAGTAGATTCATATTATTTAGTAATCAGGAATATGATAAGTTATGTCTATTTAAATCATTTCCTAGTCTGTTTAGCATTACAAAATCAGAATTGCATTACTCCAATGACTTTCACTCAATTAACTTTTATAGTGTAGTAAGTTTTGTAGGACCATTTTACGTGTTCCGAATTCACTTCCACACAATGATTCCTCTACTTCTATTCATTAGGACGGGGTACGTTGCATGTTTCTAATACATGGATATTTTTAAAGATGCATCATATTCTTGGAATGCTTAAGACATATCAAAAGCAAATTTATCATTATCTCATACCGTTTTTCCTCTATCAACATTAATATTGAGGCCAAAAATGGAACACACTCTTGTGGTACGAAGTCCATATCCATATAAATATCCTTGTCGCTATCTATAACAGTCTTTTACTGTGGTGATCAGTAGAAACCCGGAGAAATATGTTCTCTGTAATAGAATATGAAAGTCGATATAAAAGTCGTTCTTCGAACGCTGAAACCATGTTGAAAATATATCTCTGACAATCTCCTACCTTATTTTCTCTATACAAAATAATTTTGAAACCGGAAGTGGTGTTGATTTCGCAACTTTCGGTTTTGGTGAACAATTCAAGATGGAAGTTAAAAAATATGTTCTTGAAACGCTTAATCGATAGCAGAAAGTCTCTTGTCGCCATCCAATGCTGTTATTGCTTTAAGGTGATTAACACTGAAACCATAAATGGTTGATTTTTTACTACTTCCGGTTTGAATAGAGATTTATAAATCATTTCTCGTTACCGCCGACTGTTTTGCTCTAACACTTGTAAAGAGATAGTCAGATGGCCATAGACGTTCTTGAAGACTATCAATGTTTATGCAGGGCATAGTTTGGGAGTCTAATAAAAATAACAAAGCATATTATCTAGCTTATAATCTACTATAAGTTACTACAAGTTATATAACAATGGAAATCATAGATCATCTAATATTTCTAGCGATTTACATTTCAATCAAATCTTGCCTGTAGAAATATATGTTATATTTCGTTTCTCGCTATTGCAATAAGCTACGCTGTTAGGCAGATTATTATTTTATGTACAACAAAATATTATATTTTACAAAACCGAATAATGAACAATCATATAGCGTGTATAAGTAGTTGCATAGAAAAATGTAGGCTATGCCAGTGGAAGATATAGCTCTAAAGCAGGGGCGGATCAAGGATGGACCTCTCGGCGGAGCGATAGGTTGTAATACAGCTACTTAGAGCTACTTTTAAGAGCTCCGAACTCTGGGATGGGTTTTATTTATATATAAAATCAGATGGTCTCCTCTTCTAAAGGGGGGGGGCATCGCCCCTCCCTGCTCTAAAGGGAGCTGAGAAAGAGATACCGTCTGTTGCCAACACTATTCAATATTAATTGAAAGAAGTAGAAACAGGTATAAAAAGTAATATAATTTCTATGGAAGGAAAAAGGAATTTCTAGGATATGGAAAAGTTAAACATAATGCCTGTGTTTAATTCCTTGGAGATGCGCGGGATTTTTAAACTAATATATGCCATTTATTTATTCTGTACACTCATCGTCAAATTGCATGATGAGAGTTTCAAATCATCAGAAAAAAATGCCTAAATATTACTAGATTAATAAAATATTGTTTTATTTTTCGAATCGCCACTCACTTTTTATTTATCAAATGGGATATTAGGAATTGAGCATTCCTTTCAGCATCGAGGCTATTTGAGTCATTTTGTCCTACTTGCTGCTATTGTATGATTCAAGGTACATGTTCTATGGGCTCTTATCAGGAACCGAACCTCTGTCACCAGCGCTGTAGACGGGTATACTAACTGTTTAGCCACGAAAGAGCTTCCCATATAATTTAAAAATAGAATAATTGAATCGATGGATGGGAAAACAGTACTAGTCGAAAATGAGCCATTTTGAGATAACTGTAAAAAGTGACACTATAAACATAGAACTACACGTTGCAATGAAGAACAGTACAATATGCAAGCCCTCGCACGTTATCGCAGCTATAAAAAGTAGCCATGGTGCTGAATGATGGAAAAGTAGTATCTATCCTGGACTAGTACTGCTGTTCCTTTCACGTATAACCCGGTTTTCAGATGAAGCTAGGAGCGCAGAGCTTGTGGTTGAAAACTAAACCGTTGAACGTGATGACTGTTACTCCGTCACTTGCGCAATCCATTCTCTTGTGATTGGGCTAACGTTATTACATTAATGACTTGAAAGTTATGAACAATGGGTGACAGCAACAGTGAATCGTCGAGAGAAGTTGATGATGTATGTGCCTAACGAAGCATTACCATTCTATAATGGAATGTCTACTTGGAAAACCACCGAGGAGGATGAAATTCTGCGAGATGTCTAAGTTTGTAACATTTCGTGTTGACTGAATGTTTCACATTTTTCAAGCGTTTGAGTGCCTCGATATGGATTTGTTTACTAAATACCAGTAGCGGTTCGTGGTCTGTAGAAGTACCGGTGATGCAATATCAAAGGTATGTAGTTACGCGCAAGTGTTCCCTTCCCCCCCCCCCCCAGCATTCTTGAGTCTTATCCAAAAAATATTCAGGAAATATGAAGAGGAAAGTTCTTCTAATCTCCATTTTTATATTTATTGATTAAAGTGTATTCTCTAATATTGATTTAATATATAAGTTATTTCCTTTTTTCAAACAAACACTATCAATGTACGTTTATACACTATTTATACAAAAAAAACTTCTACGTTCATGTTATTGAACAAGAGATAAATCGAATATATAGCATGTGCTGTAAGCCATGAATGATATCGTTAACCCAAAAAGAAGAAAATAAAGCAAGAAAATTGCATATATTCATGCATACAATTAAACAAAATTATTTAATTAAGTAAACTATGCGTTATTTTAGAATGGAAGGTCTTTCTTCGTTCTTTTCGAGCTTCAAATTCTTCTATGATTTCATTGAAATCTGAAATGCTGCTCGCCAAGCATCGCTACTGCAAATATTTTCCGCTTTATTTTCTTTAAGGTACAGAAACACTTCTCTCCTCCGACAATATGCATTTTGTTAGCATTTCTTTGTATGAATATAAGGGACAAAGAGTTCATTTTCAGTAACTAGTATTTTTGTCTGCTGTTCTATTATAAAGAAGTATGAAATATGAGATTTTTTTCCTTCGAAAATGAAAAACTAATAATAGTTTAACATTCCAGCAATTTAGGCTAAAGAAGACAGATGAGTATTGAAAGTGAATAATTTGAGATTAATTTTTTATGCTCTCCGCCGGAAATTGAACACGAGATCATGTGCACGAGCGACACACAGCTAGGAATTAGACCAGTGGTAAGACATTCTCTTCTTCGAGTCTCGATCGCCCCCTTTCCCTCCAGAATAGGATATTTTTTTATTTTAAAAATAAAATCTATCCCAAGAATTTTTACCTTTGTATTATAAATGTAAAATAAAATCTATTAATTTCGAAGGACTGCCCTCCCCCAAATATTCAGCTTGGATCCGCCCCTGCTACCACCAGACGCGTATTTGCTCTTTGCGAGTTTCTGTTTGGTGACTAACTTCTTTCTTCCAAGCGTCTATATCTCACTCAACCTATCAATTGAGTCAAGCGCTGCCAAACGGAGGAATTCGTAACTACTACAGAAACTGACTATATACCAGTTGCAACGAAATAGCAACTGGAAACACGTAATACGGGAGGATAGCAGCGATGCAAGAATAAATCCACTTCCTCATGTTAAGAGATAGGAGCTCGCTGCCATATGCTCAATGTTACTGCTTCCAGTGGCAACGCTTGCTGCCACTGGATTTGTATATCACTCTCTTTCTTTCAGTTTTTTTTAATTATTTTTTTAAGAAATGCATCAATACTATTTTGCGCTGAAGAGCAAAGATTTATTTTTTACTGATACACTACTTTAGTACTTAAAAATATCTTTAGTATTAAAGAAATATCCGGTTGCACAACCATGCAACATATAGTACCAGCGCCACTGCTAAATACTGTTACTTTTTTGCTTTGTTTGATATCAAGGATGTTTAATTTATTTTCATAAAGTATTGCTTGTATTTTGTAGTTGTATTATTAACAGTGAAAACTTCATTAAGTGAAATTCAAAGAGTTTTAAAAGGTTTCCATTATCATAATATCGTCTATATTTATGACGCAACCTTTTTTTCCTTTTTTTTTTTTTTTTTGCAAGTATCTCAAAAGCTTTTGAACTAGTACTGTTTTTCCACTCACCGATTCCATTAGACAAACTTAAGAATCTTCAATCTAAGATATGATCGTAAAACACAGTTTTTATATTTTTATTTGCTAAATCAATATAAAAGAAATTGTGTTAAGTTAATTGATAATTTAAGTTCTGTCATTTTATTATTAAGGAAAGCTCTTTCCTGAAAAAGAAAATGATTTCTGAATTGCTAAAGCAATAAATTATACTTTTACTACAAGTTTCTATCTGATTAATTCAACTCCACAACATTCTTACCAAAACCAACAAAAGCAACCGTAATAAAAAAAAACTTTATGAACTAAAGCAAATATTTGAAAAAAGATAGTAAATGAACTTAGTTAATTACTATTGAAATGTATTCTAATGTAATTTGAATATTATTAGCTCCTTTGAATGCTGCAAAATTTAATCTAGTTTATTTTTAAAATTTTCATCCAAATAAAATACTTCAGACAATCGTTCTTTAAAAAATGGGAGATATTTTATCCAATAAATCATAGCTTTCTCGTATTTTTTCGGATAAGAATCCTACATTTTCCAAAGAAATCTTTGAATACGTTGTCATATAAAATAATGTGTTTTTCATTAAATGTAGTTTTGTTACATAGTTTTTGATATGCATCATAACTAATCTTTTGCAGTATATTACAACTAAAACTTAGCTTCTCAATTAGTTGAGTTCAAATGAGTTTATTTTAAGTCTAACGTCCCGTTCAGCAGCGAGGCTATATAAGAGGTGGACCTACTGATTAACCTGGAATCCGACCCACATGAGCTCCCGCCGGTTTCTCAATTAGTAAATGCTCCAGAGTTCTACAAGAAGAAAGTCGCTTTCTTAAACACATTCGTATTCAGGAATAAATGTCCATATTCAAGAACAAATGATGGTATTAATTGGGAATGTACGCGACTTTATGACGATATTATGGAGCCTTAAGTGAATTATTTATAGAGGAAATTGCGTAATTCTTTAGGACCCAGTTCCTATATATAAAAAAAAAATAGTTCGTTGGAAAGTTAGAGAGAATTTCGTTGACAATGTGGTTATTCAGAAGCAGTTGAAAAATAAGGGAATCTGTAAGAAATCACTACTGTTGTGATTAGAATAAATAGTAAGTGGATTCTTAAACCCTGAATTCCTGAATTGATATATTAGTGAAAATCATTTCACCGATATTACAAATCTGGTAAATCGAAAACATGCTTATGTTAGTATTCTTAAGGATGAAATAAATTAACCAACAATATTAATGAAATTCTTGCTTAAATATAATTTCTGAAGTTTTTTGAAAGGTTGAAATACCTTCATAAGAAGTATGTTATAATCAAATTTTAGTTCCGAAAGACTGCAGCTAATTACTTTTTCTTCAAATGCGTGAAAATAGTTTTCACCCAAACTTAAAATTAATAGTTTATAGAGACTATATGAAATAAAAGCTGCGTTAAAGAAAGCAATTTATTATTTGTTAAAGACAGCGATTTTAAGTTCCTAGAAATTTAAAATATTATTCTTTGCAAGCTCATTTAAATTCTTGAATAAAATCTAAGTTGCACTAACCTTTCTGATGAATGGAAATGGGTGTCTTCTCGTCCTCATTTCTATATTTCAACTGTTGGTTAATGAATACAAGTTCTTCTGTATGTGTAAGATAGTGCAAGCAGACTTCACACAGACTTCCTGTTAATTCATATATTTCTGAAAAGAGTATATAATATGAAATGAATATGCAGCATACTATGGACTAATTGATTAAAATATCAATAATAGCATTATTTTTTATCATTGTGTCGAAAAACAGTAAGCTTCCAGGCGATGTGAATTCCATATTAAAAATGGAACATATTCTTGGGGTACGGAAGGTCATTGTACATATCGAAAATCAGGTTTCTGCCATCTATTACAGTTTTTTTCAATATAGCGATCACTATAGAAATTAGAAAAAGGAGATTTTCGGCACTTCGAGTCTGAATAGAAGAATAAAAGTTAGGACGAGTCTTATCCTTGGTACGAGGAAACCATATCGAAAAACTATTTCTGGAGTCTTTTACTCAATTTGCTCTATTTTAATAAAAAGAAACCTTAACTCATATAGATTTAACAACTTTCAGTTTTAGTAGAGAGTTAAAGATGGAGATGATAAAGTGGGTTCTCGGTATGCTTAATCGACTGCAGAAAGTCTCTTTTCGCCAGCCATTGCCGATATTGCTCTATGATCGTTAATATTGAAATTGGAAGCGGTTGATTTCTACAAATTTCGATTTGAATAGATATTTAGAGAAACTAGATTAAACCAATTCTTGAGACAATACATCAATTTCATGAAACCAGTTCTCGTTATCTCTTGACCATTTTTGCTCTAACACCTCTCCAGAGATGGACGAGACAAACAGATGGCTACAGTAATTATATAAGATTTACAATTTTTAAACAAAGCATGGTTAGCATGGGTGCCCCAAGAATATTTTCTAGGGTGGCCTTGTTGTATGTTAAAAAAAAAATCAAACAAATGTTATAAATGTTTAAATGTTGGTAATACTGAAAAATTGGTAACTATGCCATCTAGTGACAGATTTGAACGTGAAATTCTGTAGATACGGTTTACGTCAGAATTCAGGGAAAATTGAAACTGGTCGGACCTTTTGACCAAGTGTTGTTTAAGTTATAATAATGGTGTATAATATTCATCCGTTATTAACAACTAATTATTGTGATTTCCGGAATATAACTTTGAGTTAAACATCTAAATTTGGGTGAGTCTGTTCTATGATTTTGCTAATTTTTGAGTTAACTATATCTTTAGAATCTGTAATAGACCGTCATTCAATTAGACAACTGTAACCTGAAAGTTAAATTGTATTAGTCATCTTGGATAATCCAGCTTTGTCATAAAGTTAAAAATATATTTCCATATTAGGAATATTACATGAATCAAAAATTATTACTAGAATTTATAATTATTAATTACTGAAATTTCATGGAATATGGTTTGAGCTCTTGGGGTAGTTGACTACTGGAACCATGATTTGCTTGTTATATTTTTTGTAAGTTGTTGTACCATTTTTTTTTTTTTTTTTGATCTGTTCGAAAATAATAATTAATACTAAACTTAAATTCAGGACACTTGTTATTCAACCTAATTAATAATTAGAATTAGGATACTCGTTAATATTTTTAATACGTGGGAGTTAGAAGCTGAAATTAACTAATTTAAAACCGTCTATTCATATTAATAGCGTTATCTAAAAGCTGAGTGCTTATACATGTTTATATACTCTCTCTAATTTTTATGCTGATTACTCTCTGCTATAATATTTGGGGGTGGCGTATTGTGACCCTGACCAGTGACGATGCGATATTACTATTTCAATTTAATTTTTTTTGAACGCACGTTACAGCCTCCAATCCCTAATTGCTATATTACGTTTGGTAATTTTTTTTATTTATATTTAGAAAATCTTAAGAAATTTAATACATTGTCGTGAGCTACGGGGGATTTGGAACTCACCATGCCTTCCCCTTCGGGCACCCATAATGGTTAGGACGTCTAAGGAAAATAACGAAGCCTATTCCCTAGGTATAATGTATTATAATTACGTAACGGAATAACAATGTAAAACACAGTTTGTCTAATATTTTTAATGACTTTCATTTCATAATCTTTGAAATGAAATGAAATTTTTCAGTTTAACATCAGATGACCTTGCATTTCAATCACACCATGCCGAGAAATTTTCGAGTCTCGTCTCGAAAATCGATGTAGTACGTTTTCAAATTCGAGACAACAAACATTCTTTTTCCGTTTTCAAAACAAAACAAGATTTTCTGAAGTTTTGTGACCAACACTAATTCATGGAAGTGTTAGTCCTCAAAAAAACAGTTTTAGTGTTACATGCTTCATAATATATAAACTATAAATTGATAAAGTGATTGTAAGAACATAAATAAAGTACTTTATTAACTTTTAAGGATACAACTCATTATCCAGTATACTCAATATTGCTATTTCATACTTTTGGTAACTCTCACGTGACGAGGAGTGCTTACGTTAACTTTTAAAACGAAATTAATTTTTAAAAATTAGTTTATGCATTTTATACATGAATTTATCCGACGGGACCATACAAGAAATGCTTTCCGAGAATTGACAGAATTAAAACGAGACAAGACTTCTAGAAAATTTACTAGAACGAGACAAGGAAGTATTGTTCCTCAGTTCGTCTCATCTCATACCTAAACTATGGACAAAGATACTTAACGATTGCATGCATTTTTTTTTAATTTATACTACATGTCTTATTTCCATTTTGAGAATAATTTTGTATCAAGCACGTGCATACCACAACTTAAAAAGAGAGGAAATTTTGTTAGCCAATTACTTTAGCTTAAGCAGAAAATTAAAATAATGTTTTATGACTTACTTGCTTCTTTTATATCGTGAAACAACGTAATTCTAATGCTTCTTTATGATTTGTGAACGTAGATGAAACATAGAGGATGAAACCCAATCTCTTTTGGCTATTTCCTTGAAGCTGTTGTCCATGTAAACTGGGCTTTTTATGTGCTGGACATACAGTATGCAGAAACTTGGCAAGGGAAGTGAACTCTGATAAGCGTCACAGGAAGAATAAACATTGAGGTTTTATTCTATTGATATATTGTATTATATTATCCCAATAAGGATTTACTTGGAAAGCAAACTGAGACCACTAGCTTCCTTTATGTTAAAAGAAATAATAAAGGAAATAAACAAAACAGGAAAATGAGGTTTTGGTATTTTAGCATGACTACATGCTTGATCAGATAAAAAAGTTACATGAACAAAAGTTAATTCTGACAGGAAAAAAGGGGGTTTATTCTGGATTTAACGAAGCCACGTACGTCAAGACACAAATATTTTGACAAGAAATCACTATCTTTGGATGCCCATCAATGTATTTGTTCCTGCATATGAGCAGAAGTATAGGATGGTCCACATCTTACAGCACACAGTGACAAAAGAAATTACGATTCTTATGAAATACTCTAGGCGTGATTCTAATCCACTGACGCCTAGAAATAATTATAGTGTGTACAGAAGGTGGAAATCGATAATTGCAATTGGAATTTAATGAAGAAAATAATTTGTTTACATTTCATATATATATATATATATATATATATATATATATATATATATATATATATATATATTTCATTAACAATCCTATCAAATTGCATACTTCCTCTTTCACAGAAAAATCGAAGAGAGTATTTTCCTAGCGAATTCGGGATTTTTGTTTCTCTGTCGTTCGAGCTTTTCAAAAATTGTCCAGGTGATGATTATCTTCGTATTTCATCTTCAAAATCACAATTAATCCTGGAATAGAAAGACATAAATGCTTAGTGATACAAAGGTCACATCTGGGGCAAGGAGTCCCTGTTTTGATCTCCAGCGCCAAGAATTTGTGGTGGACATCATCGTCTCCGTGTGTTTTCATTGGGTTCTCCTGTTCCCATCCAAATTGTCACTCCACCATTTATTTCATAACTATTCACTTTCAGTAATTGTCTGTCTCCTTTAGCAGAAAAGCCATACCACTGCGACGTGAAACTAGAAATGTTATATCACTTTCAATCCTTCAAAACAAACATATCCTTCTCTTGATAGAAAAAAATAAAGAAAATATACAGGAAAATAGATTGCTAAGTTGCATAAGGTGATTCATCATCAAAAGTATTCTGTTGTTATTGGCAGATTACTTGCAGCGATTGAGGAGCTTCCATGCTCCACGGTCTTCCGCTAACTTCTTCGACTTCACGTACGACTATTCGGTTTTGATATCGTCCATTAATTTCAGTCTCCTTCGCCCTCTTCCTATCTTTCCTGCCACCTTACCTTCTAGTACTTCCCTCCTGATACATTTCCTTCTTAGCCAATGTCCCAACAAGTTTCTTTTCCCCTTCTTAATAATACCTAAAATTACTGTTTTCTCTCGACCATTTGTAACACCCTCTCATTCCTTTCTGGCTAGTCCCAGTTAATTCTCTCCATTCTACTCCATACCCAAATTTCGAAAGCGTCCAGTCGTTTCTCATCATTCTGCATAATGTCAATGTTTCTGACATATACGGTACAATACTCCGCACGAAGCAATTTATAAGTCTTTTTCTCAACTCTGTATTCAAAGTACCACAAAACCGACTTTTCTCCTTCCCAGAGAATTTTTTCGCCAATCCTATCCTTGATTTTGTTTCACATTCGCAAATCATATCATCACTAATATTACTATCCAAGTATCGAAAACTAGTCACCTGTTCCA
Source organism: Thermobia domestica (assembly GCF_964235325.1). NCBI lineage: Eukaryota > Metazoa > Arthropoda > Insecta > Zygentoma > Lepismatidae > Thermobia > Thermobia domestica. The sequence continues at coordinate 378,216,724 of NC_137454.1, forward strand.
TTTTCTCCCCTTATATTTCTAATTTAACATCAACCGCTTTGTTTCAATCACTATGGCTTTTGTCTTTGTAATATTTATTTTAATCCCATATTCTTCACAGTCCTTCCACAAGTTTTGTAACAACTTATTAACTTTATTTTCAAATTCTGCAACAAGCATCATATCATCTGCAGCCGCATACACGTAATCATTCTATCTTCTACCGAAACGCTGTCTTCATTATGTAGGCTCGTTTTCATTATCTGTTCTAAATAGATAATAAACATTTTTTGCGAGAGACACCACCCCTGTCGAGCTCTTTTCTACTTTCATTCTCCTCTGTCATTTCCTTATCTATTCTAACACTTTCTTGTTGGTTCATATACATGTTTCTTATGAGTTTTTGATCTTTCCAATTGTCGTTTCCCTTAAGCTAAAGGGTATAAATGTGGGACGTCAAACTGAACTTTTTCATTTCTGTTTTTATTTTGCTAGGCATTTTCTGAATAAAGAAAGAAATTTGAGTATTATAAAAAGTATGCCCTTTTTCTCTCTTAGAAGCACAATTTCTAAAACTAAAAGACGCATTTCGCATTTCCTTGTTATTATTGAAATGTCTATACGCCAAATTTCGTTTCACAAATTTAGGGATTCGTGAGGCATTCATTTCTTGATAGAAAATTTTCCCTCAATTTTAAGACAGCGTATGATACATATTGCAATACAATCTTCATGATGTCTCATGATTTTGTGCAAAAGGAGTGTTCGTTCCAACTTTCAGCATACACAGCACGAAATTCAATGGAAATAACCGGATAAAAGTTTGCTTAACATATGGGCTCTCGTTTCGGAAATGTTAAATAGCTTCCATACTTGCCTGATTTATCATCATGTGATTCTTCCCTATGGAACTATTTGAAGGATTTCGTCGACCTGACCTCACAGTATAAAGTAATCACTTTGATTTTTATTTCTTTTAAATAACTGGAAACAATTATCTACTAGATTTACTTCACTGATTGAAATCATAAGGAAGTAGTTGTTGCTTTATTTTAATCTTAAAGGGACGGAATTTAAAATCCTTACATAAGATGCATTAAGCAGTACAAGGAGTTATGTATAAAAAGGTGAGGACCACACTGAAAAGCTTCTGTCAATCTACGTATAGAACGAACTCGGATTTCTATCATGTGCTTTTAATCACAAGTTTAGATTTGTAATATGAACTTCTTAGTAAAAGTAAAAGACGTTCTGACTATTTCCGAAAACTCAGCTTCAAACGAGAAGAGGAGAAAATTCTACAATAAGTTTTTCAATATATAAAAATATTAACGTTGTCTCTTACTATCACGGGAAAATTTTTCAAATGTATGAGACTAATTTTATAAAGTAGTTAGCAATTCGGTCAAGCTCATATTTTATAGTTTCATTTCAATTCAAATTCATATTCTCAAGAGGAGTAAAGAAATCAATTTTACCTTTCAAATAGTTTGAATAAATCTGTTCTTCTCGTGCAAAGAACAAGTGTTTCGAGTAGTCTTTTTGCATTGCTTGGCGATCAAATGTATATGTTTGAGTTGAAACTTTGTTTGGAAAATATGTATGCTCAAAAGCACAACATTTTGTAGTCATGATCTATTTTGAAATTTATTTCGAAGAAATCCCTGGATAAAGCATTGGTTCAGATGACTGACAAGTGAGCATAGTGAAGAAAAGTGATAAAAAGTGAACCTTTCCCTTACAATTTTCTGTTTATTAGTTTAATTATGTTATGATTTTTATGCATTCCTTTTTTACTTTTTAGAAGTTTTCAGTTTTCGTTTCTTACTTTTATTTTCTTTACTTTCCCATTTTTATTTATTTATTTAGTTTGTTGTTGGTATTGATTCAATCTTTTATTCTATAGAAAATTACATAGGTAGTTACTTTCCTTGCTCGTTAGAACGTCGTCACATCAAATACACTAGACGAAGTTACAAATAAATGAATGATTCTGAAAAAAGAATATTAGTCGTTAGTGAAAACCAATAATAATAATACTAATAATAAGCTGAATATCACTGTCTTTTTAATGCTCTCTATTATCACCTACAGAAAAAAATTTCAATGAAAAAAGTCAATGATGAAGAATACAGTATAGGATAGTACAGAGTGTATGAGTACCGATATGTATTAAGAATACAGTACAGTAGAGCGTCGATTATCCGAACGTCGGTCAACCGAACGACCGCTTAACCGAACTGTGTACTCGCTCGCACCTGTTACTCTCCCACTCTACCGTCCATCATCCCCCTCACTCCCAAACCAAGTTTCCCACAGTAGTCGCCGCATTGAGCCACCGCTGGCGGAACATTGCTTCTAATGGGGCCTTTATAAGGCGCTGCTGACCTGCCAAGCCGCCAGTTGCTGTGTTTCAACAATCAGCACACTTCTTTTTATGAATAATTTTACTGTACAGTACTTCTTTTTGGCAAATAAACATGTACAGTTCGATTATCCGAACAAACCAGTTTTCCGAACACCCATGTCCCCAATTACTTCGGATAATCGACGCTCTACTGTATACGGAAAATTTGAGTTTGCAGCCATCTACGCGCTTTTGTGTTTTAATTTCATGTTAAAAAGTTTTTGTAGACCTATTCAACTTACAACGATTTAAAGTATGTTTACGACTGATTCCTTTAAAATAAATGTGGTTTATTATATCCTTGTGATTTTCTTAAGAACTTCATATGATAGAAATATCAAGTAAGACCTTGGCAACCCAGAGTCACTTATAAACAAGGAAATTAGTTCGTTACTTCACCACACGCACAGATAAATAAAAAGAGATACAGTGCTACAAGAGCTTCCTCCTGTCTAAGAAGTTAGCATCCGCGTCTTTCGCGTGGGAAACCCGGGTTTAATTCTCGGCGTAAGCCCATGTAATTCGGAGCCCACGTTAAGGAGCAGGCCCACATCTCATATACACTCGCTGCGTTAAATTGAAAAGTAAATTTCTGCTACTTCTTGGTATTCATTCCATAGTGGTCTAAGACAACGCAAATAAAAATTTGCGTTTAGTTTGCGATAGTCGGCATTTTGTTGCGTGATCCATAAATTTAACGATCATCGTTACCGAATGATACTTCTCGTGTCTCTCTAGTTTTACTAAAAATATGAAAAAAAAATAAATAAAATACTTCAATCTTACATCCCACCGAAGGGTGAAGGAAACTGTGACTATGGTAAGGAATGAAATGGTGGAATGTAGATAGTGGGAGGGAATGGGAGAACGAAGGCATCATTTCTAATTTTCCCGGGGGTCGGTGTCAAGATACTTCACCAACATAAGATAATAGAGTCGGTCTATATAAAGAGATCCACTAAGTATTGACACCGAGGTCTCACGTCTATTACAATATATCTCTGCTCCTGCTGATGTGTAAGTTTTCCCAGTGACAATTTCGAAATGGGAAAATGGAAATGAAGACTACTACGAACCATTCACAATGGTTACTATTAGTACTCTTTCCCAAAATGAAGAAATTCAAATAACCTACACTCAGGAGTTATTCAAATAAACGACCACCTATATTTATAACACAGAAATCTTAAATTGTCTAGTGTCTAGCTATATGAATCAAAATATTCTAAAAAATTCTAAATATTATAGGATTGCTTCTCTTTATGAGTGAAGCAAAAATTATTCGCTCTTTTGCTTTTGTTAAAAAAAAGGTTGTAATATGACACCACTTGCAAACGCTTTTAGTATAAGGCATTTGTATTTGCTCTACTATCTATGGAGCTTAAAGAAAACTATATAGTAAAAATATGTCGTTAGGGGGCAAATGGAAAATACTACACACTTCGAGCTCTCTAAAATTGGAATGTCAGTCAAACGACAACAGTCTAAATTTTCAGTAAAGAATTGACATTAAATGAGGGGTGAACTTGGACAAGGGTGTAACCAGGAATTCTTCAATTTTTCAGGAGAGCAGAAAAGGAAACGCCCTTATCTAACTAACCAACGTATTTAAACACTATTTTTGGGGACAGGCGTTCGCTATGGAGCAGAGATATTAATTTAACACAGGCCCGTATCCACGGGGCGGGGACAAGGGGGACCGGGCCCCTAGTAAATTTTCACTGCCCCCTCCTAAAAGTTTCACGGAAGGCTTGCAAAAAGTCTTCATTAATTCTATGTGTAAACACTAAGAATGATATGCAATATAAAAGCGATTGTTCCAAGAATTTTTCCATTTTAAGTATTTGACGAACACTTCTGAACATATTTTAAAGAAGTTAAAGTAAAGTTTATCAGTCTTCTTGAATCTCGATATGAAATGACACAATACATATTGAAGCAAATTTTTGCGAAAAGATATAATATGTTCATAATACTTCATGCCACAGTTGTAATAGCGATCTGGAAGGTAGGTGACGAAGTGTAAAGTGCTTGTTGCAAGCCAAATCATAAAAACAGGAGCACGAAAAAAGCGTTTATCTTTTGTCGATTGCAGTAATGGCGGTAGGTTCGTTATTCTATTGTGTAATAGTAGTACATACATGCATTGCAAAATCCTCGTCAACAGCAAACCTTAGATTAATTGTGGAACAATTAGTTGTGAAGTGAATTTAGAGCTCCGACTTCCGTTAAAGGCGACTGATTCTAGTAAATTATTGTGGTGTGATATGTAAAACAAGAACTGTGGTGGAACATTCACCTAAAAAGTAATGTTTGCAAAGACTTTCATATGTTTGTTCTCGTAGAAGAATAAAGTTAAGCTAAATTAGATGAGTAACTGAGCAAGTGAACGTATTTAACGTTTAAGGATTAAATTCCGGGTTGTGGGGAGAAATTAAGTAACAAAATGTTTTGTATTTTATTTGGCGTGGGGGATAACGTGGAAGTAGCTAGCTTTCATATAAAAACGTTGTAAATTGAAACTATTTCTTAGTCACGTACGCGTAATAATGTTGTAATTCAACATGAAAGAAGCAGTGATGCCTTTACTTGATACTAGATGGGTGTAGCGTTTTACTTACATTAAGAAAAATCCGTTTTTCGGACAGTGGTATATTGTACAAATATACTGAATCCTCTTGCTTACTACAAAAATCAGAACGGAGCATAGACTACGTTATCCGTATGCTACATAGGCACTGTCCTTAGGTGTTACATCATCCCGTTGCAGGGTGTTTGATGTCTAACAGTACATACATATATGTATGTTACCTTCGTCAGCTATATGTTATATGCGTCCATTTGTATGTGAGATCCTGATCGCCTATATTGTTTCTTACGGAAAATATGTATAGATGGAGCACTTATACAGAAAGTATTATAAAACTTGCGTTTTCAGTTATACGCTTGCTGTACGTTAAGTCCAAAGACTACAGGATTTACAAATGTAATCCACGATATTACGTATGCCTCATACATTTTTTTCTCAGTGTACCTTGAATAACATTATAGTATTTTTAAAGCAGTTTTGGTATGTGTCTTCTTGGCATAGTGTGCACGTGCTTCATTTATATAAAACGAGTTTAATTTAAGGTTTTAAACAAGAACTTAGTATAAATATTAAATAAATACAACTGTAATTGTAAACAAGGGAATTACTTCAAAGTTACCCGTCCACATAATTTTCAACAAAAAACATAATAAAAACTACAATTATCAATTTCTATTTAAACTTTACTCATTTTATGTTCTGTTACTTTACCTCGAGGGTGTTAGTACGGAGGAGGAACCACAATTACATATGGAAATTCATTGTTAACCTAAAAGGGAGACTGGCGGGCCGCGCGGAGCACGGTTGTGGGTAGTTAATAGGGAGTGCGGAGTTGAGAGGGAAGAACGAACGAAGCGAGAAGCCGAAGTAAGTTGAGATAACGCACTACTAGGTCACTTAGGTTATGTTATATCTACTTCGCACTTACCTTTGTACGTGTTTTAGTTTGCAGAGCTCTCCTATCTCAAAAAGAAACTCGTGAACGATTGGTGGTGGTCTTTGTTCTTTCATTCATTAAGCCATGAATATTCAAAAGATTTTTCCTTGTCCGGACAAGATAGTTTTGTAACGTAGACGGGCAACTGGGGCCTTACCAACTCTATTAGCCTTACCAACTCTATATGTTCATGACGTTAACTTCGATTAAAGATAGATGAATTCAAAATTTTATATCATTAAAAATTTTGGTTCTTGAGAAATTCAAAAAATATATGAAGCTGCTGGGAGGCTCCACTTGCCGGATAGCATCATGTTTTACAAATGTTAGTACTGTCAATTCACATTCAGCGCAAAGACCCTCTACACTTGCAGGCATGTTTACCCGAAAATTATCCACAATCCAACCGTCCTGAACCTATAGACAAGTAGTTCCCTCTACTTGCGAATTAGTCCCGTCTTTATAACCGCTTATCAAAAGGTATTACACATAAATTACGCTTCACTTACATGTTATCAAGCACACAAGCAATCAAATTATCAAATTCTTCTAGGTAAATTTTCAAAATTTTCATAAAAACGGAAGAGTAACTTCGCAAGTTAACCCTAAACAAGTGACTAAGTAAAGTTTAATTTCCTTATTTCACAGTAGATCCTCTCTCGTTCTTGATCTTAATATTAGTAATACATGTGGGACTATTTATATTACATAAAACATTTATATTTTAATTCGAATTCGTGTAGTTAGTAATATCCATTTAATAAAATTCACGTCTTTTTTCATGCAGATTACAGAATGTTAACTTAATGTGTGTATGTGTGTAGAGGGGATAATAGAATCAAGTTGGAGCAAAATACTTAAACATTCAAGAGCAGATATGATGAATTGCTGATGTTACTATTTGATGAACTATAATATGGTTGGCTTGAGCAACCCTAACTTCTACCGGGCTCCCTCTACATTTTTGGGCTGGCTACGGGCCTGCCTCTGCATGTGAAGTGCCGGTCTGTTGATCTCATTGACATGGAGAGTACATCCTGATCTTTGTGGCAGTGATCATTTTCCGTTGTTTCTTGATGGTTTCCCTGTTCCTCGTCATTTACGTTTCCGCCGCTTCAATTTGAAGCTTGCTGACTGTCGTAAATTACGTGCGCTCAGTGAGTTTCCTTGTCGTGATGATCTCCCTGTAGCTGCTTTAGCAGAGGTTTTTGGGGTATTCATGATGCTGCTCATGGTTTCATTCTAAAATGCCGTGGCGCTGCACCGGTATGTTAATTGGTGGTCCTCGGAAATCCATAAGGCCATTCTGGCTCGTCGTCTCGCTCTTAACTATTTTAATCATAACATTACTGACGAAAATCTTCAGCAATTTCGCATTCCACGTGCTGGGGCACGACCTCTTATCAAACTATCGAAGCGCCAAAGCTAGCAAACTTACCTTTCGTCCGTCAACAGTCGCACAGCGGTATCTACTGTGTGACGTCGAGTACGCTGTCTTTCTGGAACCTAATTCTTCTGTTAATGTCCCTACTCTACCTCTCAACAGCGTGCTAGAGACTAACCCTTCAGAAATAGCTGACACTTTGGGCCAGTATTCTGTATCTATTTCTGAGTTCAGACATTACCCTCCAGCGTTCGTTCCTATTAGGGCTCGTTTAGAGCGGAATCCCTTAAACCTTCCGTAGCAGCAATAGCGAGGATTCTAATGCTCCTTTTCACGCTTCTCGAGTTCGATTCTGCTCGTCGTGAATTGTCCAATACTGCTTCATAGGATTCACCTTATATTCTACGATATGTTCTGCAATCTCTCCCGCGATATTCAACTTTCTTTGTTGAAGCTACATAATCGCGTCTGCATAAAGGGGGTTATTCCACCTGCTTGGCGTGAGGCTCTGGTTCTTCCCATCTTAAAGCCAGGAAAAGTCGCAACTAGTCCCACTAGCTACAGACCCATTGCTCCCACGAGCTGTGTCTGTAAGCTGTTGCAGCGCATGGTCAACAAGCGCCTACTCTGGTATTTAGATTCCAATTCATTCTTGAGCAACATCAAACTGCATATTGTTGTTTCCGATCCACTACTGATAATCTCGCTTGTCTTGAGGGTCAAGACGCCTTTCTCAACGGGGAAAATCTTGTTGCTATATTTTTCGACTTAGAGAAGGCGTATGGCCTTACATGTTGTTACGACATCTTAAAACAATTATATTTCTGGGGTCTTCATGTCGTGATCACCATTTTAGAGTGCGTGTGTGATCTACTCCTTCAGAGCGTTTTGTCAGAGAAAGTGGTGTTCCACAAGGCAATTTCCTTAGCGTCACACTGTTTGCTGTCGCCGTCAACAACATTGTACTGTTCTGCTTCGCATATACCGTAGTCTAATCTGGTCCAAGTTAGACTATGGCTGTATTGTGTATAAGTCTCTTTGCTCTTCTCTGCTGCGGCAACTTGACAAATTCAATCAACATTGTATCCGACTAGCTACTGATACTTTCCGTACTAATAATGTTGCCAGCTTTATGTTGAGGCCAAAAAACATTCGTTAACATTTTGTCGCGAGAAACTCCTGCATTATTATTCTGCACATGTGCACCGTATCGCTGGCCATCCGTGTAGACCCTGTCTCCGTAGTGATTGGATTTATGAGCGCTGTCCGGCACGTCCTCGCTCTACACGCCCATGGTACGTTCGGGCGTGTGAGAGTTCTCTCACTACCGATTTCATGTGACATTTTCTCTCGCTCGTTTACTTTTGTGCTGTCTCGCCGTGGTTACGGCAGCCCCCACTACTTTATTTACACTTAAGTTCCTATTTGAAGCAGGATATCATTTCCCAGGTGTAACAGCAGGAGTTCGCAGCATTAATCGAACAGTATCCCAATTTTAATGTGTTTTATAGGACGGTTATAAGGATGGAAATTCTGTTGGATGTGCCTTTGTTTCGACATCAGTTCAGCGTTCTAATTGTATCACTTGTGTTCAGTCTTTACCGCTGAACTAACTGCGATTAAGTTTGCCTTGCTCTCACGCATTGGTTGCGTCGTAAGTTGCTGTGCACTGATTCAGAGAGCGTGGATGTAAGTCCACAGAATGTCTTCAGTCATACGTTCTCGTACAGGACATTCTCGTGAGATGCCATTTACTACACCAACAGGGTTGTGTCATTGTTGTCTGCTTGATGCCGGGTCATGTCGGCATTCGGGGAAACAAACATGCTTACACAGGTGCCAAGAACGCCACCTTGGCCGTCGTTGCAATGGAGCGTAGCCTTCCTTGCTCCGATCTTCATAACTCTTTCTATACCCTGATGCACTTTCACTGGCAAGCGGACTGGAACCAGGCAATTGGGAATAAATTTCATGAAATTAAGCCGCTCCTAAGAACGTGGTATACATAATTTCGCTCTAGTCCTCGACATCAAGTGCTCCTGGTGAGTCTGCATATCGCACACTCTCATCTGACGCATAAGTATTTCCTGCGTGGTTTGGTCCGTTTGTGTTGTAAGAAGTGTATTGTTTCCCTAAGTATTCAGCACATTCTTGTTGAATATCCTAAATACTCAGATCTCAGAGAAAGTCATGGACTGAATTCTTTACTTACCTGTGAATTGAAGAATGCTGGTGACATTGTTAGCCGGGTACTTCAGTTCATTCGTGCTTCTGGGTTTGCTCAACTTCACTCAGCTCTTTTTAGTTTGTTGTTCCTGCTTTGTTGCAGCTTCATTATTATATTTTCTCTCACTTTTTATTGTTTTTTCTATATTTTGTTGTTATATATTTAATTTCATTTATTTATTTTTTTGTCTTCTATCTTCTGCTTTTTCTCTTTTAGCATCGCTTTTGTCTATTTGAGTTCTCTCTGATTTAGCCCTTTCCCCTTTTAATCTTGGAGCCCACGTGTGAGTAGCCACGCTAATTGTGACGGGGACATTTAGCCTCGATGCTGACGTCCCCATTAACTCCCTTACTCACTCATTCCCTCATTCATTCATCCAATAAAGCACCGGTAATCAACAATTAAACCTTGTCCATTTAAGGCAGGTGCGTCAATCATTTGACTGTATGTATTATGTCACCAATTATAAAATGGAATACTGCACTTGGAAATTTCATGAAATTAAACATTAATATATTCTGGTTAGAAGCTGAACTTGTGCCATTATGCACTTAACTTCTCCATTCCTAAGTTATGCAATTCACATAAGTAATCTTTCATTATTATAGTTAATATTGCAATTTTATGATGCAATTGTTAAAAATAGCTCGTATTTAGTATAATTTTCAGTGTAAAGACCATACACGTAAGTTACAGAACGTAAAAGTGTGTTTTGATAAGAATAGATAGAGAAAATAGGAAGATAATGTTAGGTATATGATGCAAACTCCACTCTGTCTACTTGGCGAATTTTATTTTCTGGCTTTTTTTTCTCTTCATTTCTAGTTTCTGGTTTCCTCATACTCACTAAACGAATTTCGAAGTAACACATTATGAGTTGCAACTTAATAATAATTGTAACGAATGAATAATGTCTTCGTGTCTAATTAAAAACCCATAATTTAATTTTTGGGGGCCGCGGTGGCTCAGTGGTAGAGCGTTAGCTTCTGATGCATAGGGTTCCGGTTTCAAACCATACTCCCGCCAAGTGAACTTTGTGGTGGACAAGCACAAGGTTTCTTCAGGGTTCTCCCGTTTCCTCCCACTCTCATCATTCCACCATTTCATTCATTTCTCATAATCACCGTCTCCTTTAGCCTAACTGGGACGTAAAATTCAAAAGTTTCATTTCATAATTCCTTTTATTCAATAAGTAGAAACAATGACTTGCCTAACGTAATTAATTGATGATATTATAATATCCTATTCATATTTTCACCTTAAATATCTTTATTTTATTGACAATTGTGGTGGGAGTTATAGTCATAAATTAAACTAAATATCCCAAATAACTGTATAGTAAAGTCGTTTCAAAGTATGTATTGCATGTACCATTTTAAACATTTCTTTTCTTTTTCTCAAAGGGGCTTCCTGTTATCTTTTATCACAGAGGTAATGTGTGATGTAAATCTACAACTTAAAGGTGTTGAACCATATTAATTTTCCTTCTGAATATTTTAATTTCCTACTGAAAGTGTGAGAACACTATCGCTTAAGCTCAGAGTAGATTTTGAGTTGATTGAGTTAATTTTGAATTTAACGTCCCTTTCAGCAGCGAGACTACATGAGACGTGGACCTACCGATTAACATGGAATCCGAACCACATGAGCTCCCACCGGCAATCGAACCCGGGACTCCACGCCAAAGGCGCGTAAGCTGACCGCTTAGCGACGGAGGAGCGTTGATTTTGAGTCTTGAAAGCTAGGAAGTAATGTTTATAACCATACAAGACAGTTTCTAATGTATTATTAGTTAATTTATTAAGGAACATGTAGCTACAGATTCCATATCTATTTTATACTAGAAACAATAATAAATGTTTTTAATCACGATGCTAGGTGTCGCGATGGCTCACTTTTATTTTATGAGTTTCCCTCTTGGATCTCAGCTCGCCAGAAGTGAGCTTCTGGTGCATAAACGTGGATTTTTATGGGGTTCTCCCCTATCTATCACTTTCTGCATTCCGCCATTTCATTCATTTCTCATTATAACACTCTACTTTAGCCTAATCAGCGTAATCATGGGACGTAAAAGAATGATTTCATTTCATTTTATCATGATGCATGTATATTTAAGCAAATTAATTCTTGTTAACATTGCATACTTTGTGGTCAGAATTAAATTTAATACAGTTGAATTGTGTTTCTGAACCTCTGAACTGAAAGATTATCAGAGAGTAATTCAGCAACCAACATGAAAATGAAGCATCAATACGACAACGTTTGTTAGTATTGGTTGCTATACTCTCGGAATTATGCTAAACGTAATACCGGTAGTGATTTCTCCTTACTGTTAAAGATTATATTTTTATTATTTTTATTTCAAAACAGAAGTTTAAATTGCTGATGTGGAGAAAAAGAGGCCATGAACTTAGCAGTTGTGGAGAGATTTGAAGTTACATAATGACTTGCTTATTCTATGAAGTGAATATAAAACGTGGCTACTTGGAGAATACAAAATCAGAGTTTCAGATTACTACAATACATAAAATGTTGCTACTGATAAAAAAAAACTTAAATTTTGAAAATAATAATATTAATAATAGTAAACATTTAATCATTCCTTCTCCTGTAGAGCAAGAAATCGTTCCAAAAGTGAATAAGAACAGAAGCTTCCACGAATGAAAACTCTATCGCTTTCTTTCTGAAAAACAATGGGCCACAAAGACTACAATGTTAAATTGGGTTCTTAACTTCTCCACAACTATATCTGAATTGTGCAACTGTAGACCCTACTCAGCTCAGAAATTAATAAATATTAACACGTCAAAACTAAAAGAAATATGAGTTACTCCGCGAAAGTCATCTTATCTTGTTTTGTTTGGATTCCAGTTTAGTGTGGCTATTTCTATTTAGTCCTTTTGTTTTATATCAAATGTTTAATGCTTATTAATATTAGGACTGTATTTATAACTAACTCTATAAGAGATTTGCATTATATTTCTAATGACGTAGTCTCTTTCTTGGTAAGTTTCGCTGCGCGTTTTGCATGTTTTCGGAAAATGGTCTTAGAATTTGAAAATGAAACTTTGAGAATATTTTATTGTAATTAAAATTTGCTTACTATTTTATTTTTTTATTGATACATAAAGCGGATATAATATATCCATTGAATTGCTTATTTGTTTTTCACAAATACTTTGACATTCGCTTCGGAGATGGCAGCATAAATAACCATCTACCACATTAGACATATATGAACGTAAAACAAATATAATAACATATTTTGTGGCAAATGGAAGTAAAATAATTTATTAGTTGCAACTGAGAAAAAATATTAATTTCATTGTTAATGTTTCTTAGAACACAATGTTTACGTTTTTGTATCCACGCTGAATGTATTATAATTAGCTTTTATATTTAGAGTTGAAGAGTTAACTACACCAGTGAGTTGTATCAATGCACTATGTTTCTTTTTTGGAGAGGATACTATTAGAAGTTGCTTTTGTGATTCCTAGTATTCCTAATAATTAATGAATTGTTTTAAACAGCGTACGATTGAGTCAATTCTTTCATTGCTTCGTAGTGTGAATTCTTACTTATATAAGTAAGCCAATATTTGAATCAAATATTTATCTCACTTTTGGTCCTTCATCTGATGGTTGTTTTAAATATATTCATTGCAAGGATTATATATATATATATTCATCTGATCTGCTCCAAAATTGAGACAGTGAGAATTCTTACTACCCAATGCCTGGACACCACAATATTTTATACACTTGTTAAGCTTCGTAAGATCCATCAACATTTGAAACTTGACGAAGTAGAGATTTGTCTTTCCGAGTTATAATAAACCAAATTTCGGGCTTGGACCTAACGATTTGTTAACGAAACTAAGGAGGGGCGGACCAAGGCAAAATTTTCACCCGGATAAAGTGACTTTTTGGCGGCCCCTATTCCTAGCCTATATTTTACATTTTATTACAGTGAATATGTTAAATCCAATTTTCAAAAAGAAAAAAATACTCAAATACATGACAAAAGTATATTTAGACCTAGTACTTAAAAATATACATATTGTATCAATTACATTGTGTTCTTTTATTATTATTATTATTATTTATGTACCGATATGCATAAACAAAAACAGTATCGAACACCGTTTATTAAATACTACTAATGGTGACATGATTACTGCTATATTGTAAATAGTTTTGTTATATCAATAAAATCAAGAGTCATTCCACCATATATCCGATTATGTAAAAATCTATTCTAATAAGGTGAGATACCAATAAATACATTTTACATATGTTGAACGTTTTTACACACAGCAATATAAACAACTCTTTTTATGTAGGTCCTACTAATTGAAGTCCTTAGCATGCATAAAATTGTACAAAGGCTGAATACTCTTACAAGACTAAAGCTTAATAACAGTTTTCATCAAGTATTAGAAATCATCTAACTTTCGTAAGTTCGATAAGTAAGGAAACCATTTCAAAGTCAATTTCGGGAGCTTCATAAGAAAGCGTCCATATCTTTTTCTTCCATAAACAATCTATCTTAAAATCTAGAATAATTTTACACAAATTGTTTTCTTAATTTTTCAACCTTTGGCCTCAGGCGTGATAGATAATAGCCCAATAAAACTTAACAAAAACCCAATAAAAAGTTAAATTACATTATTACTAAAAATTAGCAACAAAATAAACAATTTCAAATACATTACGAACGTACATAACGAAACAATAACATCTCCTAGATACTACTTTCAACAAAGTCCGACAGTTTGGCGCGGCAGTGTCGCATCTAAAAAAATCAAAAGTAACTGCTTTATAAACTGTTCCCCTTCCACTACCACTTTAAATGAGTAACATATTTAAAATCCAATAACATTCATTGTCTGGGAAAGTTCGCAAAGAACATTGCCCCTATAAACAATACCAACACTATCTCCACTCTTCTTTCTACATGCTATGTCTTCATTTGTTGATGCAGCCCATGTAGTACTATGAAACTCCCTTCTTCCATGGTGAAATGGAAAAAGAATATGTAATTGACGCTACTTTACAAGAATATAAAATAAAAAAGACAGATAACACGTTATAAAGTCTACTTTTGAGACTCGTGGGCCCTTGGTGGCCTCTGAAGCTAAGTGCAGTGGAGGTTTATAATCAGAATTCGCTGAAAATCAATTAAGGACTAGTTTTCTCCACTTAAAAAAAAATGATATTTGGTAAAATATGATTCTGACATATTTCTTCTAGCTGCGAATTATTCAGAAAAAAAAAAACGATAGTTTTACCTAACAAAAAGGGAGTTCAAATATAGAAAACTAATACTTGCAGAACTGTTTGAATACAGTACACAAAACCTCGAGGACAAGTAAAGATGGTAACAACGATAATTTTAAAAATGACTTATAGACAAAACCATTTCTTTTTTATTATCTTTTAATAGTAGATTTTCCCGCTTCTCCCTCTTTTATCTTCCCCTATTCTTGACAATTCTCAGTGAGTGTTCTAATTCTAGTGAGGGTTCTAAAAAATTTCTCTTCCTGATTTTAAAACATTGTTTTTCTCATCGATTAATCCTAAAAGTTACGTATTCCTTTTTCTTCTATCCCAAACAATGTTTTCAACCCTCCGACATACTCTGGTTTCGAAACCCTCCAGTCTTTATTTTGTTGGTTTTGTTTAGTGGCCATTTTCGTTCCCCATAAAGAACAATACTCCATAGGAAATAATGTATGAGGGTTTGTTTCTTAAAACTTTACCAATGAGGTACATTTTTTAGAACCTTTTCTTAAATGCATTTTCCATTTCCTATCCTTACTTTCGTCTCAGGTACAGCGGACCACAGAAATTCTTGAGGTACAAAATCCGTGACTTAGGCAACCCAACTTATGCCCGCTTCAAGATTAATAATGCCTGATAGGATAGCTAGAACAGCAGCATGAAGTTGCCCCCACTGGTGAAAAGAACAAATCGTAAAGTGTGTTTTTGTGCACGAGTGGGGAAAAACGCTGGCTGAAGAAATGACAAACAGGAGTCTTTGCATACTTGTACTCACAGTACACAGCACAGTACCAGAAAAAAAAATATACCGATATAAGAGGCGCCGATGATAAGACAACAGTCGGGGAATTTAAATAATCTTATAATTAACTCAAATGAGGGATTATATAAACAAGCTATCTTACTTCAAATGGCTATACATATATGCGTATCTAATAATATACGATGATTATGCGGTATATGTATTCTTTTAAGTAAAAGCAAAGCCTTGCGCTGAGTTTTGAAACTATTAACAGTAGTCCTACCTGCAAATCAATTAAAGTGTGAATGGATCTTTCAGGCGAAGAACCCACCCCTTATGAAAATTTTGGGGGTCTAATAGGCCCTGAGCTCCTAGGTTCCAGCGCCACTGATTGATACGTAATGTTACTTCAAAAGAAGAACTTGTCTGATTTCATTATTCGTTAAATGTCTTTTAAAAATGTTAAATATTGTTATGCTGTAATTTATTTGTAAATATTAAAAATGCAAAATTTGATAACATTTAAACGAGTTGGAGAACTTACCCGTACTAACCGTATTTCTCCTTAGGTTGCAAATATAACTGAGGGTTCCTGATTTGTTTAATATTTGTAAAATTTACACATTGAGACAGAAAGAGAAAAGGGGAGAATATAGTAAACAACTTAAATATGCACGGAATTAACGGTTAATATCAAATATAGAACCATTAGCAGAATTAACTCTAACTTGTTTTCTCCATTCCAGGGACGTAGTTAGGGAGGGGCACGGGGGCAGCGGCCCCCCAAATTTTGGCTTGTCCCCCTCAAACATTTATTTAAAATTATGTTACAAATTGTTTTTATCTGACAATAAATGAAAAAAATATCCATAGCAAACAAATTATTCGTACTTCTAAGAAACGGTTATTTTTAAATCCATTTATATGCTATTTCTTAAACATTAAGTGAACGGTAATGTGAATATAAGATCAGCAACTTTGGGGTTGGAAGTCATTTTCTTTAACATTGCTAGGATCTTCCAGCCCATAGTGATTCCAGCCTTATAGTCGCCTTGAGGTACTAAGGGCTAAAAATCTATGCGAATGCACTTTTTATAACCGACTAACAAGTAAAGGAAACAAATGGATGAATTGAGATGCAGGATGAGACATAGTGTGCCTGATAGAGGATGTGAAAATATATTTATGTGCAAAATTGTAGCGGCTGAGCGCCATAAGGAACGGAGGGGAAGGGGTCAAAGTTGTGGGAGAACGGCTATGTTGTTATGGAAATATATTAAATAAACTGTTAAATCGTAAAAGCAGTGAAAGATAGACAATTCAAACAGTGGTAGTTACACATATTGAAAAGAGAAAAATGGACAAAGTAGATCAGGAACCTCCGCCGCTATTTTGAAGTCCGTCATTTTGAAATATGTGATATTTTTTGAAATGGAAAGGTAGTCATATGATATATCAATTTGAGCCAACATGTTCTAAAAAAGTCAATTATGAAGTTTCGTGATTGTTATCTGTACTTATTTGGAAAATTTAAGAACATCTTTATAGTTATTTACGAAAATTTAGGAGAATGATTGTCGTATGTTGAAAGTTTTGATTATCACGAAAACAAATATAAGTTAAACATACATACAAGAAAAGAAAACTAACAGTGAAATTTGATATTCAAGTTGTTTACTAGTACATTATTATTTATGACATTATTTTCAATTTGCTTTATACAGTGCCGAAGAGAGTTGCTCTGGTCTGTAGGTACCGCTTCCGCTTCTTCTGCCTTTTTTTATTATTTTTTTTTCACTTTTGGTCGAAAACTGTGGAGTTGATATAGCCACCTTTCGTTAACCCTTCGATGCATACCATGGGTCCAATGGACCCATAACAAAACGTGGTTATCAATATATAGTTACATATTTTACAGTAGCGTAGCGTGGTATTCCGAAATGGGGAGGCCAAAGTTAGTCACTTGTGCGATACAATACTACTAAAATCAGCAATACATAGCTATACCGATGGGAAATATAGGGTTGTAAAAAATTTAGGGGGAGGCCCCCTAATTGGTGGCCTAGTTGGGCATACAGAAGCAAATGCGTGGATTACGTCAGAAGCCAATAAGCAATTGTCTCAGCTTCTTCTTACCACTACCGTGTGACAAGAAAACTTGGCCCCGCTGTTGTATGAACATTGTTTCCAGTATAGTTATCTTTATTTCTTTCTCGTGGGCAGCTTCTTTCTCCGCATACCATACTTCAACCTCGTTCTTTAAAAAGTCACCCCTAGAAATTTGTCATCTTGAGTTCGAAACTCAGACGCCCATTCGTGAATATGGGCCTGAGTGTATATCATTTGAAGATGTAAGTAGAAAACACTTAAACCAGCTCTGCGGGCCTCTTTCAGGGTGTGTATTTTCGTTGTCAGATATCCAGATACTGAAGGCAGGGGCGCAAATCTCTCTTCAACATTCGGGGAAGGAGTAAGAGCGTTCCCATTTTTCAAAGCGATGTTCAAATTATTTATGAAGTTGAAAAACAATGCTGTGGAGGATCAGAGGTGTCTTCAACATTTGGAGGAGGGCAGATTTGAGGGAGAAGATCATATTTGAGGCTTACTCTGGGGGGAGGGGTGATGAAACTCATATTACGGTAGATGAATCTGATTTCTGAGGTGAACCTGTTGTATATTATATACCAGGCGATGTAGATGAAATTGTGATACGTATCAAGTGCCGTGAACACATTCTGAAATCTGAATACATGCATATTTATAATTGATATGTTTCTATTTACGCATCCACAATGATCCACATTAAAATTTTAGGACACTTGTTTTGTAATAATATAAATAATGACTTCCTTAAAAATATGAAAGAAAATCAACTATGTGTGGCGCAACAATACTCTCATTCAAAATTATGATGATCACAATAGCATTATAGGAAGCGTTACAGGGCCATTCCACGCGAAAGTGAGCCTGAACCCAAATTTTCGAAAACTGTCAAAACCAATGCATTTTTACACATATATGAAGTAAATAGAACGAAATTTACTTTTTCACAAAGAAAAACTTATTTATACTTAGAATTCACGTAAAATTTTAAATCTAAATTGTGAATTTGTAACATGACAGCTGCGAGGAAAGTTTTTATTCTTGTTATCGGCAACATTTTACGGAAATTTGTGCATGTTTGGCTGAAGTAACTTCTAGCTATTCAAGATGCTTCTTTTTGCTACAAGCTGCAGTTGAAAAAGTGCTTACGAATAAAAATTGTTTATAATATCATTAAAGATATATAAACGTCAACTTGAGTGTTCTGCCCGTGACAGAAAACTACCAAAAGTTATTGTACTGAATTACTAAATTTGAGAATGTGGTTCGTACTTAGTAGAAGTAACAATTTGCATGCGTACTTCACATTTACCAAATTTTGGACTAATGCTAATAATATATTTCGATTTATTTCAATTTGAAAACTTGTCCTGCCCGTGACAGTGGGCATGCCACTGGTGGGATAGTTTGTGTACATTGGTTATTCACGATAGAAATTGATTCCATGTGTACTAAAATAAAGTTTTCTAAGCATGAACATTATTTACTTAAATAGAGGATTATGTATTACTGTCAGTATGATGTTTTAACTTAAAATAAGTGCCATATAAATATTATCATTAGCGTCACCTTTCTGTTCGTTTCAAGGGAGCAGTAGATGGGATTGGAGTACGTACAAAACGGCCAGTATGGAACTTTATGAAACAAAAGAAAGTAATTTTAGAATGTGCTGCTGATTTCGTAGCAGTTCTAAGCTCTTCTAAGCTGTTTTACTACTATCATCAGCAGAAATTGAAAAAAAAAAAGCTGAAAATAGCTTTAAAAAAGACGCTTTGAATAAAAGACGGGAAAATGCTCTTGTCAATTGAATGTCCCCAATCAAAACAGTTTTTCCTGCAACTTCACAGCAAAAATTTGGTAGTTCGTCGAACTTTTAAATCAGAGCTTCATCCCGTCTGCAACTTCATCAGAGCTTCATCTAACAGACTTTTATTCAGATTCTGAAAATGATGATTCCGAAAGACATGAAGCTATCCTGAGCGACGACTTAGGTTTGCATGTTAACAAGGCTTGTGTTAGGCCAGCTGTTGAAGATATAACACAAGGAACATTTTTGTTGATGTAATTTTTCTCTAGTGGACAGAAAAAGAAAGCATAGACATGCAACCAAGGATGTTATAAAATATTAGATATATTTTATAAGATCCTTGCATGCAACTATCTCACATAGCCCAGTGGAAGAGGACGAAGAAGTCAAGGAAATTCGTATGAAGACCGTAAGCGATTGCGGTAAAATTTTCAAGACTGTTGAAGTGTCTTACATGCATTTCAATCAAACCTATGATACCAGCAGTGCCGTGGCGTTGGGGGAAGGGGCGAGCGAGGCGACGGCCCCGGGCGTCAAAGTATGGGGGCGCAAAATTCAGGAGGAAAAAATAAAAGATATATAAAAAATGGAAGGAAAAAGTATTAAATAGTGCTCAAAATCAACGAAAAGCAGGGTTTATTTTTGAAAATTTTCTTAGGCATGGCGCCAACCATGGTGACGCTTTGCGGCTGGTCTGTCGACCTCACTCATGTTTACGGGGGCGCCGTCGTATACTCTCGCTCCGGGCGCTGATTTTCCACGGCACGGGCACTGGATACCAGCACCTATTTTATATACTGTTAGACAGTGTGTTGTACGAAGTTCCCTACAAGGTGCGTGTAAATGGGCAAATAAAACCATTTCCTAAAGTGTAGGTGGTGAGATATAAGTGTACTACATATTTTTATATTATGTGATAAAAGCGAATCCCAAGTAAAGTAAATAGAACTATTTGTGTACAATGATATAACAGAACAGCAGAAATTGACTTATTTTCGATTTTATTTTAGTTTTCAAATCATTCTTATTGAGATTTTGTGTGTTGATTCACACTGTGTCCTGCCCGTGACAACCATGTGTCCTGCCCGTGACACAGTAAAGTTGAGTTTTTTTATTAATATAAATATTTGGCAAATTTCTCTTCAGTAAAGTTTGGTCAAAAATTTCATCATTTATACTTTTCCGTTTAAATAAAAACATTTTGAGCTAAGAATTCACAGAGTTTTGTAACATTCACTTGGTGTGTCGAAAGCCACTTCTCTTTTCTGTCCCCACCCGTGACAGACGTTTAGGAAATAATATTTTCTACTCTAAACAGAAAAAAATACTGAAAACATCAGCTACATATACTCATAAGTCTGTACTGCTTATGTATCATACAATTAGCAGGATTTATGTTGTATTTTTAGAAATATACAACTTTAAAACATCAAAAATGTAGTGTAAATGTCCTGCCCGTGACGATGGAATGGCCCTACAGGAACTAAACAAATAGTTGACAATAGACTAACAATAATTAATGACAATGAAATATCAAAAAACACGATTCTTTTTTTAAATGAAATAAGTCAAGGGAAACAATTTCATCCCACTTTCCTTTGTGGTATTCGGATACAAATCATCACAATTTCAAATCGGGTGGAGGAGACATGTCCCCCTAATTTCCTCGGGATATGTGCCAATAACTGAAGGGCCCAAGCAATCTTTGCGAGAGGCGGGAATTTATGAATACGCGACAAAACGTACTAGCGACAAAACGTACTAGCGACAAAACGTACTACCGACAAAACGTACCACTTACCCTGAGGGCTGCTTGTGAAGGGTTTTCTAAAAACACTTTAAATAATGACAAGCGACAAAACGTACCACTTGCCTGGAGGGCTACTTGCGAAGAGTCTTCCAATCAGCCATCAAATAATGTCAGGCGACAAAACGTACCACTTGATAGGACGGTATACAAGTATATATATATCGGCCAAAATAAGGTTAAAAGTTGAACATATTGGTGGTGAGAAAAGTACCGATGCAAGACCAAGACTACGACTAAGGCTAAGACTAAGACCATGCCTGCAAGATTTTCGCAATACCAAGACCATATCTGCAAAATTCTCACCAGTCCAAGACCAGCAAGAATCTTGCATATGCAATATTTGAATATTTGCTGATTTCCATCACACTTTATCCAGGCTTTGGACCAGAGACTGATAGGTATTATTACAGGGGCGCGGGCGCTTTCTCCCACAAGGGCCACCAGAATCTCAATGTCACAAATCAATTGCACAGTTTTCTTTAATAGTATTAACAATTGACAATTAAAACCTGATATTCTTTCATCAGTATATTATTCTGAATTCTTCAAAATATTATATGAAGTTCAAGGAGAACGTATACTATATTACAAAATTAGCAGATGTTTTAGTGTACTAGTTTTTGATGCTACTGTATCTATCACTTTTGCATTCGAAATATTTTTTTTTTTATAAATCTTTTTCAATAGACATCAAGAAAATGTTTTCGAAACATGGTACTCGTTAGCCTATTTTAAATGTATTTCAGTTTATTTTAATTTTGAAAAATTTTTCACATGTTACCTGAGTTACGGCCAAAGTCAATAAAATTTGTATGCTGGAAACCTGGATAATTATTACTGCACAAATTACAATTCTGCAAAATTAAAAAAAAAAAAAAAAAAAAAAAAAAGCACATTGGACAATTTTGCAACACGTTTTGCATTCGCTTTCCTTGTAAACAAATGTATTTTCTCCTAATTCTGAATCACTTGCACCATCAGCACAGTAATTTTTCTCGGTTGTGCTCGTCATCAAGACTGACTTTCAAGGATATCCACGTCCTTCAAAAGTCCAAGAGAATACATTTATAGTATCCTTGGAAACTTCTTAAATGAAGTTTTTCAGAAAATATGTAAGTTTATCGAAAGGCACGTCTGGAAGTTATATTACTTGGTTGAAGTGGCTAGGGTCCAAATAATTCATAAAGTACATGGCTTCTTGAATCTTGAAGAAATACTCAAAACTACCATGTCCAATATTGTGTTGAATGCTTCGATTCAGTACCTGGTCATTGGATAGAAGCAGCTTCATCTTCATATTCACAGGAAAAGTCTTTGTCCATCTTTGAAGGCGAATTGTCGATAGGTCAGTAGAAAAAAAAACCACGTTCTAAGTCTTCAAATTTGTTATTGGCCCATTCTGCAAAGCTTAATGCTGCATTCTTAACGGATTCAAAATCATCTCTCTACTCTTTCAGTTGGAACAAAGTATTCTGCACCATCCGATAGGACTACACTAGCAGCACCCTCTATTTGGAGATAGTTTGACGGAGAGGTCATCACTTGAAATATCTTAAGGAACATTTCTGCTGTCCGAATTGTTTTGAACTTAAGAGGATTTTTATATATCCTTTCGCTTTACACCTAGCTTTTGGTTTGATATTTTCTGTGGAAGCAATTTTCTTAATTGTTATGGTCAACTCTATTAACAAAGCACTTTTTGGGTTCAAAAAATGACCAAACTTCTTCTGAAAAACAGTGTGTTTCTACCATCTTGTTTCCGCAATAACTGTAAGACGCCTTTCTTAACATTTGATCTTCCAAATGTACATTCGCTGATAAGACTCACGCATAAATGTCGCACAGTCATTCAGCCGAACAATGACACAAAATCATTTTTTTTTTTTTTTGTCAGATCACATATGGCATGATTGGGTATATGAGCGTATAACTGAATTTCTTAGTAGTTAAGCGGTTAGCGTATGCGCCTTTGTCGTGGGAGACCTGGGTTCGATTCTCGGCGGGAGCTCATGTGCTTCGGATTTCCCGTAAATCAGTATGTCCCATCTCATATAGCCTCGTTGCTAAAAGGGCCGTTAAACTAAAAATCAACTGAATCACACGTGTAACTGATCATAGGTGAATTGAAAAAATCTGAATATTGTCCTTGCATGTTACTTGAGCCATCGCTTGAATTTCAAATACACTTCTTAATATCAAGGTTCAACTTCTGCAGAATTTCCAGCTGTAAACCGCAAAGACACTGGCCTGTGGTAGATATGAATTTTACAATGACAACAATACTTTGTTTAACAACCATTTTAACAACATACCGTAAAACCACAGAGCACTGGCCTGAAACTACTATACCTTAAGTAGTGTCTGATAGAACAGAAAATATTGAAGCTTGAGAGACTTCTTTCGAAATATCTTCTCTGATAAGTGTGCTGATAGCATTGAAAACATAATTCACCGTGTCTATGCGACCACTATCCTGCTTACTTCCTCGTATATGACTCTTCTCGGTGATCTTATCTAAATTTGCTTCAGATCAAATTTGCTTAAGAAAGGAATAATATCCAAAAAGTTTCCATAATCTATAGCTGTGTCTTTCAGTTTATAGGCTGCTACATTTCCTCTATAAATGAGCCCTCTTTTACCAATGAGTTTCTGCACTTTGACAAATCGATACATTACCTGTCTGTTCTTCTCAACCTTATACAGCCGTTGTTTTACCTGTTCATGAGGAAGTAGTTTCTTAACATGAAGTAGTACGTTTTGTCGCGGATTAAATATCCGAAATGTTTTAATTAGTCCATGACAGGTTGTAATTTATATAAGTGGTACGTTTTGTCGTGGAATAAATATCATAAATGCTTTAATTAATCCATGATAGGTTGTCATTTATGACAGGTCGTCAAAAGTGGTACGTTTTGTCGCGAAAATTCAAGTGGTACGTTTTGTCGCTGGTACGTTTTGTCGGGACACCTGCTGGCTCTCTTGGTCTACCAGATCGGCGACCGTGATTACACAGAATGCTTTATATTTATGCTTGTGTGTGTGAGCTCCCTCAAAGAGTTTCTGGCCACGCCACTGGACATATTATGTATTTATGATGAAGGTTAATAGTTTGCCTTTAATTACGATTACAGTTACAACGCATTTAATTACGATTAAAGCATAACTATTTTTATACTATTATTTACATAACCGACATGCTTCAAAAAGGCATTGAACTAGCCATTTCTGTTTTGTTCTATTTCCTTGACGTTAGCGCTCGTATGCTCTGTACAGAAACTATAGCTTAGTTCAAAATAGATAGAGCTGGAAATACTTGAAGATATGCCAGCGTATATCTAAAGCAAAATGTAGAGTTGCAAGGGATGAAGGGAGTTAAGTAAGCAAGTAGTTGCGCATGCACACTCGACAGAAAGCAGACGAAACCCCCGTTTCTTGCAGTAGGCCTGGATGCCCAAGGAACATAGCATACGACAAGAGGAAAGATAGAAAATGTGCATCTGAGTGACGCGCATGCGTAGGTTCCGCTTATCAAAGTAAGGCGAGAGAGCACATCTAGAAGATTGCAGTGGAAATAATTATGATAATTACAAGCAAACAATTTATATACAATGAAATACGTACTTTTTCTTATTAATAGGGGATGCCGGACATACCGGCGTTCCCTTACGCTACGACGCTGATATTTTATATATTCAACCGTGCTGCTAGGTATGCTCTAGGATTTCACGGCTATTGAAATTATTTTGCTTTCACTATTTATTTTCTATTATTTTATGTTTAATATTTGTATCACACATTTACATAGCATGGGTCCATTGGACCCGTGGAATATAAAATTTATCTACTGCTTCAAGTAGAGTCTCTGTAGCTTATACAGCCCACCCTCAATCAAAGATAACAAAAATAATACAGATTGATGACTCAATAGACTGGAATAGTGGTGACCATGGTGATCGTCCTCTCCGTTACCATGGTGATCGCCATTTTGTTTTCTATACAAACGTGAGTGTGTAAATGAGTTGTTGAGTAAACAGTGGCTGTGAAATTATTTAGAATTTTTAAATACTTTGAGAACGAAGTGAATTTGGTGGAAAAAGGCAAAAATGCTCTTGAATCAAATCACGTGTCTTCCGTAATGTATGATGGTGAATTTAAATATTTAAAAAGCAGAGTGGAGGCAAACATAAAGTACTGAAGTTGAGGTAAGTTTGTATCCATTATTTGTTAATATAAATGCCTCGATGTATTGCACAGAAGGGGAACAAACCTTATGTAAAGATCGTGTTGATTTGTCTGTATCATGTAATATTACAATTGTGTGTTCTGATCGAATCATATTTGCTCATTTATTTTGCCTTAGTAATTTTACGTTTACGATTAAGAATTTTATGTTGCCTACAGGATATCGAAACTCTTTAGTAAAGAATTCTAGGATATTGCTTGTTCCATTTCTGCTCAATTACATTAATGCTTACAATCAAATACATAACATATCATCATTTATGCGTTATTTCTCAGCCTTCGCTCGTGTTTGTATAGAAAATAAAATGGCGATCACCATGGCAACGAAAAGGATGTGACGTCACACTATTTCAGTTGCATTTCCACTTCCATCTGGTGGCTGTTTCTTCAAACTGTGCGAAAACGCTGCATGAACTACCTTTTACGTTATGATCGGACCAATATTCATTCTACTTTATTTCGAAACGGAAGACGAATAGTCTATCGTAGCTTTACGCCAAAAATCCCTTATCTGGTTTCCAAACTGTTTGAGAAACAACAACCAGATGGCAGAGAAAATGCTGTATAAATCTCTAACGTTGGAGATACCCATATGCAAATACCCTCAAAATGTAAGTCGCTTGGAATACCCGAAGGAGTTCATTTGGACATCTATAGACTTTATTGTGAACCATAGTCATATTTTTCTTTTTTTCTATTTCTGTACGCAGCAACAATTTCGTCGGCTTCTCTGATACACTATACTGTTGCCTATTATTGCTTTTCCACCAATAACAGTCTTTTTTCCGTTTTTTTTTTTTTTTTTTTTTTTTTTTTTTTTTTTTTTTTTGTCTTGAAATACGTAGTTCAAAATACAGAACTAAAGAGCAGATTTTTAACATCTGTTGTAGTGTATGCAAGTACTACTTGAAGTAATCACTCGCGAATCTTGCGTGAATTTTGATTTTCTTCTATATAAAGGTATAACCATTTTCTAATCTAAAATGGAATGCGCTAGTTCAAGTAAACGTAAACGACCTAGATCAGAAGGTGGTGTTTTCGTGGTACTTATTGGAGGCGTTGCAGTTGCATCCATAATAGCAGTTCTCGAGTTCTTATACAAAATGAAGAAAACTACAAAGAAGGACAGGGTATGGATTTTTTCTAGCACTTTTCTTTGCATCTTCTCTGAGAAGTGTAAAATTATGTGTAATCTATGGTAAAAATATTTTATTTATAGTTCCATTGAAAACAGGCAGAAGAAAAACTACTCAATTACTTTTAAAAATTACACGACTAGCATTAGCAATTATATTAAAAGATTAGAAGAACACTAGATTAAAATAAGTGCATTAGAATAACTCTGCCAGAACTGGAAAGTAATTTAAACGGCAGAAAAATTGACTATGGACATCGACGTATTTTCTGAGGATAATTAATTTGTTCGGCTTGGCACAACTTCAAAAGAATGTTTACACATAGAAATAAATTATTTTCTGCTTTTAATGTTGTAATTTATACGAATCCATTAATATTTGAAAACTCTGTAGGAACATAGTTTATTAATATACCGATAACAAATTACAACGTTAATATGTCCATGACGTTTCCATCGATGCAGCTTCAAGTAGCTGTCGTTTATATTGAAGTCTTAAGCATTCTTTTTTAAAAGAACTTCATTGGCTCAAGACGAAAGGTGTTTATCGCCCATGTTAAATCCGTATCCATTCCTCCTGTTCTCCAGGGCCGGATTAAGGAAGGGGCTTAGGGGGGATGTAGCCCCAAGCTTTCAGATGGACGGCGGTCACCACTCTAATCAAAATCTCAACTGTCTGTCTAAAAAGAATCATACAAGATACAATTATCACCATAAGATAACATATGACCAAAAATATGAAACATATTCCTTTAACTTTCCTGCTGAACTTTCACAGAAATGTTTTAGGCGAAGTCAGCAGGGCCCACATTTTTTTTCTAGCCCCAGGTCTCTAGATGGGTTAATCCGGTCCTTCTGTTCCATCTTAACAATGGAAGTCGCAGCGAGAGGTGGATCACGTTTTTATGCTTAACAAGAGATCAGCAGTATTTGCTTTTGTTTGTAGACTTTGAATCACAATGTCTACAGAAAACCACTTTACTGTACTGTGAAAAAATTTCCTCTTTTGTTTTGGAATCATCATCTTGGGATTCTCCAATTCCAACATAAATAAGTACTTTCCAATTTCAGTACAGAGTAACAAAAATTGCCCAGATATTCATGTAGAAATATTATCAAGTAAAAAAGAAAAAGCTTTCCCACAGGGAATCCAACTTGGAGCCCAGTGCACAAGACACACACGCTAATCACAAGATCCGTCGGGAGCACATTTATATGTAAGACATAAATTAAAATGCAGGCGCGTAGCCAAGGGGGGTGTCGGGGGGTCCGGACCCTCCTTCGAGACCAGAAATGAAAAAAATTAGGGAAGGATGAAACAAAATGAAGTGAAAAAAAGAAGGATCAGCATTAAAAATAAACTACAGGAAGCTTTTGGTTACTCTTTCTTATGAGGAAATTTGTATTACTTGCAATATATGGTTGCGAGGTGAGCGAGATATCCTGGAAGATCAGGGAATTTTAAATTTCTAGAAAAGTTGCGAAATTCTCAGAATTTCTGCAACTAGTCAGAGAAATTTCAAGCTTCCGAAAGCATAGTGCCGTTGTGTAACAGCGTAGACATTTTTTATCAGAATATTTCGTCATCGCATCCTTGCAATATCAAACATGTTATTTCAAAAACAATTTTCTACTGCTCCTTTAACCTGTCATTTGAAACAGACAGTAGTTGACGGAATAATAAAAACAAAAATATATGTGGAAAAAGTTCTGTTAACATTTGATTCAACAGAAAAAGGAACGCAGATATTGCAAAATATTTTACAAGACATTATTAAGTATGTACTTTTTATAATAGTTGAGGTCATAATGAAAAGAAAATTGTTATATTTGAGTAAACAGAGGAAGGATGTAAATATTCTATAATATTTTTCAATACATTTTTTATTTTACTCGAGATTTCTTCATAGTTTATTAAAATACTTACCAACATATCCTCACAAACCAATATATGTTGATAGTAAGGTAGTTTAGATTGATCGAGCTCCTGGGTCTTCAGAATTTTATGTCACGCTACCCCCCCCCCCCCAGTTACGAAATCTTGGCTAAACTAATCAACATACATTCCAGTAAAATTGTTTAGAATGATCGAGCCCCTGGTGTGATGACCACAGTATTTCATGTCACGGAGCCCCCTCCCTTCTCGAAATCCTGGCTACGTGCCTGTAAAATGTATGTGTGTTACGCGTCAGTACTATGTTCGTACACATTTTTGTGCTTAATAAGAGAATTGTCTGCATACGATACTATACAATAGTTTTCTAGGCACTAGATTTTTTTTGATTGCTTAGTTATTAATAAACAAAAAATATTACGTGTGCAGTGAGTGAGTGTATAGTGGAGCGAGTCGAAAAAAGGGAAATAGATTTTTCAAGTCGTAATACCGCAAAAAAGTAACGAATTAGGGAGGCTGAAAAGGGGTTAAAAAAGAAATAAAATAGGTTTATATCTTCTGCTTGCGCATTTGCTCTAGTTTGCCGAATTTCGAAAAAAAATCACATTTCTACGATATTTTTTATCTTACTTAACTTACCAGTATTTAAAATGTAATAGCTCTAGTCGAATCGTATTTGAACCGATAATGATTTAGAAAAAAAAATGTTCAAATTGGTCAAGGTATTCCGCTCTTGCAACGGCTCTTACAACAAGCTCCTGAATTTCTTAGAATGGATTATGTCACAGTTTTATGGTCCAGTGGTTGTTTACGGTAATTGAGCCATATTCCAAGATGAGTATGCACTCATTCAAACAGCTGCAGCTGTTGCGGCGTGGTTTGAGGAACATCGGAATGAGTGTAGAACCTCCTATGGCCAACTTAATCTCCAAACCTAAACATAAGTGATGATCTCTGATTCGATTTCTGAGACGTACATTTTCGCCTTCATTCTCTCTCTTGGAAATAAGTGATGTACTGCATGGGGAATGGTCAAATATCCATTTGCTACTATTTATAATCTCTATGACTCCATTCAACGTCGTTTCAGAGCTTAGGATTAAAGGTGGTCCAACGCCGTATTAATCTGGTAAATTGCACTTTTATCAAGTAATTATATTTTCATAACTACCTGTATCCTTGTTCCGGAAATTCAGTATTAGTTCGAATTATCCAAAATTGGAGCTATCAAGGTTCGAAGTATTGAGGTCGTACGTATCTTAAAGAACAAATATTGGGCACACTTAATTAGTTAGCTTAGAAACTGATATTTTCTCGTAGTCTTAGAAATTTTCCATTGTTGTTATGCGTAGGAAAAGAAAAGTAAAATACTAATTCGTTATTTTGCTGGGTTGGTAATAAAATTTTATTGTAATTTTATGAGTACCAAATGTGTTAACTTTACCTACTTTTTTCTCCCACAGCTCGACTATTGGCCAGAAGTTATGGCAGAGTTGAAGTTTGCCCTCAAATGCCATGGCTCAACGAAGCCCGTGCGGAAGAAAGATGAAGAGGATGAGACAGCAGACACAGCAAATTTTGTCCCTTTGAGTCCATACGCCGCACCGTACGGGTTCTCATCTAAAGAACCAATATCTTGACATCATTTTGAATTGTATAAACTGTAAAATGTCGCTGTATATATAAAGTAAAGGAGTAACATATGAAAGTGTTGCTTATCGTTTTTTCTACCGAATGATGCAACGTGTTTTTAACTAGGAAAAATCCAATTAGGCGCTTCAACGAATGTATTTATGAAAAACGTTATATTGTTAATATTTTCTGCTTCTATTTTGTAGCCAGTTTATTACGAAATAAAACAATTTTAAGTGTTTAAAATGCGTTACTCACCTTCCTCAACGAAACATGTGAACTCAATATCAGTATAGAATAACCTCTGAAGGAACTAAACTGATGCATGATTATAACTCTGCAATACATCTAAATATTTATAGATGGCGAAAATTTCAATTTCAACATCCATCTTCGTCAGTGACTTATATTTTACATAAAGACTGCTATTCAAATCACATCTCATGGCTTTTTTATAATAATAAAACTTTCTCGGTATGGTTCAGTTTAGCGGCGACATTCTGAAATCAAACTGCAGAATTAGTACTACACTAATATGTTTAATAGCTACGAATGCTCAAACACTCCTGTTCCAATCATTTATTATGGCGTAAATTATATTGTGAACATTAGATTATTTGGAGCTATTATATTATAACCAAAGTTTCAAGAGATGGTTTCTATGTTTTGTTTCTAAAATGTTACTGGTAAGGTTAACCATATCGGCAGTGTTTTATTTCATCATATAATGGAAACCGTTACATATGATTAAAACAACAGTAAGGGTTTGTGGGTGAAAAATAAAACCGCTGACGAAGATGAGGTTCTCATTGAAAGTTTTGGCATTAACAAATGCAGTGATGTCTTGGATTTCAAACTTAATCTGCTCTAGAAGCCCGTTCGAATTACAAGACAATTTTCGTTTTTAAATTAACAGAAGTTTTATTAATATGTTTCTGGGTTCCATGAACACGAATTCTCAAAATAATTTTGAGAGTAAATATATTGGAGTTCAAGATAAAATGTTAGGTTCACAAATAATAATATTTGAATAAAAACATAAAATCCCATATTTACCTTAAAAATGAAATGATCGAGGAAGTTGAAGCTGGAATAGAAGGAGGAGATATATCGGGAGAGAGAGAGGAAGAGAGAGAGAGAGAGAGAGGAAGAGAGAAATAAATAAAGGAGAAAGAAAGGAAAGAGAAAGAAAGAAAAAGGAGAAATAGGGAGAGAGAAAGAAGAAAGAAGGGGAGAGTAAGAAAGAAAACGAAAGATATAAAGAAAGAAGAGAGAAAAGAAAGAAAGAAAGGAGAGAAAAAGAGAAAGCAAAATGAGAGAGATGAAGAGAGAAAAGAGGAAGAAGGAAATAAGAAAAAAATAGCAAAAAAATAAAGGAGAGAGAAAGTAAAGAAAGAAAAAAAGAGTGGGAGAGGAAAAGAGAGGAAGAAGGAAGGGAGTAAGAAAAATAAATAAAGAAGGAGAGAGATAAAGAAAGGAGAGAGATAAAGGAAGAAAGAAGAGGGAAAGAAAGAAAGTAAAGAGAGAGAGAAAGCAAGGAGAGAGAAAAAGGAAGAAAGAAAATAGAGAGAGAATGAGAAAGGAGAGAGAAAAGGAAGAAATAAGAGGGAAAGAAAATAGAGAGAGAAAGAAAGGAGAGAGAAAAAGTAAGAAAGAAGAGGGAAAGAAAGAAAAAGGAGAGATAAAGAAAGAAAAGATGGAGAGGGAGAGAAAGAAAAAGAAAGAAAAGAAAAAGAAAGAAAAATAAATAAAGGAGAGAGAGAAAAAGAAAGGAGAGAGTAAGAAAGAAAAATGGAGATGAAGAAAGAAAAGAGTAAGAAAGAAAGAAAGAAAATAAGAAAGAGAAGGAAAGAAATATAGAAAGGAGAGAGTAAGAAAGAAAATGAAAGAAAGAAAAGAGAGAGAAAGAAAGAAAAAGAGAGACGAAGAGAAAGAAAGAAAGAAAAAAGAGAGAGGAAGAGAAAGAAAGAAAGAAAAAGAGAGAGGAAGAGAAAGAGAGAAAGAAAAAGAGAGAGGAAGAGAAAGAAAGAAAGAAAGAAAAAGAGAGAGGAAGAGAAAGAAAGAAAGAAAGAAAGAAAAGACTAAAAGAAAGGAGAGACAAGAAAGGAAAGAGAAAGACGAAAGAAAAGGAAATAGAGAGAAGAAGAAATAAAGAAGAGAGATAGAAAGAAAGGAAAGAGAAAGAAAGAAAGAAAAAGTTATATCTCATGGTTTCCGAGACGCCCACCTCCTTAAACACAGCTGTTTTTGACTTTCTGTTACATAGGAACTTTTGTTTGGTTTTATGTGTCGTCACTTCCCATGCATTGTCAACAGTATTTTGTCTGTTACAAGGACAGCAGGGGTTAAGGGTAGGAACACCTTGACTCACTAGTAGAGCGTTCAATTTTACTGTAATAGGTCTAAGTTTGTCTAAAGATCCCAGGATGAATGAGTTTGTGGAGAATAAGATCGTGTCCGTGGTTAGTTTTCGGTTACTTCCAGTTCCTCTCACATTATCATTCCACTATTATTAACAATCTTCCTCAAAGATCTACAATTTTACCCTGTGGCAAAACTATAGATTTATTTTAATTTTATCGACTACACTCACTCACTGCTGTATTTATGCAACCACACAGAACAGGGCAGAAAACCATGCTGATTCTGATCGAGATATGCTCTTTCCACGAATATTTATTTGCTGTCTGGATCGAATCATGAATCGAATCCATCTTTTATAACGGGATATCCAGAGAATCTCTTGCGCCGTCACTAAACATTTTGAATCATGCATATTTGGATAGAACAGGTTACAGGTCTAAGACGATAATATGCCACCTTGACTGTATGACTAGTAATTATGGAGATATTCACTTCCACAATTCATTGTATCACACTTTTGGTAGCATGTGTGTCTAAAACAAAGTGATCACAAGAAAATGGGTCCAAATTGCGAGAAAATGGACCCCATTGATGAGAGATCCCAAATTGCAGCTAGGTTTGAAGTGTAGTAGTCTGTAATTCATGTTCAACGATGGTGGAGGGGTGAACACGGGAGGCAAACTGTTCTGAATGCAAAAACAATTAAAAACTGTGACAGAAAATTAATGACTACTGGAAGTGTCGTAGGTATTAAGAGATCAGGTAGACCATCGACTTCGGTATCAGAGGGAAAGGTGGCTAAAGTAAGGGAGAAGTTCGAGCGAAGGCCTTAAATGATGCCTTTGAAATGATGCCTGCATGGAATGAAGATCATCCACATCTGTTTGAAAAAATTCTGTGGAGTGATGAAGCTCTGTTTCATGTAGGGGGATTCGTTAATTGACATAGTAGCCATCATTGGGTAGAATATGATCCCAAAGAGAGTGCTAAAAAAATTCTGGGCAAGCCGAAAGTGATAGTGTGGTGTGGAATAACTTCTTCCCGCATTATTGGATCCGATCTGTTAAGAGACATTATGACTGCCAAAAGATATCACGAAACATTAGATAATTTTTTTAAGGTCTAGAATTCCTGAATAAGACAAAACACAGGTACTGTTATTTATGCAAAATAGAGCTCCGTCTCATTACACCTTGCCTGTAAGACAATAGCTTGATGAACGCCCCGCAGGACGGGAAATAGGTCGCTGAAGTCCCACAGAATGGCCAGGGCGAAGTCCAGACCTCACCTCATGCGATTTCTTTTTATGAGGATGGGCTAAGAAAGAAGTGTATCGCAGAAAACCATTAACTCTTGACGAACTTGGGAATAAAATAAGTGAGGTCATAAGTGGTGTTCCTGTTGAGTTCTTGAGAAAGGTCGTAGCAAACGTACCTGTTCGTTTGAGACAGTGTCAAGAAAATAGTGGATCACACATTGAGTTGTAACTTTTGGAATGATAATGGTATTTAATAAACTACATGGGTGAAAAACATTGAATTTATATCTACAATATTTTATGAGGAAAAATATTAAAAATGGGGAGTTTCTTTCCGCCAACCCTGTGTAACTAATCATACCTACTGAATTAATTGGTAGATCTATTTCTATTATCAATGTTTGTGTGTGGCAGAATGCTAGTAATAAAACATAGGGTCATTTTTGCAAGCGAAAAGAGGGCACACACTAAGTTTCATGAACATAGAATAGGTAATACGAAAGTGATCTTGGAACAGACACACAAGTTGGATAGCACAATCTTTCGCAAAACGCTCGCTCCACTAATATAGATATAATAAAACCACACGTTTACTAACTGTGAAATAAGAGCCATTACATTTGTTGTTGATGAGAAGCTAATTGCATAAAGGACTACTTGAAATATTCCGTATTCTATCACTAAATACCCATTTTAAATATTCTACCCATTTTAAATATAGTAACCATGGCAGTATGAAAAAGCCGAAGGTAAGTAGCGCAAACGCAAAGGTGGTCTTTGTCTCTGAGAGGGTTCAATCCATTTATGTAATTGTCACACAGTTCGGCTTAGTCTCTGTTAGGGTGGAAAGTAATTTATGAAAGGATATTGGAATTGTGCAATACTTATAGAGTATCAAAGCTTGTGGTAAAAGTATAGGCGTCAATGAGCGGTTCGAAGAATTGGTGATTCTGTCTCATGAATCAATTCTGAATGCTTTTACATTCAGTTGTATAAACTTCATAGCATAAATAAAATACAAGCTTCAGAGTGCATAGGTTTGATTTTCAATCACTGTTTCCGTAGCACTATCATTTGATATATCTCTTCGACACTAATGGATCAGAGATTTAAAGTCCAGACTCCAAGATTTGTCTGTTTACCAATCCTACGTGATGAAGCTTGATGTTCCATATTAATACTCCAGCTGGGCATTGAACTACTGATCTATCCAAGTGGTTACTTACCTGTACTGTCACTGAACAACTTATAACTAAGATGCAAACAGAATATCATCACTTATATGCATACTTATCGGAAGAACGAAGTTTTACTTTTATTAAATTTGATAAATATGAACATTTTTAATTATTTTTTTATACACATATGAACAATCGATGTAAAACTTCAATCATATCACCAATTTAATACACATATACATTAAACATTTTCTGCTCGAAGAAATATCTCAATTATTACTAGTATTTCTAAGAATATACTTCTGTCTTTAAATATTTTACTTGCCACTCGCGAACGAATTTAATTCAAAACGTCCTGTTTCGCGAACGGAAATAAAGATAAAAATGCAAATTAGTACCTTGCTGTTTCAAGCATTTCACGCAAAATACTTAGGCTTTCACTCTTTCTTTTCCATGTTGTCTTAGTCAAGATATATTTATTTTTACTCACAAAATTAGTTATATATTGAAGTGACGTATTGATAATTCGTTCAGCTTCTTTGCACTGTAACCACTCAGAAGCGCTCTCTTCTCCTAATCACACACTCTGGTGCCTGTGTGTTTGTGTGCTCTGTGCAAAGATAAACGAGAAGAACTTAAAACGTTTATAAAATATAATAAACACTGTTTATTTACACCAACAGACACTGCACTTTATTTTTTGATTAGACATCACTTTCATATATAGATTTTTTTTGTCAAATCTCTCTTTAGCGTGGAAAAAGCCGAAAGCCATCAAGAAAATCCCAAAGAGTCCAGCTTCTTGTGACGCCACTGAAGACAGAGAGATGAAAATAATTCCTTCCTCTTGGTTGCATAGTGAAGGGAGTTTTAAAAATAGACACTGGTTGCGAAGGAAACCTTATTTGGAATAATATTTCAAACTTCCATTCTTCGCTGACTATTCCAAACCAAGCCAATAGGCAATAATTAAAACAAAAATATTTCACTGGAATAGTGGTGTAGTCTACAGTTGGCATATAATGCTTCAATTAATTCTACAAGGAACTAGGCGCACACCATTTGTTTTGTGTGTGTGTGTGAAGGGATCCAAAGCTTAGGGACGGGGCCCAATACTACAAGACGTCTATGTGGTATCTAACGTGTAATTTTATACTCGAAAAGGCGATAAATAATTGTTAGAAATGAAATAACATATTTCAATTTTATGCCACATGGTTATGCCGGGTAGGCTAAAAGAGACGGTGATGATGAGAAACGAATGATTTGGTGGAATGAGTAAAGTGGGAGGAAATGGGAAACCCCGAGGAAACCACGCACACGATGTTTGTCCGCCACAAAGTCCACTTGGCGCAAGCTGAGATCGAACCAAGGACCCCATGCACCACAGGTGAACGCTCTACCACTGAGCCATCCCGACCCTCAAAAAATAATTGTTAAGTAACTGGCAGCTACAGTATCAGAAAAAATATAGAACTACTGTACATTGTTTATTATTAAGAAAAGAAAGAGTACATATGAAATGTAAAATCAAATCCTTGTGCTACATCGATCATTTCTCTACTAAATAAATATAGCTTTATTTAAAAAGTGTATAAGTGATGTTTAGTTGCGAAAGTTTAAAATGCCCGGATACGGTGGACCTTCCGCGTAACTGCGCCACTGCAAGGAACCTACTGGTATCGAAACTAAAAGCGTGACGACTATTCATAAAAACTTACTTGACAATTTCACTAAGGAGAAACAGAGCACGAACACCAAGCGTTGGATGAATAATGGATATTTTTGTAACACTTTTTCGAAGGCCTACTGATATCATTCTGTAGAATTTTCTTAACATAAATGCTGGAGGTAATGGCTCATCACCGCAGTGGCACTAGACTACTCCAAAATCTCCTGTCACTACAGATTCCATTTCAGCAACACTAAACCTGAAAGAATTGAAAACAAATTTATATACATTGTTGTGAAAAGGATTAAGATTATACGATGAAATTGGTTTATGGAAACCATATGATATTCCTTGATTCATTGGGATACGTATTAAATACTCACTGAAGTTTTTACTCACAAACATCGTTTGAAAAATTGGCTTTCAGAAGAACTGATGTTAGCACGTTTACTGTTATACACAAATACACTTAGAAAGATAAGCTTTCACCAAAATTAATTAACGGTAAGTATTGCAAACATAGCAATATTTCACTCAATTAAATTAACAGAAAGTGAACAAACTGTTGGAATATTCGTCGCTAATACTATTAGCTAATGTTAAATTTTTTACAAGCCCAAATTATTTACTTTTAATTAACTTTCCAAGTCTATCAGAGTCTATCCATGAATGATTATACCACTTGTTTTTTAAAGTCAAACTTTAATTCACTTATACAAACTGTATCCCAAAAACTAGGGTTAATAACATAAGCCACACCTGCTTTACTATACACCTAAGAAGCCACACTTGGCTCTTTAACCGAAAACATTAATATCCACTCTTGGCTTTGCAACGTAAGATATCATTATCCATTCTTGCTTATAACTTCTCTTAAACATACAAAAAACTTCAGACACTTACGGCTCATATTCCTACAAAAACTCCATTACACATTTATATGAATAGATACGCATTTCTTTTGTTACTAGAAATTTCCTAACATGTTGTCCGATTGTTCAAAATCAATACCTTATCCGACACTTTAACAAATAGATAATGAAACTCCAAAACATTTGAAATTTGACACTCCTCCCCATTATATCTGAGGTACCAAAAGTGCATAAGGATACGATTCCACTTAGGTCTATAATCTTGGGAAGAAATTGTCCTACGTAAACTCATTAAAAAAAAAAAAAAAAAAAAAAAAAAAAAAAAAAAAAAAAAAAAACGGAAATTCAGGAACGGATTGAAAAAGCGTATGAATCTTATACTCAGTATCTTATATACCGTATGAATCTTATACCCAGTACCTTATATACCGTATGAATCTTATACGGTACCCATACTCTTGTAGTGAACGCCTACAAATTTTAATTAGCTTCCATTGGCAATTAGTTGATATGTTAATTCAGACATAATGTTGAGGAATTTTCATAATCATTCCACTTACAGTTACCTGTAAGTAGAATCATGTTTAAGTCAGTCCCTACTCTACCAATACAGTATACACAAAAGAGATTAAAGAACGATAAAATATGCAATTTAGTCATCAATAAAATAACTAAAATTGCTTAGACTTCTAAAATTTTTAGTTTCGAGGATAAGATTTATAAACAAAAGGAAGGTTCAGCTACGGGAAATCAGTTTGATTTGCTTTGAGATTAGCATCCCTTTTAGCAGCGAGAGTGTATGATACGTAGACCTACAACTTAATATGGGATCCGAGGCATATGTGCCCCCACCAGGAATCGAACCTGAGTCTCCCACGCCAAGGACACGCACGGTGTCCGCTTAGCCACAAGGGAGCTCTATATGAGAAATCTGTTATCTTCTCTTTTAGCTTATAGCTATGAACCATTTTGAATCCACAATTTTACGAGTTCAAAATTTTTCAGATGCTACAGATATCTAGATAATGGAATTTTGATTTTCGAAGAGGAGAATGATTTCGAAGAGTTATTCACGCAATTCAATAAGATTTTCAATTTCTTAAAGTTTATTGTTGAAAAATAAGCAAGTAAAGCTTTACATTTTCTGGACTTAAACGTTATAGAACGAACAAGTTTTTGATACCACTATTTACAGACAATCAGTAGCATGTAATTATTTTGTATATACAAATCGGCATATTGTTACCTAATCAAATCTACCATTTGGAAATATATATTTTAAAAAGCATTTAGATAAAATCTTCGAAAACCAAGATTTAAAACATTGTAATCTTATTTTAGAATTGGGAACCAAGAACGGATACAGTAAAAGTAGTAGGAAAACATGAAAAGCTGAGGCGTAGAAATATTATTAATAATATAAGGAATAACCAAACATGTTGGAAAGAGGAAAAAAGAAATGATAAGTGGGTTCTTTTAACTTTATGATTGGGAATATCACAAAAGCTTTCGAAAATAGCAAATAAAACAAGAGTAAGATCTGGTTTGAAAACTATAATATAGAAAACTCATTGTGTAGATTAGCTACATGGGTACCATTAAAAGAAACATTTCAGCTAGGGTCAAAGAATGTCTAAGAGATATAAGAGTGAAAGAACATATTTCTTAAAACATTTGCAGAACACTCACTATAAAATTACAAAAACCCAATCTTAGGTTAAGATAAGAATAATTTAGACAGAGAATGGGATAACATTAACAGAAAAATAGATTAAGATTATAGCAGGAATTAATATTTATTGAACATTTGAGTTATAATGTTTTTACTAATAAATGCTAATTTGAATTAAAATACATACATTTCTAAAGTGAATTATTTTAAGATTTAACAAAATTTATCTTTTAATTAGGATACAATTAGACGAATGTTGAATAGAAAAACCTTTTGGCAGATCTTCAGTAGTTTCATCGCTACTTAGTAAGAACGTGGAAATTCCAATAATGCGAACATTGTCTGAGAAATATTAAATAGAGAAGAAAGGAGTTTGAATGAAGAGAAAATGCAGAATTTTCAACCAAAAGGGGATTGTCTCATGTCTCAGTACGTTCATATTATGCATGGAGCAAAGTAATCAACAGGAGCTAGAACTTAAA
The DNA here is from genome assembly GCF_964235325.1 of Thermobia domestica. Classification (NCBI taxonomy): domain Eukaryota; kingdom Metazoa; phylum Arthropoda; class Insecta; order Zygentoma; family Lepismatidae; genus Thermobia; species Thermobia domestica. The sequence goes on from NC_137454.1 coordinate 378,256,393, forward strand.
TTTGTAAATTTGTGTATCTGAGAATTGTAAACTTAGATTATAGTATAGTAAGGAATAATTAAGGAATAGATATCAATCTAGCAATCGTTTTACGAACCTAAAGTTTCAATGAAACTAAACACTTTTAATGTGCAGATGAAAATTCAAAAGGTAGTTTTAAAAAACAAAGAAAGAAAGAAAGACGGAAAGAAAAAGAAATGTTTTTTTGTGTAAGGAATAGAATTGAAGCAATCGTTTTAAAAGTTAAATTCTGTCCGTTTTTATCGACCAAATTACGTTTATCAATGAAATTAAATGAAATAGAGGCTACTTGAAACACGATGAGGATTTTGAAAGCAAGACTATTCATTACAAACCGCTAGATGTACAAGGAAAGTGTAGAGCAAAGACAGAAAAGTCAAAGTACAAGAAAAATTTAAATAAATGACCGTTAGAAATACAGAAGTTACGGATAGAGAGAAAATCCGTAAACAGAAAATAAACAACAGTGACTTAGTTCGTTAAGTAATAGTAGTTCTCTAAAACGATTCGTGCTGAAGATGGCTATAACCATTTGCCGAAACGTATACAGCTGCATAAATAAAAAGGCGTTATTTACTTTGAGTAAGTAAGGAACTTTAATAAGCATATGGTATTATGTTTATATTCGATTTACTTAGATTTTGACTTAACTAGTGTTAAGATTAATTACCTATGAAATCTAGGTTCACTATCTGATTCGAGCAGTTACTAAAAGTTACGCTACCGAAACTTTATTGTCCATATCTTTTGAAGCAAGAAAAATAGAAACCTGATTGTTGTAACAAAATTTAGTATTGCCCATGCAAATATTTTAAGGAGAAAACCAATGACAACAATTCGTAACATTGAATTGAGTAATTATTTGAGTAACAGGAAGAGACATGAAAGAAATTTGCAAATTGCGGAGAATCAATTGTGAGAAGCTGAAAAAAATAATAATTGCGGTAATTCCTGGTGTAGATGTTTAGTACGTACCAACCTTTATCTGGTGGGACAATTACTGCATGTTGTTTTGCAGCGTTGCCAGCTGTAAAGACTATATATTTTATGTATTCAGAAAAACACCTTCTAAAATGGCAACAATGTTCTGGTAGCAACACTATTATAGGTGAATCTCATCATCGCCCATGTAGAGCAACGTGATTTATTAATAAAGTAATTCACTTTTTTTAAGAATTACTTTTAATTGTTGGTGGCCAACATATACTTTAAACTATCTTGAGTTAACGTATTTTTCAACTTGTATTTTTTTATAATTCCAACTATGTGGACTATTGGCCTGCGTTATGCCTACCGATGTGTTGCTAGAGTAATGTAGTCTCCCTCCCAAAGACTTCGCAATGGGAACTCTATATTAAGGTTATGCAAGATTACTTTATAAAGGGGTTCAGCTTTTCTTATGCTCAAAATGAAATGCAGAATTATAATTTCGAAATCAGCTAGATTTAACTAATGTTTAATCTTTTCTGTAAGCTGTTCTTTTCTAACTTCATTCATATGAAATTATGAATTAAAGTTACTTGCAATACGCTGTTACAAGGTTTTCAAATATGCAATATAAATAGTCACCAAAGTCTCTGAGAAATGCTGCTAGTTTCTGGGACGTACACACAAGAATTAGAATATCATGAACGGTATCTAGCTAGCGTAGTGTCTGGATTGATAACTATGAATAAAGATAGCAAATAAAGAACAACAGAAACGAATCATTAGGAACTAAATTTCAAAATGTCTGACAAGGATATGTTTGCGTATTTTTCTGTTCTTTTCTGTAGCCATGAAGTTATGGTTCTATGTTCAAATTACTATTAGTAAAGAATTTAACTGTACTACTAATTACTATTAGTAAAGAATTAAACTGTAGTACTAATTACTATTAGTAAAGAATTTAACTGAACAGGAAAGCTTTTTATTTACCGAGTTTTTTTTCCCAAGAAGGATAGTTTTATATTATTTGATTTACATTAAAACACATCACGTTCGGGGAGTAGGGTTAACTTCCGAGAGAGCTCCGCTTCCCCCTCTGAGGTCGTCATTAGTTCTGAGTGGTTATTCATTTAAATAAGACTAGTAACATATCAACATGTAATATTTCAGCAATTGAGCATGATCTTGTGAAAGCGAATTGATACTTACATTGTTAGATGCTCTATTATAGTTTCGTAACCAGACTTATCCTTCTCCAGGAGGTACTGAGGAAGAACAATAATTGTTGGCTGTTTGTCAGTGGATAAAACCCACGTCACTACCTAAAAATATGGAGTGCAACTAAGTGCAGAATTAATAAATATAAAAGTAAATAATTTACTCATGTTTTAATAGTATATTTCTTATAACATTAGTTCCTGGAGAATTGATCTAGTGCCTAGTAAAAATATTTATATAGAACCAAATCCATATATACGAGTAGAATTAACCAGATCTATACTTCGAATTAATAATATAGAATAATTTGATGGGGTAATATCTGCCATTCAACAAAAGTATCTACGATACAAAAGGAAACACTAAGATTAATGCTACCATTTCCCTTTTATATCTAGAACATTTGCTTTCCCATCAACGGCTAAGTACATTCCCATTACTGTGTATCGCTTTCTCTTTCTGTCAGATATATATGTAGATTCCCAAAATCTCATTTATTCGTATGAATAAATGCAATTTTCCATTAAATTCTGACTTTCATAATGCAATACTAATATCACAAAAGATTATTCTCATTTACACTACTTCAGGCTAAGAAGCTCAGAAACTATTATATAGGAATAAAATTAGCATACAGAGTTGTTCAGCCTACGTTTGGTCGATTTCGTTCTTTCCCCCTCCTGGGCAGAATGAACTCACCCAACCTGGCTCGTAGCGTCCTGCAGTGTTGTGCAGTGGCTTCCTGGGAACGGTGCTTTTTTTTTTTTTTTTTTTTTTTTTTGCGCGGACGACAATAACACACAAAACAGGACTATTGTTGTGAGTGTTGTGTTAAATTTGTTTCCAAGTGTGTGGGTTTCCGCTCTGTGACCAAAATGCCGCAAAAACTAAACCGGTTTTGGGAAGGCTATGTTGCGGCTCTTTATGACGCTCACTTTATTAGTGTTTCTGTCATTAGAAAACAGTACAAGAAGAATGGTTGCAACATCAGTTTAAGTGGAATAAAAATGTTATTAAAATGTACAAGGGCAACGAAGCTCCACCATTTGGATCACCAAGGAAGTTGCCTAGAAAGCGGGAATGCACCAAGACTACCTCCACCATGCAGAGAAAACTTCGCAAAATGGCAATGCAAGAAAATCCGCCAACACAAAGGTGTATGACTAATCGTCTTGACGTGTCTTTCGGGACAGTGAGACGGATGTTACGCCATCAACTCAAGCTGGAAAAAGTCATAAAAGCTCACGGCCATCTTCTCACGGATGCTCATTAAAAGGAACGGAAGTGTAACGCCCGGAAGCTGTACGAACGTCATCTGGCAAAACAAAGGCGGATGTATGTCGTAACGCTCCATGAAGCATGGATTTACCTTTCCGACTGCGGCAAACCGAGAGCCATCATGTACCGAGAGAAAGGCGCCAAGAACTTCAGAAGGTGGGTCAGTGTCTGTAAAGAATCTTTCCCAAAATGGTTCATGGTCGTTACTGGGTACTGTTATCGAGATAAACTGAAGATTCGTAGGGTGGCAAAGAACTGCAAAATAAATTCGCAGTATTTTCAGGAGCAGATCATGTGGCCGATCTACGAACATGAGACTCCAACAATGTACGGAAATGACGCCAATCCGGTACGCATTCACATCGATAAGGCCTCATCACATACCTCACGATCATGTCTCGCATCCTACAAGGAGATGGAGGAGGCAGGTGGTATACAGGTGATGCCTTTCAATGACGTACCTGTTAAATCTCCAGATGCAAGTCTTATGGACTATTGTGGTTTTGGATTGCTGAAGCGGGCTCTGGGAAAACGGCGTGTGACAACTGTGGAAGGAGTTTGGAAAGCTGTCATGGGACAAAGGGAATTGGACAAGATTCCCCTTCCAGTTCTTCAAAGTAGTCTATTACAGAGGAAACTACGCTGTGGGGCTATTGTTAGAAACCAAGGGAAACACATCGAGCACTTACGGACCTGGCGCCATGGATTCTTCTAAATTTTTAAGTGTCTAAATTGGCCAATGTAGACTGAACAACCTCTGTATATACTAAACTTTCAAATGCTGTCAAAATGCTAAGGTTAAATTTTCTAAAACAGCTTAGGTTATTATTACACTATCATCTCTTCTATAATACAGAAGACCATCGTATTTCCAAGTAGATCTTTTCTCTAAAATATCAAGGTTAAAGATTATTTTGTGTGTCAAGCAAGTATGCTGTTAGTACAGAATGTATCATTCGTTATCTTGTACTGTTATTTGAATGTATAGTATTTAAAGCTTATATCTATATATAAAGCCATGAACTCCCAGCTAGCAAGGGAGAAAAATAAATTAAAAAAGAAAAGGGAAACAGTTATAATAATTTGTTAAAAGACATAGTGGCATATTTCATACATTCATCGTAGTACTGTCCCACATTCTCACCTTTAGGGCCATTTTATCATTTTCGTTGTGGTTGCCTAACTCTTGTAGTTTTTTCTCACATAGTTTATGCTACATGAGCAAAGTATTCATACTATACTGAAAATTATAAGTCTCTGTCATATAAGTTCCGAAGCATTCCCGCACATTAAAGATAAATAATTACAACTACTTCTTAAGCATATGGAATACCACAAATTACTCCCCTAAGAATGTTCCTCGCCTATCTTTTCTCCAATATTTCGAGCGTGATTAGGACACTCATCCTCAGGGGCAAACGATGGCTTAAATTCTTTTTCCCATTACTAATAAGAGCAATTTATAACTATTGGGAAGGGTAGGTGGCTATAAGTACCGATAAAATTTAAACAATATTCATAAATAATAATAATTGAAATGATAATATGAGGAGATCATTTTGTGAAAAAGGACCTACGTTTTTCTGTGCCCCTAAAGATGAATGTCGAGGGTCAATTGAGCCGAACCCATGTTTTGTCCTAATCGGGCCTGCTCGAGCTGTTCTCTCAGTTGAATCTAGCTGAGCCGGTTGACATCACTACCCGGATTGGGCTTCTTAGGTTCAAAAATTCGACCGTCAAAATCTCAGCTTCGATGGTATGAACTACAGGGTATACTCATTTAGATTGGCTCTCACGACATTTGAGGCTGTCTCGCTACAAATCTACCGTCTCGTTATCGAGACGAGACGAGATGCGAGCACTCGATCAGTGTCCCCTCTTGTGAGCAACACTCCACATTACTGCTTATATTTCTCATGGCTTTCGCTTTCAAGTCTAATCAGGTCATGAGTTCAAAACGAGCTAAGCGAGCGAGCCATTTATCAAACTCGACTTGACGCGAAACTCGGCCCGGAACTCGACTCGAGAAAATTACCTTGGACTCGACTCGAAACTCGGCTCGAATTTGAGTCGAGTTTTAGCTGGACTCTTGCCCATCCCTAGTCATATTTAAATATTCTATTCTAAAGCAAGAGACTGTTGATTCATTCTACACTTATGCACATCCCGATATAATTCCAAAAACATTGTGATTTGCAGTCATTATGATAAGACTATAAGAATATGTTAAGCATGCAACTCCAGTCTTGGGAAGTAACGTAACGCAAGTAACGTTTCCTAGTAACGCGTTACATTTTTTCAAAAGTAACTGTAACGCTAACGCGTTACAAATTTTTAAGTAACGAACCTAGTTTGCGTTACTTTTTTCGCGTTACATTTCGGATGAGTAACTACAATATATGTATTTTTTTTTTCGGAAAAAAAATGTTTCTTTCCTGTAAGTGAATTTCTGAGAATGAAACAATCAAGCATGAACTACGTATGTCAGTGACCGACAGTCACAGACACACAGAGAAACAGATAAGTTCGTAGTGCTACTTGCTGTTGTTTGAAGATGAGGACAGCCTTAGGGAAATCACGTGTACTGATTGCAAGCACCTGGAAGATTTTGTCGTAGATTTTGACAGCTCCAAATCAATACATTCAGTGAGTGAACTACGGTGTAGGAGTGCAATGACACCGGTAGTCTATTTTACTTTGATTGGTGTTGTTTTTATAAAGATGGAGAACTAAAATATTTTACGGTTCGAACATTTGAAAGAATACTTTTTTGTTAAGAGCTGAGGATGATGGTGCACAGAGTTTAAAAGTAAAGTGTCTGAAGTGCTCCGGCGGAAAATATTTATCAACAGCTAGAGTGCCATAATTAACGATTTACAGCAAGGGGTTAATAAGAATAAACTGTGTTCTGATGAGCAGGCCTACTTTATTACTAGAAAATAGTTTGTTGATGGTATGTAATATTGGAGTTCTTTCAGATCAGTTTGCTTATCCTCGAGTCCCGTTGATTATAGAGTTTGAAACTAGCTTTAAAAAGCATATATCGATTTTAGAGTTACTGTCAAGTTTTGATTCACTCCCAGTTCCTGTGTTCTCATTTTATTAGTTGTACTGTAATGTTTCTCTATATTCTGTATTTTTAATTTTACATAAAACATTATTATATAATTAGTTTAGCAGAATAATAATAAGCAACCATTTTTTCTAACGCATAGGGATGAGCACGAGTCAAGCTAAAGCTCGACTCGACTCGAATTCAAGTCGAGTTTCGAGTCAAGTCAAAGGTAATATCCTCGAGTTGAGTTCCGAGCCGATTCAGTTTTTCGCGTCGAGTTAATGGCTACCAGTCGAGTTTGATAAATGACTCGTTCGTTTTAACTCGTCTTGAAATCATGGCCTGATTACACTGGAAAACGAAAACCATGAGAAATGTAATCTAAACAGTAATATGGAATACTTTTAGTGTTGCTCACGAGAGGGGACACTGCTTGCATCTCGTCTCGTCTCGATAGCGAGAACACGAGAAATTGTTTATAACAAGCTTAGCTCGGCTCGGCTCAACTGAGAAGATGGCTCGAGCCGGCTCACTTTGGGTGAACCATCGGCTCGAGCTGGCTTGGTAAGGATGAGCCATCTGCTCGGTTCGGCTCAACTGAGCCGAGGGTTGGGTGAGCTGCTGGCTCGGCTCAATTCGGATCGATAGTGAATGAGCTGTGAGCCGAGCTGCTTGAGTCGTAGACAATTCTAAACCCGGGCCGAGCAGTTTTGAAGATATTTGGCCAGTGTCCTATAACTTTTAACAGTGTTTGGCTCGAGCTCGAATACTCAACCTAGACCCTCAACCCAAATTCAGAAGCTCGTAAACATTGTGATCCTTGACTCCTAGACTTCACGACTAGCGAGGTTGGCAATGAACTAGTAGTACTTTAGTATTCAAATACAAACCGCCTATCTTTCATTTTTATATACAGTGTTATTATTATTATTATTATTATTATTATTATTATTATTATTATTATTATTATAATAATAATAATAATAATAATAATAATAATAATATAAGTTGTAGTAGCAGTAGTGTCATTGATAATAAGTATACTGTCTATGTAAAATACTTGTTGGATGTACTCGAAACTACACACCGGATTTGGCTCGACTCAATTCGAAACTCGACCCGATTAGAGTCAAGTTGGAAATAATTTTTTGAGTCGAGTTTTCGGGTCAAGCTCAAAGATGTCTGTTTCTATTCGAATCGAGTTTCAAAGGAAACTCGCTCGAACTCGCTTGTGTCCATCCCTACGAGTAACGCAGTATGGCATTTTATCAATGTTACATTATATGAAAATGTTCATATATCAAGTAAAAATTTGTCCTTGCATTTACATAAAGCGATTCAGAACATGCAATAATAATAATAATAATAATAATAATAATAATAATAATAATAATAATAATAATAATAATAATAATAATAATAATAATAGCGGTAGTAATAGTAGTACGGAAAATTGAAATCAACTTTTTTCACATTTTTAAAGTTTCGGACCTAAAAAGTAAAGTAACAGTTACTTTTTGGGGGCAAGTAACGCGTTACTAACGCGTTACATTTTAAGATAAAGTAAAGTAACTTGTAAAGCGTTACATTTTTACAAGTAACTTACCCAACTCTGTATTTGGCAATCAAATAATTAGCTTCGTGTTCTATCCTGTTCTAAAAATGAAATTATGTACTGCAACTTTGAAATCAAGCTTTACCACTTGAAGAAAAAATGGAATAGGAGAATTACTATGTGATGCCAATATCAGGTATAATCAGGGATAGTTTTGGTTTGGTTGGTCAGAGGGGACGCTAAGGCGAGCTCTTGCTCCGGGCGACAACTAACCTAGCTGCGTCACTGGCCCGATCTCTATAAATTGACAGGCCAGCAAATGTACGTTCAAACTTCGAAAGATGATTGTTCATATAGTAAAAAGTATTATAAAAAAATCAACTGCTGCCTTATTAGTAATATTTTCTACCCATATTGCAATCGTGTGAACCCTCGGTAAAGAGACAGAAATATTCCAGGTAGGGCTAAGTGTGCAGTTGGCTTTCAGTTCATAATAATAAAAGTAGTGGATAAATCTACTGAAGGATCACGTTTTACTTCTGGAATACTTTTTGAACATTTGGGTGAATTTAACCCTTTTAAATTGTGGCTTTTTTGAGGTATTTTGTAGACTTTCACTCAATCATCTAATGCGTCAAGACTATTTATTGTAAAATCATGATTCATACCCCGTTTTGTTTCTAGTAAAGCAGTGTTTCCAACTGCGTCCGTAAAAGTTCCCTAAAGTGTACCAAATGCGAGAAATTTCCGCTAAAAGTGGGGAAAAGGGATTTTCTTTTTTTTAAAATCCCTTTTTCAGTGCAAATCTCTCCCTTTTGATATAGGATACGATCATGGGAATGCTACTAAAAAAAACTTTGCTTTATGGTGAAGAGAATGAGATACAAATAGTGGCCCTGGAATGAATAGTTTTGATGCTACAGCCGATTTACATATTTTCCCTTGATAATACCTTTTTAGTGAATTTTTGTACTGTCATTATCATCATCACGACTGTTCATTGTGGGAACATGAATTGTTCTTCGCTTTCTTTGCCATGAACCAGTCTTTCAAACGGTACGACTTGCATGTCTCTAGCATGTACCATAGTGGAGAAAATTTGCAATTTTTTTTTTTGTAAAAAATCTCTTTTTCTCCGATTTTGATCCCCTCTGGCCGACCCCTGTGTCAACCCACAGAGCCCCCAAAAAATCACAAACATACTACATTCTATGTGTAATAAGTGTACGAAGTTTCAATGTTATATCTTGGTAAATAAGAGAGGAAAAATATTGCCTCATGTGCAAACAGTATCAGCTTTCCCCTATGTGAGCAATGGATAACCCATTTTTATATACAAATTTCCAGACTCAGCCCTAATTATTGTAGAGACATGATTGATACACCGTTTCGTTTGGCCAAAACCAGTCTTTTAAACGGTACTACTCGCATGTCTCTAGCATGTACCATACTGGAAAAAATCGCGAAAAAGAGAAATTTTTGTCAAAAATCTCATGTCTGCAAAATGAGTTATCCTTTGCTCACATAGGGGAAAGCTGGTACTGTTTGCTCATGGGGCAATATTTTTTCCTCTCTTATTTTTCAAGATATAACATTGAAACTTCGTACAGTTATTACATATAGTATGTAGTATGTTTGAGATTTTTTGAGCTCTGTGGGTTGACACAGGGGCCGGCAAGAGCGGTCCAAAATCGGTGAAAAAGGGATTTTTGACAACAATTTCTCTTTTTTGCGAATTATTTCCACTATGGTACAGGCTAGAGGCATGCGAGTGGTTCCGTTTGAAAGACTGGTTCATGCCAAAGAAAACGAGGTATGTATCATGACTTTAGAATAAATAGTGATAATACTGTAGATACTTCACTAAAGTAATTGACTAAAGATGTAAAAAAAAAATGAATAAAGAAAAAAACGAGATTTTTTTGACACACGTCTGTTGACTCTAGCAACATGGGTCATACCTCATTTCCTTCAGCGTAAGGCAGCCTTTCGAATGGTACCTCTCAAATTTCGCTATCGTGTACCTGTAAAGATAAAAATGTGGAAAAGGGAATTTTTCTTTAAAAAATCCATTTTTTCTATTTTGGACGAGATTTTCCCGCTTGTGGTACATGATAGGGAAATTTGAGTGGTACATTTCGAGAGCCCGTCTCATAACGAAACCAACGAGGTACAAACCATGATTCTAGGGTAAATAGTAATGTGTCAGGGATTTTTTGAAAAAAAAAAAAACTTCTCAAATATACCCCTTTTTTTAAAAACCTATCGTCCATGTTTGTGACGTCACAGCCCCAGACAGAGCACGCGAGGCTGCAAAATGCCCATAAAATGTTCTATGATGCTTCCATATTTGAATGAATGCAAAAAAAAAAAAAAAAAAGGTCTAAAAAGCTTTACTAGAGACTTATAAAAAAATTCCGCACAGTAGAAATATGAACTGATTTTATCATTCCAACCATCGCAATCACTCCAACCATAAAATTTTCGTTCTATTTGTGTTTTCTAGAGAAAAGAATGAAGCTAGATTTTACCAAAATGCTAAATAAAGATGTTAGATGCTAAGTGCGTGTGAATTATGGTAGATTTAGCACCAAAATGCTAGATATAACTCCAATGGTAGCGGCTGATTAGTATTTTGCTATATGCAAACAATGTTTCTTCCAGACCCGTTTTTTTGGGGGTGCCCCACCGGAGCAGACCAAAATAATACGTTTATAACATAATATAATAGTATCAGCAGTGCCCCTCCGGAACATTATTTCTGAAAGAAACACAGTATGCAACGATATTAGAATCTCTTCGAATGGAAACTAATCAGACAAGTGAGTCGATTGACATCAAGGTTGCTAACTTCAGAAAAAATACCGTTTTTTGCCTTTAAAATTATCATCTATTAGTTATGCACGCGATGTTTGTAGAAACATGTAGGATATAATGTTAGTAATAATTGCAATAATACAAAATAAACTTATGTGATAATCTTTAGTTTCGGATTCAAATCGCCGTCAGTATATTTTAATTCTTATTAACACTAGCCCAAACAACAACAATATTTTCATTCTCTTCTAGACAGCAATTGAATTTAAAGAATGGATGCAGGATTATCTCAAATAATTACTGAATTTTTTTAAAGCGGGAATAACTGTTAAAAACCTCTGTGTATGCTTTAAATTACTTGTAATCAGGGTGGAAAAAAATCATGATTTTTAAAAAAAAAATCATTTTTGTTTGATTTTTTTGATTTAAATCGATTTTTTTGATTTAAATGAAATCTTTCTCCTCGTATAATACAAGTCGCGAACTGAAGAAAAAGCATTAGGAATTAGTATTAAATGCTAATTATGCCATTTAAGTGAAAATATTGGGGTTGAATTTTGAATTATTCCCAACCGTTAAACTATATCAATCCCAAGCAATGTTTCTTAACACTTTTATATTATGGCTCTTTTTAAAGATAAATTATAGACTTTCAGTCAAGCAGCTACAGCATCATCCCTATTTATCCTAGGATCATGGTACATGCATCACTCTCTTTAGAATAGAACAGCTTTTGAAACGGTAACATTCACATTTCCCTATCATGTCCTTGAAGCGGGAAATTCTGAGTAATAATAATATTTTTTTTTTTACTATTTTTAAAATTGTTTGATTCCCTCTGGATTCCCCTGTGTTAACGCACAGATCTCAAAATCAACTGGGAAATACTAAGGGGTGTACTAAATGTGTGTACAAAATTTCAAGCTTCTATCTTGAGTAGTAAGGGTGAGAAAATTATTTAACAGTGAGCTAGGAACATTCCCACAATGCCCCAGATGACCCGGACGTAATATAAAAATTTCCTCAGACATCCCTATTTATCCTAAGATCATGATTTGTACATTATTCTCTTCAGAATAAAAAAAAAATCAAACGGTATCCTTCAAAAGTTTTCATCATGTATCTGGGGCGGGTAAATCACGAAAAAAGGAATTTTGTTTTATATATATATATATATATATATATATATATATATATATATATATATATACGAGGGTTGCTATATATATTTCTGGCCTAGGCAACACTAAGTGTTGCCAGGTGCAATCTGACATTTCCATTGGAAAGTTTGACATTTTGTAGCATAAATGTACTCAGAACTTTTTGACTTACGACAATTTTTTTTTCTTTTACAGGTACTTGAAGAAATCAACTTGGCAAAAAAATGGAATTAACTCGTGAACATTTTCGTGCGATCATTTTTCACAACTTTCGACGTGGATTATCACGACAAGAGTGCATCGATGAACTTAAATCTTTGTATGGCGACGAAGCACCATCCTATAGCACTGTGAAAAACTGGTACAACGAATTCAATCGTGGCCGACGCTCGCTCAAAGACGAATTCCGTGAAGGTCGTCCAAAAACAGCCGTTGTGCCAGAAAACATCGATGCCGTACGTGAACTGATAATGCAAGACCGTCATGTGACTTACCGTGAGATAGAGGCATGCCTAGGCATTTCTTCCACCAGCATACATTCGATATTGCATGAACACCTGGCCGTAAAAAAGGTTTGTTCTCGTTGGATCCCGCACAATTTGACAATCGCTCAAAAGAAAGCTCGTGTGGATTGGTGTAAAGAAATGCTGAAAAAATACGATCGCGGTGCTTCAAAAGACGTTTATAAGATCGTCACAGGTGACGAATCATGGATCTATGCGTATGAGCCCGAAACAAAACAGCAATCGACCGTGTGGGTCTTCCAAGACGAGCCAAATCCAACGAAAGTTGTTCGTGGAAGAAGCACTTCGAAGCAAATGGTCGCCTGTTTCTTCGGCATAACTGGTCATGTGGCGACTGTTCCGCTTGAGCAACGTAGGACGGTCAATTCTGAGTGGTACACCACCATTTGTTTGCCTGAAGTCTTCGGAGAAATTCGAAAAATGAACAAGAGAAGACGAATCATTGTGCACCATGACAATGCGAGCTCTCACACATCGGCTCAAACCAGCGCATTTTTGACCGGCCAAAACGTCGAAGTGATGGGTCATCCGCCGTACAGCCCTGACTTGGCACCCAATGACTTCTTTTTATTCCCACACATCAAGAAAAAAATGCGTGGTCAACGATTTTCGTCGCCAGAAAATGCTGTTGAAGCATTCAAAAACCATGTTTTGGAGGTGTCTCAATCGGAGTGGAAAAAGTGCTTCGAAAATTGGTTTGAGCGCATGCAAAAGTGTATAAATCTTGATGGAGAATATTTTGAAAAACAATAAAACCATTTTCGTTGATAAATATTCGTATTTTCATTATTAGGCCAGAAATATATATAGCAGCCCTCGTATATATATATATATATATATATATATATATATACCTCTGTGGACCCCTTCCCCTGTTTTAAGGCAGAGATCTGAAACAAATCTGAAAAATACTGAGGGGTGCACTGAGTAAATGTGCAAAATTTCAATCTTATAGGTGCAAAAGTATTCTAAGCCTGCGAAAAATAATATTCCCCAAATACCCCAGATTCCCGCATAAAACAGGATCTCAGATAACAGTTTCCTGAGACATCCCTATTTACCCTAGGAGCATAGTACGTATCTACATCATTTTCTTCAGAATAGAACAGCTTTTCAAACGGTACCATTCATATGCCTCCATCTAAGGCGGGAAAATCACGAAAAAAGCTATTTTTGTTAAAAATATCCTTTTTTAAAACATGTTTGCCCCTCTGGACCCCGCTGTTTCCACGCAGAGATCTGAAAACATCTGCAAATTATTAAGGGATGCACTGAACAAGTGTGCAAAATTTCAGTCTTCTGAATGCAAAATGTAACCTACCAAAAAATAATAATAATACGCATAATAAAAAATATCTTTTTAAATTTATGGCGTCATCACACACTATGCCTCAACGCAGAAAGGCGTGAAAGCATATGTAACGTGTTCTAAAATGCCTCTAGTCTTGAAGAAAACGAAGTAAAAGCCTTATTGATACTTTTTTAATGGAATAATGAAGGTTCTATCTTATCACCTAAAAATAGCTGATATCGTTTAAAAGGCTAAGCATTAAGGAAAAAGTACAGCAAAGTTTATCAAAATGACACTTTTTTTCACAAAAGTTACTGATATTTGGCAGAAGCCTATTTTTAAAAACTCAGAACTAGCTTGCGGCATAAAATACGTAAATTTCGCCTAAAATTATAAAATTAACAAAAAAAAATTTTTTTGGAGAGGAGATAGGACCTCTCTAAATACGACCTATTATCTGGGAACAAACAAACAGACACGCACAAAAAAGAATTTTCGTCTTAAATGTCGATGGTTCAGGTTCAGGTCCAGGTTCAAGGTATTTTCCTTCCTTCTCTTCGGAAGTTTGGATCCTGGAAAAAAAAAGTAAGTACTGTTTTTTTTTTTTCATTTAACGTTTTCCATTTTTTTTCAACCAAAATTCAAGAAGTTCTTTGGTTTTTTCCATTTCTTTCTCACTTAGTTCCTTCCATTTACATTAAAGCCTAGCCTCTAAGCTAATTTAACCAAATTTCCTTCCTCTTTCATTTCATCGATCCATTTCCATTTTTCCCTGATTTTTTGGGTTTCTTCACATTTTAACAATATGTGTTGTAATGTTTCATCTTCTTTAAAACATAATTGACATTTTTCATTCACTTCTTTAAATTTTTCCAATCTTACCCCTGTTTCAAGGTTCCCTGACCTGGCTTTGAAAAGTAAAATGCTTCCTAAATCATTGTTCATGTAATTTATTTTCTCATAACTCTTTTTATGTGTGTATATTCCTTTTAAACTGCTCTTCTTAACAACTTCTTCATACCACTTTTCCTGCGCTTTCTCTTTAAATGTTTTTTCTGTGATTTTTTCCCAATTTTTATAATTTTCTTCTCTATGCCAGCGGGTAGTTTGATCATACTTTCTTTCTAATTTCCTAACTCTCCTAAACCATTTCGTGTTCTCCCCTTTTCTCATATGTTTCGTGGCCTCATGCACCACTTTTACTAATCTTGTTTCTTCCACAAATTTTAATCTTCCAAGATATTTTACTTTACTCACACCTTCTCTTTTTTCAAAATCACTCCATCCCATTTCTCCTGTTATTGTTACATTTGCACTTAATTTATTTGCTCCTAGGGCAAACCTTCCTATTTGATTTTGTGTTGTAATTCTTGTGATTTCCCCGTTGAAATAGTTAACGATTTTAAAATCCAAACTCAATGTTACGAAAAGAAGAAAGCAGGGTTGCTCCGTTACCTGTTCAAAACGGGATTTTCCCTAATCATCCTCTGCATAACACTTGTTTTCATACTATACTGTACATTTAAATCTCGTTGTATTATGATTATTAACTTCCATAATCGAAATAACAGAACAGAAAGGGGATTTTACTTATTTTCACTTTAAATTAATTTATTTTGGAATTTCATTTAAATCAATCCACCCTGCTTGTAATACACATCTACAATTTATTTTCATATTCAAACACTGAAGAAAGTGTGTTTTATAATTATTGTATTCCATCTATTACCACACGTGTGAATTACTGTATAATATAACATTCAAAAAGTCTCATTCATACTTGATTTCAATTTATTATTCTCAAGGTATACTAGGAACCACCGTAGGTGACTACAACTAGTAATCCTTTACAAAAAGTAATTAATGTTTGTTAGCGTTAAGTATAAGATGTACCGCAGCGCTCTCTCCACTCATAAAGGTTTATAATATATAATCTCCTTGCGCGACTACAGAAATATTCAACAAAACTTTTATAACAGATTTTAGTATTGTAATATTGCTTGCTTCTAATCGTAAGATATAAATAACTGCTTTCTTCTTTCTTGTTAAAATTTGTTACTATACAAAAAATGCTTGAAACTGTTATCAGTAAGTTGACTACTGAATGTGCTGCTATCTTTTGGTCATAAAAGAAATTATATCCGAAGAATTTAAGATACATTAGAAGGAAGGAAATTTCCACATCGAGCTCTTTTACATTGACCTTTGAATCAAAAGATAAATAAATTATCTAAATCATCAGTACAGGATTGATAATTTCTCAGATTAAGAGAACATTTTACCCTACGTATATTTGGTGCAGATGTACTGTACGGGTCCAAATGTGGAAAATTTACAGAAGTTTGACATAGCGCAAGGTGACTTTGCACTTTGAAACCGTTATATTCCGCGTGAATCAGACGAAAAAGAGATCGATAAATATTACGGATACACAAGAGAGTCTTGGGAAGTAAAGTAACGGAAGTAACGCGTTACTTGTAACGTGTTACTTTTTAAGTAACTCTTCCTAGTAACGCGTTACATTTCATAATAGTATATACAGGGTGGCCCATTTTAATCTTTCTACAAAAATATCTCGAAAACGGTTTCACATAAATAAACCGAACAACTCAAATAGGAAATACCATGGGCACATCGAATGGTGTTGTCGCTCTGGCTCTCAGGACCACCCTTCGTGGGGCCCCAAGGCCCGACTTTTAAGATTTTACGGAAACATGAGGTGAGTGATACTTCGTTCGATAGACCTTTAGAAACTTAAAAGCGTTGTGGAAAAAGATATTTCATATCGTTCACCGTAGTCAAAAAGACGGAAAACATGGTGCTGGTCAGCCGCGTAACAATATTTGAAATATAGGAGGGGGCAAGTCTTTTTGTTGCGCCTCTCTCTCAAGAGCGCCCCCCCCCCATCACAGCGCGTAATTTCCACTAAGTTCTACAGTATTACTGTAGTTTTTATTTGCATGTGTGTGGGAAAATAGTTGTAATTTACGAAAAAAGCTATACATTTGAAAAATTAAAATATTAGACTTACTTGAAGTAAAGACAGCTTCTACACCCGCCCAATGTATTCATTCAGCACAAGAGTTGCACATTAGTAAAACTAGTAGACCTCATTTGATTTGCGTCGGGATACGTATGAAGTACAGTTTATTAATAATTAATCACTAAATAGTACATCATTGTTCCGTATACGTTCGGTACCAAAATTACATTCTCTCTCCAGGACTCAGGCTGAAGACATATCACAACCACAAAGATTTTTTTTTTCTGCAGTGATCAACAGACTCTTACACCTACACGCACACTTTTCTTATTTTACTTTCACACCACATTAATCTTCAAATGTTTCAGTACATAGACTGTACTACACTTTGTATTCGTATACCTGACTAGAGATTCAAAATAGCCGAATTTTTGAGACATGCTTTATTTTCACTTTTTTTAAATCGGCTTTTGGAGAGAAAATGGAAATTTTCGCTCTTTTGACACATCTAACATTTCATAAGTGCCACCTTGGTTGCCTTACCATGATATCAAGTTCTTGAAATTTATATATCTTGAAATGTGTGTTCTTTCGGTTGCTTAAAGTCAAACTGGCAGACAAGAAAAAAGTATCATCGCCGTTCCGGAAACACTATTGTTTCAGATACTCTTCAATACCGTCATTTATTCACTGTCACTGTCATTTATTCATTAAATATGAAATATTAAAAAAAATCCCAAGCCAAAAAAGCATAGAAAAAATATTCTTTTTTTTAGAGCAGTTTTTTTTCTTTTCAAGACCTTAGATCACTATTCAGAACAGTTATTGTTCCCACCACTAACTTTTCACTAAAACTTTTTTGTCCTTAAACATTATTCCAAGAACGGTACAAACAATTCGTTCGAACTAGAAAACCCTATACATTAACTCTTCTGAAACTTCCACTTTTTCAGGTAAATTTTAGACTTTCACTCAAGCAGCTATTGCGTCGAGATTATTTATCGTAGGATCATGGTTCATATCCCGTTTTGTTCGGAATGAAGCAGTGTTTTCCTAATTTGTAAATTTCCCAAAGATGTACCTAAGACAATAAAATTCCCGTCCAAATTGGGAAAAGGGATTTTTAAAAAGAAGTCCCCATTTCCTGTGAATTTCTTCCATCCGGTACACAACATGGACATGCGAATGTTACCAAAAAAACTTTGCTTCAGTCCAAACAAAACGAGGTATGAACCATGATCCTGGGGTAAATAGTCTTGGTGCTAAAATTCATTTACTATTTTTTCCCGACCCATTTTTCCTAATATTTACTAATCTATTGTTATTCAACAAGCTCTAATGTCAAGACTCTTTATCGTAGGATTATGGTTCGTAACTCCTTGTATTTGTAATGAAGGAATGTTTCCAACTGTACCATTCAAATTTCCTTATTATGTTTCAGAAGTGAAAAAATCCCTCTCAAATTGGAAAAAAAAGAGACTTTTGTCAGGAAAAAATAACTTTTTCGGAAATTTGTTCCCCCAGATACATGCTAGCGCCACGGCAGTGGTACAGTTCGAAACGTTACTTTATTACAAACAAAATGAGGTACAAACCATGATCCTAAAATGAATACTCTTGACACTAGAGCTTATTGAATAACAATACATTAGTAATTATTACCCAAAAATGGGGAGGGAAATTTAGTAAATCAGCTCTAGCACCAAGACCATTTATTCTAGGATTATGGTTTGTACCTTCTTGTTCGTAATGAACCAGCGTTTTCAATCGTACCACTTCCATGTCCCTATCATATACTTGAGGGGAGAAATTATCGCCCAAAATGTATAAAGAAATAGCCGGAAATTCAAATTTTCAAAAATTAACTTTCTCGGAAATTTATCTCCTCAGATACATGACAGCGCAGCGGTAGTGGTACCGTTGGAAACGTTGCGTCATTACGAACAAGATGAGGGACAGACCATGATCCTACGACAAATAGGGATGACACTGAAGCTACTTAACTAAACACATTGATTAAAAATGTGTAACAGGAGAAAAATCAGAACTTTTTGAAAAATCACTATTTACCCTACGGTCGTGGTTTGTATCTTGTTTTGTTTGGAATGATGGTAGGTTTTAAACGGTACCACTCACATCTCCCTCAGGGGTGGAATTACCGAATAAAGAAAAGGGTCTCATGAAAAATCCCATTTTTTCCACTTTGGGCAGGATATTCCCGCTTCTGGTACATAATAGGGAAATTTGAGTGGTACGGTTGGAAACATTTCTTTATTCCGAACACAAGGTACGGACCATGATCCTAGGATTAATAGCGATGTGTCAGGATTTATAACAAAAAAATGCTCTAAAATTTTTCCTTTTCTTTTTTCCTTCGTCCATGTTTGTGACGTCAATGCCCCCAGGCATCGCAAGCGTAACTGCAAAATGCCCATGGAACATATTCTTTGATGCTTCCCCATTTGAATGAAAAAAAAAAAAAAACGTGTGAAAAGCTTTACTAGGAATTTATAAAGCAAATTCTGAAGATCGACGATATGGATGGATCAGATCTGTACCAAAAGTCCCCAAAGGGTTAATATATTTGCCCTTCTTTTTCTTATGAGTGATCGATTATCCTTGATTATTGAACTTCTCATATTTATTATTCTTCAGAATGCATTAATTAAGTCTCTTTTTCTTCTAATAATGGGGGAACAAAGGTGGAAAGTACTTTCTTTATTAAAGTTGAAATATTTAAAAGAAAAAAAGTTCAAAATTTGACAGACAGAAAAGCGGTGGAAAAACTTTTTAAAAAGCCGCTTTTTGGACCCTTGCGTACGTAACATCCCACTTTTAATATATCTATTTAACAAGAACGGAATAATATAGTTTCAATTTTATTAAATGTTCATTGTAAAAATAACGAGCCACTGTGATCCTATAGCTCATTTCGACACCAAAACTGCACAGTTTAAAGAGTAGAATTCAAACTTTACCAAAGACTGTTGCACGGTAGGGGCTATTTGTGAATTCTCTACACAGTTCCTTCACGTCCAGTGAGTCAAGCCTGTCTAGGTATGCACTGCAAAATGGTCATTGTGGACCTCAGATAAGTTTTGAGACGCCGCTACATTTAGAAACTTCTCTCGGCAGTTGCAGACGTTGCCGGGATGACAAAGAGGAGACGGACTTTGAGCACTTCAGGAAACAACCCTCTTATTTCTTTACAGAGTTTCTTGAAGTTCTCAAGCAGGTCTCTCAGATTTTTTGAGATGGGAATAGTGGTGAGCAACTGTTGCATCTGTAGTTGTAGTCGGTGCGGATTGACATGGTATTCTTTTAAAATGTCACTAATGTCTTGAGAAAAGTTACCCTCCAGAATTGCATACTCTTTTGCACGATACTTCTTCAGTCCAGGCTGATGGAATCGACTCAATTTTGCAAATGATATCGTCCAAACATTCATAATAGGTTGCATGTAATTTCTCTTCTGCGGTGTTGAATTTGTAATTTTTCGCGGATGCCTGCGAGCGTTCTAGTCTTTTCGGGGTCTGTTTCCTGCGCGGTAGCAGAGGAGATCTTTGTATGTTCTGTCAAAGGTTCCCCTATACAATCAGGGCAACAAAAGGAATAATTAATATATGTACAGCGATTAATATATCTACAACGCCCTTGGTGCAATATTATATCCATTTTTGTTCTATCGAAGGCGCCTCTTTACAACCAGGGGCGAAAAAAGGAATAATATATCTACAGCGCCCTTGGTGCAATATTACATCCTTTTTTATTCTATCGAAGGCGCCCTATATAATCAGAGGCTACGAAAGGAATAATTAGTATATGTACAGCGCTCTTGATGCAATATTATATCCTTTTTTATTCTATCGAAGGCGCCCCTTTACATCCAGGGGCGCCAAAGGAATAATTAATATATGTACAGCACCCTTGGTACAATATTATATCCTTTTTTGTTATATCGAAGGCGCCGCTATACAATCGGGGGCCACAAAAGGAATAATAATATATCTACAGCGCCCTTGGTGCAATATTACATTCTTTTTTTTGTTATATCAAAGGCGCCCCTTTATAATCAGGGGTAACAAAAGGAATAATTAATATATCTACAGCGCCCTTGGTGAAATATTACATCCTTTTTTGTTCTATCCAAGGCGCCCATGTACAATCAGAGGCGACGAAAGGAATAATTAATATATCTACAACGCCCCTTGGTGCAATATTATTTGTTTTTTCTTCTATATATTTTTTTTATTCATATAGGTAATTTTTATTTCTTTATTGTATTGTATCAAAGGTGCCCTAGACAATCAACACCAAAAGGAACAGAAAAAGTGCCCATTAGTTATAATAATACAAAGCACTCTATATTTTGTCGAATATTTGGTAGTGCATACAAAACAGTGGTTTTGTACATAAACTTTTTATTCTTCAATCAACTTTAAAAAAGGCAAAGTAATTATTAGGCGCGTTCGGCGCCCCCAATAACTTCTACCAGAACTTAGGAGGGGGCAATGCCCCCATGCCCCCATTCTTGTTACGCCACTGGTGCTGGTATCAGATGAAACGTCTAGTACCACTAATATGAAATCGGTTTGAGATGAACAGAACAAAAAGTAAAACAGGAAAATGGCATAGGACACGTCGAATGATGTCGCGACCGACTTTCATGAGGCCCGGGGCCGAACTTCGAAATTTTAAATAGAAACATGAGTTGAGTGATATCTCATTTGATAAATCTTCAAACATTCGATAAAATCAAACAAATATCATGCAGGCGAGAGTTGAAGAAAACCAACATTTAAACACATTGCTCTAAAAACAGTATTGTTCGACAATTTTGTTTTGCATTTCAGTTGATTAATTTTTGCATGAAATCATTGCCTGCAATATAAAAAAGTACCATCTAACACGAATTTTACGTACTTTTTCTGTACAGAGACAGCTATCTCTTACAAAAACACATTTCTGGTAATTCTGTTGCGTAGTTTCAATTTGCAAAACCAAGGTTCTCATTTGCAATTTCACCTTTCCTTCCCGCTTCCTCCACTTACAGAGGAAGGTTGGAGCGATAATTTTCTAGGAATTAGTCTCCTCCTTTGCATTATTGCACTTTTACTCTAACCATCTTTTCCTCTGTTGCAACAATCTCAAGCCGTGGTGTGATAAAAACCCTCTGCGATTTCCTATTCGAATTTTTCTTCTGTATCATTCACTCCATATTTCCAATTAAAGTTTTGAATTTGGGCCTTGGGGCTCCAGGAAGAGCGGCCATGGAGGGCACAACGACAACACCATTCGATGTGTCCCATGGCATTTCCTATTTGAGTTATTGTTCGATTCATTTATGTTCAACCGTTTTCATTTTAGTGGTACTGGACATATCTGATACAGGCACCATATCTTAGCGGCCATTTTGAATATTGTGACTGATATGAAAAATCTTTTACCACAGCGCTTTTTAGTTTCTAAAGATCTATCAAACGAGGTATCACTCGCCCCATGTTTCCATTTAAAAAATTAAAGTCGGGCCCTGAGCTCCTATGAAGGGTGGCCCTGGGGGCACTGTGGATAACACCATTCGATATGCTCCATGGAATTTCCTATTCGAGTTTTTGTTTGGTTCATTTATGCTCAACCGTTTCCGAGATATTTCCGTGGAAAAATTAAAATGAAACACCATATCTATACAGGGTGTTAGTTGTACTGGTAATTTTTATCTTCCTCTCGTTACAGTTGCTTGTTGGTTTTACATATATTTCGTATTTGGTTTAGAGTAGTAGACAACCCTCCTGTTTTAAGCACAATTTTTAAATATTTTCTCGTCAGGAGCTCATTTCTCCCCATTTAATAGAAATGACAGTGAAATGCCGATTACAATTATGAAAAGGCAGGTAAAATTAATTCTTGGAGTTTGTTTTACGTTTGCTTTCTCCTTACATAGGCAATCTTATTTTAACATTGAGATTTTCTACAATCTCAATACTCTGCAATAATTTTATAGCTGTTTAGTGCACTAAAATGTTTTAAATACAAGCATTTTTTTTTTAAAAAATATTCATTCACTTAAATTTTTCTTTCAAGAAAACCAGTCGATATGGTCAAATGTTTTATCGGACGTAACTTTTGGAGTAAACAGCATTATTCACACAGGAACCGAGGAAGCCGCGGTGGCTCAGTGGTAGAGGGTCCACCTCTGGTGCTTGGGGTCCCGGGTTGGATCCCCGCCAAGTGAACTTTGTGGTGGACAAATACCATGTGCGTGGGTTTTCTCGGGGTTCTCCCGTTTCCTCCCACTTTCTGCATTCCACCATTTCATTCATTACTCATCATCGCCGTCTCCTTTAGCCTAATCGGCATACCCGTGGGACGTAAAACTCAAGGATTTCACACAGGAACCAAACAATCTATTTTCTTTCTGACGCAAGGCTTTTATGCATATGCTACAGTCCTACTAGGGGAATCTGAAATAACCATTATCTGGAAATTCAGTTTCCCACAAATATCCTACCAGCAGAGGTAAAAATACCCATGACGACTCGTGCTAATTAAAATTAACACATAAATTATTAAGAGTAATCTCGAGAATAATCCCAATTTCTACCTTAACTTTGCTTTTTCATATGTATGTTCTGTTCGCAAAGATCCCCCGAATCTTGCTTAATGTTCCATATTTTAATTGCTAGCTATTTTATCACTGTGTGGTGGTGCTAAAGTTGAATATGGTGTGGACATGAGGAACTACTGAAAATCTTATTTATGCATTCAAGCAACATACTGTATTACCTAGGTATGTAACTGTAAAACCAACGCAGATTGGCCTCCTAAATTTACAAAATTTACGGGAAAGTTAATAGAATTAGACTAAATTTAAGCATTAGACTAACAACTACAGTGTAGATTCATATGTATCAGGGACGTATTTTATGGGCAACCGAGGTTACCAGCCATAGGTCTTCAACATTAAGAAAGAAAGTTAATATAACACGTATAAACTAATTTAGAATAATAAGTTTACAGTTCATTATCTTCTTTTCATGCTACTAGTTTCTCTGTATTCTTCACAAAACATGAATAGTACTAACTAGGTAAGAGACAGCTGTTAACGCCCTGAACTCAATCCCTCTTGCTTTCTTAGAGACTGTTGATGTGGCACCCTCTTAGCATACTACTATCTATTGTCCTGTTACTGCCAACAGAAAAAATCGTATCAATGCTTGCGTATCCTCGTAAAAGCTCAGCCTTAACAATCTGCTAGCGAGGTATGGGCTGGCAACCAGGCAGGTTTCTTCTGTGTGAATTGGTTTCCGTAGGCGAAACGACAGAGTAAATGGAAGTTATAGAACAATTACATAGCAGCCATTTTGGGGATATCTGACAAGGAATGGACATAAACGTGTCATCGGGATATCCGAATCAAACCTAGTCTATTCGAGAAAACATAACAAAGATATGTTGATGCACAAAAAATTAGGTGCCATGGACAATGGAGTAAGTCCCTGGGTCCCATTAACCCTGTTAATATAAAGAAAAATCTTAGACTCGCAGTGAAATAGCTATTGCATCAACACTGTTCATTGGAAAGTCATGGTTTATAGTTCATTCTCTTTGGCATGAAACACGCTTTCAAGAGGTGCTATGAATTTTTGCCCAAAACGTACTTGAACAGGGAAAATTGGGAGAGTGTCGGGGAATTCCCTCCAGAAATCCTTCCCATCAATCCCTTATACCCCTCTGGAGTGTCCCTGCTAAAAGCACACAATCCTAATGTATCTCGAAAAATACTAGAGGGGATAAGAAATGTGTGTATCAAGTTTTCTATTGATAGACAAAATAGATATGAGGGAAAAGCTTGTATACCAAATACACGCTTTCCCAAAATACCGATCACGATCAACGATGCTAGCAATGATTGTGAATTCAAATCATTCAGTTTTTGATTTAAAGTTTTTCTTTCTTTCTTTTTCTTTCTTTTCTTTTTCTTTCTTTTATTTTTGTTGAGAATTGTTTCACATTGAGTTATACAGACACTTAGTAAGCACAGACATTTCACAAATAAAAGATATCTTGTATTCTTCTTTTAAGAAGTGAGATTTAAGGGTAGCTCCGGGGAAGATTCTGTCCCAGAGATACGATATAGCCCCCAAAGCACCATATCTTTAATCATGTTCAACGTAAGTTACCACTATTTTCGCAGTATTACTTTTCACTCCATGTATATTCAAAAAATCCTTCAGTGGGAAAACTCATTTCAAATCATCAAAGACTACGAAAACAATTCTTTTTTAAAAAAGTATAATATTCATGTAAAATAATAAGTCTGAAACATATCTCTAAATTAAATATAAATTCGAAATAAAACTCTACTTCATATTTTGTTAGTTACCAAAGATGGCTTCTGATTCCCATGATGAGCCCAGTTAACTCACACATATTTTTGCTATATAATTTCTTTTTGTACTTTTCATTGCAAATGCATGCGCATACACGAATTAAATTAACTGTTCCTTATATCTTAAAATATATTATAAGATATATTCAAACTAAGTTGTTTGCTCTTTCCTCATTCCCTATTTGTCTTTTTCATTTTCCCATTTTCGAATCAGGAAGAAATTCAACTTTAGTGGCTGAAGGCTTGTGACCTGAAGGAGACCAATACTCCCCTCTTAAGATATTGTCATCGCTCCTATCGGTTAGTCGTACGGTTCACAAGTGGACTGAGAAAGATCGAGAGCCAAGTTCTTATTACACATGCAAACAGGTTCAACCTACTGAACATTTTTTTAATCGATCCAGTGACGTAACTAAGGGGAGGCAAACGGGGTTTGTGCCTGAGCACCGGGTTGGAGGAGCACAAAAGCTTTTAAAATATTTTTTTCATTATAAGGCAAGGAAACGAATTTTAGCAAACTAAAGATCATAAAAAAATATCTCAGAAACTCTACAGGCCTGTAACGACTCACCAACCTTAGGATAATATAGATAGAGCTTAAGTTAGCTTCAAAACTACCTTTTCAGAACATTGTAAAAACCTTTGCAGACAAAAGAGTCCGCAAAGACGAATTTTAGTTCCAGTTGTTTGTATTTGCATTTAATTTACATCGATATAAGAGTTTAGCAAAATGTCAGAGTATAATAATCGAGACAACTACTTTACTGTTTGTCATAATTAAATATTCTATTCTAAAGCAACAGACTGTTGATTAATTCTACATATATGCACATTCCGATATAATTCCAAAAACATTGTGATTTGCAGTTATTATGACAAGACTATAAGAACATGCCAAGCATGGGCCATTCCATGTCAAATCACATAATTTCAAAACATGACCGTGCTTCAATATCTCAGATTCTCTTCAAAATTTTTTCATACATAAATACCAATGAAATTATGCTAAATTTATTTTTTCCGATTTTTTGGATGAGAAATGGGCCGGAAAGAAATTTTTGAAAAATGTGAATTTGGCGCCAATTTCACTTTCCGTACTCAGCATCATGGAACTTTCTTATTTTTCAAGTTATTGGGCCCATCTAGGTGTCAAATGAAAGCTTAATTTCTGCTCGTTCAGTTATCCTAAGAAACCTTGCAAAAGATTATACTGTCAAACATTAATGGGCATACAAGCAAATTTTAGTTTTTTTTCTTTTTTTTTTTTTTTTTTTTTTACAAATTGCGCCATTGCTCAAAAGTTATGACTATGAAAGTTTTGAAACATTTTTGTACATTCATCTTGACACGTACATGATATGATTTTAAAATAAAAAGGGTGTTTTTTTGTATTTTTGTAATTATTATTATTATTATTATTTTGTATTTTACATGTACGGAAATATAAAGTTCTAAGTTTTGTTACAAATTGTGCCATTGTTCGTACGGTACGTTACAACTATGAAACTTTTGAAACTTTTTAAATAGAATCATCTTAGCACATACATGATATGGTTAAAAAATAAAAAGGGTGCTTTTGGTATTTTTTTTAGTTTTTTTAATTTTACATGTACGGAAATATACAATTTTATTTTTTTGTCACAAATTGTGTCATTGCTCGTAAGTTACAACTATGAAACTTTTGAAACTTTTTAAATAGAATCATTTTAGCACATGCGTGATATGGTTAAAAATAAGAGGGGTGTTCTTGGAGTTTTTGCAATTATTATTATTATTATTATTATTATTATTATTATTATTATTATTATTATTATTATTATTATTATTATTATTATTATTATTATTATTATTATTTTATTTAAATGTACAGAAATGTACAGTTTTAGTGTGTTTAACAGATTATGACTTTCCTCTGAAATAGTGATGGCCAATTCCTAAATATTTACTTTCTGGGTTCCGGAAAGTAAAATCGGAAAAAAATTCGGAATCCGAAAAATTCCGATTTCGAAAAAATCTGAAATTTTTGCGAAATCCGGAAAGTGAAATTTCTGATTCCGGAAAAGTTTGGCCATCCCCTACTCTGAAATGACAACTGTCACACTTTAAAACTTTTTTTAAATAATCATCTTAGTAAATATTAGGTATGCCTAAAAATAAAACTGGTGTAATGTTTAGATTTGGTATTACCATAACATTATATTTTTGCATTTTATCTGTGACTTTTTTCCCAATTGTACCATTTCTTACAAACTATGAAACTTTTGTAACTTTTTATAGGGTTAGTTAGCATTTACTTGGTATGATTAAATAACAAAAAGGAATGCCTTTTTTGTAATAATTTTGTGGTTTTGAGAAATGGAAAATATAGGCCTAGCAATGTAAGGGTTTGAGTGATTATTACAAAATCTATCAAAAAAAAAAAAAAAAGACTAATGTACACACCGTAGATGAGAGCAGTAAACACACATACCGCTAATACTTTTCAGAATTACATAGATTTACATTCAAAATGTTATGTCCTAAATGTCACAAATCGTTGTTTCCACTAATGATATGATGTCTTTATTTTTAAAATTTTGCTTTCATTTGCGTAAGTCCGGGCTGTTTGACCTGTAAGAGAAGGAACAGGAACTTCCCAGATGACATTTTCAAAAGGTACTTAACAAAAGTATTCATTTTCTGGTCAGTAGAATGTAGAAGGCCCAGAGCGATTCATGAATTGCACTGTGATGTACAAAAATATTAATTACAAAACTACGAAAAACACCCTCTTTTTATGATTTTATTAAAAAGGTTTCAAAAGTTTCATAGTTGTAACGTACGAGTAATGACACAGTTTGTAACAAAACTTAAAACTGTATATTTGAGTACATGTAAAATACAATAATAATAATAATAATAATAATAATAATAATAATAATAATAATAATAATAATAATAATAATAATGATAATGATAATAATAATAATAATAATAATAATAATAATAATAATAATAATAATAATAATAATAATAATAATAATTACAGAAATACAAAAAGCATCCTTTTTATTTTTAACTATACCACGTATACTATACGTATTAAGATGAATGTACAAAAAAGGTTTCAGAAGTTTCATTGTTGTAACTCTTTAGCAAATGCACAATTTGTAAAAAGCTCTAAAATTTGCTTGTATGCCCATTAATGTTTGACAGTGTAATCTTTTGCAAGGTTTCTTAGAATCACTGAAAGAGCAGAAATAAAGCTTTCATTTGACACCTGGATGAGCCCAATAACTTGAAAAATAAGAAAGTTATGGTAATTTTAGTTCCATGATGCTGAGTACGGAAAGTGAAATTCGCGCAGAATTCACATTTTTCAAAAATTTCTCTCCGGCCCATTTCTCATTCAAAAAATCGGAAAAAATTAATTTAGCATAACATCATTGGTATTTATGCCTGAAAAAATTTTGCAGAGAATTTGAAGCACATTGGTCTAGGTGAGTTGACATGGAATGACCCGCATGCTACTCTCAGTCTATTTTTCAATCAAATAATTAGTTTTGTGTTTTATCTTATAGGTCTACTAAAAATTAAACTATGTGCTGCAACTTTGAAATCAACCATTACTACTTGAAGAAAAAAGTGGGATAGAAGAATCAGTGTGTGATACCAATATCGGGTATAATCGGGAAGCCTTTTTGGGTAGATTGGTTTGGTAGATCAGGGGGGAAGGGGGGTGCTAAGGCACGTTCTTGCCCTGGGCGACAACTAACCTAGCTACGTCACTGGCCCGATCTCTATAAATAGACCGGCTAGCAAATCTACGTTCAAACTTCTAAAATGATTGTTCATATCGGTATTATATAAATGCGACTATTGCTTTGATTAGTAATACTTTCTACCCTATTGCAATCATGTGAACCCCCGGAAAAGAGACAGGAATATTCAAGGTCAGTATTGTGGTATAAGCAACAATATTGGGATCTCTTCGAATGGAAACCAATCGACTGTCTTCAAAGTTGCTAGCCTTACGGAAAAAAATCGTTTCTCGTCTTTAAAATTATCGTCTATTAGTTATGCACGTGATGTTTGTAGAAACATGTAGGCTAGAATATAATAGACTACTAGTAATAATTGCAATAATATGTAATAAACTTATCTGAAAATCTTTAGTTTCAAACTCCAAATCGGCGTCTATATATTTTTATCCTTATTTTCACTATTTTGAGCAACAATCACTTCGCTCTCTTCCAAACAGCAATTGAATTTAAAGAACGGATGCAGGATTGTCATTTGCTAACTCTCAAATCATTATTGATTTCTTTAAGCGGGAATGACTGTTAAAAACTTTCGTGTGTGCATTAAATTACTTGTAATACACATCTATAATTTATTTTCACATTCAATCACTGGAAAAAGTGTGTGTTTTAAAATTATCATTGTCCACCTATTATCACAGGAGAATTGCCGTATAACACTAAGAAAGTTTGATTCATATTAGATTTGAATTCTCTATTCTCAAGGAAGGGGCCGCGAACTGGCCACCTGGAATCTCTAACCAGGTAAAAAAAATAGGGTATCCGTAGCTGGCTGAGAAAAATAAGCGAGTCACTGAATTATCCATCCCCATCGCGAACTTCTGAAATACTGTTGGATTACTTGCCTCACTGAGGATTAAGGAAACAACCGTCGAATTGGTTTAAGCCTCTACGGAGGCTAAATTATCTAATTGAATTTACTGTTGACGATCTTGCAATTCTCTTGGGCTAACGATTTGTTTTTGATATTCTCCTCTTCGGAGGCCTATATCACCGAAACTCATTGACGACTTTGGCACCTCCACCGGATACCGATTTTATTAGTGCTTCCTCTTCGGCTTTGGCCCTAGAACTCTCATCCCTATGGCGGACTCTGGCAATGCTTCCGGTCCATCGACTCTTGTTCAAACAACTCCATTGAACATAGGCCCACATGGTCGCCAAAAAACGCAACCGCGTATTGTTACCGGCACTACACGGCTAGTACCAACTACCACCACTGTTCCTACCACTTCTGCAAACTGTGTCACTACCGGACAACGAATTCGATCCAGATCTCTCTCTGACGGCGAACAAACATTAGATCCCAAGAAACAACGGCTTACACCAATAACAGATCCTACTGCTACTAATGTCAGCAACAATATGGATTGGGCATCCACTTCCAGTGGAAATCAATCAACTTTACACCAAGAAACAATTTATAACTTCCTACTAACTGATTTCGATCCAAAATACGACACAGTGCGCGCTGTCTTTCAACAACTAGTAAAGTATGTTCCTCGTCCAGAAATACGAGAAATCGTCAAGACGCGCCGGCGTATCATTCTGAAATCGACAGATCCGAACTTCGCTACACATGTCCGCAACAAAGCTACTTTCGAAATTTTTGGGTTAAAAGCAAAAATATCAACTTTAAGTTCCAGCGGACGAGAAACACCACCTCCACCACGGCGTCCTCCAATGTTATCTGTCGTCATACGGGGAGTGGAACCTGAATTCACTGATGAGGAAATTTACTCCGAATTACACCAAGAAGGACTACCTGTCAAGCGTTGTATAAGTATCAAGAATAACCAGGGTCCAACATACTTAGTCCGCATTCTTACTGATCAACAACAACTGATCGACCAACTGCTTCTCCACGGTGCCTATATATACCGGCGTCGTTACAAGGTGGAACCATCTCGCACACCAGCACCTCTGCCTGTTAGATGCGAGAAATGCCAACAATACAATTCCCATCCGACATTTGAGTGTCCGAACACCATCAAATGTGGCTACTGTTCACTTGACCATCCCACAAAAAGCTGCCCTAATCTTAAGGAGCCACCACATTGCGTTCGATGTTCTGAGGGACACCCTACCTATAGCTACAAGTGTAAAGCTAAACCTAAACCCGATCCAGCTAAGCCAGAACTCGTTGTACCCATACGCTCTATTGACACTCCAACACCGCCAGCAAATTCGCTGCGCCATCCAATAACTGTTGAAGACCTATTACGCTTCCTCACTATTTCTCTACAAAATATCCATCCTTTTGATCCCAATCATATCTTGAATCAGATAGTGTATGCAGCCAAATTACTGTTAACCTACAACTTCATGCTACATATTCCGGACCTACAGTTCACTTTCAAATTCAACCACTCGAAGTCTACGTTTAATATGGGTACTTCTGCATACGCTAGAATAATACGTATCATTATGGCTTATAACTTACTTTTTCTTAACATTCGATCAGTCTTAACACACCACGTGCTCTTTACACAACTTTTTCAAGAAGAACAAATTGCAGCCTTTGCACTTAACGAAACGTACCTCGCACCACATTTGAACTGTTACTTTCCGAAATATCACTTGCTCCGACATGATGCTCCATCTGGTTCAAGAGTCTACGGAGGTACAGCTATAGGTGTTAGCCAACGCCTTCCTTATAGAGCAGTCACGGTTCCACTTCCGCTCACACTCCACCTTCCTGAGCATAATGTCACGACTATTTATTTTCGAGGCCGCACTGTTACCTTCGCTACCATATATTTTCGACCAGGCAAACCAATCAACTACGACTTCTTTCGATACATCGATTCTACCTTTCGGCACTACATTATCATGGCGGATCTAAACTTTCATAGCCGGTCACAGCGTGACAAAAATAACTTTCTCGACATTCTGCAAACTGAAACAGTTGCTGAGTTCCATGTTTTACCGAAGCCTACACGCCCCGTCAGCAATACTACTCCTGATGTTGTCATCACATCAACATCTTTCTCACAGAGTATTCATATTGATGTGCTTGATTCAATTGGTAGTGATCATGTGCCTATCAAACTTACACTTCACTGCTCTCCTCGCTCTCAATCTCAACTACCTCCTAAGAAGGTATTCTGCTACAAACGCGCTAATTGGGAACAATATCGCTCCGATCTGGACGCTGCTGTTAATAAATTGCTCATGCCTACAACACAATACGATCTTGATCACACAATTGCTAATCTTACTGAATCTATTGAAGAAGCAGCACAACGTTCTATTCCTACAACAGAAATACAATTGCATAAACCAAAATTGCCTCCTCAGTATTTACCTTTCATATCTGCTTCTCGTAGAGCACATCGCGAGTATCTCACTACAGGAAATCTTGAAGCGCTTCGGCTTCATCGCCAATATCTTCGGATTACACATAACTATATTGTTGCATATAAGAAGCGCCATTGGATTCAAACTTGTAACACACTTGCAAGTGAATCACACCCTAGTAAATATTGGCGCAAATTCCATCAACTCACAGGGACAGTTTCCCGCACACCATACCCCATTGTTCAAAATAATCAGGCAGTCACCACTGATATGGATAAAGCTAATACGTTTGCTTCTTTCTTTCAAGATATTTTTACACCTCTCCCAGGTTGGCATACACCGCAACGTCTACAAAAGTCAATAAACCGACTTACAGATCCATCTTCTGCTTTTCTGCGCCCATCTATCAACCATTCTTTGGAACCCAATAATCAACTTACCACTCCGATTCAACCAGATGATATTCGCCAAACATTATTCCGTAAACGCAACACTGCCCCAGGATTTGATTCTGTTACGTATGTTCTCATCAGGCAAGCTTCACCTTCTTTTCTTCTGTTTCTCAGCACCATATATACATTCATCCTCCGAACTGGATTTTTTCCAATCGACTGGAAATACTCAAAAGTTCTTCTGTTTCCGAAACCTAAAAAACCTCCGTCTGACGTCCAGTCTTATCGCCCTATTCACCTCACCAGTTGCCTCTGTAAAATTTTGGAACGAATTCTAGTCCGCCGCATGCACGCTCACCTTGCAACTCATAACCTACTTCCTATTCACCAAGCCGGTTTTCG
Organism: Thermobia domestica; assembly: GCF_964235325.1. Taxonomy (NCBI): domain Eukaryota; kingdom Metazoa; phylum Arthropoda; class Insecta; order Zygentoma; family Lepismatidae; genus Thermobia; species Thermobia domestica. The sequence continues at coordinate 378,289,505 of NC_137454.1, forward strand.
ACCTCATTTTAGTACGCTGGATCAACTATTGAGACTATCCACGGCTATTTATAATCAATACAACACAGGTTTTCCTTCTTGTCTGGTAGCCTTTGATCTAGAGAAAGCTTTCGACAAAGTTTGGCATCCTGGTTTACTTTACAAACTCCATAACTATCTACTACCATCTTCATACATTCCTTCTTGTTAGGGAGGCTAGCATACATCTCTATTAACGGAACACTTTCTCATCCGATCTTCCTACAATCTGGCGTTTCTCAAGGTTCGTCACTGTCTCCTCTCGTATACTTACTGTATGTTGCCGACCTTGTTGTCCCACACAACATAAGCATATTCCAGTTTGCTGATGACACCGCCTTTTTCACGACGGCCCGCACAGTGCAATCAATCAGTAAAAACATGCAAACGGCAATTGACGCATTCGTTCACTGGTGTAATATATGGCGGTTAAGTATTAATTCTACGAAAACTCAGGCTATTGTTTTCCTGCCACGTAGACGCCGCTCACGAATATACCGAAATCCAAGTCGATTAAACATTCAAGTAGACCATACACCTGTACTGGCGTCAAATACACTGACTTATCTTGGTGTAATATTTGACTCCAAACTTACCTGGAATCCACACCTCACCAAGATCGTACGCCAAGCACAAAATCGGCTCAACCTACTCAAGCGCTTAGTCGGTACAACCTGGGGGCTAAAACCATTAACAGTACTTAATACTTACAAAGCCTTTATGCGCAGTACATTAACATATGGACACACTGCCTGGACATCCGCACCGCCAAAATTCTATCAGAAATTGGCTATTCTAGAGCGTCATGCTCTACGTCTAGCACATCGAATCAGCTTACCGCATCCGACACGGTTACTTTACGAGATGATTGATTTTTCACCTTTATTGCATCATCTCGAACAGCTTCGTACTCGGTACGTTTGCAAGCGAATTGACCAGCAGCATCCCATGTTACTTGATATCCTACGGTACGATCGGGATCACGACGCACCTTCAACTTACGTCGATACTCCTCTCCAGCACTTCATGACCTTCTATCATTTACAACTAGATGATGCTGTAGTGGATCCCGAAATCTTTCACATCTATGAACCACGTGAACTTTCATCATTTATCTACCCATCATATGCACCGTAACTACCTATTAACATGGGCTTCCTCTGTCTTCATCAGTTCCTGAATCGCCCCAGGAACAGAAGATAACTTGCATTCGTCAATACTAACAAAACCCTGTGATGTAGCGTCTAGAGCACTGCATTCCATCTTCATCTACTTCTCTGCCCACTGCACCCTGCTCTATATTCATTCCAGTTTTACATTCATCATAACTCAGCATGGCATACTAATAAATGTATTTTTTTTCTATAATATTACTGTTGCACACTTGGTCTTCCATTATATTATGCTTGTACCTTATTATATGTTATTTCTCACCCTTCAATCATCCTTCTATATGTATATGTGCTTAATGAATGAATAAATATTAAATATATGAACACCTCTTAGACCAACCACATTAAATTGCACTCAACTTTTCTATATATGAAGCACTTACCCGAAGAAAGGGCAAAACACTTGAAACGGGACGACGGACAAAAAAAAAAAGAAGGGGCCGCGGTGGCTCAGTGGTAGAGCGTTCACCTCTGGTGTATGGGGTCCCGGGTTCAAACCCTGCTCCCGCCAAGTGAACTTTGTAGTGGACAAACACCGTGTGCGTGGGGTTTCTCAGGGTTCTCCCGTCTCCTCCCACTTTCTTCATTTCATTCATTTCTCATAATCACCGTCTCCTTTAGCCTAACCGGCATAATCGTGGGGCGTAAAACTCACAGATTTCATTTCATTTCTACTCTATTCTCAAGGAAAACTAGGAATCACCTAAGTGACTACAACTAGTAAACCTCTACAAAAAGTATTTTATCAGTGTCAATGTGAAAAAGATCTAAATTTTTTTTATTTTTTTTACCAGCTAGCCTACGCTAGCTACTACCCGAAGAGGGTTACGCCCTCTGTAAGGGAAGAGATGTTTAGTATATTCTGCTATTCAGAAAGCAATGGTTGGGCTATGGGTAGTTACAGAAAACTTTATTATACAAACTTTCACAGTCATTATGGCCTTTAACCATAATCATGAGGAAAGGTAAATACATACACTGCAGAAAACCATAACTGTAAGTGATATGATGTGGAATGATGAAATGAAGTGCGAAACTCACTACAACACATAGTTTTGTTAGTTGAACAAATGCTGGTTATCTTCTCGCCTAGGGGCAGCGCTAGGCATCAATGAGGACAGAGGAGACCTGTTAGTACACAAGGTGTCACTGTGCATATGATGACCATATGTGAGGTAGATGAGCGGCTGTAGTGTATGGCTCGTAGTAGACGGCGTCAGGGTGGTCTGGAGGTAGAGTGTAATGGTACAAAGTGAATAGTAATGAGAGCGGAGGGAACGGAGCGGTAACGGGAGAGGTACTTCGGGCATGATCGTCAATAGTTTGCTGAAGAAGTGGATGATTGTTGTGCAGGCGCTGGGTGATATATTTAGTGCGTAATGTTTCTAAATGATATAAGATATGCGGAAATGTAAGTCTATGATAGAGATCTTGAGTGGGACTTGGTAATTTGATACGATAAGCAATTCGCAAGGCATGACGTTCCAAGATGCATAATTTCTCATAGTATGAGGTCGGAGCAGATATCCAAGCTGTAAATCCGTATGTCAAAATCGGGCGGAGGAAAACTTTGTACGTGTTAAGAAGTGTATGAGTATGGAGTCCCCAGGTAGTTCCAGCAAGACCTTTCAGAAGATTGAGGCGAGAGTACGCCTTCTTGGAGATATCTTTCAGATGTGCTTTCCAGGTTAGTTGATGATCGAAGGTTACTCCTAGATATTTGACACTGCGAGTAGGTTTTAAAGGTACATCTTGTACAGAGAGGTGTAAGAGTGTTGGGTTGCGGTGTACACGTGAACGATGCTTCGGGGCAAGAAATACAATACATTGAGTTTTCGCTGGGTTTATTATCAGTCTCCAATGGGAGCACCAATCAACAAAGGCATTGATAGCATCCTGGAGAGCCAGATTAAGCTGATGAATTGTTTTGCCCGTCGCAAAAAGTGCAGTGTCATCGGCATACTGAAAGAGCTTAACAGTATCTGGGATTGCTGGGAAGTCGGAAACGAATAGAATATATAGTAAGGGCGACAAAGCCGATCCTTGGGGAACTCCAGAATGAAGAAAAATAGGAAATGAAAAACTAGTGTTGATACAGACATAAGCCAATCGACAGCTAAGAAAATTAAAGATGAATCGAAGGTAAGCAATAGGCAGGCGGAGCTGTTTGAGTTTATAGATGAGAGCGGGATGCCATACCTTGTCGAAAGCCTTCTCGAGATCAAACAGAACCAAGCAGGACGGGTTGCCTGTGTTAAAGTGAGTATAGATGGAATTTGAGAGGCGGAGCAATTGGTCATTAATGCTGAAAGAAGGTCTGAAACCAGCTTGCTCGAGTGGGATGACGTCGTGATGTGCCAAGTATGAATGAAGACGTTTGACAATGATGCGTTCCAGTATTTTACTGAAGGTCGATGTTAGTTGAAAAGGACGGTATGAGCTAACAGAAGCCACAGGTTTATGCGGTTTGAGAAACATAAGAGTCTTCGAAGATTTCCAGTCAGCAGGTACAAAGCCAGTGCGAAGAATAAATGTAAAGATGTGACAAAGCAGATATAATACTACGTACGGACTTTCTTTAAGGTGTCTATATGTAATAGAATCCATGCCAGGGGCTGTATTACGTCTGTGAGCTACAACTGAATTGATGTCAGATATAGAGATCGGTGTAGTAAGAGGATTGTTTTCAGGCAGAGGGTGATTAACATTAGGCTGTAGATGAGGAGAATCCAGATTGAGTTTGTCGACTGGATGAGAACGATGTGGAATTTCAGGTGCGAGAGACGTAAAGATGTCCTGGAGATATCTTGCAAATGCATTGGCCTTGTCTGTATCGGTGTGCAGCGGAGTATTGTTGTCGATAAGAGGACATGTCGTACGAGTATTTTGACCTGTAAGCTGTCGGAATCTTTTCCAATACTGAGTGGGATGTGAAAGTGAGCCGAGATTGTTACAAGCTTTGACCCAGCATCGTAATTTGTAAGCCTTAAGATTGTTGTGCACCGTTCTTTGCATCTGCCTGTAATGATGAAGAGAATCAAGGTTGCCAGTGGCAGCAAAATCTCTATAAAACTGCCGGGACCGTTTGATCAGTGGTAAGTATTGAGGAGGTAAAGAGGGTCGAAAAGTCGAAACTGTTGACTTAGGGATATATTTGTCTGTGGCGTTATGGATAGCATTAACTAGAGAATCCAAAGTTTCAGAAAGTTCTGATTCTGTAGATGGTGGATGTAAATGATGAAGATGATCCTGAAGATACGATCTGTAAGCTGCCCAATTTGCTTTATCGTAACGATAGACAGTACGGGGAGGAGAAGACTGAGAAGTGCTAGTTACACGAGTCTGAATGTCTAATTTGATTGGAGCATGATCGCTACCAATGAGATCAAGAACGTTAACACAGCTACGATGTGATATGTTGTTCGAAACAATAACTATATCTGCAGTAGTTTGACTCGCGGGACGAGTCGGTTTTGGAAGTGGTAGAGTCACTCCAGTAGTATGACTGGTGATGTAGTTGAGGAAACGGTCCCGTTGCGTATGTGTCCGGCTATGTAAATTCACATCTGCCATAATTATGTAGGTGCGGAAGGTATTGCAGATATACTGAAAGAAGCTGAACGGAATATCATGCCCAGGAGGAATGTATATAGTTGCTACAGTCACATATAATTCATGATAATATAATGATGTGATAAGGTATTCAGGAAGATTAGGCAGAGTCTGAGAGTGACTACGAAATGGGATAGAAGGTGAAAACCCAATCGCTACTCCCCCGTTGGCTCGCGTAGCAGGGAAAGTGCTATCTTGGCGTAACAGTTGGAAGCGAGGGATGCGGCATGACAATCTGGGTGTGAGATGTGTCTCATTAAGGATAAAGGCATGGATTTTTTCTTCGAGTAAAAGTGCTTTGAAGAGCGGCTTATGCTGTGGTAAAGAACGGATGTTTAAGAACAAAAAGGAGAGCGCTATAACGCAGGGAATGGTGAGAGGATAGCTGTTAAACCTCAGTTTCGAGTACATTTGAGTGATAATAGACGACATTGCCGGAATATGTTGGATAGATATTGGCGTGGAAAATTGCCTTAGCCGCGATTTGAATTTGTTGGGCGATGTGATCTCGAAGGAATGGTGGATATTTTGTAGCGAGAAGGTAAGAAATGTGAGAAGCTGATGGACAGTTACAGGTTGCTGTAAAGCTGGATTGGCGGGTGGTTGGATTTGGTCCGGTATGCGTAATGGTGCCACAGTCTCTGGCTTTGTTGGTTTAGGAGCTGGTTTGGATCGGCATTTGTAACTGTATGTAGGGTGAGAATGATCTTGACAAGTGGAGCAGGTTGGAGGTGATTGTAAATTTGTACAGCTTCTTGTAGGGTGAGGGCCGGAACAATAACCACATTTGAACGGATTTTTACATTGGGAAGTAGAGTGCTGACCATAGACCTGACACCGTTCACAGCGAATGGGTAAAGGAGCGGAGGTGCGTGACGGTTCAACACGATGGCGTTGTTTATAGATATAGGCGCCACGGGTGAGTAACTCATCGATAGTCTGTTGAGAGTTTGTGAGAACCCGCACCATGTATGTCAACCCATGATCGTTTTTGATTCGGATGCATTTTATGATACTGTGCCCTTCCAGTTTATGTTCTTCAAAGACCTCCTCGTCACAATAGCTCGGATCTACCCCTCGTATAACGACAGACAATGTTGGTGATTTCCTCGGAGATGGTGGCTGTTTCGGGCGTTGGTCGCTAAGCTTTGTCATGGTTGATTTGGAGCCAAAAATCTCAAAGCTGCACTTGTTCCGTGTCGTACGGAGAAATTTCGGGTCAGGCGTCTTAATAATCATGCCATTCCTAGTCTTGACTATTTGAGTGATGTTCGCCCGCGGCATGTATTTTGTGATCTGTACTAAAAGTAGCTTTGGATTTGAAAATTTATATCAAAGTTCTGAAGCAGGAAAGAATGGATGGTTGGTCGACTAGGAGGAGTCAGGTTTGGAAACTGACGGTCATCTTGAATGTCTATGATCATGGATGCCTCAGAGCTGGCATCGCTTAGCTTGTGTTGACGTTTAGCGGGTGATAGTTTTGTGGATGCAACTGGCGAACGTTGACGAGCTGATGAACCCTGACTGCTAGAAATCCTTTCCAGAGAATGGCAACGTCGTCTAAGCGGTTTCCCGGATGAGCAAGAAGGTTCCGGTGCTATAGGTGGTAAGCCAGAATGTTGTCCAATGACAGGTTGAGACGCCATAAGTCACGGTGTAGATAATGAGTGAAACAGTGTGACGAAATGAAAAGATGAAATGAATGAATGATGAAGCTAAGCTTCCAAAAATATGTACACTAATGTGTACGATAACGCAGTCTTCACTCGAGTGAAACCCTTAATCTCTCCCACTCTCTCGCCCGTTGCTGAGACTTGCCGTACTTGCGTCCACAAATACGTAATAATCACAGCCTGGACTTGACACTGAGAAAACAATGCCTCCAATGGGAAAGCTGGAAACCAGCGAAGTGATGATCTCCTAAACTTTTTTTTTTTACCATGCAAAACCCGTAGAAGGGAATACCTTCTCTTGGGAGTGAAGTAAATGGTATAGGGAAACTAAGGATAAAATGGAAGGGCAAAGAGGTTTTATTTCATTTATTTGATATTTTTATTTATTCATTATATGGTGGATCTTTATTCATCAATTGATTAACAATAATCGTCATTCAACGTATGTTCATTATTGGTCATTGTCTATGTATGATAGGATGAAAGATGCAGTGCAAATCAGACGCCACAACACAGTGATATTGGTTACTTAGACAGATGAAGGGTTATCTTCTTGTGCCGGGGCGACTCGGCACATAATGAGAGACAGTATGATGCCCTTGTTATTGCGAATTAAGGTGCAAAAGATGGATAGATGTTGGGTGATAAATCTGGTGGTTGATATGCTAATAAGTAGTCGTCTATGTGTTCGTCAGGATGGGAAAGAACATACATTGTAATTAAATTCTGAAGGGGTGTAGGATGTAGTCGGGGTGGAAGTCTTGTTCAGCATCTATACGTATACTACTGCAAAGGATGGGATGGCCTTGCCTCCAACGAGTAGTGATGTATCTGGTACGCAGTTTTTCCAAATGAAGAAGAAGATGTGGAAACGGAATACGATCATATAGTAGCCGGGTAGGACTAGGCAGTTTGATGCGATATGCCAGGCGTAATGCATGTCTTTCAATGATCTGGAGGCGGTTGTAGAATTTGTTACTGGCATTAAGCCATGCGATGTGTCCAGGTAGTATAGATGGTCGTATGAAGACTTTATAAGTATGTAACACAGTCTCTTGATGAAGGCCCCATGAAGTACCGACTAATCTCTTCAGAAGATTTAGTTTATTTTGCGCTAGAGATATGAGATGCTGAAGATGTCCACGCCATGAAAGATGGTCATCAAAGATTACACCCAAATACCTCGCTGTACGTGTGACAGAAATGCGTGTGCCTGCTATGGTAAGATGTAAAAGAGATCTATTGCGTCGGACCCGACTGGTACGTCCTGATGGTAGGATGACAAGTGCCTGTGTTTTAGTGGACTTGATTCGGAGTTGCCAAGTATTACACCAGTCACAGAAGTTATTTATTGCCTCTTGAAGTATGCTATTGATATGCTGAATAGATTTCCCACAGGCAAGGTAAGCAGTATCATCTGCAAAAGTAAAGGTGTGGATAGGGTCAGGAGGAACAGGCAAATCTCGAACATATAATATAGGAGTGGCGATAGCGCTGACCCTTGGGGTACACCAGTAAGTGAGAAAATAGGAAACGATAGAGATGAATTAATGCAGACATATGCTATGCGATTGGTAAGATAGTGATAAATCAGTCTGATATATGCGAGTGGTAGACGTAGAAGATGAAGTTTGTAAATTAATCCATCGTGCCAAACTGAATCGAAAGCCTTTTCCAAATCAAATAACAATAAACAGGAAGGTTGGATGTTATTGAAGTGGTTGGTAAGAATAGTGGTAAGTTTGAGTAGATTATCATTGAGACTGTAGTTGGGGCGAAAACCAGTTTGGTGTAGAGGAATGTGATTGTGGAAGAAGTGAGTATGTAGGCGACGAACTAATATGCGTTCAAGTATCTTTCCCAGTGTAGACGTTAGTTGTATTGGGCGGTAAGACTCTGCCTTTGTGTTATCCTTATGTGGTTTCAAAAACATTAAAACCTTTGAGGTTTTCCAAGAAGCCGGATAATCACCAGTTTGAAGTATAAGGTTATATATAGCAGAAAGTAGGAGCAGAACCGCCAGTGGAGCCTCTTTAATATGTCGGTAAGTTATACCATCAAATCCAGGAGCAGTATTCTTCTTATTAGCTAAGACTTTGGTGATTTCCAAAGGTGTAATCGGATGAGCAAGAGGATGATCCGAATCTAAGTCATGACTAGCACTAATACGAAGATGTGTTTGATGTGGATCTGTTACGTTGCTGATTCTAGTGAGTAAACGTTCAGGGGTATAGGAAATGACTGGTGGCGTAAAAATGCTTTGAAGCGATTGAGCCTTCTCTGTGTCAGTTTGTAGCGAGGTCTGATTGACGATGAGCGGGTAAGAGAGAGACGAGCGTCTCCCACAGAGCCTGTGAAAGGCATTCCATAATTTGGTAGGATTATGTTCCTGGTCAAGATGGTTAACTGTTTGGATCCACTTACGTCTTTTATAGGCAATGATATAATGGTGAACTTGGCGTAGATATTGGCGCTGTAGTTGTAAAAGCCCAGGATCACGTGTGCGAAGATATTCATGGTATGCCTGCCGTGCAAGAGCAACTAGTGTGCGATATTGAGGAGGAAGTGCGGGTCGAGCATAATTACATCTAATAGTGGGTATATGCTGATGGCCACTATTTTGTATAGCAGTAGTGAGCGTATCGAGCGTGGTATGCAAGTCAGAGTGATGTACTGGAGTATTCACAATAGAGAGTGTATTAGTCAAATCTTCTCGATATTTTTCCCAGTTAGCACGGTCATAACAGAGAACGTTACGTGGTGGTGTGTCAGGAGCTTGACGGTGGTTTGGAAAATGTAAAGTCACTTAACTGGGTCGTGGTCACTGCCGATGGAAGATAGAACATGACAGTTGATGAATGGTTGTAATGTAGATGAGACAATGACTGCGTCAGGAGTTGTATCCGAGGAAGGTCGGGTATGTCTTGGTAATGCACATAGTTCAGCATTTGTGTGGTGCATTAGAAATTGATGGAAGTTCCGTTGTTGCGTAAGAGTGCGACTGGATAAATTGAGATCAGTCATAATGATATAATGACGGTACGTGGTGTCCATGTATTGGAAGAATGTCAAGGGAATTTGAACATTAGGTCTAACATATATAGTAGCAAAGTAGTACGTGAAGGAAAATAGATCAGGGTGATGTTGTGCTCTGGAAGAGGGGCCTGAAAGTGATGCGTGATCATGCGTTGAGGTAGTCTGCTTCGTACTCCTATAAGGGTCCCGCCATTTGCTCGATCTCCAGGTGGACCATCGCAACGAGAAATAGTATATGGCTGATAATGCACATGTTGGTGTGGCAAAAGATATGTTTCGTTCAACGCAAAGGCGTGAATAGTTTCTTCCAGTAGTAAAGTGTGAAGTAGTACCCTTCGAGTGTTGAAGGAGCGGATGTTTAAAAACAGAAATGATAAATCGATGATTATACTTACAATTCTAGACAGGTGTTGAAACAGGATGAAGCTGAAAGTGAACATGTTGACCAGTATATGTAGCATAAAGTTGAAAGTTATATAGTTGCTTAACTAAACATGACTTGATTTAGAATATGAGAACGCAGGAATGGATGAATGTTTTGGGTAGTAACTGTAAAGAAACGAATCATGTCTTCAATCGTAACAGGATGAGTTAATGAATTATTTGGTGGCGTTGAACGGTCAGACGTCCTGATTGGAACAGTAAGCTGTGGTTGAGTAGGATCAACTGATGGTTTAGCCTTACATTTAGAACTGTAAGTTGGATGCTGATCAGAGCACGTGTTGCATTTAGGATTTGTATTTCCATTAGGACAATTTCGAGTAGCATGAGGTTGGGTACAGTAACCACAAATCAAAGAATTTTTACAATCTTTGGTCACATGTTGATTATATGTCTGGCACCGTTCACAGCGTATAGGCTGCGGTGCTGGAGTTCTTGAAGGTTCAACCTTGTGTCTCCGTCTGTAAATGTATGCTCCTGTAAGAAGAAGGTGATCAACTACAGATTGTTCAGGAGTCAATACACGTACTAGATAGGTGGGTCCACGGTCATTACAGATTCGAATGCACTTATGTACTTGAACTTGTTCCGCTTTCAGCTCTTCCTCGATTTCAGTGTCTGTATATTCAGGGTCAACGCCCTTGATGACTACAGATAACATAGGTGGTTTTCGAGGAGGCGGAGGTTGTTTGTTTTGTCTGGGTTGGAGTTCTGTTATATTGGCGTTTTTGCCAAAAATCTCAAAAGTTGCCTTGTTCCGCACATGACGATGGAAATCCGGGTTAAAGGATTTCAAAATGACTCGATTATTGCGGAAGATAATCTCGCTGATTTCGACACGCGGAACGTATTTGATAAGCTGCTGGAAGATATGCTTTGGAGTTTTGAATTTAGTGTCGAAATTAGTTAGTAGAAAGTTGTACAGAGTTGGCTGTTGAGGATTGACAGAGGCAGATGGAGTAGCAGAAGTTTCTGTTGAAGTGTAATCCATAGATGCGACATGAAGATTGGTTTCAGATGGAATCCGTACTGGCGAGCGTGAGCGTGAACGTGTAGGTTGAGAAGTAACAGTCTCTATGGCACTAGATGTTCGAGATCGCTTTGGTGAGCGAGAACGAGATGGAGGTGAAGAGCATTTTTAGAAGATTTAGAAGTAGATGAACGTTGTGATACTGTCCGAGGAAGTCCGTTATGCATGGCCTAAGTCGTATGCGCAGTTCGAAATCCAAAAGAGCAGCCTGTGTCGCAAAGCGACAGAGTTGGTCAGTGTATGAAAAACAGTGACCCTCAAAATCGTAAGTAAGTAAGTACCCTCCAGAAGATGAAAACCTTCTGTCAGACTCCTAAGTAGGGTATCTGTACTGGTCTCACAAGTACGTTTGCTATACTTGATCACAGCATAGTACAGTAACTGCTACAAGAGGAGCTAGGTTAGAGGAAAGATCGCTCCTAAACTTTTTTTTAATGCTAGCCCTAGGGCTAGCTACCCTGTAGAGGGCTACACCCTCTTTTAGGAAAGGGATGGAAAGGAATGAAGGAATTGAAGGTTATAATCGTTGGGCTAAGAGATATTTCTTTATTTATTTGGTCATTATAGTCTTTGCGACTATAATCATTTTATAGGTTAGGTAATTAACAAAATTATATAGTTACAAGTACAATAATTATGATTAGAATAATACAAAACGATTTTGTGGAAATAATGCAATCTGTATAAATGAATATGAGGTATGAGATGAGGTGCGATGCACGCCACAACACATAGGGACTGTTAATATAGACAAATGCGGGTTATCTTCTGCCTAGGGGCGACGCTAGGCTAATGTAGACAGAGGAGGCCCTGTTAGATGACAGAGGAGTTACTGTGCTTGATATGACGGGTAGATATGCGGTAGATGGACATGAAGGCGGTGATCTTGCACAAGTGCGAAGTCTGGATGATTAGGCGGTAAGGTATAGCAATAGAGTGTGAAGAGTAAATTAAGAGGGAGATGGTAATATCGAGGTCGAACAGATGATAGAGCAAGGTAATGCATGGTTTCGAGAAGCAATGGTTGTTCTTGCTGGAAGCGAAAGGTGATGAACTTTCGGCGGAGAGATTCAATGTGATAAAGCAAGGTAGGGAAGGTTATTAGAGAATACAAGTAGCGAGTCGGACTAGGAAGAGAAATACGATGAGCGATACGAAAGGCGTGGCGCTCAAAGGTTGCCAGTTTGAAGTAGAATGAAGATGGTGCTGATATCCAAGCAGTGAATCCATAGGTAAGTACAGGACGAAGAAAAACCTTATATGTGTTTAGAACGATGTGTGATGTAAGTCCCCATGTCGTGCCAGTCAGACGTTTGAGAAGATTGAGACGGTTATAGACTTTAGTTTTTACGTAGTTCAGATGAGGAGTCCAAGTAAGGTGTTGATCAAATATAATGCCGAGATAAGTTACTGTTTTGCTGAGACGAATTGGCGAATGCTGAATGGAGAGAGAGAGGAGTGATGGATTTCTATGGATTCTGGAGCGTTTGCGTGGTGGAAGAAATACGATGGCCTGTGTTTTTGAAGCATTTATAGTGAGCTTCCATTTTCGACACCACTGAGAGAAACGATCAATTGATTCTTGTAATATTAGGTTGATGTGTCTGATGGTACGGCCGAGAGCGAGGAAGGCAGTATCATCGGCATATTGAAAGATGTGTACGTCTGCGGGCAGAGTTGGAAAGTCGGAAACGAATAGCAAGTACAGCAAGGGAGACAGAGCTGATCCTTGAGGGACGCCAGAATGTAAAAATATTGGATGTGATAAATGATTGCTAATATGAACATAGGTAATACGGCAGACTAAAAATTGATAGATAAAACGGATATATGGTGATGGCAATTTAAGTTTAATGAGTTTGAAGATGAGGGCGAGATGCCAGACTTTGTCAAATGCTTTTTCTAGGTCAAAAAGCACAAGACAAGATGGTCGCACAGAATTATAATGATTTGTGATAAGGGTACTTAGTCGTTGGAGCTGATCATTGATGGAATATGACGGGCGGAAACCGGCTTGGAAAGATGGAATGAGACTGCGTGCACGGAGAAAAGGATGAAGCCTATTGACTAGAATGCGTTCCAGTACTTTGCTAAAAGTCGAAGTGAGCTGTATAGGGCGGTAGGAAGATACGGCGTTCGGTGGTTTATTCGGTTTTGGGAACATGAGCGTTTTTGACATCTTCCAGTCGGCAGGAAAAAAGTCCGTTCGAAGGATGAAAGTGAAGATAGAGGCCAATAAAAGGAGGAGTGAAGGCGGACTTTCCTTGATATGGCGATAGGTAATTGAATCAAAACCGGGAGCAGAGTTTCGTTTAGTCTGGACAACGGAAGTGATATCGGCAACAGTGATGGGAGAAGTGAGTTCATTAGGCGGCAATGTATGACTGGCACTAGGTTGGAAGAGAGGACTCGCTGTGTTTATTTTATCTACTGGATGAGAAAAAATATGATCAGAAGGTTGAGGAGTGAAGATGTCCTGGAGGTAGTCGGCAAAAGCATTAGCCTTGTCTTGATCAGAGGCAGCTGGACTATTATTGATGATGAGTGGGTAAGGGGTTTTAGTGAATTTGCCACAAAGCGCATTGAAACGTTTCCAGTAACGTGATGGATGTGCTGTGTCGGCGAGAGTGTTACAAGTTTTAATCCATTGGCGCTTTTTGTATGCTTCAAGATAGTTTTTTACGGATCGTTGGAGCTGATTGTGAAGGCGGAGAGCTTCAGGATTTCGTGTCCGAACGTAGTCACGATATGCTTGGCGGGAGCGTTTGATCTGAGCGAGGTAGTGCGGAGGCAATTTAGGTTGATATGGAGTAGAACTGGAAGTTGGAATGTACAATTCAGATGCACGGGTGATTTCGGAAGTGATTGTAGTGACGTGTGCATAGAGTTCGTCAGATGATATAGGAGGGTGGAGATCTGCAACAGCAGTCGTAAGATATGTACGATATTTATCCCAATTGGCTTTATCAAAGCGAGGCGTTCGGAGTGGTGGAGGTGCATTTTGCGGTCGAGCAGTACCAAGATGATATGAAAATTTGACCGGGGCGTGGTCACTACCAAGAAGATCAAGGACTGTGAATGTACTGTTTGCAGCGAGTGTATTTGAGGTGATGGCGATGTCGGGAGTGGTATTGGACACAGGTCTAGTAGCAGATGGGAGAGTATGTATTATGCCGGTAGTGCGAGTGGTGATATGGTCTGTAAAGCGTGTGCGTTCATTCGGAGTGCGACTATGAAAGTTTATGGGCGAGAATGATGAAATGTTTATAGGTATTAGAAATATGACTGAAAAATTCAAGTGGGATGGGGTGACCGGGTCGAACATAGATAGTAGCAAAAGTGATGATGATTGACATGAAGTACAATGTAATGATGAGATGCTCAGGGAGGTGTGGAACAGGACAAATGTGATGGCGAGATGGTATGTGATTGCGAAAGCCAATTGCTACTCCCCCATTGGCCCGTAATGCAGGAGCTGTATTGTCATGACGAGTGATTATGTAGCGAGGAATATTACATATGGTAGACTTTGTGAGAAAGGTCTCATTTAGCAAAAATACAAAAACGTGTTCTTCGAGTAACAGTGCTTCGAATAGAAGTTTGTTGGTAGGTAATGAGCGAATATTCATGAAAAGGAAGACTAAATCCATGATGATGTGTAAGTTAAACAGTTGTTTCTTGACGTGAGGTATGGAAATGAACATAATTGTTGGTGTAGGTGGCGTAGAAATTGACGTTGAAGACAGATTTAGCTGCTTTAGTAATTTGTTGTAGAATATGATTGCGCTGAAATGGATGAATGTTTTGTAGGGCGAGCGTGAGAAATTGAAGAAGCTGCTGTATGGTAACTGGATCTGTGGTGTGGAGATTGGTTGGAGGTGAAGCGTCTGGCATCCGGAGCGGAACGACTAAATCAGGATGTTGTTGGTCAGGTTGAGGTTTATTTTTGCATTTATAACTATAGGCCGGATGTTGGTCGTGGCAAGTGGGACATTCAGGTGGCTGCTGAAGATTAGTGCAAAGGCGCGTATGATGTGGTCCTGTGCAATGTCCACAGACTGGTGGATTTTTGCAATTAGCAGTGTTGTGGTCATTGTATATTTGACAGTTTTCACATCGCACAGAAAGAGGAGCTGGAGTACGTGACGGTTCAACCCTGTGACGACGTTTGTAAATGTATGCGCCAGTAGTGAGCAATGTGTCGATCGTATCTTGTGAAGCTGTAAGAACGCGCACCATGTATGTTGCCCCTTGATTGTTCCGTATGCGGATGACTTTGTGAATGTTATGTCCCTCATGTTGAAGTTCTTCATGAATTTCGGTGTCTGAATATGTTGGGTCAACTCCCCGGATGACAACAGACAGAAATGGTGGGCGTTTTGGTGGTGGTGCTTGTTTCTGCCGTGCAGAGGAGAGAGATGTAAGACTGGCGTTCTTCCCAAAGATCTCAAACGAGGCCTTGTTTCGAACGGTGATAGCGAACTGCGGGTCTGTGGACTTTAAGATGTAACCGTTACGAGTCTTGATAACTTCTGCTAGTGGAATGCTTGGTAGATACTTCCGTAGTTGTAATGTGATGAACTTCTCATTGCTGTACTTTGTGTCAAAATTTTGAAGTAGGAATGAATGAAGAAAGTGGCGATTATGAGGCTGATTATTGGTGAGAGATGTTTGAGAGTTTAGAATAGTTGTATTGCTATTCTCATCGGCTGCATCCATATCAGAAGTTGCTGAAATGTCGTCTCTGTGCTGCTTCTTCGACTGATGACGAAGCTGCTTGATAGTATCAGCATACAATTGTGAGTTTCGTGGGGACCTAGAACGGGTGGAGACATTTGAAGCTGATGAAGCTGTAGAGCTACCGGATATGGTTCGCTGCCGGCTGCCAGTGTCCTTCCGCTTGACCACCTTCGTGCTCGAAGCGGTCGGACTGACACATACCGGAGGAAGACCACCGTGCCGTCCATCCACCTGTGGTCCAGAAGCAGCTTGATCTGCCATAGCAGAGACCGATAGATTTCAAAAGAGCCGTGAGACCCGAAGATGATGTGTAGTGAGTTATGAATATGATGAAGGTAGGACAACCCGTTTGGATAGTTGCCCAGGAGGAACGGCTCCTCTGGCTCGAACCGTAGATCCGGACGACCTTGGCTTGATAAGTCTGATGGACGGATCTCTAGAAAGAAACAGACGAAGAGGCTCAGGATATGGAAAAGGAAGGATAATTCAAAAATCGTCACCATATGCAAGGTAACGCTTCAGAGCAAGCTCTGGATAAGTATGTATCGCTCCTAATTTTTTTTTTGCCAGCTAGCCGACGCTAGCTACTACCCGATGAGGGTTACGCCCTCTGTAGGGGAAGAGATGTTTAGTATATTGTGCTGTTCAGGAAGCAATGGTTTGGCTATGGGTAGGTACAGAAAACTTTATTATTCAAACTTTAATAGTCATTATGGCCTTTAACCATAATCATGAGGAAAGGTAAATACATACACTGCAGGAAACCATAACTGTAAGTGATATGATGTGGAATGATGAAATGAAGTGCGAAACTCACTACAACACATAGGTTCTGTTAGTTGAACAAATGCTGGTTATCTTCTCGCCTAGGGGCGGCGCTAGGCATCTATGAGGACAGAGGAGCCCTGTTAGTACAGAAAGTGTCACAGTGCATATGATGGCCATATGTGAGGTAGATGAGCGGCTGTAATGTATGGCTCGTAGTAGACGGCGTCAGGGTGGTCTGGAGGTAGAGTGTAATGGTACAAAGTGAATAGTAATGAGAGCGGAGGGAACAGAGCGGCAACGGGGGAGGTACTCCGGGCATGATCGTCAAAAGTTTGCTGAAGAAGTGGATGATTGTTGTGCAGGTGCTGGGTGATATATTTAGTGCGTAATGTTTCTAAATGATATAAGATATGCGGAAATGTAAGTCTATGATAGAGATCTTGAGTGGGACTTGGTAATTTGATACGATAAGCAATTCGCAAGGCATGACGTTCCAAGATGCATAATTTCTCATAGTAAGAGGACGGAGCAGATATCCAAGCTGTAAATCCAAACGTCAGAATCGGGCGGAGGAAAACTTTGTACGTGTTAAGAAGTGTATGAGTATGGAGTCCCCAGGTAGTTCCAGCAAGACCTTTCAGAAGATTGAGGCGAGAGTACGCCTTCTTGGCGATATCTTTCAGATGTGCTTTCCAGGTTAGTTGATGATCGAAGGTTACTCCTAGATATTTGACACTGCGAGTAGGTTTTAGAGGTACATCTTGTACAAAAAGTTTTAAGAGTGTTGGGTTGCGGTGTACACGTGAACGATGCTTCGGGGCAAGAAATACAATACATTGAGTTTTTGCTGGGTTAATTATCAGTCTCCAGTGGGAGCACCAATCAACAAAGGCATTGATAGCATCCTGGAGAGCCAGATTAAGCTGATGAATTGTTTTGCCCGTCGCAAAAAGTGCAGTGTCATCGGCATACTGAAAGAGCTTAACAGTATCTGGGATTGCTGGGAAGTCGGAAACGAATAGAATATATAGTAAGGGCGACAAAGCCGATCCTTGGGGAACTCCAGAATGAAGAAAAATAGGAAATGAAAAACTAGTGTTGATACAGACATAAGCCAATCGACAGCTAAGAAAATTAAAGATGAATCTAAGGTAAGCATAGGCAGGCGGAGCTGTTTGAGTTTATAGATGAGAGCGAGATGCCATACCTTGTCGAAAGCCTTCTCGAGATCAAACAGGACCAAGCAGGACGGGTTGCCTGTGTTAAAGTGAGTATAGATGGAATTTGAGAGGCGGAGCAATTTGTCATTAATGCTGAAAGAAGGTCTGAAACCAGCTTGCTCGAGTGGAATGACGTGGTGATGTGGCAGGTATGAATGAAGACGTTTGACAATGATGCGTTCCAGTATTTTACTGAAGGTCGATGTTAGTTGAATAGGACGGTATGAGCTAACAGAAGCAACAGGTTTATGTGGTTTGAGAAACATAAGAGTTTTCGAGGTTTTCCAGTCAGCAGGTACAAAGCCAGTGCGAAGGATAAAGGTAAAGATGTGACAGAGCAGATATAATACTACGTACGGACTTTCTTTAATGTGTCTATATGTAATAGAATCCATGCCAGGGGCTGTATTACGTCTGTGAGCTACAACTGAATTGATGTCAGATATAGAGATCGGTGTAGTAAGAGGATGGTTTTCTGGCAGAGTGTGATTAACATTAGGCTGTAGAAGAGAAGAATCCAGATTGAGTTTGTCGACTGGATGAGAACGATGTGGAATTTCAGGTGCGAGAGGCGTAAAGATGTCCTGGAGATATCTTGCAAATGCATTGGCCTTGTCTGTATCAGTGTGCAGCGGAGTATTGTTGTCGATAATAGGATATGTTGTACGAGTATTTTGACCTGTAAGCTGTCGGAATCTTTTCCAATACTGAGTGGGATGTGAAAGTGAGCCGAGATTGTTGCAAGCTTTGACCCAGCATCGTAATTTGTAAGCCTTAAGATAGTTGTGCACCGTTCGTTGCAACTGCCTGTAATGATGAAGAGAGTCAAGGTTGCCAGTGGTAGCAAAATCTCTATAAAACTGTCGGGACCGTTTGATCAGTGGTAAGTATTGGGGAGGTAAAGAGGGTCGAAAAGTCGAAACTGTTGACTTAGGGATATATTCGTCTGTGGCGTTGTGGATAGCATTAACTAAAGAATCCAAAGTTTCAGAAAGTTCTGATTCTGTAGATGGTGGATGTAAATGATGAAGATGATCCTGAAGATACGATCTGTAAGCTGTCCAATTTGCTTTATCGTAACGATAGACAGTACGGGGAGAAAAAGACTGAGAAGTGGTAGTTACACGAGTCTGAATGTTTAGTTTGATTGGAGCATGATCGCTACCATTGAGATGAAGAACGTTAACACAGCTACGATGTGATATGTTGTTCGAAACAATAACTATATCTGGAGTAGTCTGACTCGCGGGACGAGTCGGTTTTGGAAGTGGCAAAGTCACTCCAGTGGTATGACTGGTGATGTAGTTGAGAAAACGGTCCCGTTGCGTATGTGTCCGGCTATGTAAATTCACATCTGCCATAATTATGTAGGTGCGGAAGGTATTGGAGATATACTGAAAGAAGCTGAACGGAATATCATGCCCAGGACGGATGTATATAGTTGCTACAGTCACATACAATTCCTGATAATATAATGATGTGATAAGGTATTCTGGAAGATTAGGCAGAGTCTGAGAGTAACTACGAAATGGGATAGAAGGTGAAAACCCAATCGCTACTCCCCCGTTGGCTCGCCTAGCAGGAAAAGTGCTATCTTGGCGTAATAGTTGGAAGCGAGGTATGCGGCATGACAATCTGGCTGTGAGATGGGTCTCATTAAGGATAAAGGCATGGATTTTTTCTTCGAGTAAAAGTGCATCGAAAAGCGGCTTGTGCTGTGGTAAAGAACGGATGTTTAAGAACAAAAAGGAGAGCGCCATAATGCAGGGAATGGTGAGAGGATAGCTGTTAAACCTCAGTTTCGAGTACATTTGAGTGATAATAGACGACATTGCCGGAATATGTTGGATAGATGTTGGCGTGGAAAATTGCCTTAGCCGTGATTTGAATTTGTTGGGTGATGTGATCTTGAAGGAATGGTGGATATTTTGTAGCGAGAAGGTAAGAAATGTGAGAAGCTGATGAACAGTTACAGGTTGCTGTAAAGCTGGATTGGCGGGTGGTTGGATTTGGTCCGGTATGCGTAATGGTGCCACAGTCTCTGGCTTTGTTGGTTCAGGAGCTGGTTTGGATCGGCATTTGTAACTGTATGTAGGGTGAGAATGATCTTGACATGTGGAGCAAGTTCGAGGAGATTGTAAATTTGTACAGCTTCTTGTAGGGTGAGGGCCGGAACAATAACCACATTTGAACGGATTTTTACATTGGGAAGTAGAGTGCTGACCATAGACCTGACACCGTTCACAGCGAATGGGTAAAGGAGCGGAGGTGCGTGATGGTTCAACACGATGGCGTTGTTTATATATATAGGCGCCACGGGTGAGTAACTCATCGATAGTTTGTTGAGAGTTTGTGAGAACCCGCACCATATAGGTCAACCCATGATCATTTTTGATACGGATACATTTTATGATATTGTGCCCTTCCAGTTTAAGTTCTTCAAAGACCTCCTCGTCACTATAGCTCGGATCCACCCCGCGTATAACAACAGACAATGTTGGTGATTTCCTCGGTGGTGGTGGTTGTTTCGGGCGTTGGTCGCTAAGCTTTGTCATCGTTGATTTGGGGCCAAAGATCTCAAAACTGCACTTGTTCCGTGTCGTACGGAGAAACTCTGGATCCGGCGTCTTAATAATCATGCCATTCCTAGTCTTGACTATTTGAGTGATGTTCGCCCGCGGCATGTATTTTGTGATTTGTACTAATAGTAGCTTTGGATTTGAAAATTTAGGATCGAAGTTCTGAAGTAAGAAAGAATGTATGGTTGGTCGACTAGGAGGAGGCAGGTTTGGAAACTGGTGGTCGTCCTGAATGTCAATGATCATGGATGCCTCAGAGCTGGCATCGCTTAGCTTATGTTGACGTTTAGCGGGTGGTAGTTTTGTGGATGCAACAGGAGAACGTTGACGAGCTGATGAACCCTGACTGCTAGAAATCCCTTTCCAGAGAATGGCAACGTCGTCTAAGCGGTTTCCCGGATGAGCAAGAAGGTTCCGGTGCTATAGGTGGTAAGCCAGAATGTTGTCCAATGACAGGTTGGGACGCCATAAGTCACAGTGTAGGTGATGAGTAAAACAGTGTAACGAAATGAAAAGATGAAATGAATGAATGATGAAGCTACGCTTCCAAAAATATGTACACTAATGTGTACGGTAACGCAGTCTCCACTCGAGTGAAACCCTTAATCTCTCCCACTCTCTCGCCCGTTGCTGAGACTTGCCGTACTTGCGTCCACAAATACGTAATAATCACAGCCTGGACTTGACACTGAGAAAACAATGCCTCTAATGGGAAAGCTGGAAACCAGCGAAGTATGATGCGCTCCTAAATTTTTTTTTGCCAGTCACGGTCGACTAGCTCCCGCCCAAAGGGTACCGCCCTTTATATCGGGAAGTGGAGTAATGGGATCGTGAGGATTGGGAGAGTGTGGATGGGTATTATTATTTTTATTAAACTTTATTCAACATCAGTTTATACACAATCATAAATGCAGTGGGGATACATTAATTCATTTGATTAAATAAGCATATATTGTGGAAAAGGGTGGACATTATGGCCTTTAACCATAATCATAAATTAAGGTGAATGGAATGAATGGAAATGAGGTGCACCAAACGTCACAACATCGGGTATAGTTAGCAAAACAGATGCGTGTTATCTTCTGATCCGGGGGCGACTCCGGATCTGATGGAGACAGGGGAAGCCCAGTTAGACAATAGGACTACAGTGCATAAGATGGAATGATGCAAGGTGATGCCGTGGCGGTGATGTAGTCTGTGATGAATAGATGGTCTGGACTGTCGGGGGGTAGGGAGAAGTGGTAGAGGGTAAAGAGGAGGGAAAGCGGGGTATGGCGTAGAAGGATATTGGAAGGATGTAAAGCGAAATGATGCATTGTGGCTAGAAGCATGGGGTGATGAGTTTGAAAGCGAGAAGAAATGTAGCGGTGTCGCAATGTTTCGAGATGGTAAAGAATGTGGGGAAATGGAGTGCGGTCATAGAGTTCGTTGGTAGGGCTGGGAAGGCGGATTCGGAAAGCTAGTCGGAGGGCATGCCGTTCAAGAATTTGTAGTCGAGTATAAAACGAGGGAGCAGCGGCAATCCAGGCAGTAAAACCGAAGGTAAGAACGGGACGAAGGAAAACTTTGTAAGTGGTTAAAAGTGTTCGGGTGTTTAGGCCCCAAGTTGTACCAGTGATGCGGCGTAAAAGATTGAGACGATTGTAGGCTTTGGCACATATGGATTTCAGATGGGCTGTCCATTTAAGGTGTCTGTCGAAGACTATGCCTAAATATGTAACAGTGTTTTGTGGCTGGAGAGGAACGTGGTTGACATGGACAGAGAAGTTAGCTGGATTGCGATAGACGCGTGAGCGCTTGTTCGGAGGAAGAAATATGATTGTTTGTGTTTTGCCAGCGTTTAATTTCAATCTCCAGCGTCTGCACCAAGTGAGAAAGGTATCAATTGCAATCTGCAGTGTTCGATTGATCTCTTGGACAGTGTTTGCGGTTGCGAGGAAGGCAACCGTCATCGGCAAGTGTCATCGGCAAACTGATATAAACTGATATTGCCAGGTAATGGAGGAAAATCGGCTACATATAAGAGATATAATAACGGAGATAATGATGAACCTTGAGGAACTCCAGAATGCAGGAAAATGGGGTGTGAGAGGTGGGTGTTGATAGATATATAACTAAGGCGGCAAGAGAGAAAGTGGAAGATGAAACGGATGTAACACAGAGGAAGACGGAAAGAGAGGAGTTTATATATAAGACCAAGATGCCATACCTTATCAAAAGCTTTTTCAGATCGAATAAGACAAGACAAGAAGGTTTGGATGTATTGAACTGCAGTGTAATATGGGTTGTAAGGCGCATAAGCTGATCATTAATACTATAGGAAGGGCGAAAGCCTGCTTGCGAAAGAGGAAGTAAATTATGAGCGGATAGATGACGGTGCAGACGCGTAACAAGGATACGTTCTAGAATTTTGCTGAACACTAGCGTGAGCTGAATGGGCCGACACGAAGAGACTGCATGTGTAGGCTTGTTTGGTTTGGGAAACATGAGAGTGATCGAGGATTTCCAAGAAGTCGGAATGAAGCCTGTGCGTAAAATAAATGTATAGATAGCAGGCAGTAAATGAAGAAGAATATATGGAGCCTCTTTCACATGTCGGTAAGAAATATGATCAGCGCCTGGAGCCGACTGACGTTTTCTGGCGACTGTGATGTGGATATCTTCAACCGTAATAGGTGCAGTAAGATCACAATTTGCAGGGAGATGGTGGCTGGAATTTGGTTGAAGATCTGGTGTTGAAAGATTGAGATTATCGGCTGGATGGCGGCGTAGAGACGGATCAGGTGAAAGAGGAGTGAAAATTCCTTGAAGGTAATCGGCAAAGGCGTTTGCTTTCGCAGTATCGTCAGCAAGGGGTTGGTCTCCGTCTAAGAGTTGGTAAGGTGTGCGAGATGAGCGGCCAGTGAGTTGGTGAAAACGCTTCCAGTATTTTGTGGGATGAGTGGTGGTGGAAAGATCATTACAGGTAGTGATCCAGCGACGGCGTTTATAAGCAACTATGTAGTTATGGACAGTGCGTTGATACTGCCGGTGGAGACGGAGAGACTCAAGATTGCCTGTGTGAGTGTAGTCTCTATAATGTGCCCGGGAACGTTTGATAAGCGTTAGATAATGAGAGGGAAGAGCTGGTTTGTAAGTATGAACGGTGCGAACCGGAATGTTTTGGACAGAGGCAGTGTTGATGGCAGCAGTAATAGTATCGAGCGCAACATAAAGATCGTCTTCTGTAGTGGGTTCCTGGACAGTTTCTAGCTGATGTTCGAGTATGGTGCGGTAACCATTCCAGTTGGCTTTATCAAACATTGGATAAGAGCGAGGAGGTTCAGAAGTAGTACTAGAAGCAGGACGTGGCGTTGTGATGGTAAGAAGTATCGGTACATGATCACTGCCAAGAGGATCTAGTACATCAAGTCTACAACGAGTTTGAAGGTTAATAGAAGTAATAACAACATCCGGCGTCGTGTTACTACTAGGTCGAGTGGGTTTAGGTAACGGATGAAAGTGGCCTGAAGTACGAGTTAGAAGGTAGTGGTGAAAATCTTGCTGTTGACGTTGGGTGCGACTGTGAAAATTGAGGTCAGCTAGAATGATGTAAGTGCGATAATTGTCTGAGATATATTGAATAAACTGATATGGAAGAGGATGTCCAGGACGAATATAGATTGTCGCAACCGTGATGTTAAGCTGTTTAAAATACAAGGTAGTAACTAGATGTTCAGGTAATGGCTGAAGGGGAAGAGTAGCACGGCGGAAAGGAAGAGATGGCGAAAAACCGATAGCTACTCCACCGTTAGCCCTTCTTGCTGGAGTCGTGTTATCGTGTCGCAGCATGGTATAATTTGAAAGGTGTACGTGCTTGCGGGCCGTAAGATGAGTCTCGTTTAGGAGGAAACATGAAATATGTTTTTCAAAGAGGAGTTGTTCAAATAAGATCTTATGTTGCGGTAACGATCTAATGTTCATAAAAAGAAAATTAAGATCCATATTAATTAAAAGCAGTATGATGGGTGAGAGAGTTTTAAACATCAGTTTGCAATGGATCAGAATGGAAGTAAACAGTTTGGCCAGAATAAGTAGCTGTGAAACTGATGTTGAGGATGGTTTTGGCAGCTTGTTGAACTTGACACAGAATATGGTTGCGCAATAAAGGATGAATATTTTGAAGGGTAACAGTTATAAACGATAAGAACTGTGTAATTGTGATTGGTTGACAGACATCGTGGGGAGCAGAAGCTGTTTGAGTAACATCTGGTTTCAGTGGTACGGTTAATTCAGGCTTGAATGGATCCGCAGTAGGTTTTGCCTTGCATTTGTAGCTGTAAGTGGCATGTCCAGTTTCGTTACAGGTGGAACATTTAGGAGTGTCTTTAAGATTAGTACAATTGCGGGTGCTATGAGGGCCAGTGCAGAAACCACATTTAAGTTGATTAGGACAGGAAGCGGTCGGATGGTCATTATGTACCTGGCACTTTTCACAGCGCACAGGAAGAGGTGCAGGAGACCGAGATGGCTCGACACGATGACGTTTGCGATAGATGAAGGCCCCGTTTGAAAGAAGAGAATCAATGGTGTCGTGTGAGTTGGTTAGTACACGAACCATGTATGTGTTTCCTTGAGCATTTTTAATACGAAGACATTTGATGATAGAATGACCATCAAGTTGGAGTTCCTGTGTGATTTCTTCGTCTGTGAAGGAGGGGTCAACACCTCGGATGACGACAGACAGAGCAGGTTGTTTGCGTGGTGGCGGCGGTTGTTTGGCTGATGGAGTGTTGAGCTTAGAAACAGATGCATTCTTCCCAAAGATTTCATATGAATAAGTATTACGAAGTGTTGAAGCGAATTTATCGTCTGGAGTTTTAATGATGATGCCTTTCTGTGTATAGATGATTTGAGCGATGCTTGTCCGTTGGATGTATTTGGTGATACGGTGATACAGTTTCTTCAGATCGAGGTATTGAGGATCGTAGTTGGTGAGCAGAAATGAATGAACAGTAGGTATGACAGATGTAATAGCAGAAGCTTCAGCGTCCATACGATGAGATGAGTTTGAGTCGGTGGATGATTCACTGAGGGTGTGATGGCGCTTTGCTTGAGGTGACTGAGGCTGATTATGATGAACTTCGCTACGTGAAGTGCGTTTAGAGCTCTCCCTTCGCTTGTCGGCAGATGCTGACGGAGCGGAGGGGCCCAAAGAAAGATTTGTAGAAGCTTGAGGTCCAGTAGCCATGATATGATATGATGATTAGCACAAAAACACAAAACAGCTAACAAGGTATGGTGAGCAGGTAGAAGCCACCCATTCGGATAGTGGCTTAGGTGAGGAAATGCCCTAGTCTAAACGTGTCGCAACGAGCTACCCTTGGCTGAGATAAGTCTGATAGCTGTTGCTCAGCGAATATCTGACGAGCAAGTCCCAGGATCGAGAAAAGGATTCCAAAAAGCAGCTGATTTGACGTATGGTACGTCACAGCTGGTAAGTTCCTGTGTGACTCCTAATTTTTTTTTACCAGCTAGCCGACGCTAGCTACTACCCGAAGAGGGTTACGCCCTCTGTAGGGGAAGAGATGTTTAGCATATTGTGCTGTTCAGGAAGCAATGGCTGGGCTATGGGTAGGTACAGAAAACTTTATTATTCAAACTTTAATAGTCATTATGGCCTTTAACCATAATCATGAGGAAAGGTAAATTCATACACTGCAGAAAACCATAACTGTAAGTGATATGATGTGGAATGATGAAATGAAGTGCGAAACTCACTACAACACATAGGTTCTGTTAGTTGAACAAATGCTGGTTATCTTCTCGCCTAGGGGCGGCGCTAGGCATCAATGAGGACAGAGGAGCCCTGTTAGTACAGAAGGTGTCACAGTGCATATGATGGCCATATGTGAGGTAGATGAGCGGCTGTAGTGTATGGCTCGTAGTAGACGGCGTCAGGGTGGTCTGGAGGTAGAGTGTAATGGTACAAAGTGAATAGTAATGAGAGCGGAGGGAACAGAGCGGCAACGGGGGAGGTACTTCGGGCATGATCGTCAAAAGTTTGCTGAAGAAGTGGATGATTGTTGTGCAGGCGCTGGGTGATATATCTAGTGCGTAATGTTTCTAAATGATATAAGATATGCGGAAATGTAAGTCTATGATAGAGATCTTGAGTGGGACTTGGTAATTTGATACGATAAACAATTCGCAAGGCATGACGTTCCAAGATGCATAATTTCTCATAGTAAGAGGACGGAGCAGATATCCAAGCTGTAAATCCAAACGTCAGAATCGGGCGGAGGAAAACTTTGTAAGTGTTAAGAAGTGTATGAGTATGGAGTCCCCAGGTAGTTCCAGCAAGACCTTTCAGAAGATTGAGGCGAGAGTACGCCTTCTTGGCGATATCTTTCAGATGTGCTTTCCAGGTTAGTTGATGATCGAAGGTTACTCCTAGATATTAGACACTGCGAGTAGGTTTTAGAGGTACATCTTGTACAAAAAGGTTTAAGAGTGTTGGGTTGCGGTGTACACGTGAACGATGCTTCGGGGCAAGAAATACAATACATTGAGTTTTTGCTGGGTTTATTATCAGTCTCCAGTGGGAGCACCAATCAACAAAGGCATTGATAGCATCCTGGAGAGCCAGATTAAGCTGATGAATTGTTTTGCCCGTCGCAAAAAGTGCAGTGTCATCGGCATACTGAAAGAGCTTAACAGTATCTGGGATTGCTGGGAAGTCGGAAACGAATAGAATATATAGTAAGGGCGACAAAGCCGATCCTTGGGGAACTCCAGAATGAAGAAAAATAGGAAATGAAAAACTAGTGTTGATACAGACATAAGCCAATCGACAGCTAAGGAAATTAAAGATGAATCTAAGGTAAGCAATAGGCAGGCGGAGCTGTTTGAGTTTATAGATGAGAGCGGGATGCCATACCTTGTCGAAAGCCTTCTCGAGATCAAACAGGACCAAGCAGGACGGGTTGCCTGTGTTAAAGTGAGTATAGATGGAATTTGAGAGGCGGAGCAATTGGTCATTAATGCTGAAAGAAGGTCTGAAACCTGCTTGCTCAAGTGGAATGACGTGGTGATCTGCCAGGTATGAATGAAGACGTTTGACAATGATGCGTTCCAGTATTTTACTGAAGGTCGATGTTAGTTGAATAGGACGGTATGAGCTAACAGAAGCAACAGGTTTATATGCTTTGAGAAACATAAGAGTTTTCGAAGTTTTCCAGTCAGTAGGTACAAAGCCAGTGCGAAGGATAAAGGTAAAGATGTGACAAAGCAGATATAATACTACGTACGGACTTTCTTTAATGTGTCTATATGTAATAGAATCCATGCCAGGGGCTGTATTACGTCTGTGAGCTACAACTGAATTGATGTCAGATATAGAGATCGGTGTAGTAAGAGGATGGTTTTCAGGCAGAGTGTGATTAACATTAGGCTGTAGATGAGGAGAATCCAGATTGAGTTTGTCGACTGGATGAGAACGATGTGGAATTTCAGGTGCGAGAGGCGTAAAGATGTCCTGGAGATATCTTGCAAATGCATTGGCCTTGTCTGTATCAGTGTGCAGCGGAGTATTGTTGTCGATAATAGGATATGTTGTACGAGTATTTTGACCTGTAAGCTGTCGGAATCTTTTCCAATACTGAGTGGGATGTGAAAGTGAGCCGAGATTGTTGCAAGCTTTGACCCAGCATCGTAATTTGTAAGCCTTAAGATAGTTGTGCACCGTTCGTTGCAACTGCCTGTAATGATGAAGAGAGTCAAGGTTGCCAGCGGCAGCAAAATCTCTATAAAACTGTCGGGACCGTTTGATCAGTGGTAAGTATTGAGGAGGTAAAGAGGGTCGAAAAGTCGAAACTGTTGACTTAGGGATATATTCGTCTGTGGCGTTGTGGATAGCATTAACTAAAGAATCTAAAGTTTCAGAAAGTTCTGATTCTGTAGCTGGTGGATGTAAATGATGAAGATGATCCTGAAGATACGATCTGTAAGCTGTCCAATTTGCTTTATCGTAACGATAGACAGTACGGGGAGAAGAAGACTGAGAAGTGCTAGTTACACGAGTCTGAATGTTTAGTTTGATTGGAGCATGATCGCTACCAATGAGATGAAGAACGTTAACACAGCTACGATGTGATATGTTGTTCGAAACAATAACTATATCTGGAGTAGTCTGACTCGCGGGACGAGTCGGTTTTGGAAGTGGCAAAGTCACTCCAGTGGTATGACTGGTGATGTAGTTGAGGAAACGGTCCCGTTGCGTATGTGTCCGGCTATGTAAATTCACATCTGCCATAATTATGTAGGTGCGGAAGGTATTGGAGATATACTGAAAGAAGCTGAACGGAATATCATGCCCAGGACGGATGTATATAGTTGCTACAGTCACATACAATTCCTGATAATATAATGATGTGATAAGGTATTCTGGAAAATTAGGCAGAGTCTGAGAGTGACTACGAAATGGGATAGAAGGTGAAAACCCAATCGCTACTCCCCCGTTGGCTCACCTAGCAGGAAAAGTGCTATCTTGGCGTAATAGTTGGAAGCGAGGTATGCGGCATGACAATCTGGCTGTGAGATGTGTTTCGTTAAGGATAAAGGCATGGATTTTTTCTTCGAGTAAAAGCGCTTCGAAAAGCGGCTTATGCTGTGGTAAGGAACGGATGTTTAAGAACAAAAAGGAGAGCGCCATAATGCAGGGAATGGTGAGAGGATGGCTGTTAAACCTCAGTTTCGAGTACATTTGAGTGATAATAGACGACATTGCCGGAATATGTTGGATATATATTGGCGTGGAAAATTGCCTTAGCCGCGATTTGAATTTGTTGGGCGATGTGATCTCGAAGGAATGGATGGATATTTTGTAGCGAGAAGGTAAGAAATGTGAGAAGCTGATGAACAGTTAAAGGTTGCTGTAAGGCTGGATTGGCGGGTGGTTGGATTTGGTCCGGTATGCGTAATGGTGCCACAGTCTCTGGCTTTGTTGGTTCAGGAGCTGGTTTGGATCGGCATTTGTAACTGTATGTAGGATGAGAATGATCTTGACATGTGGAGCAAGTTGGAGGTGATTGTAAATTTGTACAGCTTCTTGTAGGGTGAGGGCCGGAACAATAACCACATTTGAACGGATTTTTACATTGGGAAGTAGAGTGCTGACCATAGACCTGACACCGTTCACAGCGAATGGGTAAAGGAGCGGAGGTGCGTGATGGTTCAACACGATGGCGCTGTTTATAGATATAGGCGCCACGAGTGAGTAACTCATCGATAGTTTGTTGAGAGTTTGTGAGAACCCGCACCATATAGGTCAACCCATGATCATTTTTGATACGGATACATTTTATGATATTGTGCCCTTCCAGTTTAAGTTCTTCAAAGACCTCCTCGTCACTATAGCTCGGATCCACCCCGCGTATAACAACAGACAATGTTGGTGATTTCCTCGGTGGTGGTGGCTGTTTCGGGCGTTGGTCGCTAAGCTTTGTCATCGTTGATTTGGGGCCAAAGATCTCAAAACTGCACTTGTTCCGTGTCGTACGGAGAAACTCTGGTTCCGGCGTCTTAATAATCATGCCATTCCTAGTCTTGACTATTTCAGTTATGTTCGCCCGCGACATGTATTTTGTGATTTGTACTAATAGTAGCTTTGGATTTGAAAATTTAGGATCGAATTTCTGAAGTAAGAAAGAATGTATGGTTGGTCGACTAGGAGGAGGCAGGTTTGGAAACTGGTGGTCGTCCTGAATGTCAATGATCATGGATGCCTCAGAGCTGGCATCGCTTAGCTTATGTTGACGTTTAGCGGGTGGTAGTTTTGTGGATGCAACAGGAGAACGTTGACGAGCTGATGAACCCTGACTGCTAGAAATCCTTTCCAGAGAATGGCAACGTCGTCTAAGCGGTTTCCCGGATGAGCAAGAAGGTTCCGGTGCTATAGGTGGTAAGCCGGAATGTTGTCCAATGACAGGTTGGGACGCCATAAGTCACAGTGTAGGTAATGAGTAAAACAGTGTAACGAAATGAAAAGAAATGAATGAATGATGATGAAGCTACGCTTCCAAAAATATGTACACTAATGTGTACGGTAACGCAGTCTCCACTCGAGTGAAACCCTTAATCTCTCCCACTCTCTCGCCCGTTGCTGAGACTTGCCGTACTTGCGTCCACAAATACGTAATAATCACAGCCTGGACTTGACACTGAGAAAACAATGCCTCCAATGGGAAAGCTGGAAACCAGCGAAGTATGACCGACTCCTAAACTCTCTCTCCACTCTAAAAACCTTAAACTACTTTCTCTTTACGCGAGTTTAAAAATATTCAACAAAGCTTTTATAACAGATCTTAATATTGTAATATTGCTTGCTTTTAATCTTAAGAAACGAATTACTGGTTTCCTTCCTTTTTTGTTCAAAATCTGTTACTATACTCAAAATGCTTAAAAATGTTATCAGTACGTTGATACTTGTATGTGCTGCTTACTCGAGGTCACAAAAGAAATTGTATATGAAGAATCTAAGTAAGATACATTAGAAGGAAGGAAATTTCCACATCGAGCTCTTCTACATTGACCTTTCAATCAAAAGATAAATAAATTATCTAAATCATCAGTGCAGGATTGATAATTTCTCATATTAAGCGAACATGTTACCGTACGTATATTTGATGCAGATGTACTGTACGGATCCAACTGTGGAAAATTTACAGAAGTTTGACATAGCGGAAGCTGACTTTGCACTTTGAAACCGTTATCTTCCGTTATCGTTATCAGACGAAACAGAGATATCGATAAATATTACGGATACGCAAGACAGTCTTAGGAAGTAAAGTAACGAGTTACATTTTTTCGACAGTAACTAACGGTAACGCGTTACAAATTTTGAAGTAACGTACCTAGTTTGCGTTACTTTTTTTTGCGTTATATTTCGGATGTGGAAGTATAATAGTTTATATATATACATAAGGGCGCCGATCCTGGGGAACCGAGGGGTCATGGACTCCCCCAAAGCCCATGTGGGCCCCTTTTATATTTATGAATATAGAATACTTGGCATAATTTGAGTGCTATTTGTCTTAAAATCTTCATAGGGCCTATATATACCTCCTGCATCTGAATGGGCCCTCACAAATTTACAGAGAAATCGGCGCCCTTACACACACACACACACACACACACACACACACATATATATATATATATATATATATATATATATATATATGTTTCTTTCCTGTAAGTAATTTTCTTAGAATGGAGCAATGCAAAGAAATCTATATACTAGTGCCACTTGCTGTATTTGGAAGATGAGTACAGCCTCAGGGAAATCACGCGTAATGATTGCAAGCACCTGGAAGATTTTATCATAGATTTTGACAGCTCCAAATCAATACAATCAGTGAGTGAACTGCGAGTGAAATGGTGTTGTTCTTCTAAAGATGGAGAATGAAATGATGAAATAGTGTGGTAGTTAGAATTTAAAACTTGAAATTATTCTCGGGAGCCAAGTACTAGATAGGAAAGTACCGGTATCTCTTCCTGTCATATGTTGAATTACATGCAGGATAAGGTTAAATCAAAAGATTAATGTTTTTTTTCTGTACAAAAATGCAAGGCTTTCTTTCGTAAACTTAAGGACAATGGATATTTAAAGTGAAATAATTTTTTACTATTACGCGGGAAACCAATTAGCTAAGCTTGGAGCCTTAACGTGACAGCATTCAATACACCAAGATGAAAAATACAACTTACGGTAAAAACAGCACTTGTCTACCCATGTCCGAGTCAGGCTATCTTCTTGGATTAGATTTAGAATTTGAATGAATTCTGGTTGATGCCTAGTCTCTCCCTTACATTTTTATATACAATGATTTTCATCATTTTAACGTGGAGGTTCTCTATAGTAGCTTTGTGTTTCTCCTAACGGCTTTCAACGCTACCTGACTACCTGAGAACTTCATCAAACGACAAGTTAACAGTGTTTATCTAAAAATTCTTTTCACCTAATTAAATAATATTAGGGTAAAGGCACCGAATATGGAATACTTCTTGTTTCTTCTTCATTTCTCAAACATGCATATTCCAGAATAAAAATAATATACATCATAATACTTGTGGTACCGTTGCAAAATAAAATACAAGTATGCAAGTGTGTTCCACATTATTGATTTTTTACAATATTACAAAATTGAAAGAAACTCAATTTCCCGTATTAGGCACACTCCGCTCCTAATATGGAACACTATCTGTTCTTAAAATGGAATATAGAACAAATATGTGCGTCTGCCTACAAAGTGACATTTGGACAATTCGAACAGGGGCAATGCATTCGCGCACTTTATTTGTTTATTTAGGGAATACATTTATGTATTAGTTCAAGAAAAGGAGCAAAGGAAGTGTCCGAGCCTCAGACTCCGAGATCACATCGGTCCTTAAGATAATACTACGAATTGGAAAGGACTCGACCCTGGCCTCAGAAAAAGTACCATCCCGGCATACGCCTGATGGGACTGAGGAAAACCAGGGAAAACCTCACTCAATATGGGCTGTCTGAGCAGGGATCGTGCCCATGCTCGAATCCAAATGTCGCATTGTAGGCATTGTGACCATCGTATTTGGTAGGGCTATAAGACAAACAAACAAAAATAACATAACATTCTTAAGATAATTAAAGCATAAAACAGCAGAAATATTAGAATTTTACGTAGTACGAAGGTAATTGTCGAACTTGGCTGGACTTATTCTTATTAGGCCTCTGTTTGTAAATTGCTGTAATAGGCTGTAATAGCTACTTGTTTTAAGTTATGGAATAGCTATAATATCTTTTACCTTGAAATAAGCATGTTTACTAGATACAACCAATAATAAAAATAATAAAACGAAATATTCGGGGAAGCATGTTATGTGCGACAAATAAAGTAAAAAGTACTCTATATAAAAGAGAAAGTAAGAACATACTGGATTAGCGTGTCTTAAGGCGTCAAAATTTTGATTCTAGTTTTACTTTGCAAAACAATGGCTACAAACATATTTTTTTTCACCTTTCCTGGGAAACACTTCGTGGGACCATCTTTTACAAACTGGACATTTTAGTCAATCCCCTTCCCCTGCACTGAGTTACCACAATGTCCACATTCCTTATAATCGTCATCATCAGTAGGATCACATAAACTGTATCTTCGTTCAAGTCATTCACTGACTCTTCGGATTAACTTCGTAATTTGTAGTCGCGTGATGTCCTTTTTTGGTTGTTTCGATAGGATTTTCTTTAGCAGGGTTTGGAAAGCTAAACGATTTTTAACTACTTGCAATGATGAGCTAAAGGCTCGTTGTAATGAAGTAGAGGTAGATTTTTGTGTGGAGTGCTCGTAACTACTTTCGCCTCGCCTGACTTTCGACCACGTGTGTTGCGATGCTGTGGCTGTAGTTGTGGTAGCGGACTCCCTACTTCAATCTGTACTGTCGTGCTGTTCTTTTCACCTTGCACTGTAGACGACACGGCAGTTGGAACATTTGAACCAATAAAAGTCTGTATGTTTCATTTGAATCGGTTCAAGCGTTCAGGAGTTACCGCGAGACACACTGACAGACATCACAAATACCAAATGTCTCGACTAGGAGACATTCGCTGACGCTTGGTCTAAAATAATGTCAAATCTAATATAAATGACAATTCAGTTATTATTCTTCACTTCTAGTTCACATACGTATGAACCTATTTAGGAATATTACATATTAGGATCTTGTTAGTGTTCCATATTAGGAAAATTGTCATTTTGGATAATTCTCTTCCTACACACGCATACGTGATTCTCTGTGTACTGAATCTCTATACTCTTATGGTGCACTATATATGCAATCTAAATATCACAAACTCAACAATAATACGTGCCTCTTTGCGTACTCTCAGCAGCCTGGAAATATACGCCAGAAAAACTCAAGTTCTTCAAAAAAATATTCTGTACCAAAAGAAAATGTTATGTCATCGTTCGGCAGCCAACCATTCATGCACAGATTGAGGGCGTCACTGTGTACAAGTTTACGTAAAGTGTTTTCGGTGGTAGCACATAGTAGACAAAATAGTCTGGTATTTCACATTAAGAACGTATTCCATATATGGCGCACTTACCCTATATATTTTTATACTATCTAGAATTCCATTACTTAATTATTATTTCTTTTACAGTTGCTATTCCTAAAAAATACAAAAATAATATTGGTTATAACTTTAACAGAAGTAAAACTTCTTAATATATTTTGAACATTTTTTTTTCAAACTCAGCTTTTAAATTTTCATTACAGAAAATATTTTACTGTTCTCACATTTAGAAAAAAAAACTTTTCCTTGAAAGCTAAGGATGGTGAACAGAATTTCGAACTGGCCACCTGGAATCTCTAACCAGGTAAAAAAAAAAATAGGGTATCCGTAGCTGGCGGAGAAAAATAAGCAAGTCACTAGTATTTCCATCTCATTGGTTGAATCGAGAACTTCTAAATACGGTTGGATTACTTGCCTCCTTGAGGTTCAAGGAAACAACCGTCGATTTGGTTTTAAGCCTCCACGGAGGCTAACACACCTAACTGGTCTTACCTATTGACGACTTTGCTATTCCTCTTGGTTTTACGGTTTATTTGGCATCATCTCATACTCGGGCTTAGCCCACCAGACGGTTTTCACTATGGCGGACAATGGCATCGATCAAGGCAAACGCACAATGAGCAAACACGCTTTACCAAGTATCATCCCTGGTCCTCCTGGTTGCTCCACTAAGGTGGAAAAACGCAAGGTGCAGTCTCAAACCACTTCTGGTCGTACCAGAAGCTCATCTCAAAGCTCTGTTACGTCTGTGGTTTCCCGCTCTTCAATCAAGCAAAGCTATTCTAACCGCCTACAATCTTCACCACCTGCAAAGAAAGCACACACTGCACCAGATAGGATGGAGAACACTACGGACATGGAAACAGATTCTACTGCGGCTCCAGCTTTACCTCGCTCTTCATCACCATCAATTTACTCGTTTCTGTTGACCAGTTTCGATTCACGCTTCTCGACTGAGAAACAAGTTGCTCTACAACTGCGCAAATACCTTCCTCGTGCTTCACTAAAAGAAATAGTCAAGACTAGGAACGGCTTTATTTTCAAAACAGAAAATGCAAACTTGCTTAGCACTATAAAGAACAAAGTACCTATAGATACCTTCGGCAAAGATGCTAAACTTACTCACCTTAATGCATCTCAACGCAAGCAAATACCACCACCTCGCCGTCTTCCCCTCCTTTCCGTGGTGATTCGCGGTGTTGATCCTTCTTATAGCGATGACGAGATTCAGGAGGAACTTACCTACGAAGGACACACACTCCAGAAGGTTATGCGCATTAGAAACGCTGCAGGCCCTACGTACATTGTTCGAGTACTAACTCCTTCTCAAACCACCATTGATTCTCTTCTGAATAATGGGGCATACATTTATAACAGAAGACACAGAGTTGAACCTTCACGGTCACCAGCACCACTACCACTTCGATGCGAGAAATGTCAGACATATAATCAACATTCTACCGCAACATTCCCAGATACTACTGTTTGCGGCTACTGTTCTGGTGAACACTCCACTCGTACATGTCCAAATCTACAACAACCACCGAATTGTCACACTTGCCACGAACAACATCCGACATATAGTTACAAGTGCAAGGGTAAACCTGCCCCTACCGAGGCTCACCCTAAATAGGTGGCACCATTACGTACATATAACTATTCTGCAGACGTTCCACAATCACTGGACTCTTCTATAACAGTGCGCAATATGCTTGCTTTTCTAATGCTCACTCTTCAAAATATCCAGCCATTTCATCGTTCGCATGTCGTAAAACAAATCACCCATGCAGCCAGAGAAATATTCCATGTTACATTTCATGCTACTTATTCGGGTCAAAATGTCTATTTTCATACAGCACCTTTGGAAACTACTGTCTAACCTACTCATCATGGATATAGTCTTTATATTTCTCAATATTAGATCCATTTGGCAGAATAAATCTTTATTCGAAGCGCTGTTACTAGAGGAAAGAGCTGCAGTTTTTATCCTTAACGAAACCTTTCCTACTCCCTATATGACTTGTCACTTTTCTGGATATACACTAATTCGACAAGATAACACTCTTCCTAGGAGGCGTGCAAATGGAGGAACAGCCATGGGATTTTCTCCACGTATCCCATCACGACGACACTTTTGTAGGGTGCCAGATCTGCCTGAATATCTTATAATTACTTTATACTTCCGTAATGTAGCCATAACTGTTGCTACTGTTTATATCAGACCTGGAAAGGCGCTACCTACTGCATTCGTGCAACACATTTCCGATAATTATAAGAGATTCATAATTATTGCCGATTTCAACATGCACAGCATATCACAAAGAGACAGATCTACCTTTCAAACCTTTGTCACAACTCACACGACTGGTATCATTCATGATCTTCCAAAACCCACTAGGCTTGAATCACAAAGCACACCAAATATTGTCATTACTTCTGCTAATCTCGTTTCGCAAATCCATATTGATGTTCTCGATCCATTAGGAAGTGACCATGTTCCGATCAAACTGCTCCTCCGTACTCATCCTACGTCTCCCTCTCCAGAATTTCAGAGAACTAGCGTCCGTTTCGACAAAGCCAACTGGGAACAATACCGAACATATCTATCGGCAGCAATAGAGCCATTAAAACCTCCTACATCAGAAGTCGAACTGTATCATGACATTCATACCATCTCAACTTCAATCCAAGAGGCAAGTTCACTTTACATACCAGTAACTACATCAACGCCTTATCGACCAACATTGCCACCAGAATATCTCACATTTGTCACTCGCTCTGGACAGTTTTATCGTGACTATCAACGTACGAAAAATCCAGAATCACTCCGTCATCACCGGCAACTTCAGAGGAAGGTCAAGAATTACATATGTGCTTACAAGCTAAGGTGTTGGGTTAAAACCTGTAATTCACTCTCTGACGTCACTCATCCTAGCAAGTACTGGAAACGTTTTAATGCTCTTTGCGGAAAACATGCTAAAACATCATATCCATTATTAAATGGTGACTTACCTATACAAACAGATTCCGCCAAAGGTGACGCCTTTGCTGATTTCCTCCAAGACACCTTCACACAACTCAGTTTCACATATTCATATAGACATCCAGCTGACACAGTCAATCCATCTTCTCCTTCATTACAACCTCATGCCCTTCATACTCTTCCGCGAAATGAACCTCTAACAGAGCCAATCACAGTTAAAGATATCAGTACAGTTGTACGCAACAAAAGGAATAGTGCACCTGGCTTCGATACAATAACCTATCGCCATATAAAAGAAAGCCCGCTTATATTGCTTACTCTGTTAGCCACGATTTTTACTTTCATTCTGCGAACTGGCTATTTTCCTGTCACCTGGAAAACTTCTAAGACGTTAATGTTTCCAAAACCAAAGAAACCTCCTGCCAACTTATCATCCTACCGCCCAATTCAATTAACGTCTACTTTTAGTAAAATCCTAGAACGTATTCTAGTAAGACGTCTGCATGCATACATAGAAAGACGCCAGATACTTCCCATACACCGAGCAGAATTTCGCCCAGGTTATTCGATCAACGATCAACTACTTCGTTTAACCACCATGGTTACACAACACTATAACTCGGTCAAACCATCATGTCTTGTATTATTTGACCTCGAGA
This sequence comes from Thermobia domestica, assembly GCF_964235325.1. Taxonomy (NCBI): domain Eukaryota; kingdom Metazoa; phylum Arthropoda; class Insecta; order Zygentoma; family Lepismatidae; genus Thermobia; species Thermobia domestica. The sequence goes on from NC_137454.1 coordinate 378,327,531, forward strand.
AAGCATTTGACAGGGTATGGAACATCGCACTTATATACAAATTAACTCATCTTCGATTTCCTGTCCCTTATATCAGACTGATATACAACTTTTTAATCGGCCGTCTGTCATATGTTTCAATAAATAACTTCCTCTCGCATCCTATTTTCCTTCACTGTGGAGTACCTCAAGAATCGGCTCTGTCGCCACTTCTATATCTTCTCTATGTTGCCGATATGCCTACACTTCCTGATAAAATTCACTTATTTCAATATGCCGATGACACTGCCTTTCTTGCCTTAGGATCTACTATCCAATCCATCAACACTGCTCTACAGTTAGCAATTAACAATTTTCTCCGCTGGTGCGATAAATGACAGCTAACGATCAGCGCAACAAAAACGCAGGTCATTGTCTTCATTCCTCCGAAACGAACATCAAGAGTCAGAAGAAATCCTAACTGCCTTTCACTACAAGTATACCAAACTCCCATCCAAGCACGATCAACTGTAACTTACTTGGGGCTCACATTCGATAAACATCTCACTTGGAAACAACATCTTCAGTCACAACTAAAGCATACAATAGACTTAACTTATTAAAAAGGCTCACCGGAACGTCCTGGGGACTAAAAGCGAACACAATTCTGAACACGTACAAGGCCTTTTTACGGCCTGTCCTGACTTACGGAAACGTTGCATGGATTGCGGCCACCCGCAAAATTTATGAAAAGTTATTAGTGCGGAACGACATGCTTTCCGCATTGCATATCGAGTCAAACTGCCTAGTCCCACAGCAGACTTGTACGACCGCATTCAGTTTCCTCCACTTCAGTTTCATCTTGAAACTTTACGTCTCACATACATATGCTCTCGTTATAACACCCAACACCCTTTACTTCTGAATACTATGCACCACTTAGCTCTCCATCCTTCTCCATCTCGATATTACCCTACACCGCTATCGTTACTCTATACTCTCTACTGCTACACTCTACCTCCTGACGCCTTAGACCAGGAGCTCCTCACAGATTATCAAGTTCATGACCATCTTTCACTCATATTTCCATCATTTTCACGCTGAATTGATCTGCTACTAACAGGACTCCCAATGTCTACTTTGAAGCCTAGAGCAGCCCCTAGGCGAGAATATGACTTCATCTGTCGGACTAACACTTTTAGTGTAGTGATGTGATAGCACGCCTCGCCTCATCCTTCATGCTCATCGTTCACAATCTATCTATGTATGATATGCCTTCTCACTAGGTACCCATTATTACTTTCATATATCTGTTGTTCCAGCTCTGTACAATATTAATTTAACTGCAATTTCCTCGTTAATTTCCTACCAATGTTAAGGTTCGAAAATATCCTTAAGATCTTAGCAATTATTATATTAAAGAACTTCTCTGAGACCGTCAAAAATCCCTTAAATCTTCCATTTAAGCAACACTCTTCCCTAAGAGAGGGCGTAACCCTTTAAAAGGGTGCTAGTCATTATGACTAGCTATAAACGAACGAACGAACAGAATTTAAAAGTAAAATGTCTGAAGTGCTCCAGCGTTAAATATTTGTCAGCAGCCAGGAGTTCGTCTGCGAATTTGAGAAAGCATCTAAAAATAAGTATTCTCTTGTAGTAGAAGTAGATTCTAGTGTAGACCGAAACCACACACACAAACATTCGGGATTAAGCTATTGTCCAAATTTGTTTACGCGTGCTTTTAATAATATTGTATTAATGTCCTTTTCAATATAAGAACTAAAATCTATTTGTAGGAGAATTAGACAGGGATTGGAAACATCTGCTTGCATCTCATTTTCGATAGTACGGTTACAGTGGTAGTATCTTGGCATTCGGCTGGTAAAAGTGAGGGGGAAAAACAATGAAATTTCAACTGGGAAGGCCAACTGCGTGATTGAAACGAGACATCCCGAATACGAAGAACGCTTTCATTGCACCGCCTTCTTTGGTATTCTTGTTATTTTTGAAATATATGAAAGTTTCATAGGGCTATTCTCTTTATAGCTATGAAGACATTAGAACATGCAATGTCTTGATAGGAAGGGGGGGTTGGAGTTTCAATTGGAACAAAGTAAGAAAAGTTATAATATTTTATTTTCTCAATAGGTTAAGAGTTTTAGTGTAACTGACCGGCTTCTACCTATAGGGGATGCAGGCTAACTGAACACAATTACTTGAAAATGTGTATTGAAATTGTTTTCAGTTCCAACAAGGGAACAATAAATTTAGGGATAAGGGGTCCTTAGCCCTTCCCTTGACTACAGACATGTTCATTAGGGTGCATCGAATTTCCACTTTTTTTTTAAATCAGCTTACTATTAGTGATATTTTTTTGCGAAATGGGCTTTATATGACATGTAAAAAATTGCAAGTCGATTGGTCAATATCTTTAGGTGCCACCAACAGCCGAAAATTTTTAAATTTTGTTAAAAAAATAAATGTTATTTTAAAAAATGTAAAATATGTACTTTTATGAAATATGGTTATCCTATGTGGTTTTGTTTCTGTAAAATGTCTATATTTTACGTGAAAAAATTTCAGCTTGATGAGTCAAATCATTCAGATGCCACCAGTGGCTTAAAATATGGACAATTGTGTCCCTACTTTTTTCATTTCTTAAAAATTAAGTTGCATTGTTTGTGATTCATCTGGATCGTAATTAGTTAAGAAAGATTTTGTTTTACATCTGCAGCTATGCTTATTTCCAAACATTAATAACGGAAATAACTCAGAACTCACCACGAGGAGGTGGCTGCAGTTTGAGGTCCGCCCACGCGCCCACCTGTATATACTAATGTTGCATATGGTAGTGCAAGTTCATATCGTTACTCTTTTACTTCAAATTGTTTTTGTACTAAATTCTGGTATGTTTTTTCTTAATTGTAGTGTTGCTAGGACAAATCTATGTCGTGCTTCTTGTCCATATACCGCTCATACCGCTTCTGTCACCAACTTCACCATACTTTCTACAGCGCGAGTGTGACAGGGTAAGGATGTAATAGATTCATCAGCCATTGGAGACGTCTTTACATTTTCTTTTAGCTTCTGCAGGCTCAAGTGTTTTGTCAGTGGTGGCTCCATCAGCGTCCATGTTGACCAAAATTAATCATATCAACATAGTTTGTCGCTTCTAAGTTGATTTCAGGGACGACGAATTCTCGTACCGGTACGCGATCACCAGATTGGGTCGTTTGTCTTGCTTTTAGGACTCTCCTCCAGCCAAGTTCTCGTACTTTAGCATCTAGCTCAGTCAACATTAATAGAAGTAGGTTCTCAGGATGGCCGTACCACGGATTTCTACGGATCACTAGATAAATTTTCCTATATTTCGCTTTCATGTGGCGAGAAGTCGTGATAAGGTGCAACAAATGACGAGCTCCTTCTGCACACGATGGATTACGGATCACAGCAAACCAGAGTGACGCGTAGACCATTATGATGTACTGGACGATGGTTTTAAGTTCATTAGTGGGTTCTTTTGTTCCTACGTACAAACGTAAGACTCTATTTGCTGTAGTTAGCCATCTGGCTTGATGAATTTTACCAGGCTTCATGTGAGCTAACCCAACGGGGCATTCTCCTGAAAAAAAACGCTTGGCAGATATTGAGCAAATATTTTTGATCCGTGCTTAATGCATCCTCAGTGAAGTTGAGGTCCCAGTCTACTGGAACGGGCTGAAAATTCTGGAGTGGCAACTCTTCGCAGGTTGGAAGTGCTGATCCTATTGGTTCTCTAATAGTATTTGGTCCAGTAGATTTGCCGTCTATAAATTCAATCAAATGTCGAAATGGGAGCAAATTCGTGTGTATCATACAGACGACTCTCTGAAGGGGTTCGTTCAGGAAGATTTCAATATATGCCATCGCACCATTCTTCCGACCAGTGTTGGTAGCAGTACCGTCGCAATCCCCCCCCCCCCGCCAAAAAAACAGATCGGACAGGGGGATATTTTGATGAACAAAGAACTTTGTGATGGCAACCCGTATGCTCTCTCCTCTTCCAGATGAAGGAGAGACGTGGCCAAGATAGTTCGATCCTGGCTCCTGTAGCAGTACGTAGTGATCTTATTTTTTCATTATTCGGTGGTTGTTGCCGTCTTTAGTTTCAAGGGTGAAAGTCTGATTCTTTCTTCCGTCGAAGTATAACGCTTTTATTTTGGTCGATTCAAGCGATGCACTCGCCTCTTCAACGATGGCGTTTCCTAAGTATTTCTTCTCTCTCCGAATCTTGCTTTTGTCGATCACCTTTTGCTTATGAACTGGGGTAACCAGTCCGATATCGGCCAAAAGCGACGAAGGGATAATTGCGGTCTTGCGGTCTGATATATTACATCTATATACTGCATTGGAGAATGTCGGCAATCTAAATATCATTTGTTTAGAAGGGCTAGTCTTTTTTCTTTTAAGCGCAGGAATAAAATCGACAGTGGAAACTGACTCTTCTCACGATTCATTTTGTAGAGGGACACTATCGTTTTGTCTTCTGGAACTACTAATTTCATTGGGCTTTGGTTGATTTTTCTGACCTCGATTTTTCGCAATAAGTGTTTTACACGTTTCTGTGTCTCCTTTCTATCCCATACCCATCCTGCCATACCCATCTATCGGGTGGTTCTCTGGTCAATTAAAAATTAAACCTTTAATTTAGGCACTTTCTTCTCTCTCGCAGAGGTAAAAGCAACCAGATCGATGCATTTGCCAGAAGCGATAACAAACAAAGTTTTGCTGGCGAACTCCTAGAATTCTGCAACTTTGGAAGCAAAAAAAAAAAAAAAAAAAAAAAAAAAGATTTGTCCTTGAACTTTTTTTGATAATGTAAAATCAACGCTATAACCTGTTGCTCGCTCAAAATAGCTGCACCGCTGATTGATGCATTTTCCCCAATTTGAATTAATTTCCTTGCCACTGAATGAGCTAGCACCTTAGCAGAGGGGTACTTTTGAGATGCTGCTTCCCATTTCGTGTTCTCTCTTTCCCACAAGAATTGCTTAAGAACACCAGCGATTGTTGGAAGCTGATTAAAAGTGAATTCCACAGGGGATCCAATGGACAAAGTTCCTTACATTCAAACGTGACTTCTTTTTAGGTGACATCTTTACGGTCACTTGATAGTTTATTCTCCAAAACCAATTTTGAACAGTTAGACACTTTTGTCAACGCAAGACCTCAACAAACTTCCGCACCATTGGAATGACGAACTGACACATTCAATGGCTTCCGAAAACCACAAGTAGGACGCAATCCTTCAAAAACGCATACAAATGCACACGCATTTTCACTTAAACACAATCAGCAAAGTAAACAGTTTCCACATCAAACACCACTTTTTCTGTCTAGAAAGCTACGCAAAATTACTCCTAATCTCATCTCCAGACACACTAACAAGGAGTCACTTTTTTCTTTTCTCTCGATGCTACTCCACTTTTAATTTTACGACAAACTAGCTTTTGGGCGACTTCATTTTATGCAGTGCAGGTGTGTTATCGAAAGGAGTCTTTCTACGAAAATAATTACTTTTTATTTTTTTCGCGCGATACGAACATAAGCTGGACAACGACCGGTATGTGTCTTATTTAATAACATTCAAACTACTGTAAAGTCTGTTTATTTTTACCTCGATTGCCCCATATTTTACCTAATTAGCTGTTTATAAGAGACGAAAACTCGATTTTTTTTACAAAACACTGAATAAAATATATTTGAGGGGGGGGGTCCAAATTTTAAAAGCCGGTAGCACCTGAAGGACTTAACCCATCAAGCTGAAATTTTTTTTACGTAAAATATGTACATTTCTGCCGAAAATAACTACTAAGAGTAAAATGTTTTCGTATAAGTAAATATGTATAGTTTGTTTTTTTAAAAATGTATTTCTTAACAAATTTTTGAAACTTTAGGCCGTTAGTGGCACCTAAAGAAATTAACTAATCGGCATGCGGCTTTCTATATGACATATAGAGACCATTTCGCAAAAAAATTTCGCTAAGGGTAAGCTGATTTTTTTAAAAAAAGTAGAAGTTCGATGCACCCTAATGTTCATGAGTCATTACTGGTTGTGTGTGTGCGTATAGACCTACTTACACGGTTAACAGTATTTTCTTAAATCTGAGCAACCGTTTCTTATCTGTGCACCGAGAAACTCTTTTTTGTAGAAACAAGAGTTTAGAATTCTCATTAACGAAAAATGAAGAAAGATGGAGGAGGATGTTTAAAGAGGAACGAGACAATATACTACTTTTTCTAGGGATGCGCTCGAGTCGAGTCGAGACAGAATTTTTCTGACAAATTACAATCGAGACACAGCTCTTCCAATAGAAAAATATATATTTTTCGAGTCGAGACATCACTTTTACAGCATATTTTCGAGACGAGACAGTCTCAAATGTTGTCTCGTGCGCATCCCTACTCTTTTCCTTATGAATGGTAATTATCGAATATCATTTCTAAGAAAATATTGTCTCGGTGCAGAGATATGAAACGGTTTCTTAAGTTTATTATTTTTTTTAACAGTGTAACAGTAGTATATTTCGAATATTGTGGTGAGTTGGGGACATGTGATTTTAGGTATGCTACTAATAGTAACATTAAAAAAATATAATTGAAATAATAATATATTACTAATTTATGCGATTCATCCTAGGGAAATCTATGGATTACACAAGTCACATGGGTCTTTAATATGAAGGGGCCCCACGAAGCAAACAGGTCATGAGTAGTAGAAAATGGATCGATCTGGGCCAACCTGGAACAGACCTGGGCCAACATTGGCCAACTCAGGAGTCCCTGGGAAATTGAACACCTTACACCGTGAACCCACGGTCTTTTACGACCTCCATTTTAGGGGTGAATTTGTTCCCTTTTATGAGCACTTTTTAGGGGGTGTATTCGTTCTCTTTTATGAGCATATTTTAAGGGGTGAGCTCGTTCTCTTTTATGAGCATATTTTTCAACCCCTACGAACACATAGCAGAACATCAGACTACGTAACATAACGAACATACAGCAGAGCGGAGAATACATAAAACCTGTTCCACCCTCTCGTTCTCTTTTATGAGCATATTTTTCAACCCTTACGAACACATAGAAGATAATACTTAAGACTACGTAACATAGCAAGGGTGAACCCGTTTCCTTTTATGAGCATATTTTTCAACATAGTAGATAACACATAAGACAACATAACATAGCAGGGTGAACTCGTTCTCTTTTATGAGCATATTTTTCAACCCCTATTTTAACATAACAGAAATGACATAGGAATACGTAACATAACAGATAACACATAAGACTATGTAACATAGCAGGGGTGTACTCATTCCAACCCTTATTTTAAGATAACAGAAATAGCAGACAATGAGCAAAGATTACAATCGAACACCCACGGTCTACAGATAGTCATTTTAGAGGGTTTACTTTGATGACCATTTTTTCCACCCTTAATTGAAATTACCTAGCAGAGCAGATAATACATAAGATTCGTTTCCCTTTATGAGCACTTTTAGGGTTGCATTCGTTCTTTTATAATTACTTTTTCAACCCTATTTGAACATTTCAACATAGCAGAAATTTATGAACACATTCTCCACCCCTATTTTAACGTAGCACTGATTTCGTTCCCAACCCCTAATTTAACATAGCAGAAATGACACAAGCATGTCCTCAAACTACTGACCATCGTGAACAGAGGTCAAACTCAGAAACGAAACAACATATCGAGGTGCTGTTTCCACATTTAGCAATTGGTCATCAACTACTGACCATCGAGGTCAAAGGTCAAAATACTTAAAACCTAATAACTCTAAAACGGATGCACATTTGGTAATTGGTCATCAGGTACTACATGTCTCAAAATTACTGGCCATCGAGGTCAAAGGTCAAAGTACTTAAAACCTAATAACTCGGAAACGAAGCAACGTATTGAAGTGCTGTTTCCACATTTAGTAATTGGTCATCAACTAGTACATGTTAAAAAATAATGACCATCGAGGTTAAAGGTCAAAGTACTTAAAACCTAATAACTCGAAAATGGATCTACATATTGAGGTGCTATTTCCACATTTAGTAATTGCTCATCAAATACTACAAGTTCCAAAATAATGATCATCGAGGTCAAAAACAAAGTACTTAAAACCTAATAACTCGAAAATGGATCCACATATTGAAGTGCCGTTTCCACATTTAGCAAGAGGTCATCAACTAGTACAAGTTCCAAAATAATGACCATCGAGGGCAAAGGGGAAAATACTTAAAACCTAATAACTCGAAAACGGAGCCAAATATTGAGGTGCTGTTTCTAAATCTAGTAATTGGTCATCAACTACTACAAGTTTCAAAAATAATGGTCATCGAGGTCAAAGGTAAATCTCGTAAATGTATGACCGTTATGGTTCGTATTCCTGTTCGGGGAAGTCATTTTTATGACAGTATACAGGTTCAAACCTTGACTTTTCTTGTTTAGAAGACATTCTCATAACACAAAGGGTTCAAATTTCATTTGGTTCTTACCTGTTCCCATTCAGGATAAGTAATTCTTATAACCCTACTGGGTACAACTCTTGTTCGGTACGCCTTACCTATGGTGGATTGTAGAAGTTGGTGGGAAAAGGACATTCGCTGCACAACTGACAATACTAAAATGAAGACTGCGCAAACCTCCAAGTTGGATCTCGAACTAATATAGCTTTCAATTGAGGTTGCGACTGCAGGTTCCCACCGTCCTCGCCACGCCTACTGGCATCAACTGAATAGACACAAATAGTCAGATAAAATATCCACCATTTCAGTAGTGATTCGTCCAGTAAATACAGCAAAGGTAATTGCACACAAAATATATACAATATGTAACCTTTATTCAATTAACACAGATTATGTATAGTACTTACGTGTACAACATTACAACATTTTATTAAGAAATTTATTCAACATGTACTAACACTCTATAAGCCCATATTTATACTAATTTGGAATTTATACGAAGAAATAATTATATATGATTGATTTTTTTCTTTCTTTAAAGAAAATGACGCACTGTAGATGCCGGCTAGAATTTACATTACACGATGCACTAGCATTCAACACACGCTATTTATTCGCACCACACTTTACTGCACTGTAAACTGATGGATTTGGGGGGGGGGTCATGTAGTTATTTTCAGCAACAAAATTTCTTATTGATTCTTGTTGCCCGTCGAATGGTCATGATTTAGGCTCCGTTTTGGTTATTACTTCTCGACTGTGAATATAATCAACATTTTACCTGCATGGATTCCTTGCTTATAAATCGTGGGTTGTCATTGTTTTGCATATCAGGCGCTGTTTTAACACACGCACATTGATTTTAGGAAAAGTTTACGTTTAAACACTAATGTAGGTTTTACTTTGTCTTTACATGACTAAATTCACAATATATTCAACGATTGTTAAGGAAATCTTGGATTTTTCGATGGACGCCACATATGCAGGACAGTTTATACAGCCATCATCACCAAGCACACCTTCGCGCCTTTCAGACTAAGCGTCACTAAGTTTGCGCTAGTCACGACAGTAGATTATTTTAAAAATTATCCATAAGAAGTATTCTTTACAAGGAATATATATATCGTAAAGCGTTAAATGAGGTTGCTATTAACATATAATAATTAAAATATTAAAAATAGTAAAAATATTCTTCGATTAAGTTTGATTTGATCGTACTATATTCTATAACATCACGACCACATCACATCCCTTTTGTTCGGTGAACAGGAAGTTTAAGTCACCACTCACAGGACTGCCAACTCATTGAAAACGATAAAACCATAACACAGCTTGCGTCAACGTACAGTGTATGGAGTCTTATTCCAATTCAACCAAGAAGAACTGGGAAAATTAAAATGGAATGGGAGTGAGGGGGGCCACACGCTCCACATATTGAGATAACGTTTCCTTATTTAGTAAATTTTTGTAATCTATTCAATTTTGTACAAAGCAGAAAGAAAAGTGAAGAAGGAATAAATTTGAGTGCCTTATTTACTTTTGTATTAATGAGAAAGAAATCAAAGGAACACAATTTTAACTAGCGCAGAATTTCTGTACCTTTTGGGGCTATTCAAATGGATTAACAAGAAGGAAAGCAAAGATATGCCATATTAACTAGCTGAGAACTGTATGTCATCTTGTATTATTTAAACTAAACGAAGGGTTAAATTTGAGAAAGCGAACATGGACCATTTTACTCAAACTTGGATGGAATATTTACCTTTGTATGAACCAGAAAAAAAATGAAGAAGGATCAATATTTCTGTACAATTTTGTACTACCCAAATAAACGAAATTTTATTTTTGCACCAATTACAAGAAAATCAAAGAAGGGTCATTTTATACCTTTTTGTGCTATTCAAATAATAGAGGGAACAAATTTCAGTGGTCTATTTTATTTTTGTACCAATCAGAAGAAAAGCAAAGATATGCCATATTAACTATTTAAATAAACGAAAAGATAAATCTGAATGACCTATTCATTTTTGTACCAATGAGAAATGCCAGTTTGTACTAATCAAATAAAAAAAAAACGAAGAAGGATCATTTTAAATAACTCAGACTTTTATACCATTTTGTACTACTCCAATAAACGAAGGAATACCAACCACAAAAAAAGAAGTGAAGATTAGGTGGATTATTTTCTTTTGTACCAACTAGAAAATAGAAGAAGAGCCACTTTAACTATCTCATTAGGTACTGTTTAAACAAACGAAAATATATTTGGTCTAGGAATTAATTCGTGCGGGTGGACAAGAGATGGCGCAACGAACGGAGCGTCCCACAGTTCCGTGTATCCACACATGTGTTGCAAACCCCTGTCATCGCGTATCGTTCGTAGTATAGGGCAGTGGATTAAAGCGTCAACAACACCAGTTTGTAGTTAAGTGAACATGTCGCAATTTGTGCCTGATAAAGTGTTTTTTTGCGGGGTGTCCTGCTGCATTACTTTAACATGCAGAAAAGTGCGACTGAAAGTCATCGTATTTTGGTGAAAGTGTATGGTGACCATGCTCTAGCTCAGCGAACGTGTCAGAAGTGGTTTGCACGGTTTAGAAGTGGTGATTTCGGCTTGGCAGACGAAGAGCGAGCTGGACAGCCAAATAATTTCAAGACGAAGAATTGACAGCATTGCTCGAGCAGGATTCGTGTCAAACGCAGGAACAACTTGCAGCAGCATTAGGCGTTGATCAAACAACAGTCTCCAAACGCATGAAAGCCATGGGAATGATTCAAAAGATGTCACATTGGGTTCCACATGAATTGAAAGACAGAGAAGTTGAAAGACGAAAAACCATTTGCGAAGTGCTGCTTCAACGACAGAGCAGAAAGGGGTTTCTGCATCGAATTATTACGGGTGATGAGAAGTGGATCCATTACGAGAACCCTAAATGAAAAAAGGCCTGGGTGAAACCAGGTCCATCACAACCAAAACGAGATATTCACTGTGCAAAGGTTATGCTGTGCATATGGTGGGATATGAAAGGTGTGGTGTACTATGAGCTGCTGCAACCGGGTGAAACTATGAATGGAGAACGTTATCGACGACAATTAATGCGTTTGAAGCAAGCTCTGGCCAGAACACGACCAGAATGGGAGAACAGACATGATAAACTTATTGTTCAACATGATAACGCTCGCCCACATGTCGCAAAACCGGTCAAAACCTATTTAGAAAATGTTGGATGGGAAGTTTTACCCCACCCGCCGTATTCACCAGACGTTGCTCCTTCGGACTACTACTTGTTCGATTGCATGAACAACGATTTGATTGGACAGCGGTTTACTTCTTCAGAAGATATCGAAACATGGGTCTCTGACTGGATCGCTTCCAAAGATGAGGACTTCTTTCGCCACGGAATCCGTACATTGCCTGACAGATGGGCGAAAGTGGTGGCTAGCGATGGACAATATTTTTCTTAAGGAATTTATGTATTTTGTGTTTGTACTACAGCTTCAATGTGTGCGTACCAACCGCACGAATTAATTCCTAAACCAAATACCATTATGTAACTTTTGAACTACTGAAATGTTCTACTTTTTTTTCAATCAGAAAAAAAGCGAAAAAAGATCATTTTAACAAGCTGAGAATTTATATACATTTTATACTAATCAAATATACGAAAGAACAAATTTAAGTGACCTATTCAATTTTGTACCAATGAGAAATGTCATTTTAACAGGCTTAGATTTTTATACCTTTTTGTAATATTTGTACCAAACAAAAAAAAGCTACACAAATAAACAAGGGAATAAATTTGTAATAACCACTAAAAGCGAAGAAAGACCATTTGAGTGTCCTATTGAATTTTATTCCAACGAAAAATCTCATTTACAGGCCATGTTTTAGTATTTAAACAAAAGCAAACATGGACTCAGAATTTTATATCATTTTGTAATACTCAAATTTGGATTGATTATTTAGTTTTGTACCAAGCAGAAAAAGTAAACAAAGGTATAAATTTGTACTGACCAGAAAAGCGAAGGCATTTAAAAAAATAATAAATTTATTGGAATTGTCCTATTTCCTTTTGTACCAACGAGAACCATTTTTAACTGGCTTAGAATTTTATACCTTTTTGTAATATTTGTACCAAACAAAAAGCAAGGAAATACCATTTTAAATAGCTCAGAATTTCTTGACCATGTTGTACTATTTAAAGAAGCGAAGGGATAAATTCAATTTTTTTACCAACGAGAAATGCCAGTTTAATTAACTCAGCATTTTATACCATTTTGAAATTTTTAATAACAAAGGAATATACTTGAACTAACCAGAAAGAAGCAAAAAAAGAACTTTTGTATCACTCCAATTAACGAAATAATAAATTTAGGCGTTCTACGTTTTATACCCACGAAAAAAAATTAACATCCATTTTTTATTTAAATAAACAAAAGAATAAATTTGTACTAACTAGAAAAAGCGAAAAAGGACCATTTTAACTGACTCAGAAGTTCTATACCATTTTGTACTATTCAAATAATCAAGGGAATAAATTTGAGTAGTCTATTTTATTTTTGTACCAAACCGAAAAAAGCAAGGAAATACCATTTTAACTAGCTCAGCATATTATAACTTTTTGTGCTACCCATTTGAGTAGTCTACCCAATTTCTTGACCATGTCATACTTTCTAAACAAACAAAGGAATAAATTTGTGTGATTTATTACATTTGTACTAACTCAAACAAACGAAAGAATAAATTTGAGTGGCTTAAGCAAAGAAGGTTAATTTATACCTTTTTGTGCTATTAAATTTGAGTGACCTATTGAAGAATGAATAAATTTTGTTTGCAATTAAAAAAGCGGAGAAGGTCTACTTTCTGTACCAACCAGAGAAAAACAAAGAAAGACCATATTCTACTACTCTAACAAACGAAGGAATAAATTTGTGTGATCTATTCACTTTTATAGCAAGCAGAAAAAAGCCCCTTTTTGTTTTATACCAACCACGAAGGTCCATTATAACAAGCTCGGTATTTTTATGTTTGTGGTGCTACATTTTGTATATTTTTGTCTTCCAGATGAGTTTATTTATTTCTTTTAAAGAAAACAATACACTACTTTTACTGACAATTCAGTTGCAAGAGTCCAATGTTTGTAATATTAAAATACTACAAATTGATCCATTTATAAAATAATGTAGTTAACTTTAGCCCTAATATGTTCTTCTATTCTTACACAATCAAATGCATATGCTACAGTGTCTGAGTGTTCATTTACAGAATTAAATAATTGTTTATCTTTCTCTAAAAACATTTCTACTATTTTGTTGATATAATAATCACACTCTGTAATGTATTCATATACCAGATTAATTTTTTTTCTCCAAAGTATAAATGTTCTTAATATTATAACCTTTAAAATGCTTCTTTAAATAAAGTTTATAGATTTTCTCTCTCATTTCACGTTTAATTAAGATCGTCCACACCTTTTGTAATAATTCGTAATCATACCGCAGCAAACAGTTGTGATCTTTTTCATTTTCATTATGTTCAGAACATGCTTCACATTATAATACTGAATTTGGTGTGTACTCATTAAATAATTGTATAACACATGTATCACTAATACTTTCACTAGTACACTCGCACTCATTAGCTTCCATTTCAAAACAGTTAATATTTGAAACACTGTCATCATCACTTTCAGGGAGTATTTCATCATTATATCTATTACAGCGTCTAAAAAATACACTTCTATTTCTTGTGTTGGATATATGATTATTACTTTATCACGTAATTCATCTGGCAAATCGGTGTCAGACGGCTGAATTAACAGTATAGGTTTTTGCTTTTCACGCTGTATTTTATTTTCTCTAGGTGAAACATAAACAATCTCTATGCTAGTCATTTTTTCTGCTCCTCAGCCAAAACGAATCAAAAAATATTTTTTCAGGTGTTCTATGCATTCTCCGTCTTATATTACAATCAAATAATATGTTTCAAAGCAATACAAAACAATTCGTTAATATAACATCATGATGTATGTTCTATTATTTTTCAAATATACTTCATAAACTTATATTCCATTATAATAAAATACATAAATGCAAAAATATATTTTTGTCTTTTTGAACTTAGACGAGGAAGGAAAGTCTAAAAAAATAATTGAATCGTTGAGCAATAGGCAGTACACTAGCAATACAAATGTTAGGTAACGCATTCATAACGTTGATTAAATATCTTCAGCACTCTTTATAGATGGTGTTCATCATGGATCTTTAAAAATTTTTTCTTCTCCTTGATGAGCTGATCCTTCTGCTGTGATTCAAAATGATCAAGCATCCTGTTTCTTCTTTTTTCTTTAGTACGTCTTAGTCTCTTAATAACCTCAATTGCTATGCAGTATGTTCTACTGAATTAAGTTATAATTGAATTATGATGGTTTGTTAAATCTCACGTTCAAATATTTTATGAGCCTTACTTAGTGACGTGAGAGTAAATTTAAATTGTTCTCTGGAAGACACAAAAATATACTAAATGTAGCACCACAAAGATAAAAATACCGAGCTTGTTATAATGAACCTTCGTGGTTGGTATAAAACAAAAAGGGGCTTCTTTCTGCTTGCTATAAAAGTGAATAGATCACACAAATTTATTCCTTCGTTTGTTTGAGTAGCAGAATATGGTCTTTCTTTGTTTTTCTCTGGTTGGTACAGAAAGTAGACCTTCTCCGCTTTTTTAATTGCAAACAAAATTTATTCATTCTTCAATAGGTCACTCAAATTTAATAGCACAAAAAGGTATAAATTAACCTTCTTTGCTTAAGCCACTCAAATTTATTCTTTCGTTTGTTTGAGTTAGTACAAATGTAATAAATCACACAAATTTATTCCTTTGTTTGTTTAGAAAGTATAACATGGTCAAGAAATTGGGTAGACTACTCAAATGGGTAGCACAAAAAGTTATAACATGCTGAGCTAGTTAAAATGGTATTTCCTTGCTTTTTTCGGTTTGGTACAAAAATAAAATAGACTACTCAAATTTATTCCCTTGATTATTTGAATAGTACAAAATGGTATAGAACTTCTGAGTCAGTTAAAATGGTCCTTTTTCGCTTTTTCTAGTTAGTACAAATTTATTCTTTTGTTTATTTAAATAAAAAATGGATGTTAATTTTTTCTCGTGGGTATAAAACGTAGAACGCCTAAATCTATTATTTCGTTAATTGGAGTGATACAAAAGTTCTTTTTTGCTTTTTTCTGGTTAGTACAAGTATATTCCTTTGTTTATTAAAAATTTCAAAATGGTATAAAATGCTGAGTTAGTTAAACTGGCATTTCTCGTTGGTGAAAAATTGAATTTATCCCTTCGCTTCTTTAAATAGTACAACATGGTCAAGAAATTCTGAGCTATTTAAAATGGTATTTCCTTGCTTTTTTGTTTGGTACAAATATTACAAAAAGGTATAAAATTCTAAGCCAGTTAAAAATGGTTCTCGTTGGTACAAAAGGAAATAGGACAATTCCAATAAATTTATTATTTTTTTAAATGTCTTCGCTTTTCTGGTCAGTACAAATTTATACCTTTGTTTACTTTTTCTGCTTGGTACAAAACTAAATAATCAATCCAAATTTGAGTATTACAAAATGATATAAAATTCTGAGTCCATGTTTGCTTTTGTTTAAATACTAAAACATGGCCTGTAAATGAGATTGTTCGTTGGTATAAAATGCAATAGGACACTCAAACGGTCTTTCTTCGCTTTTAGTGGTCATTACAAATTTATTCCCTTTTTTATTTTTGTAGCTTTTTTTTTGTTTGGTACAGATATTACAAAAAGGTATAAAAATCTAAGCCTGTTAAAATGACATTTCTCATTGGTACAAAATTGAATAGGTCACTTAAATGTATTCTTTCGTATATCTGATTAGTACAAAATGTATATAAATTCTCAGCTTGTTAAAATGCTCTTTTTGCACTCTTTTCTGATTGATACAAAAGTAGAAAATTTCAGTAGTTCAAAAGTTACATAATGGTATATTTTCGTTTGTTTAAACAGTACCTCATGAGATAGTTGAAGTGGCTCTTCTTCTCTTTTCTATTTGGTACAAAAGAAAATAATCCACCTAATTTTCACTTCTTTTTTTCTGGTTGGTATTCCTTCGTTTATTGGAGTAGTACAAAATGGTATAAAAGTCTGAGTTAGTTAAAATGATCCTTCTTCGGTTTTTTTGTTTATTTGATTAGTACAAACTGGCATTTCTCGTTGGTACAAAATTGAATAGATCATTCAAATTTATTTTTTCGTTTGTTTAAATAGTTAAAATGGCATATCTTTGCTTTTCTTCTGATTGGTACAAAAATAAAATAGACCACTGAAATTTGTTCCCTCTATTATTTGAATAGCACAAAAAGGTATAAAATGACCCTTCTTTGATTTTCTTGTAATTGGTGCAAAAATAAAATTTCGTTTATTTGGGTAGTACAAAATTGTACAGAAATATTGAACCTTCTTCATTTTTTTTCTGGTTCACACAAAGATAAATACTCCATCCAAGTTTGAGTAAAATGGTCTATGTTCGCTTTCTCAAATTTAACCCTTCGTTTAGTTTAAATAATACAAGATGACATACAGTTCTCAGCTAGTTAATATGGCATATCTTTGCTTTCCTTCTTGTTAATCCATTTGAATAGCCCCGAAAGGTACAGAAATTCTGCGCTAGTTAAAAATGTGTTCCTTTGATTTCTTTCTCATTAATACAAAAGTAAATAAGCCACTCAAATTTATTCCTTCTTCTCATTTTTTCCCATTTTTCTGCTGTGTACAAAATTGAATAGTATAACGAGATAATTTGTATTGTTTAATAATTACCTGTACCTTGGGCAGAAAGTGCTCATATACAAGCACTATACCTGATATAGTGTTAATTTAAAAATAACAAAAGAAGAAAGTTTTTAATATATGTAAGAAATATACATTATTATACAATTCGTTGCTATGTAGTTGTTGATAGTTATCTAACAAACATGTACGATTGAAAAGCAGTTTATGTGCACATTCGTTCATAAAGAATCAACGAATAAAACTGTTTAATACATATCACCGTTCTGTAATTTCAGTATAAAAGGTGAGAATACAAGTAAATGTACTCACAGAAGATATTTTGAGGTGTGAATAATTACTACCACAAAAACTTGACTCAAATTATTAGCCGAACCAGGTTAACGATTACCTTTGGTAAGAACGTTATAAAAATTTTGGTTTACCTCACCCGGGAACTTGTAAATTCAATTCCCGAAGTCAAGTAAGGGTGAATTTACTTCTGCAAAAAAAAGTTAATGACTACAAACTTGACAAGACTGAGGAGTGGTAGAATAATCTCAAGAAATATGAACGTGGAAATAATGGAAAAAGAAATCAGTGATAGTGATAATGGTGGACAAAGTACAGTACCAGGAACGACACTAGAAGATCGAATATTACTACTCTTTGAACGGCAAGAACAAAGCCGAAAAGAAGATATGGAAGCCATAAAGCAGACGATGGAGCAGAAGTCAGATGAGACGAAACAATTTATTCTTCAGACGATGAATGACATCACCTCGCAATTTGACGAAAAGTTAAAAAGAATATCTGATTATTGTCAAGATAGTCACAGCCATCTAATCCAAGAAGTCAGTGGTGTGAAAAGGGATTTAGAAGCAATAGAATCTTCTGTACATCAACAAAAAATCCAGATCACGGATAACTCCAATCAGATACGTGCAAACACGCAGTTAATAGCTATCTTACAAGAGGAAATTAGGACACTACAGATCAAGGACAACACGTACCCCAATAACACAATTAATGATCGTGTGGAATTCCCTTGTTCGCCAGAGATGACCTCGCCTTCACCCGTATCTGATGAGGACATTATTTTGGAAGAAAATCATCCGAGGAGTTCAGATGGGCGGAAAAGAGACGGTGTAACTACACATCACGCCATAGGTAGTAATTGTCACTCAAGAAGAACACGGAATGATAAAAGGAAGGTAAAGTTAAGCGTAAAGATGAGTGAAATACGTGCAATGAGTAAGTTCAGTGGTAAGTGTAATGAGAATGCTACTTCTTTCCTAGAAAAATTCCAGGATGAGTGCAATATAATGTGTATAGATAGATCACAATATATGAAATTAATCCCTCATTTATTACTCCCACCATGTTCTTTATGGTTTAAAGCAGTACGAGATCACGTTAGTACGTATGAGGAGTTTAAAGCAGTGCTAATCGGAAATTATGAAAATGATTTTTTGCTTGCAAATAGAGATGCCACGATTAGATAATAACATTTCAATCCTCGTTTGCACAAATCCGTTGTCGAGTTTGTTGTAAATACATACAATGTATTAAAAATCGTAAATCCATTGCAATCAGAATCTAGAATCATAGCATCAATTCGAAATTTGTTACCGTTCAAGTTACAACAAATCCTGTTTTCTACACAGTGTATGAGTTTCAACCACCTACTAATGCTTGTTCAATGTTATGAAACTCAATACCATGCTCTGAATCAACAAGCAGGAATAGGTAAAAGTAAAAATAATTCAGATCATTTTGTACCTGTTCGGAATCTAAATATCCGTAGTGTGAACGATACGGAACACAACATAAAGCGAGTAAATTCAAGCAACCCGAACGAACAAAATAGGCAAAGCTATGTAGGAAATCCGCCTAACCTAATTAGTCGTGGCAATCCTTATGTAAGACCATATACTCAAAATAGGTTTAAAAATAGACGAAATACATGGCGAAATTCCAGGACTACAGCAAACTACGTGGATAGACGTAATTGGAGGTCAATAGATGGCGCTTCGCATCAAAATCCAGATATTAATGCAACTCCTGTACAGAACAGTAATACGGGGCATAATCATGATTGTGCTGTACAATGTACTTTATTAGAACCACACACGAGTAGGAATTTAAACTAATTACAGCTGATGTGGTAGGGGTTGAACCCATATCAGCTATAGATTCTCAGAAACATCTATCTTCAAATTTATGTGATAATGTCAAACTCACGGCAACTATTGACTCTTATGAACATTTATCTTCCAAATTACATGTTCATGTTAATGATGAAAACGACCTTTTACATGACGTATCTGTAAATAATTATTCGGAAATAGCAATTAATAGATGTCAGTACCAATTTATGCCTGTAGTAAATTGTTGTTGGTCCAAAGATGATACTGTCAATGATGGTTTTGATGTTGAAGAAAATTTTGTATTTTTAAAATCATACAGTACAGCTAAAATACCTGTCAAAATTAATGGGTTAAGCACAGAAGCTTTACTTGATACAGGAGCAAACGCCTCATTATTATCGTATTCGTTATGGAAAGCAATTACTAGTAATTATTCGAATCCTAAGTTACAAAAGGCTGAGAATCTTATTATAGTTGATTTTACCGGTAAACATAAAAAGAGAGTGGCTGGAATTACTCGTGTGACAATAGCTATTCAAGATTTTGAAATATCAATCCCTATTCTTGTAATAAAGGAACTGAATGAAAAATTAATTATGGGTTTAGATTTATTATCTCAATTGCGTGTCATGCTTGACTTTAGAAACCAAACGTTGACTATACCTGGCATACCTCAGGAAATTGTTCAGAAACTGCTTCCTAAATCCGATGAGATTGCTTGTCAATATAATAATGTTCTTAATGTATTGAATAATGTTTCTGTAAGTTCAGAAAGTGGTAAATTAAATGATCAACTAACGAAAGACACATCAAATTTGATGGATTCAAATGACGATGTATTGTTTCCTGTTTGTGTAAAAATAGATTTATTTTCTTCCTTTTGCTTGTTCGAACATAGATTACATTTAATTTTTGATTTTACTTAATTTAATTTTCTTTAATTCTCATTAACTAATGATAATTTTCAAATGATTTTAATTCTGTCTTGTTAATGTGAAGAATTATAATTTGATTCATAATTGATTAAACACAAAGGTTATTTACATTATATTGATCTGTGTTGAAACTTTTGTTGTCAAAGATGAATATTAATGGAATGAAAGATTTTATTATAAATGTATCTATATATATGAAATTTAATGAAAATACATACGAGGGTCAATCAAAATGTAGAGAACATAAGTAATGTAATACCATTATTGTAAACGGACCAGTGGTTCTTGAATATAAAAGTCAAGCTCGCTTGTAACTTTTATATTCAGTCCCATCGTCGGGCGACATTTTATATAACGAGATAATTTGTATTGTTTAATAATTACCTGTACCTTGGGCAGAAAGTGCTCATATACAAGCACTATACCTGATATAGTGTTAATTTAAAAATAACAAAAAAGAAAGTTTTTAATATATGTAAGAAATATACATTATTATACAATTCGTTGCTATGTAGTTGTTGATAGTTATCTAACAAACATGTACGATTGAAAAGCAGTTTATGTGCATATTCGTTCATAAAGAATCAACGAATAAAACTGTTTAATACATATCACCGTTCTGTAATTTCAGTATAAAAGGTGAGAATACAAGTAAATGTACTCACAGAAGATATTCTGAGGTGTGAATAATTACTACCACAAAAACTTGACTCAAATTATTAGCCGAACCAGGTTAACGATTACCTTTGGTAAGAACGTTATAATAGATCACACAAATTTACCAAATGAGGAAACGTCATCTCAATATGTGGTTTCGTTTAGAGGTTGACCTTTGACCTCGATGACCATTTATTTTGAAACTTGTAGTAGTTGATGACCAATTACTAGATTTAGAAACAGCACCTCAATATTTGGATCCAATTTCGAGTTATTAGGTTTTAAGTACTTTGTTTTTGACCTCGATGATCATTATTTTGGAACTTGTAGTATTTGATGAGCAATTACAAAATGTGGAAATAGCACCTCAACATGTGGATCCATTTTCGAGTTATTAGGTTTTAAGTACTTTGACCTTTGACCTCGATGGTCATTATTTTTTAACATGTACTAGTTGATGACCAATTACTAAATGTGGAAACAGCACTTCAATACGTTGCTTCGTTTCCGAGTTATTAGGTTTTAAGTACTTTGACCTTTGACCTCGATGGCCAGTAATTTTGAGACATGTAGTACCTGATAACCAATTACTAAATGTGGCTCCGTTTCAGAGTTATTAGGTTTTAAGTATTTTGACCTTTGACCTCGATGGTCAGTAGTTGATGACCAATTGCTAAATGTGGAAACAGCACCTCGATATGTTGTTTCGTTTCTGAGTTTGACCTCTGTTCACGATGGTCAGTAGTTTGAGGACATGCTTGTGTCATTTCTGCTATGTTAAATTAGGGGTTGGGAACGAAATCAGTGCTACGTTAAAATAGGGGTGGAGAATGTGTTCATAAATTTCTGCTATGTTGAAATGTTCAAATAGGGTTGAAAAAGTAATTATAAAAGAGAACGAATACAACCCTAAAAGTGCTCATAAAGGGAAACGAATCTTATGTATTATCTGCTCTGCTAGGTAATTTCAATTAAGGGTGGAAAAAATGGTCATCAAAGTAAACCCTCTAAAATGACTATCTGTAGACCGTGGGTGTTCGATTGTAATCTTTGCTCATTGTCTGCTATTTCCTTTATGTTAAAATAAGGGTTGGAATGAGTACACCCCTGCTATGTTACATAGTCTTATGTGTTATCTGCTATGTTACGTATTTTTATGTCATTTCGGTTATGTTATAATAGGGGTTGAAAAATATGCTCATAAAAGAGAACGAGTTCACCCTTAAAAATATACTCGGTTCAAATAGGGTGGAACAGGTCCTATGTATTCTCCGCTCTGCTGTATGTTCGATATTATAAGTAGTCTGATATTCGTAGGGGTTGAAAAATATGCTCATAAAAGGGAACGAGTTCACTCCTAAAAATATGCTCATAAAAGGAAACGAGTGCACCCCCTAAAAAGTGCTCATAAAAGGGAACAAATTCACCCCTAAAATGGAGGTCGTAAAAGACCGTGGGTTCACGGTGTAAGGTGCTCAATTTCCCAGGGGCTCCTGAGTTGGCCAATGCTGAGTGATGTTGGCCCAGATCGATCCATTTTCTAGTACTGTCATGGAAAGATATTACAATGAATCATTCTCGTTACTTGGAATCCGATTAACTATGCGCTTTCTGTTAGTTTCTTAACACTTCATTTCACAGAGATTAACAATAGACCATTATCTGACCCTTTCCATACCCTATAAAATAAATCACATTTTTTAAAAGTATTAAGTTGCAACTTCGATTGTTTTCGCTACTATCCTAAACCTCGAGAGGATGGAAAGATCCGTGCTTATTTGTAACTCGTATCTGTTCATTTTTAAAAAGTAGACCTAAAATTGAAAAGCGTTTTAAAAAAAAGAAACTCCATTATAGCTATGTAAAAACTATTCGCAGTATTCTAGTTCAGTTTCAGTACTATTTCGCTAGGTTTGCGAACCATTGCTAACGGTTAGAACGTACAGTACGCAAATAGCTGCATATTTGTGACATCAAAACTGTAGTAAGGATTATGTTCTATATTCAATACTCTAAGCGTAGAACTGTTTCATTTGGTGAATTTGGTTTTCTTTAAAATCCGAAAGAGAAACGTTACATTACATATATCGAAGCTCGCACTTACACCGAACGTTTTATAGACTGATAGCTGGAAGGAAATGAGGTTTTACGTGGAAAATTGCCATTTTAAGTTGCTATCTGCATAAGAAAAGGGGAAACTTCATTTGAATAAGCATTTATGGCATTTGTGACCTAAGCCCGTCTCAAGGTAGCGAGATGACGTACCACAACGAACGACTTCGTTAACCATGGTTTTATTCAAGGTACCATCCGGCATTCGTATGCTGTGACTGAGGAAAACGCTGGAAAGCCTCTGTCAGGATGGCCGGCGGGAGGGTTCGAACCCGTTCGCCTCCGCAATTACCTGCTCCGACAACTGATGTGCGACGCTGGGTGCACGCCGAAGAGTTGAATCCCCACCGGAAATCGAACCTGGTGAAGCATAAACAGAACTCCAACGTTTTAGCTATTAGAGGAAACCGGAGCTCTCTGTATAGATTGTATTGGTTCTATAGCCTATCTTCTGTTTCATGATTCAGTTTCTAATTTTCGGAAACAATTTAAGAAATCCGTTATTGTAATCATAGTCGTGTCTAATGGCAAGGGAGAGGCGAGGGGTCGTTCACCCTCCCCAGCGGAACTCTTCTTAGTATTTGCATAGGCGTATGCAGGTAGGGGGCCGCAAGCCCCCTTCATCAAGGCCCTTAAGCACTAGCGTATCTGGCATGTAAAATTTGGGGGGACATCACAGAAAGTTCTCGAAATGGTAGCTCCTAACCAAACCTGTTTATTATATTCGATTCCTTTTGTAACTTTCTCCTTACCTTCACGGACCCCGTAAGAACACTGAACTCTGTTGTAATCATTTCACAGCCTGAATATTATATTCCAAGTAAATATAATTATTTTATTTATAAGTTATTCTGTTGTTAGTAAATAAATTAAATTAGAATAAAACATTGTATATTTTGCACTCCAAAATATTGACGGGGACGCGCCCCTTCGGGCCCCCACCAGAGGCGCCCATGCCGTTAAGAATCATTCTCCGGGTGGGCCCTTATACTCCCAGTCCACCTCTTTCTTACACCCGCTGTAGTTGGAAGTTGAATAAGGAGACCAATTTTAGAAGAAAGTAGTTTATTACACAGTTAGAATAGTTATACAGTACATGGTGATTACCAAAAGGAGGGAAGAAATGATTGCGTAAAATACATTTCTTATACAATTAACACATCTTTCCTTCTTTGTATGTAGTTCTCCCTATGCAGAATAGATAGCAGCATAGTGACGGCGAATCCTATTGAGAAAAATTGCAAGTATTAACTACATAATAACACATTTGGACAAAAGACTGAAAGTACTTAAATTGCTTTTTTTTTTTTTTTTTTTTTTTTGCTATTCAAGTCGAATAACAGTTTAATATTTATTATTAGTTAGAAGTTCTTCTTTCATATTTCATAATACAAGGTAGATTCTTGAATATAGTACAATATATGACTAAATGAGAATTTCCGTGGAAGAACTGGCCACCTGGAATCTCTAACCAGGTAAAAAAAATCGGGTATCCGTAGCTGGCGGAGAAAAATAAGCAAGTCCCTAATATTTCCATCCCATTGGTTGAATCGCGAACTTCTAAATACGGTTGGATTACTTGCCTCCTTGAGGTTCAAGGAAACAACCGTCGAGTTGATTTTAAGCCTCCACGGAGGCTAACACACCTAACTGGTCTTACCTATTGACGACGCTGCTATTGTTCTTGGTTTTACGGTTTATTTGGTATCTCATACTCGGGCTTAGCCCACTAGACGGCTTTCACAATGGCGGACTCTGGCGTAGACACTGGCAAATCCATAACCGGTCGACACAAGTTACCTGGCCTCATTTCAGGACCTTCCGGATGTTCGACTAAGGTGGAAAAACGAAAAGAGCGTTCAAAAGACCTAACTGCTCGTACCAGGAGCGCATCTCAAAGTTCCCTTAACTCTGTTGTATCACTCTCTTCAAGAATCCAAGGTAGCTATGCTACTCGTTTGCAGCTTTCACCACCTAGTAAAAAACCACATAAGACTTTGGATATTGAGATAGGTACCAACAACATGGAAACCGAACCATCTGCTGCTTCTGATTATTCCAGTCCACCATCTGCAACAACTTATTCATTTCTATTGACGAAATTCGACACTAAATTTGCGAACGAGAAACATATCGCCATACAACTTCGCAAATATCTCCCTAGAGCTTCGTTCAAAGAAATTATCAAGACTAGAAATGGATACATCTTTAAAACAGAGGATCCTATTTACTCAGAACTATTAAGAACAAAGTGCCTATTCATACGTTTGTCAAAGATGCTCAACTTAGCAGCCTTAATGCATCTAAACAAAAACAAATGCCTCCTCCAAGACGTACACCACTGCTATCTGTGGTTATTCGGGGTGTCGATCCTTCCTACACCGATGAGGAGATTCAAGAAGAACTAACCTACGAAGGACACACTCTCCAGAAAGTTCTGAGAATCCGTAACGCTACAGGCCCTACATTCATGGTTCGAGTTTTAACATCATCGCAAAGCACCATAGATAGTCTGTTCACAAATGGCGCATATATATATAACAGGAAGCATCGTGTCGAACCCTCTCGCTCCTCTGCACCAATGCCTGTTCGTTGTGAAAAATGTCAGGCTTACAATCAGCACACTACCGCCAACTGTACTAACACCAACGTCTGTGGTTCCTGCACTGGCGAACATTTAACACGTGCCTGTCCAAATCTAGAACGGCCACCTACTTGTTCTACTTGTCACGAAGCACATCCGACATATAGCTATAAATGCAAAGGAAAACCTGCTCCTGAACTAAATCATTAAGAATATGTAGTACAATTGCGCACACATAATTATTCCGAGGATGTTCCTCCTACTATGGACTCACCTATAACAGTGCGAAATCTTCTTTCTTTCCTCACGCTTACCTTACAAAATATCCAACCATTTCATCGCTCTCACGTCTTACAGGAAATTACTTACGCAGCAAGAGAGATTTTTCATGTTAACTTCTATGCAACTTATTCACGACAAAATGTATACTTTCATACCTCTCGCTTGGAAACCACTGTTTAGCTTTGTCTGTTTCATCATGACTTTAATGTTTATATACCTTAACATTCGTTCACTTCACAAAAACAAACCCTTATTCGAAGCGTTACTACTAGAGGAAAGAGCCACAGTCTTTATTCTTAACGAAACCTTCCTTACTCCATCCATCTCTTGCCAGTTTCCTGGCTACACACTGATCAGACAGGATAGCTCCCTTCCGCTCAAACGAGCTAATGGAGGAACAGCTGTGGGTTTTCCACATCGTGTTCCATCTCGCAGACATCATTGCAATTTACCTGGTCTTCCTGAGTACCTACTACTTACATTATACTTCCGTAACGTAGCCATCACTGTAGCCACAATTTACATCAGACCCGGTCATCCACTACCTACATCCTTTGTTTAGTATATTTCCGATAACTATAAACGTTTTATAATCATGGCCGATTTCAACATGCATAGTAGATCAGAGCAAGACAGAACTACATTCCGAAACTTCATTACAGCTCATACGCTTGATATCATTCACAATCTGCCTAAACATACAAGACCTATCTCACAAACTACCCCGGACATCGTCATTACTTCAGCTAATCTAGTCTCCCAAGTACATATTGATATTCTTGATCCAGTCGGCAGTGACCATGTTCCAGTTAAACTTCAGCTCCGTACAACTACTATCAATTCCTCTAATCATTTCCAGCGCACTAGTCTCGGCTTTGACAAGGCAAACTGGGCTCTGTATCGAGCTCATCTAATGACAGCTATAGAGCCATTATAAACACCCACAACAGAAGATGAACTCTAAGCTCGTATCGACACTATCACAACTACCATCCAGGATGCAAGTTCTCTCTTCATACCAGTTTCTACCTCCATACCGTACCAGCCTGCATTACCTCCGCAATACCTTACATTCGTTACCCGCTCTCGACAATTTTATCGAGATTATCAAAGGACTGGCAATCCTGAATCATTTCGTCATTATCAACAACTTCAGCGGATGGTCAGAAACTATATATGTGCTTACAAACTACGCTGTTGGGTTAAAACATGCAATTCATTATCTGATACCAATCATCCCACAAAGTATTGGAAACGTTTTAACACTCTTTGTGGAAAGTACACAAAAACACCTTACCCACTATTACAAGGGGAATCTCGAATTCAATCAGATACAGCCAAAGCCAACGCTTTCGCTGATTTTCTTCAAACAATATTCACACCTAACAGGTCTCCTCCTACTTATCGCCATCCAGCAGACGCAGTCAATACGTCATCTCCTTCTTTACAGCCTCATCTACACCATACTCTTCCACTTAATCAACCTTTGACAGAACCAATTACAGTTCAGGACATCATCACTGTTGTTCGAAATAAACGTAATAGTGCATCAGGATTCGATAATATCACTTACCGACATATCAAAGAGAGTCCGCTTTCATTGCTTATTCTGCTTGCCAGCATCTTTACCTTCATACTTCGAACAGGCTATTTTCCTATCCAGTGGAAGACTTCAAAGACGTTAATGTTTCCAAAACCTCACAAACCACCTGAAAGCGTATCATCGTATCGTCCAATACACTTAACGTCTACCTTCAGTAAAATCTTAGAACGCATACTTGTCCGACGTCTACATAATCGACAGACGCCACCTTCTTCCCATCCATCAAGCAGGATTTAGACCAGGCTATTATATCAACGACCAACTGCTTCGCTTATCCACTATGGTCACACATCATTATAATTCCGTCAAGCCATCATGCCTTGTACTGTTTAATCTAGAGAAAGCGTTTGACAAAGTTTGGCACTTAGCACTTATCTATAAATTAATACGGCACCGTTTTCCTCTCACATATATCCGTCTGATTTACAACTTCTTAGTGGGTCGCCTTTCCTATGTTTCTATTAACAACTGCCTATCACACCCTATTTTTCTGCTATCGGAAGTTCCTCAAGGATCGGCTTTATCGCCACTTCTGTACATTCTCTACGTTGCTGATATGCCTCCACTACCAGATAAAGTCCATCTTTTTCAGTACGCCGATGACACTGCATTCCTTGCTTTGGGATCTACTATCCAATCAATAAACAAATCTTTGCAAACAGCTATTAACGATTTCTTCCGCTGGTGTGATAAATGGCAACTTACAATTAATGCCACGAAAACCCAGGCGATTGTATTCATTCCCTCTAAGAAAACCTCACGAGTCCGTCGAAATCCCAACCGCCTCACATTTCATGTCAACCATACACCTATATAGGCACGCTCAACAGTGACCTATCTGGGCATTACATTTGATAGACATCTAACATGGAAACCACATCTTCAAACAGTCACCGCCAAGGCTTACAATAGACTAAATCTTCTAACGAGGTTAACCGGAACAACATGGGGCTTGAAACCCACTACAGTATTAAATACCTACAAAGCTTTCCTACCACCGACTCTAACATACGGTCACACTGCTTGGATAGCTGCTGCACGCTCTTTCTACGAAAAACTCTTAATCTTAGAAAGACATGCACTACGTATTGCATTTCGCATTAAGTTACCTAGCCCCACAGCAGCATTATACAACCGCATTGAGTTTCCATCTCTACAGTTTCATCTTGAAAAGTTACGTCTCACCTACATACACAATCGTTATGAAGCACACCATCCTCTACTTCTGACTACTATGCATCATATGGCACTCCACCCATCAGCATTTCGATATTTCCATCCACCGCTATCACTCCTGTATACTCTGTACTGCTACACACTACCTCCTGATGCACTAGACCTGGAGTTACTTGCTGACTATCAAATTCATGACCATCTTCCGCTCATCTTTCCATCCTATGTTGCACAATAAATCCATCCACAACTGCCACCCATTCCCTACCTGATGTTAAAGCCCGCACAGGTCCTGAAGTCTTTGATCGCTATAACAAGCTTTAATAAAGAACTCTGAGACCCTCTCAAATTCCGGCACATCTACTGTTCTCATACTTCAGTTCCCTAAGAGAGGGCATAACCCTCTAACAGGGTTCTAGCCGGAACGGCTAGTCACTTACCCAAAAAAAAAATAAATGATGTACATATTTTTTACTATTGATTTTATTTTCTTTTTGGAGGGAGTGTGCTAGTTGAAGTCACTTAACGTGACTCTTAGAATTTCCCAAAGTATGTTATCTAAGATAGTACATCAGCCAGCTTAATTCGAAGGTTTTTTTTCTCTCGAAAAGGTTCCAATATTTAACAAAGCACAACACCAATCAAGCGCGTTCACTTTACTGACCATTTTCTGTAGCACGACCATATCAGTAACATATAGTTCTCCACATAGTCCTAATATGATACAGTCTTGACAGTGACAGATTCACTCTTAAGAACTCACAGTCCTAAAAGTTGTATACAATCCGAATAGTGACACGCATTATCCTAACAGTGGGACATAATAGTGACACACAGTGCTCACAGAGACCCGAATACTCTTAGCAATGGTATAGTTCTGGCAGTGACATACAGTTCTAGGAGTAACACACTAGTCCTAAGAATAAGACACATAGTCTGAACGACTCACATAGTTTTTACAGTCTCACACACAATTCCCACTGTGGCACAAATAGTACTGACTGTGACAAACAATTCTAACCAAAGCACTCAATCCTAGCAGTGACACTTACTCATAACAGTGACACACGTAGAATTTAGTAATAAGCATAATCCTAAGAGATGCAAACATAATCTTAGCAGTAAGAAACAGTCCTAACTTAAGCACTTGTGTGGTCCAATAGTGTAAGATAGTGTTAAAAATCATACAGTTGTAACAACCACACACATAATCCTAACAATGACGCATAGTCCAAACAGTGACACGCGTAGTCTTAAATCTTACTCATAATCCTAGCAGTGGCATAAAATCTTAACCGTCACAGACACAGTCCTTAAATTTGCAGTCTAACTGGCACACATTGTTTTAACACTGCCATAAACCGTAATACCAATGATGGGCAATTTAAGGATGGCACACAAAGCTCTAATAGTAACACGCAAGCCTAAAAGACACGTCCTTAACATTGGCCTAAAAGACCGTAACATTAACACCGTCTTAACAATGACAGTCCTAATAGTGACACAAACTCTTCTAGCAATAGCACACAATGCTACAAGTGACACACAATATTAAAACTGATACACCCAATTCTAAAAGTGCACACAACCCTGAAAGTAGCAACCACATGG
Source organism: Thermobia domestica (assembly GCF_964235325.1). NCBI lineage: Eukaryota > Metazoa > Arthropoda > Insecta > Zygentoma > Lepismatidae > Thermobia > Thermobia domestica. The sequence goes on from NC_137454.1 coordinate 378,357,917, forward strand.
ACGTAAGAATGACACACACAGCAGGAAGAATAACACACAGAGTCTTAAGTGATTCTGGAAGTGACACATACACACTTGAGTGATACACATAATTCAAATAGTGACACACAATCATAGGTGATACAATCTGGACAATGACACACACAGCATTAACAGTAACGCACAGTCGTGAGTGACAACTGTAGTTCTGGCAATAATACATACGATCCTATCAGTAGCACATACTCCTAACGTTGACACACAATCCTAAGTAACATACAGTCTTAAAGTTGACACATATACTAATATCAATGACGCACATAGTCGTGTCACAATAATAATAGTAATACACACAATTTTAAATGTAACAAATACATAGTCCTAACAGTGACACATTCTTCAAAGAGTAACACACATACGAGGTTTTTCTAAAAAAAAAAAAAATAACGGAACTGCCAATCCTGTCAGTAGTATACGTGGAGTAGTGGAGAGTGTGTGCGCACAGAGCAACCTTGAAACTTCGAGAAGAGATTGATATATCAGAGTTTAGTCTCAATCAGGTTTATTCCCAGAGCGTCGATTGAAGAGAGACCTGATCAACCGTATCGCACGAATAATGGCAAAAGTGAAAATTGAGGAGCACATTAACTTCAAACTCCTTGTTAAATTAAAGAAATCACCGTGTGAGTGTGTGAAATAGTTGCGGAATATTGTATGGTGATAATATGATGTCACTTGTCACGTACGAGAGTCAGTGAAACAAACGCTTTAGCAGAGTCGCGAGAACTTTAATAATGATGGAAGACCGGATCGTCCTGTCACAGCAACAACAAAGACAAATGATGCGAGAGTGATTAACATCGCAGGCTTAGCTTTCGAATGATAGCAGACGTGGTGGCCATTGATAAAAGAGTCTATCCGCGGAATTCTGGACGACCATTTGAACATGTGCAAAATGTGCACTAAAATAGCACTAAAAACATCACGCAGGAGCACAATGATTTCCGGCAGCGTGTGCAGTGATACAATGGAACGCCTGGAAGGAAAACTGAACTTAACGATATTTGCCAGTAGTGACGAATGTGTATTTTTTAGAATGATCCTGAAAGATTAAGAAAACCATACATTGGAAAATTTCACTCTGAATGGCTAGACTGAAAAGGTTGTTACAACTGTTTCGACAGTGTGTTCCCATCGGGAATCTCACCTGGTACCGCTCGCACCAAAGGAGAGCCATAGCGACTATGCTAAATGGGATCCCGAATTACTTAGTAGTTGAATCTCGTATTGAGTTATATCTGAGCAGTATGTTAGAACTGGTATTCTGTAAGTATTTGGTAGATTACATAACACTGATGAAGATCTTTAATAACATTTTGTTTGTTTGTTGATTTTTTAGCGTTTCTTTTCAGCACCCAGACTATATGAGACATAGACTTTCAGTTCAGGTTGGAATGCGAACTACTAAAATGTGTTAAAATTTCATTCGTTTTCCACTGAAAATCGAACCCAGGACCACGTGTTTTAGTGCATGCTAGCTACTAAATCAACAGTAAAATCTAAAAGAGCTTTATTACGAGTATCATTATTGGTTTATTACGAGTATTATTATAAGGCAACGAATTAATTTCTTTTAGCCTCCAAATTATTTAAAACCTAGAAGTAAATCATAATAAATGAAAATAAAGTAATTAGTCACATGGATTTTATAATTTGGAAGATAAAGTAAAGAAATTGAAATAATTCCTTTCCGGGAATTTATATACCAGGGAAAAACCCGGGAATATTCCCATTTTTTATTTTCCTTCCCACCGGGAATATTCCCACTGCCCATCACTAGGTCTGGGGTGTGATATTTGTCTTCGGGCCTGGGAAACTGCATATAATAGAGGGAACAATGAAGCACGACCAATACCTACAAGTTCTTCAAGAAGAACTGCTTCCCGAGACTGCAATCTGGTTTGATGACGCCAACTTCATCTTTATGCATGATGGAGCCCTATGCCACAGGGGCAAGACTGCAACAAAATTCTTCGAGAACAACGAAATTAGTGCTCTTCCGTAGCCGGGCAATAGTCCTGATATGAACCTGATTGAAAATCCCTGAAGCTTCATGAAGGAATAGATAAAGAAGAAGCATATTACAACCAAACATCAATTGATCGAAGAAATCAAAATTTTGTGGTATCATGATGCTGAATTGAAGTAAAAATGTGCTAACTTCTACACAGCATGCCACAAAGAACAAAAGACTTATTAAAGAATAACGGATTTCGTACAAAATATTGCTCTTTGTGTGAGAGATCATTTTTTTGTAAGTATTTCATTTCATTTTTGTTTCCAATTTAGATACACACACTGTATAGTAATTATATTTGAATGTTACTAACGCATTTGTTTTATTGATATAGAAAAATATGTGCCATGGCCTCAAGAAAGTAGAACAGAGTTACAGAACAGTAATTTGGATTAAGTTCAAACGTGTTTTCTGACGTAATATATTAAGAACAGTAAAATATTCAGAAACTGAACGTCGAGTCTAATAATTTGAACACATCTTTATATCTCTGATTACTAAATATCAGATAACGGAATGATAGAACCTGGCGACTTTTACAAGGAGTAACTACCACTTTTACCAAAAATATCAATACTGCCGCGAGCAAGTTGTATCATCTCGGTATCTTACTTAATGGTTAGTAATCAGGAGATTGTAGCACTGGCTGTATGATAAACTTCGAAATGTCGCTAGTAGTAGCAGTTTTGGGATTAAGCTATATTTAAAATTGTTTAAAATAAAATATTTCTGAACGATTTATTTATAAAGAATCACTGATTTTTGTTAGCCTCATTTCCCCAGGCTAATGTTAGTAGTCTTATAATTCCACCTAGTATACTACTTGAATTTAGTTAGTAGTATAATTCCACCTAGCACTGACTCCGTTTTGCTTGGAAATCGCTAGTATCGCTTGTTAACATCACAGCAGAAGGTTTCTACTGAGTTGCCAACGGCCCAGACCGTTAGTAAACTAGACGTACTAGAACAAGACCAGAAGGTAATCGAGAAGGAAAACCAGTATCAGTAGCAAATAGTAGGTGTTGGTAGTATTCAGTATCTTAATGTTCTCGAAAGATTGGGATACGAACAACAGAGACAATGACAGAAATAATAAAAAACTTCTGCTTTCTTCTTTTACTGTATATCAAAGAAGACGGTTCGATATTATTTGATAATAATAATAATAATACCAAATTATTTAATCGATGCTATGCATTTGCTCTATATTGCCATAATCAATGGAAATTAATTATTTAGTGTACGAAGACAAGTGTAATGTGTTACTGCTGTGCATGCTATTTGTAAGTAAGTACATCTTATTTTAGTAAGACTTTCATCGAAGGAAATGAGAATGCCGACTGATTTTGCTTTTATTTATTTATTTATTTTTGTTCTTTGTTGGAAACAAAAAGATAACCAAATAAGGGACAGAGGTTAAAACGAACGTTCAGATGGTGCGGTCAATGCATGGACCTTACAGATTTAAATGAATTAGATCTCGTTGTACTAGAAACAGAAACGAGTCTGGAGGTTTTTACTCGGAACGCAGACTATTGCAACATACGGTATTCTACAACTGGTAATTCTGTTGTCGAGATGTTTCGATCACTTGTGGCCGCTATCAACTCACCGTCTGTCAACCTATAGCAGTATCAGCCTTTGTGGGGGGGGGCGCACTAGGAGGGCCATTAAGTAAGTGGGCTCGGCCCTCCCTTTGCTTCGCCACTGGTCCACCGTTCATGTCAACTCCATCAACCAGTTAGTGGTAGTTTCGATGATCGATGACGTTTAATTTTCGGGGGCTCCACCATTGATTAAGATGTGATAAGAACACACAGTTTGAGTCTGTGGCAAATTAAGAATCTCACACTATTCCATCCAAAACAACTTTCAGTATAGAATCTTGCCTTATATGGATTTGGAAATCGTTCTCTCTCTCTCTCTCTCTCTCTCTTTTGTACCAGCCAGATGAGGCTGTGATTTGGTAGCATTCCGTGTTTTACCTCGAATACTGCTGGGAGACTTTAGGTTGACAAAACCAGAGCACCACACAATATGACGTCACTAAATGTGATAGTTGAGCAGTGTTTGCAACTGATTTGGTGTCAACTTATTAATTTTATACCAGAATAACAGACCGGTAAAGAAAATATTTTTAAAAATGGTTATCTATTAATAAAATATTATACTTAAAGAGATATTTGTATACTTGTATGAAAACATAGCACCTCCACACGCGAAATTTGATAATGTACTCCGTGAAATACTTGTTGCCACCAAAAATTTGGAGATCCACAATATGTAATTGACATAAAAATTAATGATAGGCCTACATCATATTAGTATGTGACAGGTCCGTATCCAGGGGGGCGGACCCCCTCTAAATTTTTACTGACCACCTAAAATTTTCACGGTAGGCTTGCAAGTGAACTATAATATGATGATTAGATATAATACATTTAAATCGGGACCCCCCAGACTTCTACCAGGCTCCCCTACATTTTTGGGCTGGCTACCGGCCTGGTATGTGATAAGTGACAGGGCCGTAACTTGAGAAGGGAGGCGCAACTGCTTCCACAGGGAAGCTCCCCGCCGTTCGAGGGGGCCCAAAGACAAAATTTTCTTACTCCATATAGGATACGAACATGAAATTATAAATAAAGCATCGGACAGGTCCACTATATTATATAAACAAAATAATACGCAAAAGGTAAATAAAACAAAAATGAGTCTTGAGGCTCATTTCAGTAAAAAGAAGTCTACTATTAGGGGCCCCCAGAAATAATGTTATTCGTATGGCTTTGATATTTGTCAATATTTTCCCCTTAATTCATTTCTCATGTATGGAACGGGCCCAGAGGTGTAACTAACGACCCTGCGGACCTTGGCGTGCGGAGACGTAGAACTTGGATTGCGGGCCCGGGAGGCCCATAAAGAGTAAGAGAAAGATAGAAAGAAGGAACCCAAGAATTAGAGAAAACTTTTTCTAGGAGCACTAAATACCCAAGAAAAAATCTAAGTTACGGCGCTGGATAAGTGGATGCAGGTATGGAATACATAAACATAAACACTGTAATTTTATAATTAAAATGAATGACTGCGTGCGAAAAAGGACTGTACTACTAATTTTTAAAAAATTATATAGTGTTTACTGTGTGTAGAAAACGATGAAGCTATCCTATTTTATGAGCTTGAATTTGCAAAATTTACGAAAGAAGTGTGTATATATTTCTCGGGTTCTGTAGGATTGCGGGGGACCAAAACTTAGTAAAAAACAGAATGTTTACAGGTGGAATGAGTTCATGTTGCAGAAAGATAATTGATATTGATATGTGAGTAATTTGTGAACTGACTAGACTGGAAATGCCATTTGCGGGATAGAAAATTTTGCAATTACTATTTGCTATCAATTATAAAGGACGAATATAAAATATACATTGCAGCGCTATAACCCGACTTCGCTTGCTAGCGCTGATTTATTTATTCATCAATACTGATTTATTTATTTATTGATGCAAGTCATAGCCATTACCGGCATCTATGGCCTTAAGCACGTCACGTTGGAGGAATGACACCCTCGGCAAGCACATAATCACGGTACGGGGGGATATAAGGAACGGATAAGGAAAGAAAAGGCCTGGGGCCTGTAAATTAGATATAATTCTGGCATTTACATGGTGTGAATGAGAAAATCACAGGATAAACCTCATTCAGGATAGCTGGCCTGAAAAAGCTGTTACACCTTTTCGACTGACTGACCTTGCCGGAAATCGAGCCCAGGACAAAAGGCGAGAGCATTAGCGACTACTTACACTCATCAATACTGTCTGGAACTTTTTAGTTAGTGGTTTAAAAAAACTTCAATGTTTTTCAACAAAAAATACATCCTCCCCGTAACCCGACATATGGCTAGTTTTCAAAAGCACACACTGAGAAAAAAAATGTAGGTAGAGTACTTAAAAGGTAGGTTACATGCGTAATTCCTGTAGTTTTGGACTTAACGTACAGCAAACGTATAACTGAAAACGCATGTTTTATAATACTTTCCGTATAAGTGTTACATCTATGCGTACTTTCCGTATGAAACAATATCTCATATAAATGGACGTATTATATAACGTATAGCTGAAGAATGTAACATAGGTATATGGATTTGATATACGGATAATTGTTAGATGTCAGACATCCTGTAATGGCATGGTGTAACATCTAAGGGCAGTGCATATGTAGCATATGGATAACGTATGTTCCATACTGATTTCTGTAGTAAGCAAGAGGATTTTGTATATTTGTACAATATACCGCTGTCCGTGAACGGATTTTTCTCAGTGTGCAGTTCATAAGAATGGAATTATGTGGGTGCTGAACCTGTGGGTTCAGTATTTCTTAATAAATCCATTAAATGTTGTGCATGTAATCCCACAACAGAACACAGATATAAGTGGGAATGCATGTCAATGACCTTCCGATTTTAAGGCAGTAGTAAATGCGAGAATTGTCGATAAGTGATTCGACTACTTTGATTTTGCGAATAGTTGGTACTATCTGCGACGTTGTCCATGCGGCGTCTAGGGTATGGTCGACGTCGATAAACTAATAAAACGAAATACTTCAAAAGTTGAGCCAGTGGGTGCGTAAACGTATACCTCGTGTAGCTTAGGTACAGACTGCATAATTACTTTATTACATCAGTGTTAATGTGCATCCTTAAATTGGGATAGTATAGTTTCCGCAGTTCAGATCAAGAATGCGTGGACAAATTCATATTACTTTGAAACTCACATTTCTTGATGAACATAGTGTCATCACGCCTTCTAGACTCTACATGTGTTGACGTGTGCCAGTAATCCACCAGGAACAGGTAGGTCTAAAATTCAGGAGCGCTACAAGAGATACTCGTAATAGTTCAAAAATTAATTAAAAATACATTTATGGGTGCACACTTAGTAGTAGTAATAGTAGTAATGATAGCATAGTAGTAGTAATGCAGTAGTAGTAGAGTAGTAGTTTAGTAGTAGCAGTTGCTCCCCCCTGAGTTTGAGATTTATATAGATTTTATTAATAGAATAGTAGTAAAAATCAATGAAAAACGAGAAATTTTACTTGTATCAAGGGGTCTTGCCCCTCCCCAAGAAAAATCTGAAATGACACTCCTGGTTCGTGGCTTCATCAGACAATACGAAATGTTGATGGTAACAACACTTTACATATGTCAGTATTCTTGTAATATTTTCCATAAGTAGAAGCTTTGCTTTGTATATACTTAAACACAAACAATTTGCTGAGCAAAACAATATATTCACATAAAAAACTACATACGTGTTAGTTGGCAAAACTGTAACAGGTATGTAGTTTATGTGAATATATTGTTTTGCTCAGCAAATAGTTTGTTTCTGTTTCAGTTTTCTTGATATATTCCACTGTGCTATAGAACAGATGCTTATGTATAAATAATTTTGTCAGCATTTTTAAATTGGAAATTTGTCATTTATTTAACAGAAATTGAAAGTTTATTATACAATCTTATTCCTATGTGAGGTGTATCGAGTTTTGATTTTTTGTTAACCTAATATTTTATATATGAATATGACATTGATATACATATTTTTTGGGAGGAGGGGCAAGGATATTCATGTCGAAATGGATTTATTGAATTTTGGAAATGATCCGGAAATCTAATCAATCTAAAACTAGCATTGCAGAGGGATATTTTAGATAATTTTCGTAACCATATAGTTTAGTAATTAACTTTGGACATGCACAAAATGAAATCTAGTTTTGAAGCCTGAATCCATTAGGTTCTTATGATATTCTTTAGTAATCGAGTATTGGAATCACCTTGGAAAAATGCTGCATATCCATTAGGACCTTTATTCAGAATACTTTATAGAATATAAAGAAACGATGAATGGCCTTCTGTGTTTCAGGTGTCAATTAAATGAACGTATCTTTTTTTTACCATCGTGGTTGTAAGATACAATATCATTTATGCTTCTTTTGAACCATGAAGCTACGCTGATTCAATTCGCAATCGAACTCAGACTCTCAAGGGAGCATTTAAGCATCTTGCCATTAATATACATAGAATATTCTAGAAATAAGTTTTATGTATCGAGTAGAGCCTTGTAAGTGTACGGCATTTACCTGTTAAAGTATCTGCATAAAATGTACTGTCTATAAAGCAGAAATATTCGTTTGATATAACCTTGCAACTAGTATTGTATGTAACTTTCTTATGCACATATACAATAGTGTCACAGTACTACTTTTTTGCTTACTATTGAAAAACATATGATATGAATATGTTCGAATAGTTAGCGGAAGCAGCATATTATTACTATTATTTCTATAGGTAATACTAGTTCATTTCTTTAACCTCCTCTGAACCTAGTTGATGCTATCATTGTGAAACATTGTGAAAACACCTAGACAATGTGCACTCATAAGGTTAATATTTTCTCAATATTCTGTAGCATGGTGCAGTTTGCTCTTATGTTTGATACAATGAACTCAATAAATACAATATCATACAATAATATATAAAAGAAAGTCATTTTTTCAATAGAACATTTTTATTGCCATACCCTTCATCAATTTTAAACCCAACCATCAGGGGGGGGGTATTAACTCAGAGAACACACTGTTTCAATATTGTTTTTTAAGAAACGAACGAGACCGTAAAGCACAATCTTAAAACTGGGGTCTGATGTCAACCAATAATAATAGACCTCACTAGGATATCTGAAAGAAAACACACAATATGTCATGAAAATTGGCTATTAAAAAAATTTAAAAAAAAAAAACTAAGATTATATTTAGTGATTTAGGATTTATATTTCTGGGCTTTCGGCATATAAGACCATTTAGCCCTTCATGTTTTGAGGATGACGTTCCTCGGCGACTAAACTATCCGGGGAAAGCAAAGGAAGATAGGAGTGGGGAAGGAAGGAAGCGACCTGGGACCTATAATTTGGGTACCACCCCGGCATTTACTTGGTATGAATGAGGAAAAATCAGGAAAACCTCATTCAGGCTGTCTGGCCTGAAAAAGCGTTTCAGACTTTTTCGACTGAGTGCCCCCACCGGGAATCTGAAATTATATATATCATGCTTTCGGAAGATTAGAGAATTTCCTTTGATTAATTTCAATCCAAAACAAATGACGTTACACACCGAGGCTAAGGAAGATGGTGATGGTGGGAAATGAGAAATGAATGCTCTACCACTGAGTCACCGTGACCCCAATCCAAAACGAGAGTACCATGAATAGTGATGGGTAAATTCCCGGGAAGATTCCCAAAATGGGAATTTATCCGGGAATTTATATTCAATCAGAAAGAAAATTGCATTTTATTACTATATTATGATTTCAAAGTTGAATTAATTTTTATATCACAGCATACTAATACTTTTGTCCACAGAGGATTCTTTAAAATGTATATACTGAACGGTACCATGTTACTTTAATAACACTTTAGAAAGTACGAATAAATGTATGTTTATTGATAATATGTTCTATCAATTAAATATGTGTGAAAAAAATTATATAGTAAATTATATAGTAACAGTTTAAATTTATATGTACGTGGATTTGCTCATCTTGACTCTATTGCTGATATTATAAACACATTTAATTTATAAATGTTATAAACTAATTAGATTGGGTAAATGCTAGAAGATACATGTCTCACCAATTTATCAACATTTGCGCATACATATTTATGTTCACAAAACTTGCAAGATACTTACTTATCTTTATATTTTAGAACGTAACATTGCCATACACGACCTTTCATTCTACCTATTTCTCGAAATTCCATACGTTAATTCACGTGGAAAAGAAGTCCGAGTACTTTTTCAGAAATTGGAGTCAGAGAGAGGAGACAGACCGACGTCTATTACTAATGGTGTTTCAGGGTTTATTAATAGTACTTCATCTCTATTTCTACATAATTCTAAATTACTTTACAAAATGGTTCCTTTTCATCATTTCTAAATTAGTAGTTTGCTAATTTTGCCTTTTCTTTAGCATTGGGAGCCAAATTTGAACCTACTTTTTTGCGATATTCTATTCCGATGCGTTTGTTTTATGGTTTCATACGTTAAATTACGTTACCAACATTAAATTCAGACAGCGTTGCAGAGCGAGCATTAGCGAATGAAGGTGGGTTAGAGCCCCGCATGGCACGTTGTTTTCTATCTTCGTTACCAACAATTCATTTTCTTTTCTCACATAAATCACTTCCACTTACCTTTCGTGAAAAACATGTGTTCGATACTTTCTTGACTACTTGAACATCACTATCAACTCATTTCTTCCGTAAATCATCCTAATTTTTGCTAGTTTTCGCCCCTCAATTCTAAACAATTACCTTATTTTTTTAGTACAAATAAAAATGGAACAAAAAATATATTATTAGTTATATAAAGTACAGTCAAAGAATTTTAAATTTTTTAACCTCTAAATTCTTTAAAACCTAGAATTGAATCACAATATATTAAAATAAAGTAATTAGTCATATTGTTCTTATAATTTGGAACATAAAGTAAAGAAATGGAAATAAATTCCTTCCCGGGAATTTATAGGCCAGGGAAAAAAACCCGGGAATATTCCCTTTTTTAAATTCCTTCCCAACGGGAATATTCCCACTGCCCATCACTAACCATGAAACGATAAGAGTAAATTTCATATTTCATAAAAAAAATCGCAGAATTTAAAAGAAATTTTAGCGGATTTTAATTCGATGAAAGCTAAAGTCACCTCTTCATTATTTATCATCTGAACAAGCAGTGAATATGATTAAAATGTCCCAGGAAAAATATACACCATATTCCAAGTCAGAGCACATAATACATAGGTCTGTAAGTTGGATGTCTCGAAGAATTAACGACACATTGCATCAAAATGGAATAGTATTGATGAAAATTATGAGGAGAATTGTTCTATCATGTTATTTAATAATATGGAAACTTCGATTTAAATGTATCCCTGGTGCAGACAAAACAAGGATATATTACTCGAAAAGAGTTACGCAGTTTTGGAATGAAGGGTCCGGATTCAGTGTCCCCCTCCCAGGGCCGGCGCTAGCAGTTTTGCCGCCCTGGGCGGTACTTTCAAATGCCGCCTCTTTAATCCGCAAACCTTATTTTGACAAAGGACGTTCAGGTATTAAGAAAATGTAAGATACCATATTTAAAAACATGTATGAAAAGGAGAAGTAAACAAAAAATTGAACTACTTCTCTCGAAGGCTTACGTAATATTTAAACGACTCCATACATGACACAATATTCAGTATGATCGATTTCGCTGTACGTGATATCAGCAGGGAATACAGAAAATTAAAAATAATAATATGCTTTAGTCCGACTAAAAATTTTAATTTTTAAGTTTATTTTATATCAAAAGGTATTTCCAATGTGGAGCATAAAGATAATATAGTGAATCAGATATTACGGCAAAAGTAAGTGATTAGCCTAAGCCTTATACAGTACTAAAACACAATAGAAATACACAAATTTTAGATACTTTAATTGAAAAAACTTTTATTGCTTTGATATGAGTAAATTCCTTTATCACATTCGCGTAGTCCAATGTTTCAGCCAATTCGTGTTCCGTTTATATCATCAATAGGCCACTTAAGCGTTTCAGATATGGAAGGACGTAGACGGTTTTTAATAAGCTTAGAGTAAGTTTCGAAAAACTTCTTTCTCTACTTGCCACTGTTACTGGTAAGGTAAACAAAATCATAAGTGCAACACTGACATTGGAAGCAAAGTCATATTCCTTAATTAATTTTAGTCTCTTTTGTTGAACTTTTAGGCTTAATTATAGCAGATAATAGTTTCAGTTCGTCTTTCAAATCACTGGGGTTAATATCTTTCGATTCTTCGCGTATTAAAATGCAGGCATTTTTGAGACAAATGTCGTAAATAAAATCGAAATATTCGCTGTGATGTTTAAGTTGCCCAAACCTTTCTCTTAAAGCTAACACAATGGCGTCTAGAAGTTTGTAATAAAAATAGATCTTGTATCTTGTTTGTGGATTTTCATCCTCTACCTCGTACTGAAACTGTTTCTTCTCTCGACTTCGAGCTTGCACTGCATTACCTATCTGTGGACCATCCCACATCTAATGCTGATGCCAACTCTATCGCATCAACTAAGTAAGATGAAATTTTGCATAATTTCTGCTTCTCTCAAAGTATTTAGATATATTTTGAAGAAACCCGACTGCATCCGAAACATGAGAATCAATGCTTTGGAGACTTTTGCTTAGTATGTTTATGTGGAGTGAAAAGTCATACCAGATAATGAGTGAGCAAAGAAAGTAAAGCCACGCAGCTGGTTTGCTATACATAGAGAATCGCAGGCGACCATTCTGCCTCTTCTATTGTCATTACTTATTTGAAGTAAGGCATCACAAACCTGTCCTATTTGATATCTAAGTGGAGTTAGAGGATAATTCGGCTCTCCCACCGTGTGGTGCTGAATAGTTTTAAAGTGAGGCTGCTAATATGTTCCTTTAGTATGGCCCAACGTTGAACTGACGCAGAAAAGAAGTCATAAACTTTTTTTAACTATACAAAAAATGAAACGGTGGACTGAGGTGTTCTGGTTGCATCGATAACGACAAAGTTTAGTAAAGGAACATAAAAGGCTTGGGAATTTACTTCTGATATTCTCTTCTGAATATCTGAATGTTAGCTTTTCATATTGGAACCATTGTCATATCTTTGGCCCTTCTTCTCTTCGATAGGAAGTTCATTTCCTTTAGCTGTTTAATTATTACTTTTGTCAGTCCTAGACTAATAGTTAGTGTCTGTTACTGGTACGAAACCAAAAAAGCGTTCGCAAATTTTTATAAGACATTTTTCATTACTGTATGTAATTTGTACAAAACGATTGTTGTCATTTGCTCTGTACCAGATATATCTAGTATACAGTTTAGTATTATACTATAATATGTTGCAGTTCTCAACAATAATATGTTGCAGCTCTCAACAAAGACAGTATTTTACTTTCAATTCACTCACTAAGAATTGGAATAATTTCATTTTGAACATCTTTTCCTTAGTAATGGTGGTATTTATTTTGTCCCCCCCCCTTATAGTTCTTTTAATGTGTTCCGCCATGACGCTGCCAAGCTTATATTGCTTAAATATAAAAACAATTATATATAACGTGTTCTCTAAAATATATATTGTTGATAAGATATGAAGAATTTGTAAATTGGTTAAAAACTCACTGCTAGAACTTAAATGTCTCTAGGTGTTGTAGGCTAGAACCGCCTGTCTCAAGTGGGATTGTACCTTTTGCATACTTGGAGTGGAGTGTTAGAATATTGCTGAATAGAAAAAAATATAAAAGACACTAGATAATCTTATCCGCCCTAGTTGAAAATCTTATCTACGCCGATGCAGGAAAATCTTGGACGAAATACTTGTGGCTAGTAGTTTGATCATTGAAAATGAGGGGGAATGTTCTGAATTTCCTGAGTGAGTATTTTTCTGAATGTGAGTGAATTAAGTTTAATTACATTCTCAGGTAAACACAATTTTATTTTTCCATGTGGCCCTATTACAAACCATTATATTTTCATACTATTCTTTTCTTTTCCAAATTTTGCCGCCCACTAGACGTGCCGCCCTGAGCGGTGGCACGGCTCGACCCCCCCTCGCGCCGGCCCTGCCCCCACTCCTCGTGCGTTATTCTTCTATGTAATATCTTTTCATACTAAACTTAGGGATATTTTTCCAAAATGAGGAATATTTGACACTAGTTAGAGGCTTTTTTTTTTTTACCAGCAAGAACCTGGCAACACTAGTTCGCTGGTATGAATGGTTGCTGAAAGAGAAATCAGAGTTCAGTATGCATTTTTAGCCAGTACCCGTATCCACTTCCTACAGCTCCCGTAGTTGGAAATTCAATAAGGAAACAAACTTCAGAATAATAGAGTTTATAACAAAGTTAGATTAGTTATACATGGTGATTATTACAAAGAAGGAAGAAACAATTGGGTAAAATATGCATTTAATACTTTTCTTATGCATTTAATACGTTTCTTCTTCGTATATAGTTCACCATGCGCCGCATAGATGGCAGCATAATAATCTTCAATCCTATTGAGAACAACTGCAAGCATTGTCTAAATAATAACCCTTTTGGACCAAGGCAGAGAAATTATTTAAATTGATTTCCACCATTCACGTCGAATAACACTTTAATATGTCACATTTGTTAGAAATTCTTCTTTCATATTTCCCAACACAAGGTAGATTCGTGACTACAATACGATATATTATTTAGTGAAAGCTCCCGTGAGTGCACATATTAAAGTACAAGGGCAAAATTTTTTTTATTTTTTGGAGGAGGGAACCAGTAGAGGTCATTATACATGATTCCTGGTATCCCTTATAATCTGTTGCTTTAGATAATCCAGATCCTTTAGCCTTGGGATTCTCGATTGAACGCATTAATCCCTGTGCAACTAGCTTTGGACAAACGTTATAAGGTGCCTGAAGTGGGAGATTAAGCTAACTTCAAACAACATTCAAATGACTTACTTTGGGCTGAAGCTCCATAAATACTGTAACAGCCCCAATCCGCAATATTTACATTTAACTCTCTTCGACTTTCCAATGTCACTTCAAAACATTCTTAAATATCTGTATGTCACATTCGACAAACACATTACTTGGAATCATCATCTCAAATAGCTGGAAGCAAATATTTATTTATTTATTAAATACAACACAACAGGATAAATCCCAATTACAGTGTTCGGACTATACATAATTCTTACTACAGTACAAGTATAATATTCCCAAAACTGTGTTGATTACCAATATTAGTTGTTTACTTATTTGACGTATTGCTTCATTATATCTAATATATCTCTTAAATGTCCGGATGTTGTTTGTACATTCATCAATTTTTGGACATAATTTGATTGTGTTATTGTAGGCAGCACTGATTCTTATGATCGCTGATGTAGTCATTATGTCAGTGCGTGACTTATTGATACTAAAGAAATTATCGTTCATGTTCCGTGTTTTAGTCGTTGGAACTGATATAGTTAAGCTGGATACAATTTCTGGACAACCGACTTTCGAATGCAAAATATTATAACTAACTAACTAACTCTATGGCTCATGGAACACGGAGGTTTAATGCCACGTTCACAAAGCTCTCCGCTGACTTCTATCCTTAGCCACATGGATCGAGTTTCTACTTTGTATTCCTATCTCTCCGAGATCCATTTTAATATTGTCCTCCCATCTGCGCTTAGGTTTTCCTAATGGTCGTTTTCCGATTGGTCTTCCAGTCAAGATTTTGAAAGCCTTTGTACTTCCTTCCATCCTAGCTACATGACCTGCCCACCTAAGCCTTCTAGACTTGATGACCCTAACAATGTTTGGTAAACCGTATAAATTATGTAGTTTCTCGTTATGACGTTTCCGCCATTCGCCATTCCCGTTCCTCTTGGGTTCGAATATTTGTCTCACGATCTTGTTCTCACATACTTTCAGTCTATATTCTTCTTTCGGAGTAAGCGATCATGTTTCAGAACCATATAGAACAACAGGCATGAATATTGTTTTATGTATTTTAAGCTTCAAATTCCTTGACAGATTTCGCGGTGACAGGAGATTTTGAACCGATTAATAATATGAATTCCCTGCTTCTAGTCGACATATTTTATGCAAAATATTATATAAATATAAAAGAGTATTTAAAATTCTTCTTTGTTTCACGTAACATGTTATAGCTGCTAGATAGGGTAGAGGAGCTAAATTATTTGGGTAAAAGCCTATGTCCTTGAACGTTAAAAATCTCAGAAATTTAGCTTTAATTTTTTCGAGCATGAACTTATCTTTACTGGTTTGAGAATTACAAATTGTACACGGATATTCAAGCTTTGAGCTTTACGTACGCATAGTATGATGTTTTCAAAGTATTGATATTTTCGAAATCTTTACCTAACCTTATGACTAGGCCTAGATTACGAAATGCCTCGTTGGTAATATGTTCTATACTAGGAATGCAATGGATATACCCGATTGCAATGAAATGAGCTGAGCGAGCTTAAACTACGTAATCATGACTTTTTCCCCATGTTAAGTCTATGGAAGCGTTTTCGGTGATTATTCCTCGATGGTACATCTGATTTTTGATTTCGACCTATGTTGTCACTCAGCACGACATACTCTATCAGCGTGCTAAGTTTGGTTGAGATCGGCCAAACGGTCTAGGAGGAGTTCGCGGACAACCAAACGGCTAACCCGCGTATAAGAGCTTCGCTTCGCTCAGCTCAACTAGGAATGCAATGGATATACCCGATTGCATTGATATGAGCTGAGCGAGCTTAAACTACGTAATCAGTTTATTCTGACTTTTTCAACATCTACACATACTCTATCAGCGTGCTAAGTTTGGTTGAGATCGGCCAAACGGTCTAGGAGCAAGCGTTTTTCGGTGATTATTCCTTGATGGTACATCGGATTTTTGATTTCGACCTATGTTGTCACTCAGCACGACATACTCTATCAGCGTGCTAAGTTTGGTTGAGATCGGCCAAACGGTCTAGGAGGAGTTCGCGGACAACAACGGCTAACCCGAGTATAAGAGCTTCGCTTCGCTCAGCTCAATAAACACTAAACTTTAGTTTCGGATCAAAGTACACGCCTAAGTCTTTGACTACGTCTTTCCTAAATAGTGGCTGTTCATTAATTACATACTCAAATGAAATACAGGACTGTCTTCTCGTATACGACATTACAATACATTTGTTAGCATTTAGTTCTATATAATTATTTTTAATCCTACTGCTTATGTGATGCAGATCCTCTTGCAACAGTTCACAATCTTGAACTGAGTTAACTTCCATATGGATTTCGAGATCATCAGCAAAGAATAACTTATATGATTTACTTATACAGTCCGGTAGGTCGTTGATATAAATATCCGCCGCAGTTAGAACTTCTTACGAAATCTCAAAGGCACCACGTGGGGTAGCAATACAAAACTTCTTGCATTTGCAGAGACTAGTTCTAGTTTGTTGAGCTCAGTGAAGTCATATTTAGCATGTAGGAGCTATATCTGGTGTAACTCACACGCACTTAGCATCTAGCATTCTTTCCAAATCTAGCATAATTTCATTCTTTCTTCTGAAGAATACGAAAAACAAAAGGCTTGATTGTTCAAACACCGTCAGCAATTATCTCCTTTACATGGTAGAGTAACAAATGGATGGAGGAATAAAACCAGACTGTATTTCCACTGTGTTGTGTTGTGTGGTTGAATTTAGTTTTTCAAAAATATTGAAAAGAAATAAAACTCAGACTACAAAATACAATTTGCTAAGGCACTAGTCTTATTATTGTCAATTGAAATCTGAGTGCGTGGTTATCTCGAATATTTCTGTCCCTTTACACTTTGGAAGTTGAGGTATAAGGGGAAGCATTAGGACAGATACAGTAATATGCCGCCAAAAATAATGCTTTAGCGATGTGTTGGGAGTGGTATGTACTATACATATCAGAGGAGGATCCAGGATGGGCTTTTTTTTGGGGGGGGGGGTCGGTTGGTTGTAATACTGCTATTTAGAGTTACTTTTAAGAGCTCCAAACTCTGGAAGAGGTTTTATTTATATATAAAATAAAAAGAAAAAACGTTTTCTCTTCTGGAGGGCGGCGATTGCTCCCCTGGATCCGCTACTGACATATATTACTTTCAACGTAACTCTTCATAAAGTATAAATGCTCCCCTTTCCTCTTTCCAGTACAGACAATCGACTTTTCTAATAAAGAAAGATGTTTAAAGAATATTAAAACAATTTCTTTGAACATGTAACGAAACACTCTTAATCCCCTTTCTTTCCGAATGGCCAACCCGGGGCCAAAATCCGTACTTGAAAGAATAAGAGAACACTACATATCTAACTTTCAAAATACAGACCTGTCCTCCGGGGAAATAATCGTGAAAAAAAAATGGGGAGAGTTTTCGTCAGTACTGTATTAAAAAGCTGCGTAGTGCATCCAGATAATGTGAATGTATTACTCTCGCTTTTAATATACAAAACTTAAGCCAAAAAATAATTCAGTTGTTCCAGGAAGTTACTTAGAAATGACAACCATACTATTTCAATGAACAAGGACAAATTATTTATTACAAATATTACAAAAAATATGAAAAGAATAAGGAAAATATATCT
This sequence comes from Thermobia domestica, assembly GCF_964235325.1. Classification (NCBI taxonomy): domain Eukaryota; kingdom Metazoa; phylum Arthropoda; class Insecta; order Zygentoma; family Lepismatidae; genus Thermobia; species Thermobia domestica. The sequence goes on from NC_137454.1 coordinate 378,376,171, forward strand.
AATAGTACAAAAAATATTTACAATTGGATAATTAATAAAAAAATCCTACAATTCCTGATGGAATAGCCTAGAATAAATTTTTCACAAAGCGCCGTTCAAACATGTCCTACAGTAAACTCTAATTTTCTCATCTTTAAGTAGTCAAAATTTCAATAGCAAAATTTTACACTTACTCGTATCTAAATATGACAATCCTTGAACAATCATCTTTCAAATACATTGAGTATACTCACGAAAATCCTCTGACGAAATTTCCCACCATTTTTCACAAAAAAATATATAGGACCTATATAATTTAATTTAACAAAGTGTAAAGAACTACGTACCTTAAACAGTGTGTAACTGACGATTGACGTCAGTTGATCTATGGCTTGCATTCCAAGTTCGAAACCAACCAATCTCAATCAGGATTTTAGATCACGACGGCCTCGTCATTTTATACTCTCAGCTGGTACCAGATATATCAATATAATTTCTCAATTCATTACACACTTGTTTGAGACGATAAAAATAGGATGAAAAGGGCAAAGGGAGAATAAGGTCATGTGTTCCCTTGATTTTAGATCACGAGGGCCTCGTTATTTTACACTATTAACTGGTACCAGATCTTTCATTATATTTTCTCAATTCATTACACACCTGTTTGAGACCAAAACGGTAGGATGAAAATGGCAAAGGAAGAATAAGGTCGTATGTCCCAAGACAATAGAAGATGGCGCCATCTACTTCTTAATAAATCCATTATGATAATCCTTATTATATATTCATATCTCACACAATACCTCTTTACTATATAGGTGACAATCCATGTCGTCACAAACGCAGTATTTGGTATTTATAATCACTCCCGAGTGTGTTGTTTTGACATCAACATGAAGAACTCCCTAGGTGAAACACTTGAGAACAAAAAATGGTGCTTGTTGGGTTGAGTTCGAAACCAGCTATTTATATACTTGCAGAAGCATAAAGTGACGTGGGAAAATGAACTAATATACATAGAGTGGTTGCGGCCTTTTAAAGACAGTTCTACAAAAGCGTACTGTTTTAAATGTAAGCAAGAAATGTATGCTAAACGAAGCATGCCCAAGAAGAGTAGTGTAACTAAAAGCTATAGAAATACATTAATGCTAAGAGGCGGATCTTGAAGGTAAAAACTGGGGCGACCAGCCAGAACCTAGAATATGATAGGTAAAATTTTCTTTAAACTTTAAAAATAATTATAAACATATCTTAAATTATTTTTGTCACTCAAAAACTGAGTTGGCCTACGCCCACTGTCCCCGGTCTAGATCCTCCACTGGTAATACTCGGCTTTCAAAAGCTCGATGTATTTTTAATTCAAGTTGAAAATCATATTTAATCTATCTCTAATCTTAATTTATCTTAGCTATGGGGATCGTTTGGGAAACACTAAGGGTGAAAATATTCCTGAAGGAACATTGCTAGAAAATAAGCGAAAACATGAAACTAAATTGATACCCAAGTTCACAAGTTTATCTTGGTAAGACAATATTTTGTAGCTCTAGTATTACATTACACTACAATATAGTGTCCCTTTTAGTAGCGAGGCTGTATGAGACTGACCTACAGAACAACGTGGGATCCCAATCAGCGAGCTTCCACTGTTTATCAACCCTGGGTCTCTTGTATCGAAGACTCGTTCACTAAACATGTAGCCACAAGGGACCTCAACATTTGGTAATGGGATATTAAGATGTAAAACTACACTTATATAAGGAAATGCAATTCATTTTACTAATGTAATCTTCACAATGTAAATCCCCCCATAAATATAGTATACCTCTTTGTAATATATTCCAGCTCCAGGTTCGACTGTGGGATGATAGAAAACCGAATTAGATACTTTTTGTTCCCGGTGCCGCGGTGGGTGAGTGGTAGAACGTTCACCTCTGGTGCATGGCGTTCCTGGTTTCATCCCATCCCACGCCAAGTGAACTTTGTGGCGGACAAACACCGTGTGCGTGGTTTTCCTCGGGGTTCTGCCGTTTCCTCCCACTTTCTTCATTCCACCATTTCACTGATTTCTCATCATCCCCGTGTCCTTTAGCCTAACCGGCACAACGTTGGGACATAAACTTAAAGATTTCATTTCATTTAATTTTTGGATCCTACTTTATGCAGTAGAGAAAACTTGCCTCAAATGACACACCATTTTATTAACGGGAATCAATCCATAACCGAAAGAGCTAACAAAGTTATTTTTTTTCTAAGTACCAGAACATCATAACGTAACTACTGGAATTAAATCTTGGCTCGAAAGTTAATAATGTTCCTGTAATTATTATAATTATTATTATTATTATTATTATTATTATTATTATTATTATTATTATTATTATTATTATTATTATTATTAGCTCAGTGTATTATTCAATGCTTATACTTCGATAAAATGATATACAATTGTGTCATTTTGCCTTACGCACAGTAGGTATTATAAAATTCTGTAAATTATTTTCCTGTAGAACAAATTTACACAAAATGAAATGGAAACACAATTTTTCAAATTCAATGTGATAAATAATATTTTTATAATAAGCATGGAGCTGATTCTCTTATAGTAAGGAAAACGTGTTAGACATGGAGTTGTTGGACGCGAGTGCTGGTCCCCTGAGCACAGCGATGAGCATTTCTGCCGATCCCAAGAGGTTCATTCAATACATGACTAAAGTGGCACTCTTATTGGCCACGTATCGTTGACGTCACAAAGTTTCAAGTTCAACCTGTTACTATGCTTCTTGCCTTCGTTTCTGTGGATGCGTGTTTGAAAAAAGAGAATGGAGATTATCAATATTATTACTTGTGAAATACAATTCCATTATAATTCTTCATTTACGTTCACTTTTTACGCGATACAAATATACTGTATTATCCTTTAATAAGACTTAGTTCAAATAAAAGTTTTAATAAAACGCGCTACACATGAATGTTACTATTGTCTACAATTTTAAAATTTTTATTTAATCACATCTTAGTTGATGGTACTCACAATGAATACACTGTCTTTTGCAGAAATCGCACTTTGGAACGCAACGTTTTATGATTTCAAATTTAGATACAGAACTTGGATACAAATTTAAAGACGTTATTACCTTGTTTCTTTTACTATTTACAAAATGTTTTCCATATTAACTTTAAATTACATTCTCCAGTAGTCTTCATTTGCATCCAAAAGTAGGACTGGTTTAGGAGTACTTTGCCGCATTGCAGTATCGTTATAGATAAGCGATGCTCAGTTCACTTGCACTAGAAATGCCCACCAACTTGAGCTAGATGGCCATTATTAGTTGGCATTGTTTATGAATAACATAAGGATAACAACTGGAGTATACAATATAAATTGCATCACATTTCGTTGGAGTTTAGCGTCCCTTTTAAAACTAAGGTTATAATGAAACTTGGACTTACTGTTTACGTGGAATCCGAACCACATGAGATTAGGCCGGGAATCGAATCTGGATCTCACGGGTTTAATACGCGTACGTTAACGCTATAACCACGAGATATTTCTAGACAGTGTAAAGTTAGCTTTGTTTTTCTTTAGAATGAATATACTAGGATCAACCCTACATAGCCTTAAGCTTTAAACCAGTAGTTTCCAAGGGGTCGCGTCATGGAGGAAACTTGAAGAACAAGCGAGGGCATCACGAGTTAATAACAGAAATAAACTATAAAATTATCAATAAAGTCAAGAGGTGTTAAAGGTTTGATATTTTGCTTTTCTTGGAGTTCCATTCGAGATTTCTAAGTAATTGAACACGTAATAAATATAAACAGATGAAAACATGGTGAGTGGTTTGAGATTTGGAGTTCCATTCAGCAGGAATGCTATGTGAAACGTGAAACTACAACTTGACGTAAAATTCTAATTTCATAACGTGCCTCTCGAGAGTTAGAGGCGTATCTCATTTTCTTAATTTTTCCAGAAGACAACTTTAAACATTTTCTCATTGTTTATTCCATCGTCTTCTTTCAAAATTTCATTTGATATCCTTCGTTCAGGTATAACTTACGAGATCAAACTAAATTTTAAAAGCAGACGATAAAGTAAGCAATGCGAAAAGGCTTAAATTTGTCTCCTGGAAAAGTTAAGAAAATGAGATACGCCCCTTTGTCTCGAGAGGGACGATGAGTTCTCACCGGGAATCAAACTCAGGTCTCCAGCGCCTAAGACGTTTATCTAATCATATAGTCAATTATATTATTATTATTATTATTATTATTATTATTATTATTATTATTATTATTATTATTATTATTATTATTATTATTATTATTGAGGATTTGAGATTTCAATGCTGAATATAAATCATAGATTGATCAGACAGAAAAACACACATGGTCAATGAGTAGGAGGGATTAGCATGTATATGCAGACGCCAGGTAAACATGGTTGGAAACCACTGTTTTAAACATTATCACTTAAATTTTATAACCTCCCGGTTATGCTTCCTGCTTTGCCATGCTCTTCTGTGATATGATGTGAAAATTGTTTGTACAGACTACCCATCACAGATTTGAGTGTATTTTACGCATTTGATGACATAATTGCATCGTGAAACTTTTACAATAACATCTGTTACAAAATACTTCTACACGTCGAAAACAGTACAAACTGCAGGATTTCTTTTTATTATATTTATACGGAACTCGTGATCTGTAAATAGGTCTATTCCATCAGCGAATTTACATTCTGCTACGAATGCTTTCAAGAAATGAGTTGTTTCATCATTCACTGGGAAGTGTAGATACCTGAATAGCACAGAGAGTTAAATTATGAGTAAGGATAGTAGATCTCAAATCAAAAGCTTTAAAACAAGGCAGATAATTGTATGTTTCATTTGCTGCAGGTTTTGAAATGGGGTGCCAAAAGCAGGAAATTTACATGAAAGATTTAGTAATTTAAATTCGATTTTCGATTTGAATTTAGTGTACCTTTCAGCAGGATCCTATATAAGACATGAAGCTACAGCTTAACATGAGACCCAAACTGCGTATACTTCTGGCGGGAATCGAACCCTGCCCTAGTGCGCCCAACGTGCGTACGCTCCCCACATACCCATGAAGGATCTATATGTAGTAATTTAGGAACGAAAACAATCTTTAAGGAACTAGCTATGTACAAACACCTTTCATCTCTTTATATTTATTAAGTGTTTAATTACCTAAAGATCTCGAATGAAAGTCTAAGAAAGACAAAATATCAGGCCCGTAGTACCTAAAAGTTTATTGATAATTTTATAGTTTATTTTTATCGTTAGCTTGTGATCCCTCGGTGGTCCTTCAAGCCCTGTCCAGGAGGCTGGACCTCGGGAACCATTGTTTTAAAGTTTAAGGTGATGTAGAGTTGACCGTAGTATATTCATTCTAAAGGGAAACTGGGTTAACTTTACATTATCTAGAAATTTCTCGTGGCTATATCGCTAACGTACGCGTTTTAAGATCGTGAGATCCTTATTCGATTTCCGGCTTAATAGTAAGTGCTTTGGATTCCACGTGAAACAGTAGGTCCAAGTTTCATGAAAACCTTTTTGTTGAAAGGGGCGCTAAAGTCAAACGAAATATAATGCAATTTACATTATATACACCAGTTGTTATCCTTATCCGATTCATAAACAATACCAACTAATAACGGTCATCTAGCGCAAGTTAGTGCGCATTTCTCGTGCAATTGAAAGGAATACGGCTTATTTATACGACACTACAATGCTATTCGTCGCAAAATACTTCTAAACCAGATCTACGTTTGGATGCAAATGAAGACGAATGGGAGCGTGTACTGTAAAGTTAATTTGAGAAACATTTTGTATATGGTAAAAGTAACAAGGTAAAGATGTTTTCAATTTTGCATCATCAAGTCCTTTATGTAACTTTAAAATCAAAAGATGTTGCGTTCCAAAGTGCACGATTTCCTGGTATTTTTGTATTTTTGGTATTTTTGGTATTTTGGTATTTTTGGTATTTTGGTATTTTTGTCCTGTCATAGGACCACACAATTTCAAATCCACACACACACACACAACGGTAGCAACTTTAACTTCCGAGATGGGTGACGTGGAAATTTTGTTGTAGGTGATTTGACACTGTTATTTATATCTTCTATAGCAAGAAAGGTGTTAATCATGCATCATTGCCGGGAGGTTGAATCTCTCACCCCTTTCTCTTTCTCATTTTACATGAGCTTGGAAGATATTCGAAACCGACAACAATGAACCATTTCAAGGTCTTCAGTCTATTTATATTAGAAACTTGGAATTCTATTTATGACGGAAGTTGTTGTACATTGAATATTATCAATTTTTTCGTTTCTTTAAATATGCATTTATATGCAATAATGATATAAACATGCACTAACCTCCGAAATATGCAGATATATGCACTATTGAACTCTACCATTTTACCCCAAAACAGCTGAAACGAATTTCAGCTTAAAGAGCATATCAATATCATGCCGAAAAAAAAAAAACACGCAAATATGCAAACACCTGAAGTCTAGTCATGACTAGAGATGTGGGTCGGGTAAATACCCAATGGGTAGGTAAATAAAAAGTGGGTATTTACCCGGGTATTTACCCCTTTCGTATTTACCTACCCGAAAAATGGGTATTTTACGAAAGTTAATCTATTATGAAGTTTTAAGAATTGTTAACCATACCGGTGAAGTTTTTCTGGATTTTGGGGTCTCTCGAGCGTGGTTTCTCTTTCATTCACTATGAATATGCAAAATAGTAACAAATTGACCCTATTCAGGTGCGGTGAGGTTTTGCAGGGAATTTTGACCATGTCGCACCCGCGTTACAATTTTTGATATTATATGTTATTCTATGTTAAAGCGACATCTAAAACCATTTTTTAAAAATAATGTTTCTCGAAGATAATCATCATAGGTAAAGATGAGTTCAAAATATTGAAACGAATTTTTTGAAATGGGAAATAGTGGGAGTGAGCTGTTACAATTTTCAGATGAAGCCCTCGTGTACACCTATACATGCATCTAAGTTTGAACAACATCGATAGAGCCGATCTTGAGAAATAATTCACACAAATTTTCCGATTTTACGTCATTGCTTACGAACAAATCAGAGTTAAGAATCAGAGTCAGAATTGAAACTTGAGGGATTAATGTCTCCTCGGGGCACCTACATTACCATCCACTTGTCGTCTCAAGATTGATCTGGGGCTATTTTACTAATCCACCTGTGCCCTTTTTCACCAAAGTGTCAACGGTTTTTAAACTTGAATTAGTTTCACCAAGACTTAAAAAAAAAAAAAATAAGAAATTGTAGTATGACTTCAAGCCTGAGATTGTCCAAACATAGAAATCATATATAAACCACTTTGTTGAATCTTTTGGAGACAGCCTCAGTTTTAAATTTAAAGTCTCGATACGCCACCGTTTTTCAAGAACCCTATCAAGTTATTGTGTATTTTCATTTGAGAACAGATGTTTTGAGACTCCTTCAATCCAACAATTTTTCCCGAAATGTGAAATTTTGAAATTTTAAAATTATCATAAAACAACTCAAACATCCGACACACAAATAAAAGATAAACGAAGGCTGAATCATGTATCTACAGCATTACATATCAGAGGCTACAACTAGTTGAATAAAAACGATCAAAATTATCAAAATGTTTCCTAGTTCAACATTATGGAGTTCAAATTAATCATGAAAAGATTTTGCCTTATGCCTACTAGTTTCGAACTTAAAGGGACATTTTAGAGTAGTTTTATCATGAAAGGAGAAAGTAAGTTCGATATATTTGATGTAGTCACATTTATTATATGGAAAAATGTTGTAGGAAAAACATTACATCAATTTCCATCAAATAGCTACAGACTTTTCTTAATTTTTTATGGCTTCTTAGGTTGAACCTTTTAGGACTTTTGATAGAATCTTGATGTTGGTGTTTCTTAAAAGAAATGCCGACGTATAGAACGATAACGAAGCCTTACAGGAAGTATTGAACGAAAGCCTTGCGAAAGCGATCTTCATTAGTGGGTGTCCCCCTGTCACTTGTTGATCACCCTTTGTGGATTGAATTTTTAAAGTAAATTGTCCTTCGTATGCTCTCCCATCAAGGTATCGCCTGCCTATGATTTACTTGGATGCTCAATACAGTGAAATGCAAGGGGAAGTTAAAATGAAGTTAGAGGAATCAAGAAACCTAAATTTATAGTGTGACAGTTGGAGTAACTTGAGAAATGAATCTATCATTTATTTCATTTCAAAGCCTGAACCTGTTTTTGTTGATTTCGTGTTGTCGAAAGAAAATAAACACGATGCACATTACTTGTCTGAAAAGATTATGAAAGTTCTGTAAAAACATAACCCTGAAAATTTTTTAATAATCATAGAAGACAACGCGTCCAACGTAAGAGCAGCTTTTAAGTGAGTAAAACAGAAGTATCCTAGTATAGTATATTTGGGTTGTCTTGCTCATCTTCTCCATTTGCTTTGTTCTCACATCATCGGATGTCCATCGATATAGATATTACTGCGAAGTGTAAATTGATGTTAAAACAATGCAACTTAGCCATCACTTACAAGCACTATTTACACAAATCTCAAGGGAGAAAAGGGTTACAATTTCGTTAAGGTTGCTTGGATAAATAAGATGTTGAAGCTTGTCAATAAAACTGGACTTCAGACTCTTGCTGTGAGTGAGGAATCGTCATTACCTTCAGAAATCAAGAAAAGACTTCTTGATTATGTATTCTGGGTTTGTATATATATATAAAAAAAACTTGTAGCCATTTTGAAACCTATAGTGGATTTGATTAATTTACTTCGAGTAAAATGAGCCTCAGATAGACACTGTGCACTCAACATTTCAGAGCCTTCATCAAACTCTGACAGAACAGTTACCATCATCAATCCTTTCGAAAACAGAAGAGCAATCAATAATGGAAAAATTTAAAGAAAGAAGTGAATTCGGCTTGGGTCCAAGTCATCTGACTGCAGATCTCAATCCCACTTTCCAGGGCTGCAAATTGACCACTGCAGAATGGATTGATGAAGTAAACTTCGTTTGTGAAGTTGGAAAACAAACGGGATTGAATTCTGTTTTACTGAGAACACATTTGACTGATTGCAGGAACAAGGAAGGAATATGGGTAAGGAAGTTTCTGTGGGACGGACTGGAACAAATGAGCTCACTACTTTGGTGGAGAGGGTTTCGAGGCATCACTGAATTAGCTAATGTTGCCATTCGAATCCTTAGTGCTTCGGTTACATCTGCTGCCACAGAAAGAACTATCTTTACATTTAGCTGGACTATAGTAAAACAATAAATCGTTTATAATAGGAGAGGGCAGGGAAACTAACATATCTTTCATATAACTGGAAGATTTTCAATAAGAAATTGTCTGAAGTTTCATCACGGATGCAACACTCAGGACCAGGGTCAAGGAAGAAGTCATCAGCTGTTGGTATGGAACAGAACAATTAACCAGAGACATTGGAAGAGCACACAGAAGAAATGAGTGACAGAAGAAAATGAAGAAACGAGTGATAGTGATGTTGACACTGAAGCATTGTGTGATGATTCCCACTCTGATCTTACGTTTGATTTCGAGTAGGACGATAAAATTTGTAGTCGTTTTATTTATAGTGCTCCAAATATGGTAGAGGTTGTTCTAGGCTCCGAATATGCTGTTCTATACTGAATAATTTAGGTATAAATATTTCCTTCACTGCGTTACTATACAGCTTAACGTTGTTTATCATAATTATATTTTAAATATGCTATTGTAATAAATATTGTCACAAAGCATTATTGTTAGTGTTAAACTTCAATTAGTGAACACTTCTAAAAATCAGGAATTAGTTACTTAAGTGATTTACGAACCGTTATTTGTTATTTTATGGATAATTTTCTATCAACGGCGTATTTACTAAATAATTTGATCGACCAATTTATTAAATTTAGTTACTTTGATTATTCTACAACTTTTCTAATCATACAATTACTTCTACAGAATGGCAAATTAGGTAAATGCGTAATTTGTTTTTCTAAGTATTTTCTAGGTTATTAGGCTACTTACTAAAGTCTTGTTTCTTTACTTTGATATAACTATATCAACAACTTAGTTGTTACAGTGTAGTTCCTTAAACAGATTTAATTTATTAATTCAGTAAACCAGGAGTAAAATATAAGAAACTTATTGATCCATTTTTTTTTGCATAATTGACAATTCAGGACATCTCATTGCTATAGATAAAATAACAAAAACAACATTATTTTGCGTGAAGAAGGTAACCAGCTGTATTTGGAATATCAGTTCATTTTTTAATTATTAAAAAAATGTTTGTCATCATTACTATGCATTTTTTAAGGTGACGTAAACTTTAGATCCTTAAAATAGGAAAGTAATAATTAATAATTCATTTTCCGCGATTAATGAATTTGATCAATCAAACGAAAGATGGTTGTTCATTTTAGTTATAGAGATCCTTCTGTAACTTAAATAGTTTAGTTAGTGGGTTCATCGGTGATTTGAAAAACTGGAGAAGTTATTGGAAGATAAAAGAAGATGCGCCAGGTCGAGAAAAATGGAGAAAGCAGTTTCGTCAGACGCGAACCTAAGCAAGAACTTAAATTCCGTGTCACTAATACCAGCTGGTGACAGACAGAATATTAATTTGGTGACAACTGACTGACTGCATTTTGTTTAGTCATCGTCATGTTCTGTTATAAATTTTATATTTTCGTGTTGGTTTGATCCACTATTGAATTCTACCATGCAGCTGATTGGACGCCTCAAGGGCACACTAAGGTAGAATTCACGGGGTAGAATGGACAATAATTTTCCGTCAAGGGTAATAAAAGGAAATTTAGTGTAAGTATAAAGAAAAATAATGGTGAGTAGCTACAAAATCTGTACTGTGTTACTTAATAAATATCAAATTCATTCTTTATTTATTAGAAAAAAATGATTAATTAGGTGGTTATTTAATACTCAAGTGGCAAGTGATACAAATAACCATTATATTTTCATTGACAACGATAAAATCCATTTGTTGGTAATTGAAACATAAAATACCCACTAAAATACCCATTTTGGGTAAATACCCGGGTATTTACCCAGGGTATTTACTCGCTGAAATAAATACCCAGGTATTTTACATCCCTAGTCATGACTCATTTCATTTATTCCACGTATTCTAGATTATTCCACTTATTTTCTAAATTTGACTCAGCCTAGATCATATTTATTTAAATTTAAATTCCCAAGAAAATATAACATTCTATATTGTATAAATTTGGTAAACTCATTAATAATAACTAGGTATCAGCTGATCGACATTAACTGTAGGTTCATCATCCCATATTCAGTGAACAAATATTGTCCAATGTGATGTAAATTAACTATTTTTGTATTCATGATGATTAAAAAAGCTCATTATGTAAGGATAAACAAAAATGACTTTCACTTTGGACTGGTTATGAAAAACAATTTCATTGCTTTGTTAATGAGTCAGATCAACTATAAAAATCCATTCAAACTATAGGTCAAGAAAAAAGAAAAAATGTAATTTACTTTATTAAAGTAATGTCGGTACTAAGGCCTTATTCCTTACTTTTTATATTTGTTGGTATAAATTCCAAATTCAATGTTAATTTACATTATGCTCGACTCATTTTCAACATTTTTTTAAAACGTTTCTTATTAAAGCTCATTAGTTTACTGTTAACCCAAATTAGGAAGCTTTTTCTTTCATAAACAAGATGTTCTATCCCTGACCTCGATAATAGTATTTTTTAAAATTATTTTTAATAAGGGTTTGATAGATTAAGATGATTAAAAAAATGCATAAAGTTTTTAGTTAAATCTATCACGGACTGAATTAAACTTAGTTTCACAACCTTCAGTCAAAATTCCTATTAAAATTAGTAATTTCATTTTCTCAACATTTCTTTTATTATTATTTTCCAGTTTTCATGGATGTCCGTCCCTACAGACCAGAAATTAGAGCCAAATTCTTTTCCAGCAATACAGCATATGACTGTGCAAATACACTAAAGAAGTAAAATATAGTTTCGTTTGGTCTCATGGTTTAGGGGGGTCTTATCTTCCTAAAGACCTGGAATACCGAGGGAAGATAGGATTTCTTTTAACATGAAATCAGTCTTCAAATTTTATTATTATGTAATACTCCAACTAAAAGATCTTGGGTTCGAAACCCAATCAACCCAGCTATATTTTTTAAATCGCTTACTAAAATGTCAGACATTCTTTTAACGTCATGTGGTTTATATAGTTCACATTTCTGCTTCATTAGCATAGAGGAAAGAATCCTATTCTTTTTCTTTAATTTAATTTACATACGTGACGTCATATCCGGATCAGAAGCAGTGTCATATCGAGTCATGAACCATTTTCGCACTAGGAACGGAGAATTGAACGGTAGTGCTAATAAAATAAATTTTGGTACTCGGAATTTTGAGCCTGAATAAATTCTCTCTCTCATAGAAATGTTCCCTAGGTTCCTGTTTTACCAAAAACCTTATATTTGCAACAGAGACTAGCACACAGGCTTCCACATCCTCTCGTTACCTTTGAAGTATAACGATAACGTTGTATAAGGTATTTGCAATCTGTGCCAGCTTATAAAAAGGGGATCAGAGGCGAATTATTTGAGCAGTATTATGTATAAAGAAAAGAAAGACACACAAAGATATCGAGAGATTATTTTGTAATCGTTAACTAGAAAAAGGGTTGTTGCTATGGAAACGTAGTAAATAAGTGTGTGTATGTATGTAAACATCTTTTTAAATATGCCTAAAGTTGATTATGTTCGCTTCTCATGGTTGAATATTAAAAATCAGTTAAGAAAGTGATCAAACGTATGAATTATTTTGAAGATTACTAAAATTGAATTAACGAACCATCTTCTAAATTGGTGCCTCAACATCGAGATATATAAGTGTCGTTTTGGAGAATAGTAAAAACGGCTAACTTTCAACGTGACATTAGTGTTACCATTTTGAGAAGCGGTAAGGTAATACACCGAAATATGGGAATGAGTGCAATAGATAGTGATATAACTAGTGATCAAAGTGTGTATCCAGAAAAGAATCCTAATGACTGACATTTGACTGACATTTTAAGAGACTTAGCTCAGCAAATTAGGAACCAGTCTGAGCAAATTAATGATCAAGTGCGAAAAAGTGATGAAATAGCACAACAAATTAGGGAGCAAGGTCGACACTTTGATGAGAAACTAGACCAGAAGATAAACCAGCTAAATAAGGACTTTGATGAAAAGATAGCAAGATTAGAACAATGTAATGAAAGCAGATGGGATCTTATTGAACGTCAATTGAGTCAGACGATCCAACACATAGTAGGAAAATTTGAACAGTACGACGAAAAAATGGAAAAAATAACACAAAGATTTACGGAAGTTCAAGATTCAGTAGATGGCCTAGAGTCAAATATAAACGCTCACTCCAATCACATTAAAATATTGCAAGATGAAGTGAACTTTATCAAAGAGAAGTGTATTTCCGAAAGTGCATCCCAGGACAATGGATACATGAATGTGATACATCCTACACCTACTGGTTGTGAACCTACTCGTCATCCCAGACCGATTTTGGAACATACTGAATCTTCGAGCTGTGAAGAGAGTACGGATAGAGAAAGAAAACTGAGGCAAACATCCCGGCGTAAACACAACTCCAACAGATGTATGAAGACAAATACAGGTAAACCGTTACGATTCAGCGAAGTTAAGTCGCTTACTAAATTTAGTGGTGTGCCGAAAGATATCCCCGCTAGGGCATTTCTTGAAAAAATTCAGGATGAATGTGAGCTCATGGGTGTAAATGAGTCTCAGTTTTTGAAATTATTGCCGCATATACTATTACCACCCTGTTTAACATGGTTTAAAGCTATCAGGGGCAGTCTTCGTACATATTCAAATTTCAAGAATGCGCTCCTATCAAATTATGAAAATGATTTTATGATAGTGAATAGAGATGCCGTCTTGCGAACGAAACATTTCAATCCAAAATTACACAGGAGAATTACAGAATTTGTAGTATCTAGATATAATGAGTTAAGATCACTAAATCCAAATCATCCAGAATCCCGAATTATAGCTTCCATTAGAATCTTATTGCCATTTCGACTACAACAGTTGTTAATGTCGACGCAGTGCATTAGCTTTAATCATCTAATTATGCTTATTCAGAATTACGAAAGTCAGTCGGCAATACAGAATAACAATAGAGTGCAAGATAGAGGTCAGGGTAATTTAGTACGTAATCAGACACAATATGCTTCTGTCCTTAATGTAAATATACAACCTGAAAATAATGCTAATGTCCATAGTTTTAATAATAGAATGAATAATTATAATCGTACCGATAATCAAACGCAACCTAATCATAGAAATGGAGCTAGGAATTTTAGAAACAGCAACAGGAATTTCAGTAGAAGTAATAATTATCACCGATTGTCACAAAATCAATTTGCATAAGGCAGGAATTCTGTAAATAGGAATCAAAATATGGTAACAGTGCCTAATCGACAAGGAAGTACTATAGATTGTGGGATACAATGTAACTTAAATAAAATTATAAATCAACGTAATTTAAACTAGAGTGTGCTGATGTGGGAGGGGTTAAACCCATGTCAGCATCGAATACTTCTAATCAATTTTCTGATTGTGAAACTAATTTAAAACTTTTAGATACAAATGCCGTTTATCAATATGTACCAGTTGCCAACTGTTTTTGGAGATTTGATGATGATATGGATGTAAATCTAGGTAATATTGACAAAGATTTTGTCTTTTTAAAAACCTTCTGTACGGCGAGAATTGATATAACAGTTAACGAAATTCCTATTCATGCCTTAATTGATACAGGAGCTACTGTTTCGCTTTTATCATATGCTTTTTGGCGAGAAATTACTAAAGACTACTCGAACCCAAGACTACAGAAAATAGATAATTTGTTATTGGTCGATTATACTGGTAAACACAGGAAAAGAGTGTTAGGTAGAACTCAAATAGAAATAGGCACACAACATTTTAAAATTATGATTCCTATATTAGTTATTAACGAGCTGAATGAAAAAATATTAATTGGATTAGATTTTTTAACGCAGCTGCGTACCGTACTGGATTTTGAAAATAAAACTTTTACTATAAGAACGTTAGATGATGCGATTATTCAAAAACTAATTCCTGCTCAAGATAGTATTGCATCCCAATGTCAGCCTTTTGGAAATAATGTTTTTAATATTAAACTTAATGAGCTGGAAGAAAATAATGTCACTAATATGATAAATGAGTTGCTAATGATGGAAGATGATGATTTCTTTTGTAAGTGTGAAGACGAAATTTTAAATTCATTAAGGTTTATTGATGAGGAAGTTACTTCATCCTTTAGAGACATACTCTATAAACATAAAAAGGTATTTTCACGTGAACCAGTCTGTTGTAAAGATTTCGTATACAGTATTGAAGTGGACACCAAAGACCCCATCGTAACAAAACCATATATTATTCCATACCGTTTTAGAGATAATGTGCGTAAGCAAATAGCTGAAATGTTAGCTCAAGGAATAATACGACCTTCCCAGAGTATCCATCTCAATCCATTACATTTAGTGCCCAAAAAGGATGGAAAAAATCTGAGAATTGTTATGGATCTCAGAAAACTGAACTCACACATTAAGTTACAACAAGTGAGATATCCCCCCGTAGATGAGATCCTTGGTACATTACAAGGTAACACTGTGTTTGGGAATCTGGACTTAGTCATGACGTATAATCAAGTTTTATTAGATAAAGATTCAAAACCATATACCGTCTTTTTGTTTGAAGGTCAGCTGTATGAGTACTATCGTGTAGTATTTGGACTGATTAATGGCAGTGCGGCATTAGTATCTTATCTGAATAAAGTACTGAAACAAGACCTACGCAATAATGTAGTATATTATGCCGATGATATTTTGATTATAGATAAAACCCCAAAAGATTATTTGAAAAACCTGGATTTAGTTCTCGAACGATTAGGAAATTTTGGTTTAACAGTAAACATTGAAAAGTCTAAGTTCTTTCAGAGGTCTATAGAGTTTTTGGGTTACTTGATTGACGTCAATGGAGTGTGCTATATCGACTCAAAAGTACAAGCAATTAGAGATCTACCAACTCCCACAAATTTAAAAGAAACTCGGCAGGTATTAGGTCTTTTTAATTGGTTTAGGAGATCCATTCGTAAGTTTGCTGAACTTGCCGAACCTTTGTTCTCTATTACGAAGAAAGGAGTACCATGGCGATGGGGAGAGGCACAAGAACAAAGCTTTCAACGTTAAAAAACCCCTATAATGAGGAACATTCGTTTAAACTATCCTGATTATAGTCGTCCTTTTTATGTTCAGTGCGATGGAGCACTTACAGGCATTTTGGTATACTTTGGCAACCAGGGATTAATAATAATGAACCATCAGTGATACATTGTGTAAGTCGGACTGTAAAAAATGCGGAAAAGGTATATACCATCACTGAAATCGAATTATTGGCGGTGCGGTTTTCTTTGCAAAAATTTGCTCCTTACTTAAGTGGATGCCATTTACCATAGCTCATTATGCCATTTGAAGAAAATACAGGGATACAAAAGTCGTTTGTTAAGATGGTCCTTAGAAATGCAATCCTTTGATTTCGAAGTTAAACATATAAAGGGAATAGATAACGTGCCTGGGGATACACTATCCCGATTATTCCCTAGTGAAAACCATCATGTACTATCAATAAATGTCTTCAAAATTTTACAAGAAGAAATTTCCAACATTTCTGTCGACGAATTGCAAAAATCTCAGAGAGAATATAAACCATATGCTAAGATCATTCAACATCTGACTTCATGTCCAGATAAATGTGATTGCCCTCGTTCTTGGAACACTCTGTATCGTATGTCGAACAATGTTTTGGTAATTAAGGATTTTAAATTTGAACATCGAACCAAAATTTGTGTCCCACATAAATTGGTGCCCCACATATTGAAAGCTTATCACGATGACTGGACATTTTGGTTATCTGAAGATATATTCTCCTATAAATAAATCTTTCTATTGGAAATCATTTAGATCTCAGATTAAAAATTATATTAATGATTGTTAAGAGTGTATGAGGATCAAGTACAACTATCGTTCTATATATAAACCTATGATGTCCATAATACCTGAACGACCACATTCATTCATCTCCATAAATTTATACGAACCACTTCCAAGAGCTTCCATGGGCGAAACCTTTTGCTTACTGTAATGGATATTTTCACCAGATACATAGTAGCATATCCTTTGCGAAGGGCAACTGCATCAGCGATAGTTAACCGTATTTTAAATGTATACATTCCGCATTGCGGCCCTGTTGAACATATATTATGTGACAATGGTGGACAATTTATTAGTCATGTGTTCTTACGTGGTATGAATAATGCAGGTATCAAAGTGCATTTCGTGACACCGTATCATCCCAGCAGTTCTGTTGTGGAGAATATTTACCGACATCTAGGAATGATGTTTCGACATTGTTGTCGTAATAATCATAAGGACTGGATCAAATATGTGACTGAAATCACATATTTTCTAAACTATTCGGTGTCTGATACCCTTGGAGTGGCGCCTGCCAATATTCACAATGGTACGGATTACGTAGCAACAATTGAACAACATTTTGGAATTCGACTCGACACGACAATAACAGTGAAATAGATTATTCTCACCTGGTAAGCATGATCCATTTACGGAGAGTACAGAAATTTAAATCTCGAAATTTGAAAATCGAAGAGCAACAATTGGGAAAAGTTAAAATTCAGCCTAAAGATTTGGTATTTGTACGATTACATCCTCAGAGTGACGCTACATTAAAAGGGATATACAAATTTTGTGATCTGTACGCCGGACCTTATTTATGCTCTGAACAACTCAGTCCTAAGGTATTTGAACTTGTGGATATAAAAACGGGAAAAACTTTAGGACTACGGAATGTTGATGAAATTAAGTTATGGCAGCCTACTGAAAGTACTAGGAAACGGTGGTTAGATGTAGTCAAAACTTTAGTTCCTTCTGAGGTCATGACGCAAGCAAATATAAATATCAATTGATGAAAAAAATAAACTTTGTCATTTTATCGTTGAATTTCCAGAATTGTGTATTTTATTTGATGTTTTATGTTTGTGTTTCATGTCTTTTATAAGTTCTCTCATAATTACTTATATGAATATTATAAATATTTAAAAATAAAAGATCATAATTTTAATGTAAACGTATGAAGGTAGTGACAGATATATAAAATAGATGCAACTTATTATATGGAAAGAATATGAATAATGAATATCGAATCTCTTAATTTTTCAAAGTTTATTAATGTATTAAATTATACTTCTCAATGTGTTTATATGTTCTAATTTTGTTGCCTTCTTATCCTACTAATATTTAATATTATAAAGGTCTTTATTTGTAATTAATGTTGTTTGAACATGAAGGAAACTATCAGTTAGACTTAATTTTTGAATAGCCTCATCGACGATAATTGTAATTCAACGTTCTTAGTATTGATATATATTGATAAATATATAAATGTGTAATGTTATAATATGTTATATATATATATATATATATATATATATATATATATATATATATATATATATATATATAAATGAAAAAGTAACATATTTGTATTAAAAGTGATATTAAGTATATACGAGGGCTATTCAAAAGATAGGTGCTTTATAATCTTCTACCCAGAGTTCTTTCCTTCATAGGAAAACTATTACGGAAGTCCCTTCCGGACGACATTCTATAACGATAACGTTGTATATAGTATTTGCAATTTGTGCCAGCATATAAAAAGGGGATCAGAGGCGAATTATTTGAGCAGTATTATGTATAAAGAAAAGAAAGACACACAGAGATATCGAGAGATTATTTTGTAATCGTTAACTAGAAAAAGTGTTGTAGCTATGGAAACGTAGTAAATAAGTGTGTGTATGTATGTAGACATCTTGTTAAATATGCCTAAAGTTGATTATGTTCGCTTCTCATGGTTGAATATTAAAAATCAGTTAAGAAAGTGATCAAACGTATGAATTATTTTGAAGATTACTAAAATTGAATTTACAAACCACCTTCTAGAAACTGAATTTTTATTTGGAGGTAATATCCAAATGATTTATTTATATTAAAACACGCATATTCATCTGTAACAGAATGGACGGAAAATAAATTTATGGGACCTAAGGATCTAGCTTCAATTTACTCTGAAAAGCAGTCTAGTTTTGTATGACCAAAAGTGTAACATTATGTATTTTTCTATATTGTGCTGAAATGGCCATCAGTCGTATTAGCTCAGATGTTAGACTAAATTTATCAATTATTTTAAATTTTAAACAACGGAATATAAGCAGGAATGAGAACTGAAGACTCACACGGAACTTACATAATGGAATAGTTATTTTTGTGCATAAATGAAACTGAGTTAATTTAAATAAAATAAAAGCCAATAATAAATAAATAAATACATAAATAAATAGACTTAATTAATAAAATAAAGGCCAGCTTAGTTGAAGGTAGAAGAGGAAGTGAAATAAAGATTTAACTAAAAGAATAGTGATGAGCACTTGCCTTAAATATTCGTGGTCCTTGTTGAGATCGGTCTCGTGAAAAGTGCTGAAAGGATTCCTCTCTGTTTTTCCACTTCCTGGCTGGAAATTGAAGAAACCAAATGAAATTGACGTCTGGATTGATACGCCGTAAAATCTGCCAGGAGCGATGAATGGAATTGCGAAATTGTTTGTTGTCAACCAGTGGATACTCTTCATGGATTGCTTCTGCGGCCTTAATCTTTAGCCCTTCTAGACTCAAGTAGCCCGGAGTTAACCTCTCTCTAAATTGAATCTGGGTGTTGTACATTTTGTTGTTACACACTTGATAGACTGTCTACGACTACTTCTTGAAAACGAGTCTCAATTGGTTTTGTTGAAAGAGGACATTGACGCTTGCGATCATTCAACTAGAAAACTCTTACAATCGGAAAGAAATATCATTTGGTGATAAAGGAATACTAGTCTTTTATTTATTGGCTAATTTACAATAACAAAGTAACTATGGTGGTTTATACATTTGTGCTTATTTGAGAATGTACAAGCATGATAAAAAGTTTTGTGAAGTTGAATTACTAAATTAAATAAAAATTAAAATAATTTGATTTTAAGACTGATTGAAATAGTGTAATAATTGTAATGTAATTGCATTTTACTTTTGACACAATATAACAATAACGTACATCGCTTTAGGATACTGCACGATATGTATGCTACTGCTTTTTAAATGATTCATGCTGAAGGCAAAACTGGATATTTTAAAGAAGGTTTAGTCGTGAGATATCTTCTGTTCTGCAATGGTTCTGCAATGGTTTTATTATTATTATTATTATTATTATTATTATTATTATTAAGCTTTGAATTTGAATTTAGTATTTTCGTTTTCTCTAGTATCACTGTCCTTATATAAATAGCTATTTCTAGGTGATTTGAGCAATTTTGAAAGTAAAGTCTTGCTTACGTGGATACAAATTTATTTATTTATTAAATACAAAATTGCTTATTTATTTCTTCAATACAAAAATGAGTACAAATTTGAAAAAAATAATGGCTTATTATTTACACCAAAGCATCCCTCATTATATACATATATCTCTAGGTACACTTTGTTGCCAGGCTAAATGGTAATTGGGAGGTAGTACAAGTAGATTGCTTTTATTCCACAACTACCAAAGTGAAAACATTAACATCTTCCTGAACTCATAAATTATTGTTCACTTCATTACTTTGAAAACGAATTTTTCACACTTTTCTTCAGAAATTTAGAACAATAATCTATTTATCCCGTCTTACTTTATTTTGTGATAAATTATTGTACTATCAGACGTACCAAAGTCGAATATCTAAAAAAAAGAAGATATCTACAAACAGGGGCGGTCTAAGGAACGGACAACCCACGCTCAGGGAGTGCTTAAACCAGTCTCAAAAAGTAAATTTTATAATGTGTTTGCTACTGACTTTTTATGTTTATGCTCTTACATAATTTTTCTCCACTCCACCATCGAAAAAGAGTTTCGTAGTACTAGGGTGCTGTGTCGACAAATGGAGACATGGCATTTGGAAGAAGGAGTGGAGGGAGACTTCGTATTTGTTATAGCGGCCATGTTCTTTGTGAAATTTTCCCAAGTAATAAATGTATGTAATTTTATATATGTAAGTCATTTAAAATAGTATTGAAGTGGGAAGATGTCAACTGAGTTCGAAATTTTCAAGACATTGACATAGATGTCATTGTCAAAGATTTTGCAAACAGAAATTTTGGAATTTTATATCGTAATTGTTGAGAGGTGCTGAAAGCAAATCTAATTGTTTAATTTGTTACTAATTTTCTGTAATAGTAAAATTTAACTTTTTCTTTAGGTTTGCTACGCTGTTAATTTTCACGCCTGAGACAAAACGTAGCAAAATTAGGCAGATAATTTGAGTAAATTATTCTAGAATTTAACGTACTTCTTTTATGGAAAAAAATATATTGGCGCTTTTTCATAAATTTCCCTAAATTGATTTTGATATGGTTTATTTACTTACCAAACTTACGAAAGTTACAGGATTTCTAATACTTGATAAAATTTGTTATTAATCTTTAGTCTTGTAAGAGGGTTCAGCTTTTGTAGAAATTCATAAGATACGTTTTATGAATGCTATTGACTTCAACTACTAAGACATACACAAAAATTGTTATTTATATTTCTGTGCGTAAAACACGTTCAATATGTAAAATGTATTTTTAGGTATTTCACGTTATTAAAATAGATTGTTACATATAGCCAGCCAAGTTTAGTATTTCATTTGAAAATAATTCATAATTAGCTTAAAAATTCAGGATCAGTTCCTTTACATGCATAATGAACCCCGAAAAGCCTCCTAATTTTCCATCTCCACTTCCATCCAAAATGGCGGATAAAAGATGGCCGCAAAGCACTTTTGCCTTGTTTGATGTTTTTCCACATATTTAAATTAACAATAAACATATTTCAATTATGAAGAAACCTATATACTCTACAAGAATTACTACTTCGATGTATGATATAAAATGACAAATAAAGCAATTCTATATGCGTATATATTAATTTAATTTATGCCGAAAAGCAACATTTTTGTGCTCTTAAACTTTAGCTGAACTTATAAGTTGGGTACATTTATAAATCGAGAAATAAATGTTTCTTGTAGGGATTTTTGTACAGTTTATAGATGAAAAATATTGGCTAGTCATTCTCATCATCATCATCTTCGTAATCATCGAATCCGTAAGAAGGAGAAGCTGAATTTTTACTGATCTCTCCTAAGCAAGAGATACAAAATTTGGAACACTGCATGACTGCCTTTCTGAGTTGGCATGTTTCGTCACAGTCTCTTCTTGCTGTTATTTTGTAGTCATAAGATATAGTTCTAGAAGTTGTTCAGAAGGTGTAAGAAGCGTTGAAGGCCCTGAGTTCAATCCACCTTTTTTCATGAACCATCCCCATTCGGTAGGGTTGAAGTTATTCATTTGCCACTCTGGCCTTGAAGATAAAACCGAAGTGAATATTGTGAATCTGTTGGATTTGTTGGTGGAAGAGTTGCCAAGTTAAATTTTGAACAAAGAGTTTTATTACTTCCTTATTGTGTCGTATGTATCGGAGGTCATCCACAGAATTAGGTTTAATTTGTTTTCCTCCAAAAAATGTTTAGGAAATGTTTTTCCAACTACTACTACTTCTTGGTGATCACGTTGAGGGATGTTGAAATGTGAAATCAAAGAACATAGTTCGTCATTTTGCTTTATCTATTGAAAGCTGTATATTTCCCCTTTCTGTAAATTACGGACGTAGTGTCACATCCAGTGGCTGCGTGCAGGAAGAGAAGGACGTTCTTCATCGGCCGCAGAGCTTCTTGTTTTGTGGTTACGTCGTAGCATTTTCAATCGTAGGTAGTTATTTGGGGTACAAAAAGTACAGTGATATTCCTGGGATACTTAGTGCAATTAGAATTTTAAGCAGATCTGTATCGGTACCTTTTACTGCAACTGGTCTGTCACTGGTTTGAGTCTCATTTATTGCAATTGAGCAATTTAGTGAATCTGCGTCTCCATCCGCTTGAACAACAGTTATTAATTCGGACTGGAATTAACCCATCATCATTTGAATGGTGCCATGAAACTTCGCAAAGAAAAAAATAGCTTGTTTAGTCGCTGCCATCATGGTTTCGTCAAAGGCAATCGTCGCAGACATTTTTGTCATATCCTTCTATGTCTTTCCACACTTTTAGTTGACAAAGCGCAGGTGTATCCATCAGAAACCACTGCCTCACATGACAAGAAGCTTCTCTGTACAAATCTAGCATATTTTAATCATAGATCTCTGTAGATGTAAGATTCACACCAAACCAATGCGTGCAGAAGAAATCCTTCATCTGCAAGGGACTAGTAGCTTGATGGTACATTAACACTTGCCCCAACTGTTTCAATGAGAGCTGCTAAAGTTTATTTCACATTCCTCCTCAATTTCACATTCCTCCCACATACCACATTTTCATTGCTTCCTGATCATCAATGTATTGGTCAGGCAAATATTGGTATAACTCTTTTTTACCTATGAAGCTTAACTTTCCTAAAGGAACCACCTGCAATAGAGGGTAGTAGTTTTTCACGAAATTCTTTTACACTGTCACAATTCGTTTTATCATCATCAACCCAGTAGCTATATTTATCAATAAGTGCTTAGGATAATTGTTGTTGAAAGGATTGTGAAGCAGAAGAAAATTGGATAGCTTTGTCAAATCAGAGTCATTTCGTGACTGTCTGGATGGCCGAAATTCAACATGTTCGCATTCTGAGGATACAACACGTTTTTAACAAAAATCTTCCAAACTTCTGATACTTTCATGTTTATAGAGCATGAGGAAGCCCATCTTGATAAAGCAGAATCAACCATTCGTACCACCGTTACTTTCATGGATTTCATAATATACTGTTCTAGTATCATATCTGGCGATACGCCACTTCATACTTTGTCTTATCTTCGAATAGTAAAATAACCTTCAGTAAATTCTCTGAATTCAACGTTGTCCATTTTTCCATTCAATTCTTCCATTTGCTGTACGTATAATTGGGCACATTTGGCACAAAACATGTGACCTACGTGAAAATAAGGCATCATCGATTTAATACAATACAAATATAGCTCCCAGTCTCCAACTCGATCTGTTTGAATGTAGAGGATATGTTTGACATGTTCCATGTAATCACAAGTTTTCAGTTCTCCAGAAGTTTCCATTTTCTGCATTCCATTCAACAACGTATTTCAATTGTTTTCGTATGACCTAATAATACTGCACTGTTTACAACCAATGTTATTCTTTTGGGAAATTAAAGAAAATACTTTGTTGCTTGTAGTTCAGTCACAGTTTGATCAAACTTGATTCAATTATTTCATTGGAATATACAAGAAACACACATATATGATATTAACATATTGTAGACACCACAGAAAGATTGGAAACCACAGCAAATTCCATTTATCGCGGAGCGCTTCTTGAACAAATACAAAACGGGACATGTTTTACTAGAATAGATAGCACGATGTAAACAGTGACGGAACCCTGATATTGGTTGGGAAGGGGGGTTCCAATATTTTTAGAATTTATTGAATTTATGCTGTTTAGGAAGCCACTTAAATCTGAATTGACATATGGAAAAGTAACGTAGAAACATTCATAGTTATCAATCAAGTAGCTAACTGTACACAAAAAATTTTAACTTTGAGATTACAATGACCGTTTGAATAAATATCAAATATGCTATCCATTTTTCAGCGGAGCTTCACTTTTTTAAACATTCGTCCGAAAACAAAAATATAAAGAACTTTCTAATTACTTCGTACGATTTACAAATTGTTTCAAAGTTATGAGGGTAACCAGATTAACATTACATTGTATACAAGAAAACATTTGCATTTTCACGTGAAATATCTGCCTATACTAGCCCTACAGCTCATTTACAATTCTATCGGGTAAATCTAGGTTTAAATCACAACAGTCATCCTTGCGGAATACACAAGTTTTTACGCAATCGAAAAATGATGTATTTTTTGACTGAGATATGGAGAAAAACACCACTTATGACTTGTAGAGCTTGGCAGCCATCTTTGATCTACCATTTTGAATGGAAGCGGACATTGAAAATATGGTCACTTTTCAGGATTCGTTCTATAAATCTCTAGGAGCTAATCCTGCAACTATAAGCTAATTATGAATTTCTTCCACATCCACTGTATTTTTGGCCTAAATTTACTGAGTCAGATATATGGAAGAATAACTCCTGACGTTATTGATATAACAAATCAATTTAAAATATAGCAGTAACCGTGTTACCATTAGTTGTATTCAATGCTGTGCGATATTTTTTTAGTTTATACAGATCAGTGCATAAATAATAATAATAATAATAATAATAATAATAATAATAATAATAATAATAATAATAATAATAATAATAATAATAATAATAATAAAATGAAATTGATACCTTATGTATAGTTTTAAGTACTAAATATACCTGTATCATGTATTTGAGTATTAATTCTTCTTTTAGAAAAATGGGTTTAAAATATTAAAATCAATGTAATAAAGTGTAAAATATAGGCTAGGACAAGGACCAAAAAGTCACTTTGCCAGGGTAAAAGAAAATTTGCCTTGTTCCGACCCTGTCTAGAAAGCTCCAAATGTCCCTGTTTTTCTCCAAAACATATGTTAAATATCATTTCTGTGAAATTTTACAAAAATACTATTATTAGTCATCGATACTCAACTAATGGGAATAATCTACTGTAGGGGAGACCGGGAAAAATTGTAACAAATTTTACATATTATTTTTTTTCTCACATGTTTTTGCTCCAATGAGTGAAAATTATAAAATATCTTAAGTGAAGCTTTGTTGTTATATTCATGTTTTTCATGCACGACAATTACTAATATGGAAAGTTACGAAGCATTTTATGACATCATCTGTTTTGTTACAAACGTCACCTCAACTAGGCAATACCTACCCTACCTACTCTATTGTTATTTTCAAGTCCTAATGATATTGCACTAATGGACACACACTCTGCATTCGTAACCGCTATACACATCCCTCACACAATGACGCTAACAGAGAACGCGCTACTATGCAACAGAGACTAAGTAAAACAAGAGAAAAGTTACATTGCTGATTATTTCCGATGAATAAGAAAGGGAACCTATTTGACAAATGAGTCTTTGATACCTCCCAAGATGACAGGTATCATGTGACGGAAAATTTGGAACACCCTATATATATATAAATAAATTAGGTACGGTAGATAGACATGTATTTTCTGATATAAATTTTTAAATTTTTGGTCGTATTTCGTGTCAATAGGAAAAAAATGGTGTCTTGGTTAGTTTAGGTCAGTTCGCAGAATTGTAGTATATAGATTTTTGTGTCATTTTATATTTTTTTGTGTGTTTTATGATTTTTCGTGGTAAAAACTTCATATTTCAGTGTTTTTCATGTCTTCAGAACATTTTTCTATTGAATTTTGCAATTAGAAATCATCTATAAGAGTTTTATAAATTTCTACGTAAATTTTAGTAATTTCTATTTTCTATATTTTCGGCCATCTTAACATAAATTCTCAAAATTCCTTTAAATCGAACATTACTTTCTTCTACATGCATCATCTGACGTAAAACGAAGAATTATTAGGTGTCAAAAGTTAATTGGTCAGTATTTTTCATCTTAAATCACGATTTGCTCATCCTATTGTTGTCGAGATTTATCAGCCAATCCCCGTAATCATCTTTGTGAGACAGACGCCTTGAAGAGTAGCATCCATAGTGGATGATACAGATTTATCAATGTGAGCAATTTTCGAAGAAATATAAAAGATTTTGGGATTATTCGAAGAAAAAATTAGTTTAGAAAAGAAACGAAAGTGGTGAATATTAAAAGTGGTCATATAAAACACAAAAAGACCGACTGACGGAACGAAACGAGGGCAAAATAGGAAGTTGGTGCTTCGGTGCTGTAGGCCTCATGGCGGAGTAACTCTGTTGTGATGAATTGGTATCTTCTGAGGAAGACTATTTTTTGAATCCACTATTGTGTTCGTGGTTAACGAACAGTGAAAAACGAATAAAGTTAAAATATAAATACACATATCCAAGTATCTACAGAAGGAACTGTGCGAAGAGACCGAAAACTGGAATGTTAAAGTGAAGCCCAGTCATCCTATTGTCCACGTTCGATGTCCGGTGGAAAGAATGGAACCCAGACCTTCCTTTTGGTGTGAAATTGGTCCTGAAAATTTGTATTCGAGGTTGTGAGTATAGGATTATTTGGAAAGTGTAAACAGAAAACGAGGTTAGTGCACCAAATTCATTCTACTTTATAATACAGTTTGACGATCAACAAATTATTATGTTAGTGATAGCCACCATTTGCACGATGTGTGAGTAATAACTTTGTCCCTATAGAGCTGCTTTTCGAGCATTCACATGTAAACCAAAACAGTTTCTCTTTGGAAAAAGGGGGTTCCAACTAATTTGTCTATTGATATCAGAAATATCCTTGGAATTCAAAAAGAGCTGTTACCTGTAATTGATTCAACATCTAGTCATCCAGAGCAAACACGATGTCGAATGTGCCCTAGGAATAAGGACAGAAAAACTAAATCTTTTTGTTTCAGATGCAAAGAGGCTGTTTGTGCTGAGCACAGAAAGGAAGTCTGCATTTCGTGCAGTAAGGAACAGCTGTGTCTGTTCAAAAATACATACAAACTCCTATTGTGTATTCTTGTAACTGATAAAGTAAAATAAATATATTTAAGTTCGTGTATTATAATTTTAGTAGCGTTAATTATATGGGGTGCGCTGGCACCCCACCTGTGTATGCACGTAAGCTTTTTTTGTCTGTGTATTCCAGTGTTAATAAATATTTCCGTTGTTAATAGAAAGCTGTGAATAAGATTCTTCACGCCAACAGAAGAAACCTCCATTCTTACGCAAACAATACCTTACATTTAAAACTTTTTTGGGTCTGTAAATATTAAGAACAATACAAAGATTAACACAACAAAAAAATTTTGCTACCAAATTACAATGAATGAAATAAATATCATAACTTAAACTCTATTTCTAACATCAAGATATTACTAAATGTCGATATTGGTGAAACACACGAAACTAGATATCGAAAAGATGGAAGTGTAAAATATTCTTTCATACATATTGGATAGGCAACCAAGAGTGCCATATCGTAACGTATTGGTACGAGGTTTGGTTTATAATCTTGATTCTTATTTAATCTAGATCGGTTTAGCATTGAGAAGGTCATGAATTCGAACCCATCGGCATACCATACTGTCTGCACTTCCAGCGTTCTTCTTACTTTAGGCAAATGTCGGTATGATATCTTGTAAATCAGCTATGATCGACGTCCTTCACAAATCCGTCCCTTCGTTGTTGTTACAGTAGTGGAAAATAGCTCGGAATTTCATCTGCACTTTTGCGTGAAATAATATACACTTATATTTACTGTGATGTACCTAATCTTTTATTCCCCCTGGCGTCTAAGCCTGATGATTTTTTTCATCTGGCTCACAACAATTTACTTACCACTCTCTCATTTTCATTTTATTGATATAAATTACTTATTAGGCTTATTTATTTTCATATTATGTGAACGGATGTTACACTTTGCTTTACAAATTCAAAGTTATCAATGGTGTTTGATTTTTTTTTCACACAAGCCTTTTTCTTATGTGTGACTGAAATTATATATTAACCTACCAGGTACCCAGGCTACGTTCGATGTATATTTTAATACTTTGTAATTTTGTTCACATCACACTGTTGGGGCAATTTGCGCATATGCGAATTTTACCCGTACATGGATCTCTGTATTTTCAACCAAAACATAAATAAACATTGTGGTTATTGACACTGACACACTGGTCTTGTCACACCCATAGGCACAACAGCGTTTCACAAGCCGGTCTTTGTACTTGACGCGCATGCCTGTTGATTATCACAACTACACACAGATTTCTTCTAGTAATCGTTTGTACCACATCCTAATGTTATAATAAACACTACTGAAATACACCAATAACACTTGAAATCCTACTTACCATCCAATTTGTCCTGTTTGCCTGCAACAACTCCTTTATACCTCTCCCTTCAACAAAACACTCACCATGTTAGTCAATATTGCCAATTCAAGATTAAACATAGTACTGCGCATTTTCCCCGAATGTGCATTTTCCCCATAAATACTATACTACTCTTTCATCCTGTAACGAAAAACACCCTTAATCCCCCTTCTTTTTCAGAATGACCACCCCGGGCCAAAATCCGTACTTGAAAAGAATGAAAAGGACAGCACACCTCTATCCTTCAAAATACAGACCCGCCCACCGGGGGAATAATCCTGAAAAAAAGCGAGGAGAGCTTTCGCCGGTACTGTATTAAAAGGCCGCGTAGCGCACCCAGAATATGTATATGTATAACTCTCACCTTTAATTTATGAAATTGCAAGCAAAATTTCTCAGTTGTTTTAAGGAAGTTACTTAACAATGACAAGCCTACTATTTCAATTTTAACAAGGATAAACAATTTATTATAATAAAGAAAAAATAAAACAATAAAACAATAAAAAACAAATAGTACACAAAATATTAACAATTGGATATTAATAGTAATAATAATAATAAACAATCTTACTGTTTCTGGTGGAAAAACAGCCTAGCATACATTTAAAAAAAAATCGCCATTCCATCATGGCCTACACCCACCACTAATTTTGTCTTTCAGTTATCTAATTTTTCAATCAGCAATATTTTACACTTGCTCGTGACTAAATATGACAATCCATAAGTATTTATCATTTTTCAAATACATTTTTGCATACTCACGAAATTTCCAATGATAAATTTCTCACCAATTTTCACAAAAAAAAAAACAATAATTTAATTTAACAAATTATAAAGATCAAACACTACATACCTCGAACAGTGACCAACTGACGATCTACGTCAGTTGATCCATGGCTTCCATTCCGGGTTCAAAACCAACCAATCACAATCCGGATTTTAGATCACGAGGACCTCGTCATTTTACATTACCAGCTGGTACCAGATCTTCGAATATATTTTCTTAATACAACACAAACCTGTTTTTGAGACCAAAAAGGTAGGATGGAAAAGGGCGAAGGGAGAATAAGGTCGTATGTCTCCATAAAAATAAAAGATGGCGCCATCTACTTCCTAATAAATCCATAATAACAAGTGACCCACATATTCGTGACGAACCACGTCGTCACACATCCCCCTCCGTAGATGAAAAATTTTACCCAAAGAATTTTTTTCATTACTGACCAATTTTTAATAAAAAAAACAAGTTAAATCATCTTAACCAGATTTGAGGAGTACCTTACACATTTTACAATGAAGATGAAATAAAATGATGATGGAAAAAAGTGTTAGTAGATGATTGATTGATTATGAAGGTGAACAATAACAACAAAATATACACACAAAACCGGTACCCTCAATTCTCATTATGCTTTTCAATTTTCACTGATGTTATTAACATTTCTTTGTTCTCTATATAATTTTACTAAACTTGTATGGGTAACAACCATTTTACCATCTTCGGTCTTACATTGAAGTGTATTGGCAGTAGGTTTAGATACGACTGTCATTGGCCCCCACCACTGTGGCATCAATGACTTTGTTACGTTATCTTTCAAGGAAGATTTTAACTGAGACTTAACCAACACCCTGTCTCCGACAGCAAACGTGACTGGAAGCATCCGCTTATTATACAACCGACGCCTTGCTTCCCATGCCTTATCCATATTAACGAAAGCTTGCTCCCATATTTGGGCATTATTAGGACCCTCCAAATCCTCAGGTGTAATACTCCACTTTACCATCAACGTATCCACCGGTTCTCTCCCAAAAAACAGACGAAATGGACTAAACTTAAGCTCCGCATGTTCCGCAGCATTAAGACATAATTGGAGCTCATTCAGGAAACGCACCCATTTCTCCTGCTTACCATCCAGATATGCCCGAAGGCTCGTTTTAACCAGTCTCACATATTTTTCGACTGCGTTCCCTCCTGGAAAATACGGAAAACAGCGTATGTGCTTTATCCCATTACCAAACAAAAATTGTCTGAAGTAGGCCGATGAAAAACAAGGGCCTCGATCCGTGGAAATAGCTCTAATAAATCCATATTTACAGAAAATATCATATAACGCCTTAACTACTAACTTACTAGTAGCATTGCGTAAAGGAACTAAATGTAGATAACGACTCGCATGATCTAAGCACAGAAAGACATACTGATACCCGAAACTAGAAGGCAACGGCCCTGCTAAGTCTGCGTAATAATGCGCGTTAACTTCCTTACAATATTTCGAAATTAGTTGTCCTTGCGGAAGAGTATTTCGTGCCTTTACTAATTGACACTCATGGCACGAGCGAACGAAGTCCCGCACTTCGTTGAATATATTTGGCCAAGAAAAATATCTACAAATCTTTTTGTATACCTTCAACAAACCTAAGTGCCCGCCATTAGGCAATAAAGTATGATAATAGCTTAGTAGTAGAGGTCTCAAAATACGTGGGACGAGTATTTTATAAGGCGACACCTTGGCCTTGGTTTTTATGTATAAAGTATCTCTCATTAACTTATATTGTTGATGCTCTCCGCCATGGCTCTTTACCATCTCATAAATATCCTTAGTATCTGCCTCTGATTGCTGATACTGTTTAATATCCTCATGTGCTAGCGGTAAATTCCACAGAATATACATATATCCCTCTGAGTCATTAAAAGGACAAGGATCAACGTCAATATCATTCGGATTAATCTCATAAATCCTTGAAAGAAAATCTACCTGATAGTTCTTATAAGACGAGACATGCACTATTTTAAATCTGAACTCAAATAAGTTCTGCACAATGTTGGCATATCTTCCTAAGTTCTTAGGGTTTCGCAGCATATTAACCAAGGCACTATTATCCGTGAAAATAGTAAACTCCGAACACAAAAACGGGCGAAATCTCATTACCGCATTATATATAGCAAGAAGTTCAAGTTGAAAAATAGTGCGATTAAAATCGGCTGGTTTCAAAGTTTTACTGTAGAACCATACAGGACGCAGTAAACCTTGCTCATCCTTTTGTGACAAAATAGCCGCTTGGCAACGTAAAGTTGCATCGGTATGCAAGTAAAAGCGCTTACGCAAAAGGATGCGTTTTGGAATTCGCAAAATAATTTTTTTCAGCAAAAGTCTCTTTTATTTGTGCAAGACTCGCATCCTGTAACGGACCCCACTCAAACTTCACCTTCTGAGATCTTAATCGATTCATCGGTTCTACGATACCTGCATAATTATCGCAAAATTTAGCGTAGAAATTTAAAAATCCTAACATTTTACACAACCCCCGGCGATTCACAGGCGGACGGAGATCCTGTATGGCTTGTAACCTATCTGGCAACATAGATATCTCACCATCTTTAATAAGAAACCCCAAAAATTCAATACTACTTCTCAAAAGCAAACATTTATCTGGTGAGATGGTTAAGCCCCTTTTCGCAAAACGCGATAATACTTCTTCTAATAACCGATTATGTTCTTGGATTGTAGAACCAAAGATCACAATGTCATCTGCATAGTATTCTACCCCGCACCCACGTAGGTCTCCCAGGATATCATCCAAGGCCCTCATAAGTGCTTGTACTCCGACACAGATACCCATGGGGATTCGCAAATATTCATATAATTTATCCTGCACGGCGAATGCTGTGAACTTACGGCTATCGGGAGTCAACTGTAACTGGAAAAAAGCTTTTTTTCCATCGATCTTGCTTACATATTTAGCTTTAGCGAGCGAACTAATGCATTCCTCTATATTAGGACATGGCAAGCCGTCCCCACAAATGAGCCTATTCAGTTTAGAGTAGTTGACTACTAGTCGAGGTGACCCGTCTTTATTACGCACTAGGAAGCACGGAGATCTATATTCAGACTTAGAAGGTTGTATCACACCATTTTCTAATAATTGTTCAATTAAGTTCGATAACTCTTGTTACTGACTTTTCGAAAAAGGATATTGGCGCTCCCGAACTACTTCATCAGACTTTAATTGAATAGTGTATTCAAAGTCACTGATAGTACCAATTCGGTGGGTAATGACATTCGCATATTTATCTAATAAATATTCTACATACAGAATCAAAGTAGGATCTTGTTTCACAATATCCTCATCGATACCATTCAAAATCTTAACCTTTTCATCCGTACTAATTTCCCACTTATCGCCTTTACAATTGTCAAGACCATAGATAATTATTAATTATTGGTTTAATTTGTTTAGTTTAATTGTAGTATGGTCTTGAGTTTCAGGAGACCTAATTTACTTTTGTTTATCTCTAAAGAGATATGTGCAAAGAATACAGTATGTGTATACTTCAAATTGTATGAATTCTAGTCTATCAACAAGAGCTTGTAATGTTATGTAATAAATTTGTTAACATCCACACTTTTCTTCGGACAATGAGGACATCAAGAAAGTGACATTGTTTCGTGTTATCATGATTGAATTGAGGTTATGAGAATTTGGTTGAATAAGATCTTTTTAGATCTGGGACGCACGTGGACGAAAATCGGCCCGAGTGCTGAAACCGTATTACTGGATCGTCAGCAGTTTGAGTTGTATAAAAACCTTTTATTTTATTCAATGACATCATTATCAGAGTAGTATTATCGGAGGATCACTGTCAGAGGATCAATATTAGAGAAGTAGCATTTAAAGTTCTACAATTCGTCAAGTTAAAACATTATTAACTTCAAATACTAAGAGAACAGTCTAAGAAGTTCAACGTTGAAATACAACCGACTGCTGTTACTAGTATACGATCATTCAGTGCTTGGTTCCACTAATCATCAACAACAGGTATGTGTCACAACCAAATTCTGTGCTAATCCAATTCGTTATACATGATTTACACATTAAATTACACTTTCTTAAGTCTTCATTACACAAACAACACTCCACACATAAATGATTACTAGTTCTGTTAAAATACACATGTTTAAGTAGACATTGTTGTTATCATTTTAATAGGGCTCTGGTTGGCCCTCAAACAATGCAACCAGTGGTGGAGTATCCCCAAACTTACCTCTCATATAAATGCAAGTAGATATAGATTTGCTTCATGCAAATTAGATCAATCTGGGGAGCTCAGAGTGCTCTACATATTCAAGTTTTACTAAAATTTTTATCAAGAGCAACCCAGGTTGGCATGGTGGAGTATGCTTAGGGTTCGATTCCCGGCGAAACTAGTTTATTTAGCAATTGAAGTCAGCATTACCAATTTCATGTAAATCACTTTTAACACTAAGAAATACATCCTTTAAAAAAAAAGCTCCACTAAGACTTCCTACAAACATGAACTCTATTAGCAATCTGTAAAGTAGAAGGTAGATGATTAAACAGACTAACCCCCAGATAACCCCCCAAGCATTGCCGTAACAAAAAAAAATAACAATAAAATAGCATCCTTTTGGAAAGGATACCCTTCACGTGGAGCTTTTTTTTTTTTTTTTTTTTTTTTTTTGCTGCACTCTAAAAATCCATCCACTCCTACTAGTACACTTGAAATTCCAATAAAATAAGGGCCATTCATGGTATATTGTGCCACATTGCTAGGTATGTCAATCAAATCTGCCGTCCTAAGCGAAAACACCTTAGCTACACATTTTTCGAAAATCGAGATATTGGTATGGGAATGCTCGTAGTACAATTCTGCATCTATCTAAAGTGAAATTGACGTGGTTTGACCAATAGGTAGGGGGTAATGACGTCATGAGTGTTTACCTTATATTCAAAACTGTAACTAAATCTAAGCAAAAAGACGTTAATTGGCAATTCATAAGCAAAAATATTTAACTGTATTACTACATAAATTCTAGGTCGTTAAAATATATTTAATAAAGTTTTACTGAAATACAACAAATTTGAACGTACAGCCTAAGCCAAAACACGTTTTGCTCATTTTCTCGCAAGTATGTGAAATGGAGATAAGGCCTTTTCGCTTAGCAGGGCAAAAATGTACTAACATATACATTTCTTCTTACCTATTTCCAAACCTAATTGTTTGTCAAATCCTTTTTATTTACTATCTTCCCGGACTTTTGCTAAGTCTCTTTACGCAGTGGCGCTATTCTAATTTTTTAACAACTGGTTATATACTGCATATAGCGAGAGAGAGAGACAAGTGACAAGTAGAGTCCTGTGATGAAATTACGTACCATTGCGAATATCTTGAAGACAAATCATGCAAGATAGATGGTTGTAAATTATTCTAAAGACCTTAATCCAGCAATGAATCGACAATTGTTGATAACGGTATGTATGCGTTTCAAATATGAATAACCCTCACCACTACACCCATGTGATCCCAGTTTTTATTCTTGATATCTGAGCACTTGAGATTAAGAAATAAACGCTTATACCTTGTTAAGAGTGATCATATATTTAACCCTTTAGCTGTAAGAATTTCTAAAAACAAAGATGGTTAAACTAAAATTTACTCTTCCTAGGTATAATTGCGTAAATTTTACTGTTACATGTATATCTGATAATAATAAACGGTTCTGCGGATCGGAAATATTTTAATAACAGGTTCTAGCAGGCCGGTGTGAACTGGCTGAATAGCACCACTATCTTTACGATAATTCATTTAATTTATTTTATTCTATAAGAGGTAATTCATTTCATCTAGTCGTATAAAATAAAATCAAGCTTTTAGAATTTTAAAAATGGCCGAAAGAAACACTTAAACAAGGAAAACTGGGGAAGGAATAAGACGACATAACGAAATAAGCTAGTGGCCTACTACTGCCACGCTTAGTTGCAAGCATGGAGAGCATGCCCGCGACCGTTCGGTCTATTTGATGGACGAGTCCTGTTAAAATGTGTCGCACCCCTCCCGTAGTTCCTCGATAGATTATTGTATTCACGTGCACGTGGTGCACCGTCAGAATTTGTCCCCTAATTCTGACTCGCCGATTAACTCCCGTTCTCTGAGGGAGTGGGATACGCCCACTGCGCGGCTGGGCGAAGTAATGAGTGCCTACTAGTTGACCTACTGGTTGAGTTAGATTGCTAGCGAGCCAGTCCTACCATGCTCTGCAGGCATGGCGCCCGAGCGTTATAAGGCAAACTCACTTCTCGCCTGTGTTCACCGTTACCCAGATTCCTGGGATTGGCTCCCACAAGCTACCGAATCCCACGGTATGACCACAGCCCGACAGAGTCCAACCCATATCCGGGACCCCGCATGCCAAAGGGGGCTTGTTTATTGCCGGCTCTGACTACCTCTATCGTTCAACTGGCAACCGTCTTGTAGTGTAGAGGTACCACTCACACGTCGAGATACTCCCGTATCTCATCCTGGACCCAACGGTACGTGTTAAGTCAACATTTGAGTTTGGTGCCGGACCATATCCTGCAGAGCTGCCTTCCTTTAGCGGTATCAGAACTGTTACCCAGATTCCAGGGATTGGTCTCTCCCCACCTCCGTTTGGCCTCCCGACAGGCAGGAATCCGACACTGTCCCCCAGGTAGGGTGGTCCAAGCAATACGGGACTACCTACGTGTTTAGGTACTACGTACACGTTGTAGCAAAGCTACTTGTCGGAATCCCAATGGTACGTGTAAACCACAATTAGAAGGGACACCCACACCCTTCCTTCGATAGGGTCATTCAAACAATACGGAACTACCTCTTCTTAAGTGAGAGGTCAACCGTACATTACCAGATCCAATGGTTGATGTAGACGGTCTACCATTAAAGGCAATGACCATTTGGAAGTGGTGGCACCCCTGGTAGGGTCGTGGCTACTGCACCCAGTGAATGTGCAAGCCTGTGACGAAGGAGTGACCCACCTCCTCAGCGCTCCTGAGGTACGAGTATGCGTATAGGATACTAAGTATCCCATCCCGGACCCAAGAGAACGCATTACACTCTGTTTGAGGTCAGTACATCCTCCCGATAGGGCGCTGGATCCGCCCACACTCTTGGACACACCAGCTACCCACTCTTTTTTAGCGTGTTGGGGTACCACGCAGCCTTCTTATCTCCTGGACCCAAGGGCACGGCCTAATTTCCCATTTCGGAAGATACCCGAAGGCTCCCCTCTGCCGGTTGGGGCGGCAGTTAAACTACCAACCTCACTGAGGACGTGATGAGGTCACACGTACTCTCCCAGATCCAATGGCACGAGTTAGTCGCCCATTACAGAGGATGGCAAGCCTCACCTCCGCCGGTAGGTTGTTATCCTGATTTACACCGACAACTAACAGATCGTTGTCAGCTTTCAGCACAGGATAGACAAGAGTAAAGCGTGTTCCCACGCTGCTCCCAAAACCCTATCTCCCCCCACAGACAACCAGCCCACCACAAGGCATGTGAACCCTCCTAAATTGAGGGGACCCCCTCCCCTTTCTCAGCACGGGCTTGCGACCGGCCATGACGGGGTTTCTATGATTAGACAGCATAAACAGGTAGTATTTACCATAGAAACAATCGACTACGAGATCAGTGTTTTTGCTGCCTGTTCTATTGCTATTACTAAACGCTACCATTTCTATCCGCTCCAGCTTATACCGGTGGCATTGTCCTGTACTGCAGCTCTGTTGAAAGTGAGATAACGTGATGAGGAACGGCCTATAGTGAAGGGTATCTAGCCTGATGGTTTGTGCTTATGCCTACTGTATTGGACTCAAACCCTGATCGAGATTTGGAACTCATGTTAGTAATAGGTCCTGCCCTTTACACCTTGTTATTGCTTATGAATGTAGACCAAAAATATCTAAACGCTTTCTTGTTTACCTCTTTTTCTCCATATGACATGAATTA
The DNA here is from genome assembly GCF_964235325.1 of Thermobia domestica. Classification (NCBI taxonomy): domain Eukaryota; kingdom Metazoa; phylum Arthropoda; class Insecta; order Zygentoma; family Lepismatidae; genus Thermobia; species Thermobia domestica. The sequence continues at coordinate 378,414,259 of NC_137454.1, forward strand.
AGTTTACTGCAGGAACCTGTGATGTCACAGAAAGTCCTCTTTGATATAACCGCTATAGATGAATTGATGAAAATACGCCGATACTTTTGTCAACCTTTTGTGTGTAGGTTTTCAAGAAATATCTTGTCTGAGCTCTGAAATAAGCTCAACTCAGAAAATAACATAAAAAGTCATAAATATTTGTACGGAAAATAAGTTACGAAACTCAATTCATGAATATTGATATGCGACTACTAAAATCACAGAGCAAATGCAGTTCTCTTAACACAAACAAGGAAATAGAAATTTGTGACAATTCGATGGATAATATAAACTACTTCTACTCACAATGGAGGCAGATTTAAAATAAAATTGATACAACTCAAATATACTCCAATTAACAGATAACTTTGGAAATCCCTATTAATAGAGAAGAACGTCTTAGTCTGTTAATCATGCAAATTCCTGATAGTTCAAAGTTTTCCTTATAGGTTCTACAGTTTGAACTGACTCCCGGCCTAGCATCAATCTAGCATGTAGCAAATTTGTGTTTTAAAACTACTCTACAGTACGTGTCGATCTATTGCAATTTAAATACTGCATATTTTGTATTGGGTAAAAGCCGTGCCATAACTACATTTCAGCATTAGCAAAGCAAAATGTAAACAATTACAACTGTTTAATCATGATTTAAGCTTATAGCACACAGTGAACCAATTGACTTCAGGGATCAACTGGTGATTCTGAAAAAGAACAGACTTTTTACCTAAAGACATCTCCTCTTAATTAACACATCGATGTCTTCCCGACGAAGAAATTGTGTAATTTCTTCTAGATGTCAAGCGGAAGCATTACGAATATTTAACTCGCTCTTTTAAAATGTTGATAATTTTCTACTGTGTCACTTTCCTATTCAACAAATGACACATCTCTGAATGTTTGAGAAATAACTTCTAGACTCAAATTAAACAATTTCGATCCTTCTTAAACCTTTTTGAGGCAAGTTTAGAGAAAAATAATAATAAAAAAGATTTCCACTACGTATTAAAATGATAATTCAACCCAATATTTATTAGTTAAACTGTTTGCAAGTAGTTTCTATACAGAAATATTTTATATCCGTTATAAATTTCTTGCAGTCTGTGTATTCTCAAGTTTCTTGGCTCGTGTTTGTTGGATATCATTCATCTTAGACAACAACGGGCATAGGACAACGATGAGTTAATTGTGTATGTTTTGTCTAGCAACGCATCCTCATCGCTATTAGAAATATATTAAGAAAGCTTCAAACACATTTATATTTATAATATTTGTTATAGCAGTTATTCCAATTTGACTCTATTTTCATCGATCGAAGAATAGTGCGACAATGATCCTTCTAATATTAAAGTAATATGAAATTTTAAGTTTCAGACGAAGATAATCTACAAACATAAAGTAGTAATCCCGTGAATAAGGTTAACGTTTACGAAAAAAAAAGAAAGAAATTCCATTACTTTTCACTAATTTTGACTTTTGTCGCAGTAGGAAAACCAAATAGTTAAAAGTTCTTGCTGAAACGCATACCTATAAGCAACAGTGAATTTTAATTTAGCAACTAATTATAGAATTATGTCACTTTACCACATCATTTCATCCACTATTTTATATAGTTTGTTTTAATATCATAAGTCCTCAAATATTATATAAGATTATTTGGAAATAATGTTATTATTCTGACATGAGTTTTTTTTTTATTTTGTTAATTCTCTTTATCCACTTTTATGACATGAGTTAGAATCTACGTTACGTGGGAATTTAAATCACAGAGCCTTATTCCGTAACGATCTACGCACAGTTACAACACAAAACAACGCAAACAATGAAAACAATAACTGATGTGCTGACTATCGTTAATTAAATACTAATGTTGTGTTGCTTGGGGATAAAAGACTATGAAATGCACTCCACAGTTTAGCGCGGAATCAATACTTTATAATTTATCTTAGCCAGGATATTCCACAATAAAGAAAAAAAATCTATTATACGAGGATCACTACGAGAGTTTTGAGATACGCATTGTAGTGGCACAGTATTTGAATTCCAACAATTGCGTTCGGTAGTGGTATTCAGAGCGAAGAAGCGAAGCAAGTTTCAACTCGCCTTGCTTATCAGCGTGGCCGTATCACCTTCACTTGTTTGTTGATGTGAGTAGTATTCGGCTGTCTAGAATGGAACTCGAAAGGGAACATTTTCGGACAATGATCCTTTACGATTTCAAAAGTAGTTTGAACGAGACAGAAAGCCTTGATCGTTTACAGGGGGCATTTGGGGACCTTGCTCCTTCCCGTGCTGCAATCTTTCGGTTGTTTGGTTAATTCAGAAGACACCGGACATCGCTTAAAGACGAAGAGAGAGCTGGACGTCCGGCAACAGCTGTGTCAGATGAAAACATTGCCGCTGTGGAACAAATGATTCGAGAAAATCCTCGAACAACTTTGAAGGACATTGAATCTACAGTGAACATTGGATCGCCAGCAGTAACAGAAATTCTTCATGATCATCTTCGGCTCAAGAAGGTTTCATCTTGTTGCGTGCCTCACACTTTGACTGAACAGCAGAAGCGCATGCGTGTGGAATGGTGTGAAGAAATGCTTGCAAGATTTGATGGAGGCAATTCTCGACGCGTCTCTGACATTGTTACTGGTGATGAGATTTGGATCTATCAATTTGACCCTGAAAATAAACGCCAGTCTACAGATTGGATCTTTCCAGATGAAAATCCATCCACGAAAGTGAAGCGACCGCGAAGTTTGGGGAAGAAGGTGGTCAAAACTTTCTTCTCCAAATCTAGCATGTTGCAAATGTTCCACTTGAAAAACAAAGGACTGTTACTGCTCAGTGGTACACCAAAGTTTGCCTAACAAAAGTATTCCAGAAGCTTCGGGAACGGCGTCCAAGAACTGGATTGTGTGGAATTCTGCTTCATCATGACAACGCGTCCGCACACACGGGCAACATCACAATTCAGTTGTTAGAATCTACGGAGGTCATACTTATTACTCATCCACCATATAGCCCTGACCTGGCCCCGTGTGATTTTTTCTGTTCCCCAGGATCAAAGATCGCACGCGTGGTAAGAGATTTTCTAGCCCTGAAGAAGCTGTAGTGGCTTACGAGAATGGACTTTCAACACTTGAAGAAAAAGACTGGCAACACTGCTTCCAAAAGTGGTTTTCGAGGGTGCAAAATTGTGTACAGTGTAATGGTGAATAGTTTGAGAAAATGTAAGTGTTAAATTGTTTTTAAGTATTAAGTTATTTCACACCTCAAAACTTTCGTCGTGACCCTCGTAGTCCGCGTCATCCGAATTGGTGTCTGACATCAGCCAAACAGCTAGAAGTGCGTTGTTACTAAATCTTCAGAGAGAAATCTAATCATTTCTAATTGATTCTGTGCTTATTTGTAGACAATTATGAATGATTAGATTCCTTTGTGAAGGTTTAGTAACAGCGCACTGCGAACTTATTGGCTGATGCCACACGCCAATTCGGGTGACGAGGACTATAGTATTACAGCGATACAGGTTCCTTCCAGTAAGATATACTGGAAGGATATACTTAAACCTCAACCCAAAAAGTGGGGGGTGTATAATACCTGAAAGCTTGGGTCAAGGTAAGATCAAAACTGGTTACCAAAATTGGGGACGTCTCAAGCATTCCGCTGGAGGGCAGCACGTTACTAATTTTTATTAAAATCTTTAAGCGTGTCCATAAAGTCCGTTGCAACTCCGAAAAATCTGAAACGGTGAAACAGATATGAAAACAGAAACACACGTCTTTCATCGTTTCAAAAGTACAAGTATCAAAGTAAAATAAATTGTCGCAGAGTCCCAGACGGGTCCAACTCAAAATATTTAAATGGAAAGGAGAGTGAATTTGCATATGGTATGAAAGTTGGTATTAAAGAAAAGAAGATAAATCAAGTTTCCATTCTGTACGATAAGCCTGTGCAAAATAGCTGTAGGTCAAAATATCAACACAATCATCATTGCAAAGTCTATGGCCACTCGTATGAATCTGAAATTGTGGAATAAATGTAGAAATAAAAACATGAATAGGTCATAATTTCAAAAGTATAATGATTCAAAGTAAAAAATATTCCATGGTACCTGGCAGGGTCTCAGACGGGGTCCAACTCAAAATGTTGAAATGGAAAAGGGTTCAGGTTGAGTAGCGTATGAAAACGTATGTTAAGTGAAAGAAGAGAAAACAAGTCTCGACTCTTTATGAAATGGTCTATGGCCACTCCTGTTAATCTGAAACGGTGAGACAGATGTAAAATAAAGAAGAAGAAAAAAACAAATATGTAGCAAAGGAAATGACCCGCTGCCATTTTGCAATGCTTATAAAGAGTGAGTCTTGTCCAGTGTTGAATACTGTATCATTTAATATGATGTGCTTGTTTATCAGTATGGCATTTGAAACTTTTCAGTTGTACCCGTCTGGAATCCTGCGGTTGAAACTGGGACATTTCTTTTTTTCTTTAATTCATTCTAGTTATTTTCGTTTTGTTTACACACCTGTCTCATACTGATACTTCATACGATACTCAACTTCAACCCCATTCCATTTCAATATTTTGAGTTGGACCCCGTCTGGGAACTTGGAACATTTTTAACTTTGAATCATTATACTTTTGAAATAATGACATATCCGTGTATTTGTTTCTACACCTATCCCACCGTTTCAGATTCATACGAGTGGTCATAGACTTTGCAATGACGATTGTGTTGATATTTTGACCTACCGCTATTTTGCACTGGCTTATCGTAGAATCGAGACTTGATTTATCTTTTTTTATTTAACACCAACTTTCGTACGATATGCTAGTTGACTCCCCTTTCCATTTAAAAAATTTGAGTTAGACCCCGTATGGAACCCTGGAACAATTTATTTTACTTTGATACGATGTACTCTTGAAATGACGAAAGACATGTTTTTCAGTTCTCATGTCTGCCTTACCGTTTCAGACTTTTCGGTGTTACAACGAACTTTATGGACACGCTTAAAGATTTTAATAAAAATGAGTAACATGCTCCCCTCAAGCGAATGCATGAGACTTCCCCAATTTTGGTAACAGGTTTTAATCTTACCTCGACCCAATCTTTCAGGAAATATATACATGACCCCCACTTTGTGGGTTCAGGTTCAAGTACATCCATAGTTAGATTCATGAATAACTAATGTGTTTTTAATTTTTCTTGAAAATTTAATTTACTTTATTTTAAGTTTAATATTTTATTTGTGTTATGTAAAGAAATTCTCTTTCCACTGTTTGTTAGCCAATTTACAACTCGCAGAGTCCTAACAGTGAGAGAGATTGCAATGTCCAATCTTCGACAGACTCAAAAAGACAGTCTTGTACTGCTGAGGATTCAGAACATCTTAAATTGTCAGCTGTCATTTTGGCAACATTTTTTTGTTCAGAAGAAATATAAATGTCTCGATCTTGTAACCTTAAAAATTGGAAAACATCACAAGAACAATGAAAAGGGTTATGGTTTATATTCATAACAATAGTTGAATTCGATTCTTCAGTACCTATGTTAAGCTCCCATGGTTTTAGTTTAACAGACGATATTTGATTATTCCTAACGTCAATGGTTAAATTGCAAGATGTAAATTTCAAATCCTTAGACGTAATTTCTTTGACAATGTTGTAATTCAGATTTAGATGTTCTAAATATCTGTGTATATTTTGCCAATTCCAATCTATTTTGGATATTAAATTATTTGAAAGATCTAGGTACCTCAAATTTGGAGCATTTAATAGCGCAACATCTGTAATATTGTTGTTTGAAAAATCTAAATAAAGAAGGCTGCTAAAGATACCAGGCATATCAATTTTTAGCATATTATTCTTAGCAAACGATATTTTCTGAAATAAAAGAAGAGAAGTCAAGGATTCTTCCAAAAAAAATGAACTTTCTTCGTACAGATTGTATGATAAATTGATTTCCACTACGTTCGAGAAATAAAACAATGTACACGGAGAATGGTACATTTTATTATGACTTAAATCAAGTATGCGTAAAATTGGTAAACTTAATAACGCTTTAGAAACTGTGATTAAATTATTGTTATTCAAGTGTAAGATTTGAATATGATCAGTTCCACTGAATGTTTCATTGTCTAAATCAATTAGCTGATTATGACTTAAATCCAGATAAATTAATTGAGGCAAATTTTGCAAAGTGGTAGGAGAGATTTTGTTTAGCATGTTATAGCTTAAATCCAAATATCCCCTAATTTCAAGTATCCGCAAATCTAGATGCAACAAAGCAAACGTACCAACGAATGCGTTTTTATGTATAAGTGAGATTTTATTATGACTTAAATCTAGACTAACTAGGGAGGTGAGATTCTGAAAGGTATGATATTCAATCTCTTGTAGTAAATTATAGCTTAAATTTAAGCCTTTAATTTTTCTCTGATCAAGAAAACTTGGTGTAATGTTGATGCCATTTCTACTAAGATCCAATTCCACTATCTCTGACTGGTTGTTCAGAATATTAGATGCAGTTGAGCCAAGACTGCAATTACTAAGAACGAAATAATAAATGACTGCATTTAAAAACTCATTATTGTTTATACCAGAAAGAATTGAGATTGGATTGTTGCTCAAATCAAGATGTCCTAAAGATGTCAGATTTCTGAATGCTCCCTCATCGATGTAGCTAATATTGCAAGAATGAATAATTAATATTTTTAGTTTCACTAAGGGGGAAATAAATCTACCAATACTTTTGAAGTAGTTCTTACTTAGATTAAATTCCAAAAGGTTTTCCAGAGACTGAAATATATTTATTGGAAGCGTCTCTAAATTATTGTTATCAAGATGAAGTACTAAAAGGCTGTGCAATCTATTAAACAAGCCATTATTAAGTTCATGAAGTTGGTTTCCAGACAGAAACAAAAGTTGTAAATCTTCGAGATTTTGAAATATTAATCTGGGTAAAGAATGCAACTCGTTATTTGCCAAATTTAGTGATTTTAAATTCCGAGTATTTTGAAATATTTGTTCTGGAAGTCTACTTAAGTTCGTTTCAGATATACTAAATCGTTCTAAACTATCTGGCAAAAGAATATTAGGTAACTCATTTACATATACACCATATACAGATATAGCGTATATTTCCATACCGTAAAATTCCTTGCTACGAAGTTTTAGTACATAGTTATTTGAAGTTCCATTTCTTATTGTAATATGGTTAAAAATTATAACATGCGGTACAGACTTCTGAAAAGAGATTATTTTCTGTCTTATCTGTGAACAATTGTAAAAATCTAAGTTTACATAATTGAAGAGTTCTCCTATACCTGTAAATTTTGGTAAACTTCTAACCAGAATATCACTATGACAATTGAATGTAACTTGACTATAATCATGAGTAATTGTTATGGCATTAGGACAATAAATTTGCACTTCTTCCTCCGTTTCAAATAGTTTGCATTCCGGAAACTTCACTATTTGTTTCGATTTTTCACCACAACTGCTGTGATCAAAAGTTAGTACAAAGTAAATCAGAAACTTCATATAAAGAACTACCATCATAAATAGACAAATAGATGCTAAATGATTCTCTAAGGATTTCTGATTGACTGATATTTCTTCTCACTTTGATATCGTACAGAGCTGGATAACTAATGCAGTCGACCGAGTTTTTACTATATTCTTGATCTTCGTTGACTACTTTAACTATCTTCAACCTGCCAGTGCGTCTGAAGGAGTATAATCAGTGATCATGTCATACTCCTTACTGGAATTTCCCTCTGAAACAATAAAATAATACCTGTTTAGATTTAATTTATGCATTAATTTATTAAACACTTTAACGCTTAAATAATTGTAACAAAGTGTACGTTTTACTTCCGTAACTTCCTGATGTATATAAAAATAGCTCATGGTATCCTGCATTACCTGAATATGCATTCATAGAATATAAACAAAATTGTACTAGATGTTCCTTAGAAATCATGACTCGAAGATCATTTTCTCAATCTGTATAGACTCCTTTGGTTTTGTCCGAAAGTAACGAATTATCGATTATTGTGCTGTTTGAAGTGAAATATTCATTGATAAAATGCCACGAAATTCATTAGTTAACTCTCTTTTTCACTTTTAGAAATTTTTCGGAAGAAACATACACCATAATATGGAAAAATGAATTACGTAATATTTCATTGGTTTTCATGGGATTTCTTTTTATGAAATATTAATGTAATAGTTGAAGTAACTTTTGATGATTTTATTTTTGTTGTAGAATAGATTATCTTTACATTTTGGTGTAAGAGAAACCCTCGAGACACCCCGCATGAAGAATATTATTAAATGCTGTCTTCATACGTGGAACCATGTAATCCTTTGTCCACAGACAAACGAAAGACGGATATAAATTTAAAAGAGCTTTTTCTAACCGAAGTGAAGATCATGAAAATTGTAAATGCGACGACGTTTGTAATTTCTTTCACTACCACAAAACCCTTAATATTATTGTTGCTATTAGAAACAACTCTCACTTCACCTCATATAACAATTTATAGATTTTCTCGATAAAAATTAATATTATATTGCATCCTTGCTAATTCGTATACAGAGTATGGGCAAAGTCACTTAAGTCCTATCGTGTAAAGTCGACAAGAAAACAACTGCCTCCAAAACAATTATTTCCTGCTGTATTTATCCAAGAGAAATGGTTTATTAATAAATGTTTTATGAAATACAAAATTGGGTTCCGAAATTCCTCTGTTTTAATTTCCGGTTCTGATACTTTGAAAGGCATACCCTACAGTTTCAAAAGTAACGAGACGAATGGACATCCAAAAGTTTCTTTCTTGGAATTAAGGGATTACGAAACGTGCAGAAGTTTACGTTTGGAAATTAATGTTTTCTTTGGTTAACACAGGACTTTTCTCTCCTCCTATCGCCGCTCAAAGAAAGAATCTGCAATACATTTAATTATATTTGTATTTATTAATAACAATACAAATACGAACAAAAAAAATGAATATGTCTTTAGAATGGGACATTTTCCCAGAAACTTGTAACTAACATGTAATTTCCATCTTTGATTCTTCGAATACACTTCTCATACCTTTTCCTGCAATTACAAGAAAAATCTCTATTTGGGTATTTACTTTCAATATTTGAGAAAATATTTGCTTAAACCCAAAGTATTAACAAGTATTACAGTATTACATAAACAAGTATTTTTTCTTTGCATACCCGTAAGAAACACATAAAGCAATAATAAAACAGTGGCCATTTATTACAACTATAGTTTTGAACAGCGATAGCAGATAATGCTAAATATTCAGTGCTATCCAAGAGGATCGAGAACGACTTTCAGCAACAAAATTTGGTTCCAGCCGAAAACGTGAGTAGTTTCTTTTTTGCATTATGGCATGTAAAATTATTACTGTGTATATACACTTAATTTGAAAACTCTCGTACAAAATATTATATTTGATACCCGTGAAATAAAATACCACTGGACTTCGGACCAGTGGTCGAAGTGAGACGGTATGTGGTGGTATGCCATACCGCCTCTGGTTTTTCAGTAATGAGGACATACCGTCTCTGGTTTCTCAGTGATAAAGACAATATTTACATAGCCGGTATGTTGAGCAAAAATCATAATGAAACATACCGCCTCTACTTTTTTCCCACTTCGAACACTGCTCGGACAGCTAAGTACTTCGCCCCAGACCACGACTTTGCACAGGTTACGGCCACATATTTCTCCTATCCTCAAAATATCTCTAATCTTAAGTGATTTTGAGATATGGCCATTTTATTACAACAAATATAACCCCACATTTTTCTCCCTTTCTAAGATAAATCTCAAAACACACTGAATTTTGAATCCCAAACTTCATTTCTCTAATCTTAACGTATTTCGTGGCATTCCCACCTTATGTTAAAAATTGCAGCCAAACATCTTTTTACCCGGCTATTTTCTTCCTTTCTACATTGTAACCAATAACCGTGAAAATAAGTGCGTCTTACTATGAAAAATATATGGTTAACTGTATTTCTAGAATAATGGTAGGAGACCGTTTTCCTGTCAGATACTTGTGTCGGGCATGCGCATTGGAGAAAAATAGCACATGTGCGAAACGAGGACTCATGGCGCGTAGGTTTGGTTGTGTTATGCTTTGTTGTGTGCGTGTTTTTTTCTTGTTTGTTTGTTTTGTATCTGGTTTTCTGGTGTCGATATCCTGGAAATTCAACATTAAGGAAGGTAATGTATGGGAAAGCACCATATTAATATGTGAACTTCGTTCGGTGACAAACAAACCATTAGCTGTCTATCGTACCAATCAATGCAGATCGCTCCGAAGTGCAACGATGCAAAACAAAGAAGCTGCTGGATTCATCACGTAAAGTTCTTAAATTAAGTAATGATGTTGCCAAGTGCGAGTGATTGTGAAGCTAAAATTAGAATGTCAATGTTGAAATACTTAAAAAAAAAAAAAAAAAAAAAACTTTTAGGACAAGTGCTTCATAGTTCACTTAGTACAGCAATTGTATTGCATCAACTGGAATTTTTGATGTTATAGAAATGAAAGTATACTGTCACTCATGGGCGCCCGAAAGGGGGCAGGGAGATGACCCCCTAGCTCACGAAAATGTTTTAAATTTCTTAAGATTTTCTTAATAAAAATAAAAAAATACCTAACTTAATATAGTAACCACGAAGTTGAGCCTCCCTAGAAGATTTTCTTCGGGCGCTCAGGCTGTCACTACTTTTTCTGGATAAATGAATTCTTATATTCGAAAAATATTTCTGTAATTGATGTTTTTATCTTTAATTTTGTTCTGAGTACCTACTCTGTTGTCTTGTTAACACATTTGAGCGTTTAATAAATATGCACAAGTTCTATGCTACGAGAATTGGTGACTTTTTTTTTTAGTATTGATGCTACTACACATATTTATTAATTTGGAATAGCGGATATTGGATACTACAGGCAGAGTTGTGAGAAGTCATAGTTTTACACTTGTTTCGTCGTACTTCTGGCCATCGTCAGCTGTATTGCCAGGTGCTTACTTGGCTATCTGCAACCAAGTAATGAAACTAAAGTAATGAATCGCTGATTACAAAATTGGAGGTTTATTAGTCTACTGGTACTCATAGCGAAAAGAAATGCAATAGAAATAGCCTTAACGCTGTAACAGAGTAGCGATTTGTGAATATCTTAAAAGAACATTAATGTTTGTTCTAACTACATCTTCAATGCGTGCGAAAACTCAGCTATAAGATTCAAGAAATACAGTTTGTTTTCTTTTATGTTATATCGATTCCCTGTTCTGTTCAATACATAAGAAAATTTGTAATTTTGAAAAGAAAAAGTAATGTATGTGGAAGATGATATTAGGACAAGGGATCGATATTACAAGCTAAGAATTAATTTCAACTTACATTCTTATGGATATTATGCACGTCGTAGGTGAGACTCTTTTTTCCCGTTCACTTATGTATTTTCTTTAGTTAAGTAGTCTTTAACACCCATGCTTAGAGATTTATGAATTTATAGTTCTGTGGTGCAAGCAAGTAGTATATTCAACGATTGGCAATATAAATCTCCTGCTCCTTGTAGATAACTGGTTTGATAAAACAATCATAAAATAACGTACTTATGAAAGCGTCGAATGGCTCTTACTATGTTTTGAACTGCCATAACGTCGTAATCCAATCAATACGCGATAGCTCAGTGGTAGAGTGCTCACCTTTGGTGCATGGGGTTCCTGGTTTGACCCCAGCTCGCGCCAAATGAACTTTGTGGACGACAAATATCATGTATGTGCGTTTTCTCTGGGTTCTTCCGATTCCTCCCACTTTATTCATTCCACCATTCTATTGATTTCGTCATCACTGTTTCCTTTAGCCTAGACGCCATAATTGTAATGCGTAAAACTAAAAGGATTTCATGACATTTCCAAAGAAGTAATAATATTAATAAGGAATTATTTATTTTTCTTTGAGAAACAAAGGTTTGTTCACGGAGGAAGTCTGAGTGTAGCTAGTTGTAAATTATAGATATGACCAATAGGCCTAAAGAAGGCATAGAAAAGAAGATTGAATGTTACTGAAATGAGAATACTGTTCTAGATGTGTGGGACAGAAAGAAGAGACAGAGTGAAAAATGAGCGAGTAAGGGGAAAACCGAGGTCGTAGAAGTATTTAAGAAGATCCAAGAAAGAAGATTGCAAAGGCATGGCCATCTTATGAGAAGACGAAATGACTATTAGTTAGATGAATGATAGAAATGGATGGGAAGAGAGGGAGACGGATACCAAGAAGAAATTGGATGATTACGGTAAACATTAACTTTAGAGAGAAAGATTTAACAGGGGAAGAATTGCGGGACAGTTATATGAAGAAGAGTCGTCAAAAACGTCAATCCCATATAAATGGGGAAAATGCTAAGGGGAAGAAGTGTCTCTTGGAATTAGGTTCACTTACTACCATTTCGATATAACATATTGTCTGTCATGTAACGTAAGTACCTTTTCTAGTTATCTCTATATTTGGAACTTTTTTTAATTGTTCATATTGTTTCTCTTCCCATGTGGTGAATTAAATACAAATTACCTTTTAGCTGTTAGTTGAGGCGTATGGGTGTAGAAGCACCAATAAACAGCGTTCATTATATCCTTTGTATATGATGAAAAGTTGCTTCCTAAAATCTGAAGTATTCGAATGTATACGCTATATCGCTCATTGGCCAAATTTGAAGTTTTCAGTTGAATATCATTAATTCCTTAATGAATAATTCAGAATTGGGTGTTTTGCAGTCATACAGAAGTAAGTTTATTATAAAAATTCATAAACAGCAGTTGAAATTTTAAAAACGTTTTTAATTATTATTATCTTTTTATTATTATTATCTTTATTATTATCATTATCTTTTGTCAATGATAATGTCAATGATAATGATGTAAGGCTAGTTAATAATTTTGACAGCTTTATACAGAATGTATCCTTGGTTATCCAGGTGAATTTTCAGGATGGTGTTGTAACAAACACTCAGATTTCCAAGGTCTCGTAACAAAAATCCAGCCCATGGTATCCGGAAAAGAACAGAGTCTAGTAACACTGAAGGTATCATCCGGGATTGGTCTATTCTGGGTCAGGAAAACCCAGGAAAAGTCTTAGAGCTATTCTAGAAAACTTTTTTTTACGCATTACTCGAACGGCTCTATCAGGAAATCAAACCCGGTCGCAACACAGATTCATTGCATTATACACGGTCCAGGTTAAAATCCTTGCTGGACCTGTGTGCGCTTTAGTTGGATCTATCCAGAAAAAAAATATTGCTAGCCAGTGTGTGTACTGATACAGTTTCCAGCAATTCGATGAAAATTGGGTCAATATATATTGCCCAGCAACAATTCTTACTGGATCTATAAAGAGCGCATGCTGGACCGGCAAGGACCGTCCACTAGATAGGGAATCGGTGTAATAATTACCGTAAATCTTGTACGTTAATAACACACTTGTGCTTCTTTTTTTTTTTTTTTTTAAAAAAAAAAAAGACTCCTAAATATTACGGTAATTTACCGTGAAATACACGTTGCCAAATTTGTTTCTAAACACGGTCAATATTATTTTCCTTCTAAATATATGGTTTGTCGTTTTTATGGAAAAATGGTGGCCCGTAAATTTTAGTGTAATCGGTTGCCAGCGAGAGTTGACGGTAATCGGTTAGTAAATTTAAAGCGAAATTTTTTACGGTGTAGAGGAAATATCAGAAAACGGCGAAAAAAGTCTTTAATTATTTTAAGACTTAATTGGAGCTCCCTCGTGGCTAAGCGGTTAACGTACGCGCCTTTGGCGTGGGAGACCCGGGTTCGATTTCCGGCGGGAGCTCATGTGGTTCGGATTCCACGTTAATCAGTAGGTTCACGTCTCATATAGCCTTGCTGCTGAACGGGACGCTAAACTAAAATCAACTCAACTTAAGACTTAATTGCTAACTTTTTCATTTCTAACCTTAACGAATTACGAAATATTGTCATACAATAATAACAATAAACACCACCAACTCTGTTTTCTTTTTGGGGTAAACATCAAATAACAATGAAACACGTATGTACTTGTCTTAAATGAGAAGTTAATACACGAAATGGCATGACGCTAACCCTCCGAACATATGGACATTTTTAAATAGTAAATTCCTGCCTCCTTCCCCATTTACAACGAATTTTCCAAAATACTAGGTCTGATTAACAAAGTCTGAGACTGGTTATTGTACAGTAGTTTCCTTTGTTGCCGAATACAGGCATGTTTGATAGTTGAAACGTTGAAAGAGTTATATTTCATGTATACTCTCACTTGAGGGCAACATTGTCGTATCGGTAGGTTGGGAGTAATCCGCTGTGTTTTAGACACTGCTTCCATTTCGCCTCACAACGTGCTGTATATATGCAAACAATGGAGGTCATACGAGAACAGCATGGAGCAATAAAATTTTGTTTTCGCTTTCAATTGCCATATCTCTCCAATGGTTTCAGATATCAAAGTGCTGTAAACGGAATTATGATGTTCACGGCTTTTGTAAACAACTTACAGAACCATACAGCTTCTGAAACATACGAAAATCTCAAACAAGCTTACGTTGAAAGTGCATTACCTCGAACAACAGTGTTTCGAGGGTTCAAAGAATTCAAAGAAGGATTAGTTTCATGCGTTAAGCACGGTGGACCTGGTGTTTCCGCCTCTGCTGTGACTGTTTCGGCCTCTGCTGTGACAAACAGAAACATCAATACTGCTGCTGTGATTGTCCGTGAGGATCGAATGATAACATTACATAAACTAAGTGAAGTGTTGGGAACTTCATATAGGAGTGTTTTTTCCAATAATGCACCTACGTATGTAACGTGTTTGTGCCCATTGGGTACCTCGACTGTTGACTCCGGAACAAGCTTGCTTCAGCTTTTCGTATGTTTCAGAAGCTGTATGGTTCAAGCGAAAACAAAACTTTTTTGCTCCATACTATTCTGCTCGTGTAATCCATTGTATGCATATAGATAGCACGTTTTGAAGCGAAATGGAAGCAGTGTCTAAAACACAGAGTATTACTCCCAACCTACCGATACAACAATGCTGTCACTTACAAGTAACACTTCTCAAGTGTAACACTCCGATTTTGATAAAATTTGGTAGGTAGATACTACACATAAAATAAACGAATACGGGTTTTTTATTTTCTCCAGAGAAACGGTGTTAGGAAGCAAAACCTCCCACCAAAAATTTTGAAAATTCTGTTTAAAAATTGAATTACATGGTTCGTGTTAAAGAAATCACCAGTTTTTACAAACTCACCTGACTTATGAACAGTTAAAGAAGAGAAATTAATCAAGTCATTGAGTGTGTTTATGAAATCACGTTCCCTTACCATACATAACGTACAGAATCCTCACAGTTTCTAAAGTACTTTTCTATATGGTAAAAACCACTACTATTTACGCCCGAGGGAAAAGCTAACTACACAGTAAACTAATCCTAGTTATAGTGGTTCCTTTCATAATGGAAGGTAATGAATGTGGTCGAAACATACACTCTGTAAAGAAAAAATAGCGACACTTCAATTCGCAAGCTAACTTACACAGAAAACCATAGTTGCAGCCCGTTAGAAGAGGCATAGAAGGAAATGAAGAGTGGGATAGTTCAGTTGCGTTATCTGTGATACCTGTGGTTTACGACATTGCTTGCCAATTGTTTGTGTATCAGTAATATTTTCGATAGATGGCACTGAGTGCGTCTCGTAAATTATTGTAGTGAGAATTCTGCATTACATTTGTGATGTTTAGGCTGAGGTAAATAGCATTTCATGATTGTTCTTTGCTTTCTCATTGTTTTTACAGTGTCAAGTGGCAAAATTGTTGTTGTGCAGCGTTGTTTGTGTGTGATATTGTTGCTACATGTGGAGTGTAAACAAATAAGATGGGTAACAAATGTGACTTGTTGCCATGTGAACAAGACATAATTCTTGCTTTGCGCAGGTAAGGCAAATCTCTAAAGGAATAGATGGAATACTGAAAATCCTTCAGTCTACGGCAGGAAGAGTAATTCACAAGTGGAAACAGCATAACAAATCGTCCCTTCGTCAACAATGTGAAAGAAAAAAGAAAACATCACCCAGAGCAGATTGCTAAATGAAATCAATAGCACCGCAGATTTAAGGAGTGATTTCTCCAAAAATCGCTTCTGTAGTTTGACATAATCTTGGATCTGCAGTTACCCGTACAACTGTATTGTCTTGACTGTATGAAGAGGATATTACAAAGAAGAAACCGCGTAGAAAGTCCAAACTGACAAAACGCAGAGGACTTCAACATGTAGTTTTGTGAGTCGATATGCAATTTGGACTTATGACAACTGAAAGCGCGTCGTTTTCTTCGTTGAAAAGAAGTTTAGAATAGTGGGAAACGATGGTGGTGTGAAATTGTAGATACGAACAAGCAAGGAACTTGACAAGGATTTTGTTTGAGATGCAAATATTCAGTTAGTGAGTGATGGTATGGGCACGGTTCACCGTTAAAGACGTCAGAACGACGCATATATGTGAAGGATCGTTTGATGCAGGAAAATATCTTCAAATTTTGGTACGTAAAGTTCTTACAACAGCTAAAGATGACTTTTCTGAAGAAAATGTGAACTACTTCCTTTTCCAGGACGATAATGCTTCATGTCACCGAACGAAAATCGTTAATACGTGCTTCAAGAATATGACTATTTAGAGACTCACGTGGCCTACAAACTCACCCGACCTGAATCCAGAAGAAAATTTGTGGATCAATATGAGTAAAAGATTCAATAGACAACTATCTCAAATAGAATGGAATTCAAGGAACAGATAATCTGGGTATTATTCCGTGATATCGAG
This sequence comes from Thermobia domestica, assembly GCF_964235325.1. Lineage (NCBI taxonomy): Eukaryota > Metazoa > Arthropoda > Insecta > Zygentoma > Lepismatidae > Thermobia > Thermobia domestica. The sequence goes on from NC_137454.1 coordinate 378,431,175, forward strand.
GTTGCACTTTGCAATAGTTATGTTACCAAAGGGCTCCGTTGATTCGCTGCACTGTGGAAAGCCCATGGTGCACATACAAAATACTAGTTTGGTGTATCGTACTTCTCGATGTTTGCGCACAATATGTCTTACCCTTAACAAATTCAATTTCTTGTTTTCTGCTATTGTTGTTGATCTTTTTCAGTTTTATGTATAACTCTTCCTATAAAAGATTTTGCTCAAAACACACATAGTTACTTATATATGCATATAAATTCATTAAATTCATGTGAAAGGCCTGAAACTCTGGTGCAAGTATTAAGAATGAACTGCTCATTAGCAATATGCATTGTAATATTATCAGGAATTCATGTAAAAAATCATATTGATTAAAGTATGTTGCGAAAACCATTTCCGAGCAAGTGTCGCTATTTTTTCTTTACAGAGTGTATAACCATAATCAACTAGATATAGGGAAATTACATTTTACATACAATAAAATGGGCAGTGGTTACCCTCTCTAGTGGTCTAGTGGTTACCACAGGCACCACAGGCACCTTTGGTATTCGTAGTCTCGGGTTCAATTCCAGATGGGAGAGAAGTGGGAACTTCTGTGTTAATGTTCATGTTTAAGTCGGTAGTCCTGAATGAGTGAAAAATAAAAAAATAAGAGTCAGAAAGATCTTTTTAAATGGTAAAACGTTATATTGTAGTGCTTGAGCTCCCTGGTAGTATCCAAGCTAACACCAAATTGAATTTTTGGTGAGAAACGCCGTTTGCTATTGGGGTGATCCTAGTACACTCTTGCCAGCGGATTATTAACAATTTTGCCAGGATTGCAAGATCACTAAAAGTTTTATGCGTGATATATATCATTAAAGGTGATGAAAATATCACTCGTCTGCTAAGCTGAATTATCAATAGAGGTATCCTTTTATAAATCATATTGTAATGGTTTCCAACATACATAGACTGAGAAAATCAAGTATATAAATGTCTGATAGACACATGGGATGCGAGTGCAGCATACGTAGTACGATTTATGATAAATGGGAAAATGAGCAGCCTATTGATTTAAAATGGAAAAAAATAAAAAGGGGTAATCTACTCCAAAAAATTCCTCCACAGTATACGGCATTAATAAATAATAAAACATTCAAGCATTGAAGTGCTTATTACATATATCTGGTAAAAGTGCAGCATAAGTTCAATAATTTAAGGATCGATGGAATAGTGGGAAATATATTCACCAAAAATTAGAAGAAAATAATGGATGAGCTACTCCAGGAATCATTTTATATTATATGAATTAATAAATAATAAAAAAATCAAATAAATAAATATCTAGTAGACACATGCGTTGTGAAAGTATGCAATAATTTAAGATAGATGGAAAATAGGTAATCCATTCACCAAAAATGAAAAAAAAAGAAACGACGTACTCCAAGAATGCCTCTACTACGTACAACCTCTGGCGCAAATCGCGGAGGGATGAGGAAGGCATATCCCCTTTAACCTTGGAACTTGGGGGACTGTCACCCCCCTCCTATAATCCGATTTGAGATGTGTTTTTGGGAAAAGATGTGATGATTTGTCCGATTGCCACAAAGGAAACTGAAATGAAATTGATGTACACCAGAAGAAGTCTCAAATCTGCGCCCCTCCCAACGTTCAAGACAACTCTGCTCCCACATCCTCCGCAGGATTGTTTTTCAACTTCACAAACATTTTGAGCATCGGTTAACAAAAAAAAAAAAAAAAAAAAAAAAAAAAAAGCAAACGGTATTGCTTGTCCTTCACCCCCAATATCGAAGACAGCTTTGCGCCGCGGCATACAATTAAGTAACAATAAAAATTAACAATACTAACTAACAAATTACAATTAACTAACACACAGGTATCTAATGGACACCTGGGGTGCTAGAGTAGCATGAGGATGTTAGGTTGCAATAGATCAAAAATGGGAAAATCTGTTGAACAAAAATGGGAAAATCAAAATGGGCAATCTACTTCGAGAATTCCTTTACAATATATGGCATTATCAACTAATTAAACAATTGAAACATAGATGATAGGATGCTAGCGCAGCATAAATGATATTATTTATGGTCGAAGAAACAATGCAATATCAACTGACAAATAATGGAAAACATTTAAAAGAGTGATCCACTCCGAAAATCCAATCACATTATATGACATTGTTAAATATAAATTAAAGATTCAAACATACTAGTGTGTAGTAGATATATGCTGTGCGAGGACAGCTTAAATGCCGAAATTTATAGTAAATCTGATAATGAGTAATCTATGAACCAAAAATTGGAAAAATCAGGAGGGGCGATATACTCAAAAATACATCCACAATGTACAGGATGTTTTAAAACAACACCGGCACCGTTTGGGAAGTGATTCCTGACACCAAGATAAATCGAAAAGTATAGACGAACTTAGGTGCACAAATTATTCCTTTCGGAGTTATAGGCTGTAGAAAATATGAAATAAATTAACTTTAAAGGTCCATAGCTCCAATGTTGTGGGGCATACCGGAGTCGGTTCAAGATCTTATTTAGGAACTACCATGTGCGCTATCCAAATATCCATGTTTGAGAATCCTGAGGTACTTCCGCAACAACTTTTATAGAGGTAGTTAGTGAGTTCTTCAAATTATATTCCCTCTAGCCGAACTCCCTTTACAAAACTTGCTGCAATAGTACCTTGGGACTCTGAAAAATGGATTTGTAAATAGAGCACATATAATTTCTAAGTGAAGTCTTGGTCCGACTACGATGGGTCCCATAGTTTTGGAGCTATGGAGCTTTAAATATATTTTTTTTCATGTTTTTGGCAGCCTATAACTCTGAAAGAAAGCAGTTGTGCACCCAGGTTCGTCTGTACTTTTTGTCTTATCTTGATGTCAGGAATCACCTCCCAAACGTGGTCGGTGTTTTGAAACACCCTGTATAACATAATTAACTGGTAATAATAATCCAAAGATATTTAAATATCTACTAGACATATAGATTGTGAGCGTAGCATAAGTGCTACAATTTATGATAGAAGAAGCAATGATAGAAGAAGCAATATATTGACCAAAAATCGGAAAAAATCGAAAGGGAAATGATCTAATCCGAAACTTCCTCCAGAATATATGATGTTATCAAGTAATAATAATAATAATAAATCAAATATAGAAGTGTATGCTAGATATGTCGAGTGAGAACGTATCATAAGTGAAATAACTTACGATTGACAGGACAGTTTGTAATGCAGTGACTAAAAGTGAAAAAATCAAGAGGGGCGTTCTACCCACCACTCCACCCACAATATAGTCTTTCAGGGAATGACCGACAGTTGAGGAATACCGACACTTCTAAGCTTAAAGCTCTGTCAATTCTTAATGGAAGTGCAGGAGTTGGCTTAATCAGTATTAAGTAAAACTGTGGGATGTATGGAATGTATATCTGTAAAAGTTTAAAAATAAGTAGGATAATTTGACGAGAAAAGATAAAAATTTATGAAGTAAGGTGTGAGAGATATGTGAGAAGTAAGGGTCATTGTAATATTTGAATATGTTTTGTTAAGCTCTTGTTTGGAAGTAAAAGTTGTATTGTTCAGTACTCATGGTGGAAAGCATACAGCTGAAAATTGTGTAATCACAGGTAGTAGACTCATCAGTGTGCAGTGTTTCTAACTTGCATAAAATATAGTTAAGTGCAACATTACTTCCGACATCACATTTGAGGCACTTTCGACAGATGTCCCCCCCCCCCTTTTCGTTGCGATTTTTAAAAATTATATATCAAAAATACTACATTGGTATTAACATATAGATAATAGCATGTCTCCATCCTTTTTCCATTGCATGAAATGCTCTTGGAATTTGAACAAGATATCAGTAGCTATAGAGACCGTCAAGAATGTAGTGCTACTTTCTGCTGTTTAAGAGCTTTTGAAGTTCCTCGGATACGTTAAGTGACAGGTTATTCCAAGTTAACTGCAAGAAGCATTTGGTGAACATAAAACATTTACTGAAGAAGACCAACACGCACATGAAGAAAAGTTAATTATATTAGACGCGTATGGATTCACCCAAGAACATAAGATGTGGTCATGTAAAGCGAAGGACAATAGTGTCAAACTTTTAATATATGCACAGAAAAATAATGAAATAGAAAAATTAAAAGATAATTACACATAAAAGAATGTATAGATACATAAAAATATTGCATAACTCAATACCAGAAATGAGAAAGCTCAGAAAGAAAATTATTGTGCTATCTGTCGAGTTTTTTTTCGGCAAAAACAATGCCACTGGTTGAGTTCAATCTACAAAATATTTTCAGCGGTTTAACAAGGACTGTGTTCTACATCCAGACAATCCCTTCTTTGTGTGTCAGCAGTGTTAAATCTCAGACATACAGGGTTTGTATGATAAGTAATGAGACCAGGTCTGGAAACATTGTTTTATTGATCTGATCTGTACAGGGACTTAAAAGCTTTCGAAGTACTCTCCTCTTGCGTCGATGCACTTCTGCAATCGATGTTTCCACGCTGCAAACGCCCCCTGGAAGTCAGCAGCCGGCATGTCCTTTAGAAATGTGGTCACGGCTGCTTGGATGGCTGTGACGTCTGCAAAACGGGTTCCTTTCAAGCGTGGCTTCAGCTTCGGGAAGAGGAAGAAGTCGGCCGGGCTCACATCTGGGCTGTAGGGTGGTTGTGGAAGGACTTCCACCCCAATCCGGGTCAAAAAGGAGGTCACTAAGAAGGCGGTGTGGGCAGGGGCATTGTCGTGATGCAACTTCCACCGGCTAGCGATCGCCGGTCTTTTCCGCTTGACGCTCCTGTGCAGTCTCTCAAGGACTTGTTTGTAGAAGGCGGCGTTGACGGCTTGTCCTTGGGGTACAAACTCCTTGTGGACCACCCCCACATTGTCAAAAAAAACAATCAACATTGTTTTCACCTTTGACTTCGACATTCTGGCCTTCTTGGGGCGCGGGGACGCAGGAGTGTGCCACTCCGCGCTTTGACGTTTCGTTTCAGGGTCGTACTGGAACACCCACGACTCGTCACCTGTTATGACGTCATCTTCAAAGTTAGGGTCACTGTTCATGAGGTTCAACAGTTCCTGACAACAATCAACACGTCGTTGCTTTTGTTCGTCAGTCAACACTCGCGGCACCAGTTTCGCACAGATTTTTCTCATTCCCAATTGTTCCGTCACAATCTTGTGCACTGTTGTGTGGTTCATATCGAGTTCATCAGCAATCAATCTCAACGATAATCGACGGTCTGAGTTCAGGAGATCCCTCACTTTTGCCACAGTTTCGTCCGTAGTCACTGTTGTCGGGCGTCCAGCCCTCTCCAGATCCTCAACGCTTTCCCGGCCGTTCCGGAACGCACTGTGCCAACGAAACACCTGGGCTTTGGATAGGGCTTCCTCTTTGTAGGCCTCCGTGATGAGAGAAAGCGTCTGAGTAGCCGTTTTCCCCAGGCGAACGCAAAATTTGATCGCATAACGCTGTTCGATGGAACCCTCCATGTTTGTTGATTTTCCGCCGTGACAAGAATGTTCACAAGGGCTTTGTCCAAGGCTTGTCCGCGCTCCACTAAGGCTCGGAGCCAACTGACGCGCGGTGCGTTGCTTTGCTCGGACCCCCCCCCCTACATCCTCCATCACCGACAAACCCGCTCCAGCGACACGCGCGCCGCGGCGCGGCGAGTCTCATTACTTATCATACAGACCTTGTATATGAGCATAATGTTTGTTCTTTCCTGTATATGAAGCTAACACTAATATTTTAATCTATAACCATACTTTTAATAATATATGATTAACATAAATTAACAAATACTTTTCCATGAATTACAGGATTTTTGTGCTCTCTGCCTAGCTCACATTTAGCATATTATTTTTTTAAAAAAGAAATTCTAGTTTCGTATATTTCTTGTAACCGAACACATTTCGCTATTATTCTTTCCCTCATTTGTAACTCAGTGACATTTTTTTTTAATATTTTCTGTAGCTGTAAATAAAGGCATTCTACATTCCCAAGCATACAGATTCCTGTGTTTATTTAAAGTTCATGAACTACTTTACCAACAGGAATCTGCGTTGTGGAATTATTAGTGACATTATCATAGTAAGTAAGGTTTTAATGTCGATGTCGGTATTACCCCAACAACCTGTCGGTCTTCCCCATAGAGTTGGGGAATTCCGACACTTCTTCATCGTTCATTTCAATTGTGCCTCCACAGCCCCACATTGCCTTTGTGTAACATGTATTGTATCTGTCAAGTAGTTGAAATAGTATACTTAACCATGGGCTGTTATTCGTTACAATCTTGTAGTAGTGCAAATGTCCTTAGGGTGTCGGTATTACACCAAATGATCATATTTGGTAATATATCAGGTAATTATTAAAAAATCAAGTATATAACTAACTTCTTTACATATCGGATTATTTGTGTTGGACGAAACAATGCGCAATCCATTCACCGCGAATAAAGAGAATCGAGAAGGAGCGAGCAGTTACACAAAATTAATTTTAAGTGGTTATAACAAACATTTTATTCATGCTGTGTAAAAGAAGCAAATCAAATGTTTTACAAATAATTTTTCTGCAATAATGCTTATTTCTCTGAGCTGCACTGCAGAAATATGATTTTAATTTTAAAATGGAAAATAGATACGTTAATGATAAAGCATGATTATAAAAAGGAATTGAATTCTTCTGAAAAAAGTCAAAATAAAGGTTACAACAGTGAGTGTTTAGTACGTTTAAAAAAACAAAGGAAAATTTCGAATTCATAAAACTGTCGTCCCGTAAGTATTGAATATTCTACAATTACGTAAAAACGAAAAAAAAAAAAAAAAAAAGAACGAAGCGTAGAAAGATGAAACATTCAAGCATCGATAGATTTCATTGATCTGAACTTAATGATACGGATGAATGTAAATCCCTATGCGTAGTTTTCAAGAAAACGATAACAAGGTTTCTGTAAATCTTAAAATGTGTCCTTAATTACAATAATCACGACACCTATAAAAATAAAACGAATGCTGGTGTACAGCAATCAATCTTAGCATTATGACTCTGTCATGACGTTAGTGACACAGACAATAAATGAAATAAAATCTTTAAGGTTTACGTCCCATGGTTATGTCGGTTAGGCTAAAGCCCTAACAGCACAATTACATAGTAGGCATATGCCTATCATGTTCCTTCAGGTACATAAGAATGTGTCCAATATGTGCCTTATGTACCTCTGAGAGAGAAATCACTTGGATGGCAAGTGATAGTCACAATCTATGTCTGCCCCTAGGCAGATGCCTGATATGTACCCGGGAAACGTGCCTACTGTATGTTCTAGGTATGTTCTCCATGCCGTAAGCGTCAATAAACCTCAAAATTACTCCCCCAAAATATGTTAAATCGCCTATATGCGTAATGTGTTTGCATTAAAATGAGTCTAAAAACACTTTAAACAAGTGGAAAAAAATTATCCCAGGGTAGGGTGGGCGCGAACCACCAAGAGAACGTCGCTCTTAAAGGGATAAATTGTTGAGGGTTTTGAATTTGACTAATCAGAGTGCTCCTTTAACCGCATATTTTCGACGATAACTGTTTGGGATCAGATATAATCTCAACAAAATATTATGTTATTATAACAAAATAACGAGTGTCTATTTACTTTACTTCATGGTTTTTCCATATTCACTTTCAAATGAAAAAATGAAATGAAATTTTTGAGTTTTACGTCCCACTGTTATGCCGGCTAGGCTAAAGGAGACGGCGATAATGAGAAATGAATGAAATGGTGGAATGAAGAAAGTGGGAGGAAACGGGAGAACCCCGAGGAAACCCACGCACACGGTGTTTGTCCAACACAAAGTTCACTTGGCGGGGGCTGGGATCAAACCCGAGACCCCAAGCACCAGAGGTGAACGCTCTACCACTGAGCCACCGCGGCCCCTCACTTTCAAATGATCAGTGACATTTGCCATCTAATAAAGTTGATGCGTTTGTTGCTTGTAGTACACAATTGCTAAGAGAAAGAAGCAACAAATGTATGAAATGTGGGAGATGAATTTAGAACAGCTAAACGGCGCATGCTTAGCACACCTTGTGATGTTAGGGTATCTGAAACATTATGTACCTAAAGGACGTACCTAGAACATGACAGATATGTGTCCCAAGTGACAACATAAAAACAAATGACTGTTAAGCCCGTTATAGACGAACAAATATTCCATAATATATTGTATCAAATATTTGTTTAAAGTGGAATTTGAAAGTGTACGATACCAAGTTGTATGCAACTTTTGGGTTGGTTACAACATTTGATACATCTGTTCTAAATTAGAATTTGTTCTATTTCTATCCAATATTGTATCAAAGAAAATAAACGAAAATCGCTATGCGGTTGCACTAAAATCGATTATGGTGTGGACACAGAAAGCAGTTGACATTCTTTCGATGCATAGTAGCATTAATTTGTTTTGTATAACTATAAAATTAAAGAATATTAGGACACAGTTGACTTCTCAAAATTGGTGTAGATTGAGAATATTCCGCGAAATTTAAAAAACAAAATTTTTCTTTCACTTTTCTTCATTTAAATGATTTCTTAAGACGTTCTGGTATGTTATTACTGTATCGTATGCTCAGATTATTGCGTACAGAATGAAAATATGCATGCATATGATGTGTCTGGAATGATTATGTGCTATCTTACTATATGTAAGTATTTCCTCATGAAATTCATTCGTAATGTCTTAAAAATTATTTTTTAGGGTAGGAGTTGCATTCATGGGTGCAGAGTCACTTTACGAAGACTTTCTTTAAATTATAAATACGCGTCGGACGAATACCATTTTAAAAAAAACTGCAGAAAAAGCAACTTATGTTAGGTGGCCATTAAAAGGGGGGATGATATTAGCCACAACCCACGACTTAGCACAGGGTTGTGTTTGCAAGAGGCAGGGGCATGAGTGACTGAGAGTGGGGGATAGTGTGAGAAACACTTGATGTTGCATAAAATTACATGTAGGTCAAAGCATTAATTGAAGAATTCCTCCGGAATTCCTACACTGTGAAAAATTCCTCCGGAATTTAATGTCCTGCAGAATCCTCTTTAATATGTACTCTCTCATTTCAACTGTATACCTAATATTTTTATGACTGATCATTTATTCTTAGTGTCCCAAAGCTACAAACGTTACTCGGCAATTAACTGAAATAGATAAAATTTAAGCATCAGACTAGCAAATACAATATAAATTCATACGTATTTAGTGAACAAGAAAGAAAGCATGAAGGTAAGATGTATTTGGGAATAGAAATAAAGGAACTGTGAATAGTCATTCCATTCATTTCTACAACCTTATTGATTATAGTTACACCAGCAGGTGCCACCATAAAACTCACATATACGTTTAAGTAACCTAAATACTGAATCAAGAAATATAAACAATTGAGCAATGATATTCACCTTTATATTTGATTGTTTATAATGGGTGCGAAAGTTTTAGCTAACTTATTGGACCAAATTACCGTTAGAGTGCGAAACTGAGCCAGGTATATAAATGGTATATTTGTGGTACATAGCTGCTAATATCAATTAGGTGTAACAAGTACCTAAAACGTAGGTACCTGAAGTACATAGTGGACGAACGGACGGTGGAATGAAGAAAGTGGGGAAAAAACCTGGAGAAAAAACACGCACATGGTGTTTGTCCACTACAAGGCTCACTTGACACGAGCTGGAATCGAACCAAAGAGCCCATACATCAGAGGTGAAAGCTTTACCGCTGAACCATGGCGGCTCCGACATTAGATACTTGTCCCATACAGGATAATAATGTGATATAGCTAAATTCTGATCTACTATGAAGCTTCAATTTTTGCCAGCAATAAGATATGCTGTGTATATGTTATCATATTATATAGTGATGTATGACATCGAGATGAACATAATTACTTCCTTCTAGGCAAATTATCATGCTTGTTTTCGAGAAAATAAAGAGAAATGACTTTAAAATGTATGTTGTTCCTTGCCAATATGATATAGTCTACGGTTCATAGTTTTTTTTTTTTTTTTAATATCCTGATTAGAGTTTTATTATTAATTTATTTGCTGTAAAGATGATGAAAAATAAAATCTTTAGTTTAACGACCCTTAGTTACAGGCACACGCATATAAATTCTTGTTTGGAGGAGTCCAAGATTTGGTTTGGTCCAATACTACATTACACTATGTTTAAAGCAGCATCGAGCGGGTGTTACGCTACAGCCGAATAAAAAAAAAAGATAAATATTTTTTAAGTACTGACATCTATATTCTCACAGAAAATGATAAAATTAGATTATTTTCATCAGAAAAAAAAAAAAACAGTACAGATGATGAATCTGGTCAAACCTTTACTCTATATCAAATATTCCTCTGCTAAACAAGTACAGTTGGCAGTAGCGTACGCAGAAAATTATTTCGGGAGGGGTCCAAACTCAATATGATGGTATTTTATATTAAATTCCTAAAATGGCCCCTAAAATTAGGCTAAATTTACACAAAAGTCGAAATTTCGAGGGGAGGAGTCCGGACCCCCAGGACCCACCCCTGCATACGTTCCTGATAGTTGGATTTAAGAAATTATACATATTTACGTCGAGTAATGAACCTTTTGGGGTACGGACACATGGGTACGCTCCGGCTAAGTTATGTACTTTACCCTAAAGTAGACGGGTTACTAATGAAAATAATTGATTGTGAGAATTAAAATTCTTGCTTTCCAACCAGAAATCGAACCCAGGACCATGGGCACCAAAGGTACACGCGCTAAGTGCTAGACCAGGTGGCAGAACTTTGTACTATATAAAAAAAATGTATAAACCTTTAAGTAACAGATTCTATGTATTGTTATTTGATTTCTCGTAACCGCAATACACACACTACTTGCAACTTTTATGCAAAAATTATATTATTCGTAATGTTTTATCTTCAGTGTTGGTACAAACGACAGTACATATGACTATATAATAATCTTACCTTCATGCAACAGCAACATTTCAATTAGTAGTATTGCTAAGCAAAGGCGGTATTGGGAACTTTCATTTCTCACTTTTTATTTGGGGGGTGAGTTTCATATACCTCAATGAAAGTTATGGTACTTTTTAAAAACACTTTAAGAGTTACTCTTTAAAAGAGGCTAAAGAAATAGACACGAAGAAAAATTCATCTTTAAATAAAGTAATTGTAAACTTACATTTCAATGAAACTGTATGTACTCTGCTGTCCCCGGCTGTTTACTTTCTATATAAAGAGAAAAGACTAGTGATTCTTCTTTGGAAGTTCTAACTCCACTCTCGTGCAATAGACAACAAACACAAGGAAGCTTTTGTACTTGTGGACTGGTTTATGCGAGACCCTCTAAGTATCTGTTGTTAGTTGTCTTGCAAACTTCTCAAACTAGTTTTTACAAAACTCGAAGAAATGAACTTATATTATCATTAAGAGGTATTATTAATGACTCCCACTTGTTGACCTTCCCTCAGGTAAAAGCTTAAAAAAAATTAGTGCAATTTTATGTTTTTTTTTGGCTGTTTCTCTTTTCTTTTTTTCTTTCTTTCTTTTCTTTTTTTCTTTCTTTTTTCTTTTTTTTCTTTTTTTTTTGAAATAGGTAACCTTGGAAACAGGTTTTCGCATGTTAACAAAACTTGCCTAAAATTATGAGAAACTCCCAACTCAAGTACAGCTCTAATAAACGTCAGAATAGAAACAATTTTTTTGTTGAATTATTTATACAGATCTATATATTAATTAAATCATGTATTGTGTTGTATAGGGACATGGAGGCTCAGTAGTGGAGAGTTTACTTCTGGTGCGTAGGGTCACACGTTCGATCCCGGCCAAGTAAGTTTCTGGTGGACAACACCGTATTAGTGGGTTTTTTCGGGGTACTATCATTTCCTCTTACATTCTCATTTCAAAAAAATGGCGCTTTCATTCACTTGCTTTGAGAAGTTAAACTGAAAGATATATATATAGTGGCGGATCCAAGGGGAGGGCTATAGGGGCTATAGCCCCCCCTTGACGCTCAAGTTTACACTGGATAAAATGGGCTTCAATCCTGCTTTACACTGGATAGAACGGCAAACTATGGTTTAGCCCCTCCCTTGATCATGTCCTGAATCCGCCACTGTTATATATATATATATATATATATATATATATATACAGATTTTCAATTAGATCACTTTTACTTAACTTTGATGATAGAAACAATCGAAATCTTTTGAAAGTAGGATCGAATTAGAACCTAAAATGATTTACAAGTTTGAAGACCCAAACACAAGCATACTGAAACAAAATATGAATAACTTTTTAATGTCTGTCCATCCATTCTTTGTTACATGTGTGCAAAAGCAGGCACGTAGCCAAGGGGGGATCCGGGGGGTCCGGACCCCCCCTTCGAGACCAGAAATGAAAAAAATAAGAAAGGATAAAACAAAATGAAATGACAAAAAGAAGGATCAGCGTTAAAAATTAAAAAGAAAACTACAGGAAGTTTTTGCTTACTCTTTTTTATGAGGAAATTTGTATTACTTGCAATATGGTGGCGAGGTAAACGAGATATTCTAGAAGAGTCAGGGAATTTGAAATTTCAAGAAAGTTATGGAATTCTCAGAGTTTCCGCTACTAGTCAGGGAGATTTCAAGCTTTCGAAAGCATAGTGCCGTTGTGTAACAGCGTGGTCATTTTAAATCATACTTTTTCGTCATCTCATCCTTGCAGTATCAAACATGTTGTTTCAAGGACAATTTTCTATTGCTCCTTTAACCTCTCATTTGGAACCGACAATAGTTGACGGAATAATAAAAACAAAAATTTATGTTGAAAGAAAGTTCTGTCAGCATTTGATTCAACAGAGAAAGGAATGCATATATTGTAAAACTAGTTGAACATACACATGCTTCGCACAGGGCCTGTATTTGGAAGTCAACGCCTGTGGGAGTATCACCATGGATCTCAGCGACGGCGAAAACTATGGATTTGATACTAATATCGGTCATTTTGGGTTACTTTTTTTTTTTTTACATGTCTCGGTATCCAACCCCCGCTGACTCCCGGCCCGCATACAATTGTAACTAAATTTGCAAGTCATTGCTAATGGAAGTGTCACCATTGATTTCAGCGACCGCGAAAACTATGGATTTGACACTAATATCGGTCATTTTGGATTACTTTTATATGTCTTGGTATCTCACCCCCTCCGGTGCCGAATAGCGTGAATTTGGAAGTTAATGCGATCCGAGTTTCACCATTGATTTCAGCGACCGCGTAAATATAAATTCGACACTAATAGCTCAAGTGGTAGAGCGTTGGCTTCGTATTCGGGAGGTCGTGGCTTCGTATCCCGCTGCCGACCATCCTGACTGAGGTTTTCCAGAGTTTCCCTCAGTCCTACCAGGCAAATGCCGGGATGGCACCTACTAAACAGGCCCTGGCCGATATCTTCCCAAATCCTTTCCATTGTTGGATATCCAGTGTAAAATGATACATGCAGCTGTATCTGGTGATTGTTAAATAAATAAATAAATAAATATCGGTCATTTTCTACTACTTTTACATGTCCGGGTAAACGCCCCCCTGAGACCCTCCTGGTTCGAATTTCGACAAAAACGTTTAACTCTGGTCTGGAGCCTGGACCAAGGTATTCGTGACTAATATTTCGTAACTCTCGGTCAATTTGTCTGGTTCCCAAGCCGGTTCCGGTAAACGCCGCCCTGAGACCCCCCTGTTTTGAAATTTAAAAAAACGCTTCGTCTTGATCTGGGGCCTGGGCCAAGGTACCCCTGACCAAAATTTGGTAACTCTCGGTCCACTCGTCTGGTCCCCAGGCCGCACACAGACAGACAAACATACAAACAAACTTTTTATTTTATTTATATTAGAAGATAGTTTACAAGACAGTATTGAGTATGTACTTTTTGTAATAATTGAGGTCATAACGAAAGGAAAATTGTTATATTTGAATAAACAGGAGAAGGACGTAAATATTGTAAAATCTTTTTCAACACTCTTTGCCAACATATCCTCATTTTATTGTCTTAACAAACCAATATATGTTGATAGTAAAGTAGTTTAGATTGATCGAGCTCCTGGGCCTTCAGAATTTCATGTCACTCCCCCCCTTCCCCCCCGTTACGAAATCCTGGCTAAACGAACCAATATATGTTCCAGTAAAATAGTTTAGAATGATCGAGCCCCTTTTGTGATGACCACAGTATTTCATGTCACGGACCCCCCCCCCCCTTAACGAAATCCTGGCTACGTGCCTGGCAGAAGTATACAATTCACATCTTTCCACATTTAAAAACATCCAACGGAAGATTGCAATTACGTCTGCGTGTAGAAACTATGTACTAATGGTATTTAAATTGTAAAATTGAGCAGAGTTTACTTACCAATAACACGCGTACAATACCCATGCTTTAGTTTTCTTATAAGATATAAACCGGAAGAAACGTTCGTTGCAATTCCTCAAGAAAGCTATCAATCCTTAGCATCTTAACGTGCAAAAGTGGCTGTTCATAAGTATTAACATATTTCCACTGTGAGGTATAACTCTCATTCCACTGTGAGAGAATAAACTATTTCTTTTGCTTTACCATTTAATAGGTTATTAATGATAGGACCGACGGAACGAGTATTTTGTTGACCACAGTTTGGAAGTAATGTTGCTCTAATGATTATGCTTGAAAGCGCTATTTTTAAGGAATTTTTTCACTCGTAATTCTCCATTACTTTTTTCCTCTTGGGAACGTTAATTTATAGCTATACAATGCTTATAGTTTTCAGATCGTTTTAAAATGTGCACTCATGTCCAAAATGATTGTCGCATATCTGTAACTGTCTTTTTTAAGAATATAATTTGATAATGATTTTGCAGGGTACTTTTAATACTTAGACTGTGTGTATAATCGAGGAATCTACATTTGTGGTAAATTTCATAGGAAATGAATTATAAATACAGAAATTAGAATTAGTGAAAAAAATGTTGCTAACTAAGTGGACAAGAAAGTTTTATTTTCGTTTTATTGTTCGTATTTACTGCTCTTTTGACATGAAATTCCACACATACATATCTTTGACGATTGTATAGATAGTAACATTGTAAGAAATACTGGGCGAATTCGTTATCAAATTATATTCCTACAATAACATATTTATAGATATGTGACAATAATTTTGGACATGAGTGTACATATGAATATAAATATTACACAAAAGAGCTGTGCTCTCCCCGGTGGTCTTATGAGTAGTACATGCGCTCTTCATGCACGTGATCCTGGATTCAATTCCCGACTGGTGGGAGAATGCTAAAATTTATTTTCACCATCATTCACTTTCAGTAATCATCCGACTCCTTTAGCCTAAAAGAAATAACCGTGGGGTATAAAAAATAAAAGGAAAAGAAATAATTTCAAAACCCAGCTGTGATTTTACCCTTCCCTGTCACTATAGTGAGAAAAGACTAATCCTATCACTTTTGTCCTAGGA
The DNA here is from genome assembly GCF_964235325.1 of Thermobia domestica. Taxonomy (NCBI): domain Eukaryota; kingdom Metazoa; phylum Arthropoda; class Insecta; order Zygentoma; family Lepismatidae; genus Thermobia; species Thermobia domestica. Next base: position 378,446,715 of record NC_137454.1, read on the forward strand.
AACATTTACTAATAATGATTAGTTTATAGTATAGTTTATAATAGTTAGTATAATTATAATTACTTTAAATTAATAACACACAACGGTTATTTTAGCTTTCCTGTACTCCTGGCCCTAGAGGAGTATCGTATACATACATGTTAGGGGAGAAGAATTCCCCTCCTCTTCCCAAAGTTATAGAGCAACCTCGCGAATAATTGACCAAATTGGTAAACCGATTTGTTTGCGAACCTATGAGTTGGTAACCCGGGATCCACTTAAGAGATAAAATTGCAAATCAACAAAATTTCAAAACAAATACAAAGTGAATCTCACAGAAGAGCTCTTACAAGTGATTGTGAGGCAGAGACAATGTAGGTTCAAAAACTTCTAATTTTTAGCCGAGTGCTTCGGGTGAAAAGTTTATTAATGATGTGTTCACATTCTGGAGTACGCCTCTAGCCTACCAGTAGAGTATTAGCAATTCTTGGAGTAAAGTTTTATTAATTCTTTTCTTATTTATAAAACAATAATAAACAAACTTTAATGAAAAATGTCGTTGCTGAAAACACGGTAGTAAGTATTCTGCTTTTATCCTTTCGGGCTAGGGAGACCAGAGTTCGATTTCCAGAACGAACCCATATGCATCAAATTCCACGTTGAGTTCTGAATCCTCTTCTCAAATAGGTCCGTTAGTGAAAGGGACCCTAAACTCTAATTAACCAACTATTATTTTGTGAGTTGTAATATAAAATCATTCCACAATGTTTTCTTTAAAAAACAAGAATAGATAATTTGTTTTATATATGTATTGAAATGGCAAGAACCATAACTTTTGCAGAAGAATTTCCGTTATTCTTATCATAAGTACCCTGTATAATACCGATTTCCACGTGTTTAACTTGAATTAAAACTCGAATTCTGTTTTGTATTACACTTTAAAGTCCCATATTTTATAAAACGTGCTGCGAAAGGACATTAACTACCAGTTAGTTATACAGTAGCAAATGTGACACAGTGCAGTTTCGTAGAAAGTAGGAGTAATATAAAGTATCCGCAAGTTAGAGTAGGTCAAAATTGAGAAGACAATTACCGTCAGTCCAAAATAACATTATGCTAAGACAAATACACCGTTTTATTCGACAACCTTCTCCCGTTGTTCGGACAAAAACATTAATCTCTGTTGTAGAACTTTGGTTTCTAGTTAAAATTTGTCATCTGTGGGTTTCTTATTTCAAACTAACTTAACAGCATTCAGATATCACTGCAGAAACCCAAACTAATAAGAGTCAGACAGTGCTAGATTCGGCGTATACAGTTGATGCATTAAAACTTTAATCCAGCTCTCGCAACTTCTGACGGTTGTTGCGTTGTCAGCGTGGTATACGACATCCTTATTGTGGACGAGTTTCGGTTGTTTCAATTGAATTGCTAGGTGTACCTTCGCTGGTTGACGACTGCACAAGGCACAAAACGCCACACAACAGAAACAAAAACGTGCAACGTAGTATAAGAACTCATGCACCAAACCTGGTACGTTATAAATCAGCCAGAGGTAACCAATAGTTTCTTTTTCAGTATGTTTAAAGGAATTTTCTTCCTGGCAGCATTACATAAAAGTGCTAATCGAGCAGCTGTAAGATCCTAGACACGATTTGGGACTAAGGGTGGAATAATAATAATAATAATAATAATAATAATAATAATAATAATAATAATAATAATAATAATAATAATAATAATAATAATAATAATAACAACAATAATAATAATAATAATAATAATAATAATAATAATAATAATAATAATAATAATAATAATAATAATAATAATAATAATAATTTTCATTGTTTTTATTAAATTGAATAACTGATCCAAGTCCTGTGTGTGAAAGGATATTTTATTTACTGTATTATTCTAAATGTTTCAAACACTCGTTATGCCAGTGTCAGGGTTCGCAACGAAACTGAAAATTCATGTGAACTCCCTCGTGGCTATGTCGATAGCATACATGTCTTTGGTGCGTGAGACCCAGGTTCGTTCCCGATGGAAATTCATGAACCGGATCCAACGTTACGTCTAGATACATGTCTTGTATAGCTTCGTTGCTAGAAGGGATGTTAAACTCGATTCTAAATCCGAACGAAAATGTGTGATCTATCATGCGTAGTATTATGCACGAAAAATTCAACAGAGAAATTTCACCTAATTGATTTTAGATATTTTTATGCAATTGTGCTGTCATATCTAAGTATGGACATTTAAATTTTAATTTCTCAACAACATTACTGACATTTCAAACTGATTTCAACAAGTTAATGACAGGCTATGAGGAAGTTCGTTCGTAGTTTCCATTATGATTTAGCAATACTGTTTGAAAACAACTGAATAATCAATATAGTTAACATTTTTATTTGCACTTAACATTAAATAGCGCAATCAGTGCCGAATTTACGTATAAGCTAAACAAGCTGTAGCTTAGGGCCGCACTCGCTTGTGGGGTCCCAAAAATAAAGGGGAAAACTGAATTTATATTTCCCAATTTTAGAGAAACAGTAAATAAGATAAAATCTACATACAACAATAGTGATTCTTGTTGTGTAAGTCCTATGATGTAAGCAATGGGCCCCCTTCTGCTAGTCTAATTTTTAAAATATCATTACTTTCTTTATTTCTGTATATAGAACACCTACGTTCATTTGGACACACAAAGTGCCCCATTTTCTTCAATGGCTTAGGGTCCCATCAATCCTAAATCCAGGTCTGAGTGCAGGTCTTATGTGAGGATGTAGGTTTCATGCAGACAGATATTTTTGAATTCTTAATTACAATCAGTCACATTGGAGTAAAATTTAGATATCTACTGCTAGAATGACACAAATGTTTAGCGAACATTTAAAATATTTATTACACAAAATATTTATTATCAATTACTATGCAAATATTTTCAGTAAAGCGGAATAAGATTTATGACACTGAAAGATCTAGAAGCAAATAAACCTTTTCTCAGAGTATAAGAACAAGATTACACTAAAAGCAATCTTACTCGTTTAAAATGGGTTTTTATTTTAATTTAATTAACAGTCATAAATCATTAAAATCAGTTCTCGAGCTTAAAAATAGATCTACAAAATTACCAAAGAATTACCGTTAAATTTGAATATTTTCTTATAATACATAAATACAAAACAATACCTCAGGACGTTATTTCCCTTAACGAATGCACAAGAATTAGAGCAATAACAATACAAATAAAACATTAAAACAAACTAAAAGGCAAATTAGCTCCATAAACAAATTTACAATGGATTTTGAAGATATTTATTGTTATTGCAAACCATCATATAAACAAAGCTATACAGTGTAGATTGCCAAAACCATTTGAAACAATTTAACATTTATATAACATAAAATTAGATACAGTTAGTTCGTCCTACTGAATTTGTTCCCAATTCCTGCACCACATACTTTCTATTTTGCTTCTATCTCTTAAAGCAGCTGTACCCAATTTCTTTTGGCTAATTGGCCATACTTGGTTTTTGGCTGACCCCCCTACGACATCAGATACAGGTTTGAATTCCGAAATCCTCAATAATAATAATAATAATAATAATAATAATAATAATAATAATAATAATAATAATAATAATAATAATAATAATAATAGTAATAGTAATAATAATAATAATAATAACCTCTCTAATGACGACATTTCCGGCAGGATTTCTACATACATTTCTAGTGTATTATTATTATTATTATTATTATTATTATTATTATTATTATTATTATTATTATTATTATTATTATTATTGGGACCATATGGCTCAGTGGTACAGCATTCAGATGTGGCTCTTCGGGTCCCTGGTTCTATCCCTGCTCACGTCAAGTGAACTTTGTGGTGGACAAACATCTGTGCGTGGGTTTTCTTGGGTTTCTCCCGTTTCCTCCCACTTTATTCATTCTATCATTTCATTCATTTGTCATCACCGTCTCCTTTAGCCTAGCCGGCATAAGCATAGGACGTATAACTGAGAAGTTGTTTCATTATTATTATTATTATTACCAAATTTAGTCTTTATGAATCCACTTTACCTACTGAATAGTTATTTGGGGTTTGTACGATATTTGTGTGAACGTCTCTTTGCTACAACATACATACTATTTGTAAACTGAATAACCATAAGAGAAATCGTAATTTAGTACACATTCTGGTTGCTTGTAAATCCGTTTCAATTGTGTAAATGGCACTTTTAACTTTTTGTACTTTCAAATACGCTGACAACCCTTTCGACAATTAACACGTTCACTGCCACGTGTATACTTAAGTATACACACGGCGTAGGTATGTACAGGCCACGTGTATACTTAAGTATACACACACTAGGTTTCCTTCTTGGTCATGTGTGTTCTTAACTATTGAACATCCTACTTTGCCCTTAGGAGAGATATCACATGTGACCTGAGTGTCTTTTATTTTGCTGTCAGTTTATGGAATTTGTTTCCTGGGGAAGATGTATGAAGTTTTGAATCCAATACATAATTTACCTTTTATTTTGAAGCCTGCTTGTTGGTGCAATATCTATATGTATCATTTAAAAACGAAAAACAGCAAGCAAAACTAACTTATAGATATATGGATATGCATTTTTCTTTTTACATTTTGTTTGAACGATGCATAAAATATAATGTATTTTTGCACGACAGTACATAGAACATTATTTCCTAAATTGTAATTAGAAAGAAATATAAATTAGCGATTTCCTTCTCATATCTAATATCTGATATGATCACCAATCACTAATATCTAATATGATTTCCTTCTAATATCTAATTCCTGTTATTAGAAGGAAATATTACAAGTCTAATGAATCTCATTGAAGCAGTCTCTACACACATATGGACTCATAAGGCGGGTGTCACAATATGTCAAACTTGAGGTGCATGCTTCAGTTTGCCATTTATTAGCTGACCACTTATTCCATACTTTTAAAACACAAAACACATCGCCTCTTTTTAGATTTTCCCCATACTTTCTGTCAACCAAATGGTGAGAGTTCTTTCTTGCCGTTGGGGTTGTTTATTGATGTTGGGATTGGTTGCTTGGGGTTGACAACGACAGGATAACTTCTTCCCTAAAATCTTTTATACTAAGAGATTTCTCAATGATATTCTTGTTATATAGAAAGTACGTGTTCACCAAACTTGTTCCCCACAGCAGTTCTATAATATTTTTTTCTGTACTACTTGTTACAACAGCGTATAGCACTATCGTAGGAAGCCATTTGATCGCTTAGATCATTTGAAGACTTCCCTACATTGTAGTCGACAATACATGGAGGTGTCACTTTCTCTTCTCATCTCCTATTTGTTTGGACGGAAACAGATGTTGTGCAGTGCTTTGTTGAAATTATCAACATTTCTCTCTTGTCTTTGCACTTGCTGATCGTAACACCTTCGTTGGTTTCTTTTCTGAACTCACCTTTCTTCAAATCTGCCTTCACAATATCTTGAGGAATGTATTTTCTGTTACCTCTGAACGTTCCAACCAAATGTATGTTATTCTGAAGTAGTCGGTATGCTAATAACGTGCCTGTGTAGTAATTATTAGTGAAGAGGCACCGTCCTTGGTTTAAGAGACCTTCAATAAGATGCATGACAATTTTTTCTGGCACAGAAATCTCTACATTTTTGAATTGCCCTGTGTAGACAGAAAAGTTCCATGTGTAGCCTTTATCATTGCATAGCTTGAAAACTTTAACTCCATATTTATGGGCTTTTGGAGGCGTATATTGTCGAAACTTCAATCTTCCTCGGAAACGTATGCTTTCGTCTATACATTTATTTTATCCAAACGTATATGCTTTTCTCAAGTTCCTAATAAATTTCTTTGATATTTTCTCAATTTTATGCATTCTGTTATCCTCTTCTGCATTTGTGTTATCAGCAAAATTGCCAAAATTTCAATAAGAGTTCGAATCTGTCTCTACTCATGAGGCTTCTAGGGAAACTTAAATTGTACAGCTGGGATGTTTTCCAATAGTCTGCTAGTGATGGAAGATTCACCAATCCCATATAGCCAATAAGAACAATGAAGTTCTTCATGTCATTGTAGTCTGTCGCAGACCACTTGTGAATTCGAGATTGCGTAAGAGCATCCAACATGGATTCCAAACACTGCTGAGCGTAAAGATTTTTCTGGTCCACCATTAGCTGAATTATATCTGGTGTCACAAATAACTGATAATAATCACCAGGTGGAGCTGTTGCAAGAATTCCACTCATAGTTGGATCGATTCCACAGTTTCCAGTAAATGTGACTGTTGCCTGTTGTTTTTCGCAATTCCATGAAATACAGGATTGTATCTTCAAGATCAATATCAAACTTTGGATCACAAGGTTGTACTAGCTTTTGTTCAGAGCAGCCACTCTCATTGGAAGGTGGCTCACAATGCACTGTGAGTGGGGTTTGTCGCCTGTTAATGCGAGAAACTGAGATACAATCTACAGTCTGCGCAGGCGACACGGTCTTCTTGAGTGTTGAAGCACTGGGATATTTTACTGGACTGACAGTCATTCTCCTCCGTAAATACCGGAAATTACAATCCCTTTCTTCACTTTGTCCATTTTGGAAATCATCTTCAGTATCACACTCACTAAGCTCAGGTTCACTAAGATCGATTTCACTCAAGTTTTCACTTTGATCAAGCTGTTCTTGTACTTCTATCTCACTAAATAAACTTCTACGTTGCATTTTCCTCTAGTATTTAGGTACAATTGATCCACCAAATCTCGTGACTTGTAATTAAAAGGTAATAAATTAGCACAACCTAAATATGGAAATTATACATGTGTAGTATACCTTCTATCATGCTAAATTTGGCCCACTGCAACAGAAAGGCAAAATAAAGAGTGAACAAAACAATATACTATGCCTGGAATAATAGGATAATGTAAAAGCACAACTTACACATTGCACCCTGCTGAATTGTGCCCACTGCAACAGAAATGCAAAATGAGAACGTAATCTAAGAGCGAACGAAAACAATATTAGAAACTGACGAACGAGTCAAAATGAGCAAGTGGAAAGACATGAGGGAAGTATTGATGCTTTCAACAAAGCACTGCACAACTGTCTGCATCCAAACAAACAGGAGAGGTGAAGGTAAAGCAAATGCTCACTACATTGTTGACTACAATATAGGGAAGTCTTCAATAGATCTATATGATCAAATGGCCTTGCAAGATACGTTTTCTGGCGCTATAGCAAGTGACAGAAAAATTATTATTGAATTGCTGTGGGGAACAAGATTAGTCATATTTATTTTCAATAATATATTATGCCCGCAATGAAAAGATAATATAAAAAAACAACCTACCCATGAAAACTATATTATACATTGCATCATGGTAAAGACACAATAAAAACGTTGAATAAGAGTGAACGAAACAATATATTATCCGTGTATACTTTAGTATACACGTGGCTTGGAAAGGACTATGAACCTTCCCAGGCCATGTGTATACTAAAGTATACACGGCTGAAAACATCTCAAAACATCAAAAATAACACTGAAACCATTAAAAACTGAAAAATCAAATTAAAAATGTCACAAAAGTTAAAACTTTAAAAGAATGAACGTTTGGCCCGAACCCACCCACAATCCGAAATTACGCTTGGCAGTGCTCACGTCAAGTGAACTTTGTGGTGGACAAACATCTGTGCGTGGGTTTTCTTGGGTTTCTCCCGTTTCCTCCCACTTTATTCATTCTATCATTTCATTCATTTGTCATCACCGTCTCCTTTAGCCTAGCCGGCATAAGCATAGGACGTATAACTGAGAAGTTGTTTCATTATTATTATTATTATTACCAAATTTAGTCTTTATGAATCCACTTTACCTACTGAATAGTTATTTGGGGTTTGTACGATATTTGTGTGAACGTCTCTTTGCTACAACATACATACTATTTGTAAACTGAATAACCATAAGAGAAATCGTAATTTAGTACACATTCTGGTTGCTTGTAAATCCGTTTCAATTGTGTAAATGGCACTTTTAACTTTTTGTACTTTCAAATACGCTGACAACCCTTTCGACAATTAATAAACAAATGTAATTTTTTTTAAAAAAAACAAGATTACTAATAAAACTCCAAGTGGCCAAAGCAGTATATATATATATATATATATATATATATATATCGGGTGTTGCAAAATAAGTGTTACAACTCTTGGGAGGTGATTCCTGCCACTGAGACAAGAAAAAAAGTTCTCTTGAACTTTCGGCTATCGGACATAGTTTCAGATCTACAAGGTGCCGAAAGCGTGGGAAAATGACTTTCGGACGCCAGTAGTTCGGAAACTATCCAACGTAAAGAGGGCGGGTAAAAAATTCACTGAAGAAGTCATACCTGCTGTATTGAATTTTGCATGTTTCACAATCCTACCATGCACGCGCAAGGGATTCCCCAAAGGAACGTAGGGAGTCCCGGATAATCTGCCAAATGAAAATTGGTCTAAATGGATATAAATTGATAGGGTTTCTACCAAGTATCAATAATTCGTTTGTATTAAGTCGATATCTGGAACCAATACAAAATGGCGGACCCCTTCATGCCTGTTGTGTGTGGTTGCATAATCGCCAGGTACGAATGCTGCCCAAAACTGACGTTCTGAAAATTAAGTGTAGCGAATTGGTACTCAAATGCTCTAGAAAGACATCTGGAGTATCGGTTCAGCACAACAAATGAAGCAGGGGGATTCACATGTGTGGAAACACTTAACGAAAAATGCCCAGAAATGCACTCATACTCAGTAAACGTGAGTTCAAAGCGTCGGAAATGTAAGGATTAGCCAGCGTCTAGAACATTAAAGCCATTGCAAATTCACCAATAATATTCCCTCAAACTGATGCAATATGATTTGCACGGTTGCATACCAATAAGGATGCAACAACTGAGGCCAATTTGAAATTGTGCAAGTGGACTCACTAAGAAACTGGGTAACCTAAATGAATGTCCTAGTGGGATTGCATGATCAATATTGAAATGTGGCAAATGTATGTGTTGATATCAACATGTAGCTAATGGACAAATGTCAACATGTTCCACTACTGCTGGGACACCGTCCCACGTGCGAAAAATAGGAAAATAACTATTGAATCTGAGGCTGTGGGCTCCCAGTAGAATTGGAAACTGCCACCACGCGAGCGAAAGCGAACACTCTAGCTCTGAGGCTTCGAGGGAACCTCACTTTCTCTCTATTCATTTCTTTGAGGAGTACCCACTTAGTTTGGCAAGCGCTCTTGTACAGCCTCCCGGCATGATTGTGTGTTACATTTTGTTATTCCTGCTGCACAGTTGTAAACAATCGGAGCTTTAAGACGTTTCTTCCTATTTTTCATGTCGTTTTATTTTCCATATGTATGGTATTCCAGCAGTAGTGTTACATGTGCCAAATTGGATCATTTTCGTCTTTGTCTTGACATGTGCACTGTGTGTAAGATACGAATTTTTGGAGGTATTTTCCTATATTTCAAGTACGTCATATGTCCCAGAAGACGTGGGACATGATACAAGCTTGTTATTTTCACGCTCTATCAGAATTTGAACCATGGATTAAGAGATTTCTTTTCATATGTGTCGAATGTGGGACAATGTCCCAAACAAAGAGGGACATTAATACAATCGTGTTCTAGTTACGTTCTACCAAAAAGTTCAGCAGATGTAATAGCATGATGTACAACGTTATTTTCCTAGGTTTCGCAAGTGGGACGGTGTCCCAGCAGTAGTGGAATATGTTGACATTTGTCCATTAGCTACATGCTGATATCAACACACACATAAGCCACATTTCAATATCGATCATGCGATCCCGCTAGTGACATTCCTTTAGTTTACCCAGTTTCTTTGTGAGTCCCCTTGCACAATTTCAAATTGGCCTCAGTTGTTGCACCCTTATTGGTATGCAACCGTGTGCATCATATTGCATCGATTCGATGGAATATTATTGGTGAATTGGCAATGGCTTTAATGTTCTAGACGCTGGCTAATCCTTACATTTCCGACGCTTTGAACTCACGTTTACTGAGTATGAGTGCATTTCTGGGCATTTTTCGTTAAGTTTTTCCACACATTTGAATCACCCTGCTTCATCTGTTGTGCTGAACCGATACTCCAGATGTCTTTCTAGTGCATTTGAGTACCAATTCGCTACATTTAATTTTCAGAACGTCAGTTTTGGCCAGCATTCGTACCTGGCGATTATGCAACCACACACAACAGGCATGAAGGGGTCCGCCATTTTGTATTGGTTCCAGATATCGACTTAATACAAACGAATTATTGTTACCTGGTAGAAACCCTATCAATTCATATCCATTTAGACCAATTTTCATTTGGCAGATTATCCGGGACACCCTACGTTCCTTTGGGGAATCCCTTGCGCGTGCATGGTAGGATTGTGAAACATGCAAAATTCAATACAGCAGGTATGACTTCTTCAGTGAATTTTTTACCCGCCCTCTTTACGTTGGATAGTTTCCGAACTACTGGCGTCCGAAAGTCATTTTCCCACGCTTTCGGCACCTTGTAGATCTGAAACTATGTCCGATAGCCGAAAGTTCAAGAGAACTTTTTTTCTTGTCTCAGTGGCAGGAATCACCTCCCAAGAGTTGTAACACTTATTTTGCAACACCCGATATATATATATATATATATATATATATATATATATATATATATATATATATATATATATACTGCTTTGGTCAGTTGGAGTTTTATTAGAAATCTTAAAAAAACAACTTAAGAAATGAATAGTTGCTGAATATGTCGAAAGAGAGCAAAGCAGTATTTGGATTTATTTTCGGCATTGTTGATAACAATAGGAGAATCCTACATTTTTATTTTGAAGCAGATTGGTAATCGATTGATAGCGGATTCTTTCTATCATATTTCGACAGTATCGATATTGTCGTTCTGAATAATAAACATAATGTAGACTGTCTACATCTGGAGTATTAAAACCATTCACAAGCTATTGTTCGTTTCATTTATTTATAGGCTGGTGTTCTGATCTGACTGTGAGATAGTTATTCTGTGATGTTGTTAATGTTATATTGACTTCATAGCTTTTCTTTTCTGTCAGGGTGTGCGCGTGAAGTAAAATGGCACTTTTAGTTCAAAGACAAGATGGTATAGTGAAGATTACATTAGGTACGGTTTTAGTTCATTGAAAAGATGGTATCCAACTATCACAGTGTGTTGTGTGCCCTGCTGTTTTTAGCAATGATGCTCTCCACCCCTTTCGATTAGAACGACATTTGTCAATAGTACTTCAATGATACGTTACATTAATACATTAAACGTAAAGTTGATGAAATGGCCTTGGGTTTCAATCAAGTTCTTGAAACGTAAGAAAATTTCTAATTTTTGTTCTGAACGTGAAGGTTCCACAGACATATCTCAATGCTGTCATTTAATAGTTTACTGTCGGTTCACAAATGAAAAGGTTAAAAGAAAAAAAATAGTTTTCAAAAACATTGCAAACATCACTCGAAAGTCCTGATGTTTTTCCTCTATTAGTATTTTTTATTGAAAATAACTTGTCTTGGAACAGAGTTGTCGAAATATGTACAGGTAGAGTTAGGTTATGGTTGCAGCAATGTTAGGTTCGCGGTCTGGATTTACAAAACTGGCACAGAGCCAGTGGCGGATCTAGAAGGTAAAACTGGGGGGTCTACAAGGTCTCACATTGTGATACGTATACCATGAGTTTACTAGAAACTTTCGAAACATATAAATAATAGCTTAAATTATTTTTGTCACTCAGAAAACTGGGGGAGTCTATGCCCCCCGGCCACAGGCTAGATCCGCCACTATAAAGGACAGAAGTGCTACAATTATTAGTTAGCACTGCTTAATTCACAGGCAAACTTTAACTTTGAAAACTTGAGAAGAGAAATTAATGCTGGCAATTATTACACTAGTTAACAAAGGTTTTGTTACATAAAAGGAAATACCTGTTCTAAGAGGAACTTTTTGCGCTGAATTCGAATATTCACTCGGTTTTTCTCCATCACGTACGATTTTCCCGTAACAGAGGGATTTTCGGGAAAATCCCTCAAAAATGTCCCTTTTCGTTTATTTTACACCCCAAGATCTTGTCCCCTTGCATATACTAATATAGAAATTATACCTAAGTATATTTTGATTCATATTTAACAAACCCTCCAAGTTTCGTAATAATCGCTTTATTCTTTCTAGAGAAAAAAATATGTTTGTATGTATACTGTGTGTATTGTTTATTGCACCTTATAGTAATGCTTTCAGATCTCTTAAGTCGAGGTAAAACGTTTTGCTTTATTATCACAAACACATATATAAAATATAATACAATATAATTTACAAGTGTGACAATTTACAATAAACAATAATACAAATGTACCAAAAGGTCATGAAAAGACAATCAAAACTATCACAATATATGAAACTTCCATTGGGTTACAAAAACGTACACTACTTCCTTCTTTTGTAAGAAATGTTGCATTCTCTAACAAGACCCCAACAATAGTCCCCCATCATTGAAGGATCCCATCCTCCCTGGTACCTTTTCTCCATTGCCATTATATCTTGGTGGAATCTTTCCCCCTGTTCGTCGCTGAGAGCACCTAGGTTAGCAGGAAAGAAGCTGAGGTGGGAGTGCAAAAAGTGGATTTTTAAAGACATCCTACAACCCAACTCTTTTTTTTTCTGTATCATGTCCTGTACGATTTCTGTGTAACTCTCAGCTTTGTTATTGCCCAGAAAGTTGCGCACAACACACTTAAATGCTGTCCAGGCAGCTAGCTCAGCACTGTTTAACTTGCTGTCAAAGCTATCATCAAGCATTAATTTCCTAATTTGGGGACCAATAAACATTCCCGCTGAAATCTTAGCATCACTCAGGTTAGGGAACTTATGTCGCAAATACTTGAAACCTTCACCAGATGTGTCCATGGCTTTGACAAAGTTTTTCATAAGTCCTAACTTGATATGAAGTGGCGGTAGTAATATCTTATTAGGATGTACCAAAGGAGCGTATTTGACGTTGGATTATCCAGGTACGTAATTCACTCTAGGTTCCCATTCCTTCACTTCATAATGTTTGCCATCAGCTCGGCTATCCCATAAACATAAAACACATTGGTACTTCGTGTAATCGCACTGCAGTCCTAATAAAATACCAACTACCTTGAGATCACAACATATTTGCCAACAATGGTCCTCGTAATTTATAAGATTTAGCAAAGTTGACATGGTGTCATAGGATTCCTTAATCTTCACTGAGTGCGCAAGTGGTATAGAAGGTTTTTTATTTCCATTATGTAAAAGGACAGCTTTAAAGCTGACCTTTGACGCGTCGATAAATAACCTCCATTCTTCTGGAACGTAAGGAATTCCTAGCTCCGCCATCAACCCATTTATATCCGTTCATACGCACACATTATCTTGCATTGAGAAATAGCTTGAAAATTGAACATGCCTTTTCCTGTACACTGATATGTTCGTTTCTGCATCCAATAAGTTCCACTGCTGGAGCCTTGATCCCAGAAGTTCCGCCTCTTGTTTTCTCAGGTGCAAATCACGGACTAGGTCATTAAGTTCACATTGCCGGATGAAATGTGGCTCGCGAACACAGTCAGGGATGAACGTTGGATCCTTGGATGTACATGTTGATGCCGATGGTTCATCAAGGTCATGATCATCATCAGAGTCTTTTGCATTCTGTTACATTTGATAACAAATATTGATAACCATTTCATGAACAAAACGAAAAAAACTTTGAGAATTGTATATATATGTATTAAGATATACATATACTGTACGTTTTAAAAAAATATACGTTGGAAGTACATTCTATTTTTATACACGTTTCTAATTTACAGAGAGCAATACAAGTGTGTTGTTGACTATTGTAAATATTCATTTTTATGTCTGTGTTTGTAGTAATAAAGCAAATCGTTTTTACCCCAACTCAGGAGATCTGAAAGCATTACTATAAGGTGCAATAAACAGTACACACAGTATACATACAAATATATTTATGTCTCTAGAAAGAACAATGCGATTTTTACGAAACTTTTAGGGTTTATTAAATATAAATCAAGGTATACTTAGGTATAATTTCTATGTTACTATATGTAAGGGGACAGGAGCTAGGGGAATAAAATATCTGAAAAAGGGAAATTTTTGAGGGAATTTCCCGAAAATCCCTCTGTTACGGGAAAACTGTACGTGATGGAGAGAAACCGAGTGCATATTCGAATTGAGCGCAAAAAGTTCCTTTAAGATCAGGTGATTTTTCTAATGTAACAAACAAAAAGTTTAAATTTGTTAACTAGTGTTATTGACTATTAAACTTGGCAATTTTGTAAGGTCAAAGTCCTCTGAATATTTGTCTTCTTGATGCTTTGTCTAACAACCTTAGTGCTGTACATGAAACTTTAGTTAATCATACTGAATTTCGTTGGTTGTTGAAAGGTAATAAGTTAAGTAAGCTGTAAAAGTCAGATCTCGAAATATTTTTCCTAAGTGTAAGAAAATATTAATTTTATAATTCTTTACTGATGACATAATTGTATGTTCTCTTTCATACCTTGCTGAATTTTTTGAAATATTACATAATCTTAATCTCAAAGTCCAAGGTTGAAACACGAAAATATTTATGTTTGTGGAACTTAACACTGAATATCAAGAAACTTTTGTAGTTAAAATAATGTCAACCAAAACACTGAATTTTCTTCTTCCCTTACTTGCGCTGAGAAAACGAAAATGTAGGTGACGTACTTAAAAAGATAGGTTACATGCGTAATTCCTGGACAACGTACAGCAGACATATAACTGAAAACGCACGTATTATAATTCTTTCTGTATAAGTGTTCCATCTATACGGTACGTACTTTCTGTATGAAACAATGTAGGCGGTCAGGATCTCACATACAAATGGACGTATATAATATATAGCTGACGAAGGTAACATAAGTATATGCATGTGATATACGGAAAACTGTTAGATGTCAGACATCCTGCAACGGCACGATGTAACATCTAAGGACAGTGCGTATGTAGCATATGGATAACGTATGGTCCATAGTGATTTCTGTAGTAAGCAAGAGGATTCCATATATTTGTAGAATATACCGCTGTCCGGAGAACGGATTATCTCAGTGTGATAAGATTTTGAACTCCATCTTATATACTGAAATACCATTTTGTACTCACTTTCGATAATTTTGCAGAAAAATTAATTTTCATAATTATTTAGTTTTTTAGAAAATTAGAAATCTTGAATAGTAATATCAAAGACAAAATTTCAAATATGTAGCGTTTTGAAATCAGGTAAAGCTAAAATGTAACTCCTTATTACAGGTTATGTTTCATTAGTAATTTTACGTTTCATTTCTATCATAATTTGAGCCCTAGATTGGGAACCACTGTGTTAAAGGTTAATAATTTATAAAAACAATATATTGTACTCGTACACGTTCGACGGAACGTGCATAAGTTAGAAGTTGGCAGCACCACATTGTAAAATACCCAAAATTTATATTTTGGTAATTTATTTTGCTCATTAAAAAAACGAAGCGATAATTAAACTATTAGTTTAGGAAAATAAAAACGGATAACGTAGGCATCACACGACAGTAATAAAATATTTTTCTATAAGGAAATAACAAAGCCAGAAAATTATAAGAAGATCTGAGCTAAGCTCTACGCGACAACTAGGAAGCGCCGGAATCCGAGGAAAGGATTGTGTTGCTTGAGTACGGAGAGTTGACTTCAGAGTTGCAATTAACTTAAAATCAAATAGTAAAAAAGGAAAAAAAATGACCGTCAAATCTGAATTAGCCAGTGTGTATTACATTTATTTACGATGTTAAATAGCCATAACAGTTAAGTTTCTCTGCTATTACTACCCAGTAGATTTGTATAATTAAAATCATTTTAAGTTCTTATAGCTTGTGCTGTGATGTCAAAAAATTCCAAAAGAATTTAATTATTTAATTTCGTATCATAAGAAATTCGTAAAATTCAACGTTGAGTTTTTTAATACACGGGGTTAAAAATTTCAGATGAGTTACGCTCTGCCCCCAATAATGACGAGTTTTTATGATACGAAATTATTTCAGGTTGAAATTTGTGGCCCACATTATGGTGGAAGCATTCGGTTTTATCCATTTATGGGTAGAATTAAGATTCCGCATTAATAGCAGGTTGTAGCACATGTTAATACACATGCCTAAAGAAAATCTCTTACAGTTTGGGATTTCTCCTGCTCTTAAAAACTATTACTCCCATTTTCAAAGTATCATTTTAAATTTAGTGGATAGTTAAGCATCCTGCAACTTCTAGTACTATTCAAACTTCTAGTACTATTCAATAAGTTTTCCAGTGTTTTTAAGTATGCTGACGGTTCAGATTGGCACAAAATAATTAAGAGGGTGTTTGTAAGAGACTAGAAGGTTACTGTTTAAGGTGGATCACCACCCGGAAGTCAGTACATATTTTTAGCTCGTTCCCTTAACTATTGCGCAATGAAACGTTACATATTATAAATATTATGTTATAAGATGGAGTTATGTTTCAGCTACGACACAAGACACTGATTCATTTGGTTGTGTCGTTTGATATCGAGAAAGGTAACAAATAAAAGAAAATATTTAATTAGTTTTAAAATGAGCACACAAGATGGCACTTACTGATAGATCTTACTAGAACTGCTCCGTTTTATGAAATGTTTATTTGTATGTGTAAAGTATTTTAAACTAACGATCTTATTTCGAAATAGATATATTATTTGATCGCTTTTTGTATTATGTTTCACATTTTATTTAAATATTAATTTACATTTAAGGAAATACATTTTGAGAAGAAATTTGCGCAGAACGCCATAATGCGTTGTTGCCAAATTTTTGCATTTATTGTGGTAGTCACAATAAGAAAATTCCTGGTTGCAGTTCGAGAAGCGGAACTTACCATGTGAATTGCGGTAAGGATCGAAAACTAATTTCAGAAGTAAGTAGCTTTCCAAGCAGAATTCCAGAGTTACTTTCTTTATTATCTGGCATCAGTAAACACTCGACACTATCTGGCAACGCCACACTATTCAAGCAGCGTTTAGCATAGCAACGAGAACATCTAGTGATCCACCTTAAATACAGATTGTCATTCTTGGGCTACTGGTTCGCTGTGTCTTTTATAAGTGGTGATCCAGTATGATACAATGACTCTCATGTCTTTATCGTCATTGCATTTACATTAATTGGAAATCACAATTGTTCAAATTAACTTATCCAGCAGTTTTGCTTATTGGTTATAACTGTGTCCCAAAAAGAATTAATAACAAGTAATGTCTAGAATATAACAATTGTTCATTGTATCAAGAAATAACCTCATTTAGGATTGTCATGCAATGCAATGTAGAATTCGAATTTTGAATTTCAAACATAACAGCATAATCTTTCAGTATCTTCACTTAGTGTTGTAACGTGCTGTTAAAGAATTCTGCCATGGGCCAACAAACTTTTAGCACTAGAACCAGTATTTAAACTGGGAGGCCGCACTTACAATTTTAAAATAATCAAAATACTTTCTATAGCCAAAAATGTATAAATTATATCTATTTGTCTTCGTTTTAATTAATCTATTCGTATACCTGGATAAGGATTTTTTTTCAATTAGCTAATAGGTATTATAAGGCTATGGAAATAAAAGTTGATACTTTATAAGCGTCATTCTCCGGGTAGGCCCTTGTACTCTCAGTCCACCTCTATCCTAACCACGTGTAGTTGGAAGTTCAATAAGGAGAAAAATTTTAGAAGAAAACAGTTTATTACAAAGTTAGAATAGTTATACAGTACATCGTGACTATTACAAAGAGGGAAGAAGTGATTGTGTAAAATACTGTACATTTCTTACACAGCTTTTCTTCTTCGTATGTAGTTCTCCATATGTATCACAAATGGCAGCACAGTGACCGCGAACCCTATTGAGAAAAACTGCAAGTATTATCTACATAATAACGCATTTGTCCAAAATGCTTCGAAAGTATTTAAATTGAGTTTTACTACTCAAGTCAAATAACAGTTTAATGTTTAAAATTTGTTAGAAGTTCTTTTCTTTCATATTTAATAAAGCAAAATAGATATGGAGTACGGTACAATATATTAGTCAGTGAAAACTCCCGTGATGCTGTAGAATTAATATGTCATTATATTCTTTTTGGAGAAGGGAACTAGTTGAAGTCATTATACGTGACTCCTAGTATCTCTTTTGTTACTCTATTCTGTATTACTTCTCTTAACTGTATTATATACACCGTTTGAAGCTGACATACCGAAACCTCAGCCTTCATTCCATGCGCTACAATTTGCTGATGATAACGTTGGGATCATTTATTGATCGTATTACTCCATTGGCGTCTCTGGCGGGGGAAGGGGGGTGCGAGAGGGACTCGTCCCCAACAATATTTTGAAATACAAGATATTCAATATTTTATTCTAATTTAATTTATTTGCTAACGACAGAATAACATATAAATAATAGTCTGATAATTATATTTATTTCGAATGTAATATTCAGACTGTGAAAGGATTATAACAGAGATCTTGATATAGGCCTATCTTAGGGGTCCGTGAAGGTAAGCAGAAAGGAAACAAATACAATCGAAGATAATAAAAGATTAGGGTAGGTAGTACCATCTAAATCACTTTCTTTGATGCCTCCCCCCCCCCCAAATTTTACATACCAGAGACGCCAGTGTATTAATCAACTCCTACAACCAGCTTTAAACAAACTTCTTATATGGTGCCTGAAGTGGAAGCTTAAGCTAAATAAAAACAAGATCTAAATTACTCTCTTTGGGTTCAAGCGTCATAAATACTGTAACAGCCCTAGTCCGGAACCTCTACATTTAACTCTCTTGGACTCTGTAACGCCACTTCAAAAGAGACTTAAATATCTGTTTGTCACATTTGACAAACATCTTACATGGAAGAATCATGTCAAATAACTGGAAGCAAATATCCACCGCCGTTTGCCGTTCTCACGATGTCTCAAAGACACCATGTGGGGTCTCAATACAAAACTTCTCCTGCTTACCTATAAATTTGTTGTACGCTTAGCCATCGCATACGGTCATCTCGCATTGTTATCAGCAGCACTAACTTTGAGTGCCTCAAAGTTCTTGAATGACATGCCTTACGCCTGGCCTACTCTCTTGTTTAAGATATGCCTACTGCTGAAATATATCGTCGTGCGCAATTTGCAACTCTTTTGCCGCACCTCTATCATCTACTCAAACGCTATATCCACAAATGTATCAATCTGGTACATCCAATTGTGCATGAGGCTTAGGGCAAGTTCCAGCTTTACCACGCTATATATAGCCACCAGTGGATTATCTTATCATTATGTAGCTATATACGAATGCACCGATGCTATAGACCGATATAATTCAAACCGTCGCATCTACAGCCGCAATCCACGTATATATTACACATAACCTCAGTGCATAATTGCATATCACATACTAAGGAAGTGCTTTTTCATCCCAGTCAGCCGTAATCATTATTGTTCTCCAGTACTTTAGCCTTTATACGTTCTCCTACTTCAGCTCGTAGTATCAAACAGCCTCTAACCATTCTATACATTTACCCCTCAATAAACTGAAAACATCTCTGGCCACGGAGAAGTTATTGACTTCTACGGCCCAGACTTCTTCGTATGCGAATGAAAGTCTTGTTAAAGAAAAAAAACGAACTACACAATTGAATGAGATCCAAATTTGTTTGTTTTTGGAGAGGGTATTAGTAGTAGTCACTTGGGTGATTCCTAATAATCTGATAGTCCATTGTAACAAAAAGGATAATAGGACATGTCTGTCCATTTCAGTGAGCCATTCATTTGGAACTAGTTCGCTGCATTTGCAAAGACTAGTTCTAGTTTGTTGAGCTCAGTGAAGTCATATATAGCATGTTGGAGCTATATCTGGTGTAATTCACACGCACTTAGCATCTAGCATTCTTTCCAAATCTAACATAATTTCATTCTTTCTTCTGGAGAATAGGAAAAACAAAAGTTTTGATGGTTCAATCGCCATCAGCAATATTCTCTTTTTTATGGTACAGTAGCAATGGTTGGAGGAATAAAACTAGATTGTATTTCCGCTGTGTTGTATTGTGTTGTTAAATTCAGTTGTTCAAAAGTATAGAAAAGAAGGAAAATTGAGCCTACAAAATACTGTTTACTAAGCCACTAGTTTTATTATTATCATTGGAAATCTGTTTGCGTGGATATCTCAAATATTTCCGTCCCTTTACACTTTGCAACTTGAGGTATGAGGTGAAGCATTAGTGTAGACTTAGTAATATGCCGATAAAATTAATGCTCCAGCGCTGTGTCGGAAATGGCATGTATTGTACAGCGGGGGACACTTCTAAATGGTACACCTTAGCCGTAAATCTCCATATGGCTGTACCATTTAGGAGTGTCCCCCGCTGTACAATACATTTGTCCTCAGTTGCAAATATTGGCATGCAGTATACACGAATTATAGGAAATGTATTATTTAAAATAAACATTTATAGTTCCAGCTTCCGTTGAAGAACGTTGGGGACTTCCGTGGAAGAACGTTCACCTCTGGTGCTAGCAGTACCTGGTTCCATTCCTGAACAAGTGCGTTTACACTGAAGAACATAGTGACCGTGACTTTGATCAGGGTTCTCCCGTTTTCTCCCATACCCTCACCCCATCAACCATTTTATGGGTTAAGTTCCAAAGTTGGGCGTCCGTTTCCAGCAACATTTTTAAACATTACAGGAAAGATATGAATAATTTGATCGTTTGTATGCTTGACAATATATAAGAGTCTCGAAAATCTGTTTATTTGTTATATATAAGCGGTTATAAACATGGGACTATACGGCGAGCGGAGGGAACTACTTGGGGCAAGGTAATCGAACAGTAGCATTGTGGGAAAGAAACGAGCATTTATGTTATCAACATGGTGAATGTACAAGGGCAATGAACTAACAGTTTTAACATTTGTGAAGCAATACGTTAATAACGAGCAAAATCTTTTAAAAGTTTGTGAAGAGCATGGATTAATGAACCTAATAATAAATTGCAGAAAGTGTGCAAAGAAAATAACAGCGAAAAAACGTGGCGAAAGCGGACGCCCAACTTCGGAATAAATGCCCATTTTATCATTATTCACTTTAATTAATTATCTGACTTTTAGCCTGAAGGTTGTAATCGTGGGACATAAAACTTCTATATTTAGTTTCTTTCCATTCGAAACGTATCTCCTACCAAACGTACGGTAATTTAGTACGTTCTTACCTATGCTACAATTCTTACAGTTAATAGTTTATTACTATTACTAGCTGAAATGCCCGTCCTTCGCAGGGGCACATAGGTTTATGGAAAATACGTGAATCCTTTTTCCTTTTAATATCGTAGCCTATTTCACAGAAAATATAATAATAAGAATACAGAAGATACCTAATCTTGGCATAAATTTTTGAAACATCTAGAACATAATTTTAATCAAATTGATATTAAAAACCCAGCTTGGAATATGTACTAGGTATGTTCCAAAAGTCATTTCAAACGTGTCAGCAGTATTCGCGACCCATGTCGACAGTAATCTGTTATTGTTGACTTTATATATTTCCCCCCTTCCCTCTCCCTGTCTGGCGATGGCTCAGTACTTGGTCATAAACGGCATTTGAAGTCACTATTCATTTCAGTTGCTTCAAAAGGTATGGGTCGCACTAATATCCAAGTAACCGGTATGTTTGATTACTTTTACATGTCACGCCTTCCAACTCCCAAGGTTCGATGTCTGTTCAATATGAGTTTGCCGTTGACAATATCGTATCCGATTTCTCGGGCTTTTCCCGTCTCCTCTGATATTTTCATTCCACTAATTCTTTCATAATTATTCACCGTCATTAACCCACCCATCTCAATTAAACTAAAAGACATAATAACTGGACTAACACTCTAAATTTAATTTAATTTATTTTACCCACCTTTCTCACATGGTTCATGGTTTTAGAACCAGTGTTGCTTAACGAGTTGACAAATAGAATTGTCTAGGATCGTAAATTTTGTAGAAGACGCGTCTCAGTTCTGTAAAAATTTCTCATCTCCATTTGATATCTTGTGCCCAAAATTCATGCTGAGATTTTTCTCCTTAATTTCATCTGTAAGTAAGAACATTTCCACGCCATGAGGACTCACGAAGGCCTATAATATAACAAAATGTAAACAATATTTATTATTAGATTATAACGTCTTGCATATCTTGAAAGGTTGATAATTGCTCCTCGTTGTGTTCCTACTATCACTTTATCGATTTATAGTTGTTATACCATGAACCAAGCAACACTAAAGCAGTGTTTCAGATTTAAGACTTGGGACAATTAGTGTTTCTCGTCTCGTCTCGTCTCGTATTTAGAAATGTTCTGCTCATCTCGTGAGCAACAATATTCAAATCTATTATTTAGGTCTTTTAAGGGGGAGTATTGTTGAAAGATGATTGTCAAATTAGCAATAATGTCTGTAAATAGAAATAATCTGAAAACATAAACAAGTGAGTTGCTTTTCATGTTGTGAAACTAGGATGGAGTTTCAAACTAGATGGTCAATATTGTAGATGTGTCACTTCTAGCTGAATTACAGAGGGATAAAGTATGAAACCAAATCTAGTTTTGAGACACTGTATGAGTTTGAGAGCAATTATCATCTCTAAATTGCTGCTAAGGAAATTAAGAGCTAACGAGGAGTATTACCTCTGGAACTTTCGTTTTTGGTTTTTATAAGTGCAAAGACAGAAGCTATATTCTTGTGATATTCAAGTTATTATAAGGAAACCGTTGGTTTTTTTTTTTTTTTTTTTTTTTTTTTTGCTTTCTGCTGGAGTATTTTAATTATGACCATCAGTTTCCTCACTTCTGGTCGTGACTATTGGGGCTCCTGGTTCAATACCACGTCGTCTTGAGTGGAGTTTATAGTGGACAAACACCGTGTATGTGGGTTTTTTTTTTAGAATTCTCTCCTGTTTTCTCTCACTTTCTTCATTCCACTTCTTCGATCATTATTTCCGTCATCCTTAGCCTTGCATCATAATTCAGGGGAATTTAAACTCGGGAATAGTTTCTTTTAGCTTCTTCTGATTTTTTCGAAGGCATTTCAAGTTTTTCTCCGAAGAAATACGTACGGTACGTTTGTTAGCTTGGATTAAAAGCACACCATGGAATTCTTTATTAAAACGTGTGAGTTTTTATTTTAAAAGTTTTATTGTTTTCTAACAGTAAATACTATTATTATGCACTATGTTGTTTGGAAATAGATAAAATACAATTTTCTTAGCTAAGCTAAAGAAAATGGAATATTTTTCAGCGTCTCCTGTTTCACGAGAGCCATCAGAAAAGTGGTACCCGTTTGCGCCGCATGAAGCGCTGAGACTTGGGGAGCCGCTGAACAAGGTCAAACCGCGTCAGTGGCTTGTCTGCCTGCTCTGTGTGAGGTTGCGTGACGCTAGCAGTGCCTGTGTTGTGTCTGTCTTCGTTTATAACGATTAAACGAATTGAGAGCCCCGCCAGTTGTGAAGTGAGGGCCGTGATTAAATTTCTTAATGCACGAAACGTTCGACCTTGTGAAATTCATCGCCAATTAAAGGAGGTGTATGGAGACAATGTGATGGACGAGTCGTCTGTTTGGCGCTGGTGTCGTAACTTCAACTTAGGGAGGGGGAGTACACACAACGAAGAGCGTTCAGGGAGACCATCTGTCATTACAGACGAACTGCTGAGGTCAGTAGACAAATGCGTGAGTAACGATCCGCGCGTCACAATTGATGAACTCTGTGAACATTTTCCTAATGTGTCTCGAACAATTGTTCATGAAATTGTCAAAGACCATCTGCATTATTCAAAAATCTGTGCAAGGTGGGTCCCTCACATGCTCACAAATGAGCACAAAACCAAGCGTATGGCTGCAGCACTGACGGTTCTAGGATGTTATTCCGATGAAGGGGACTCTTTCCTGAATCGCATCATTACAGGGGACGAAACATGGGTTTGTTATGCATCATCTGAGAGTAAACGACAGTCCATGGAGTGGCATCACGCTCATTCACCACCAACCAGCGATGAAGAACTTAAACGAGGCGTGACTACGTATCTCAATACGCTGGCGGCGGAGGATTATGACACTGGAATACAAAAACTCGTCACACGGTATGACAAATGCCTCAATTTGCTTGGTGATTATGTGGAGAAGTAGTGTAAAGTATGCTCTTTCCAATAAAAATGTGTATATTTGTTAATATATACTACTGTGTCTTTATTGCACAAACGGGTACCACTTTCCGGATGGCCCTCGTATTTATTTATATATTTGTTGGCAAGGGAATGAGGGAATATGGAGTTAGAAATGAACACCATGTCGGTGAAAGGATATTCTCAGGAAAATTGAATCCTTTCTGTTTGCGATAAGTTGAGTGGAAAACAATGGGGCACAGGACTGGGGACTTGCACACTCCGCCCTAGGTGCATGCATCATAAGCTTAAGTTATCTTAAATTAAATGCTGTCATATCTCCCTTTATTATGACGAATGATTTAATTACAAGATATTTTCATTTTCGGGATTTCGTTTATTTTTCGAACTCCGGAGTAAAATTAATTTTAAAATAAAACTCTCGAACTCTAGAGCCTATGGAACTCAGAGGTTCAATGTCACGTTCACAAAAGTTTTCCATTGACTTCTGTCCTTGGCGAACTGGATCCAGATTTTACTTTGTATTAATATTTCCCTTATGTATAAGAATACATATTGTAAGGAAGGTTAAACTAACTAATTAACTAACTCTATGGCCTATAGAATCCGGAGGGTACTATGTTCACAAAAGTTCTTCATTGGCTTCTATCCTTAACGAACTGGATCCAGTTTCTACTTCAAATTCCTATTTATACGAGATAATCTTAATATTGCCCTTCCATCTGCACCTAGGTCTACCTAAAGCTAGTAGCTATGCTGCAAGAATCTTGTAGCTGTCATTAAAAAAATCTTGCAACCATACAGTGTTTCTCTCTGATAACATAATCTTGAAAGGGACATGTAACATTTTTTGCATGTTGCAAGGAGTTATACCATGTTCATCTTTCTGGGTCGTCTTGCTTGCTACCTTCTAACGCCCTCCGGCTGACAAAGTTTCGCCGCTTCGAAAACAACGGATTATATTGGACGAGGAGGAGAAGCGCTTCAAAATACACGTTCACTATTTGTCCACTACAGTGCAGTGCTGAGTGAGTGGGGACATCGTACTATCAGAAAGTTGTAACTGTGTAAACGGTAAATAGAAAGATGGGGTTGCAAGCAGGCCAGTATCTACGGGGGGTCTAGGGGGCCCCTCCCTATATTTTTGCTGGCCTCTTAAAAGTTTCACGGTAGGATTGAAAATTAACTAAAATATGGTGATGAACTATAATATGATTGGATCGCCCCCCTAACTTCTACCGGGCACCCCTAAATTTTTGGGTTGGCTATCGGCTTGTTTGCAAGATATTTTAATGACAGCTGCAAGATTTTTCAGTAGAATTCTACAAGATTCTCCGAATATTCGTCTCAGGATTTTATTCTGAAATACTTTCAGTCTGAGATCTTTCCTCAGAGTAAGCGACCATGTTTCGCAAAAATACAGCACAAGAGGCATGATTGTCGTTCTTCAAATTCCTAGACAGAAGATTTTGAACTTCCTGCTTGCCGTAGACATTTAATTTCTTCGTGCATAGGGTTTTGATCTGTTAACATTGACCCTAGACAGGCACGTAGCCAGGATTTCGTGAAGGGAGGTTCCGTGACATTGAATAATGTGGTCATCCATTCAAAACTATTTTACTGGAACATATATTCGTTCGTTTAGCCAGGATTTCGTGACGGGGGTGGGGTCGTGACATGAAATTCTGAATGCCCAGGTGTTTGATCAGTCTAAGATACTTTACTATCAACTTAAATTGGTTTGTTAGGACAATAAAATGAGGATATGTTGATAAGTATTTTAATAAAAAGCTCTGAAGAAATCTCGAGAAAAATAATAAAAAAATATTGGAAAAGATTTTACAATGTTTTACGTTCTTCGTCTGTTTATTCAAATTTACCAACTCTCCTTTTATTATGACCTCAATTATTATAGAAAGTACATACTCAATAATGTCTTGTAAAATATTTTACAATATCTGCGTTCCTTTCCCTGTTGAATCAAATGTCAACAGAACTTTCTTTCCACATAAATTTTTGCTTTTATTATTCCGTCAACTACTGTCTGTTCTAAATAACATGTTAAAGGAGCAGTAGAAAATTGTTTTTGAAATAACATGTTTGATACTGCAACGATGCGATGACGAAAAATTATGATAAAAAATGTCCACGCTGTTACAGACAACGGCCCTCTACTTTCGGAAGCTTGAAATCTCAATGACTAGGAGTAGAAATTCTGAGAATTCCGTAACTTTTCTAGAAATTTCAAATCCCTTACTCTCTCAGAATATTTTCCTCACCTCGCCACCATGCATTGCAAGTAATACAGATCTCCTCATAAGAAAAAGTAATCAAAAGCTTCCTATAGTTTTTTTAAAATTATTTTTAATGCTGATCCTTTTTTTCTCATTTTATTTTGTTTCATCCTTCCTTAATGTTTTTTTTTTTGTTTTTGGTGTCGAAGGGGGGTGGTCAGTGCGGACCTAGCCTTCGTGGCTACGTGCCTGCCCTAGATACTTGAAAGTATCTAGTTTGTCGAAAGTATTATTTGATATTTTGACGCATTCATAATTTGCAAGACCCCGGTCAACTTCTCTACTCACTAGTCAGTAGTACTAGTATAAAATATAAATTGAATTGTTCCAAAATTGACTTTGTCTTCTTTAACTTTGAACCTTGCCAACAATGTAAACTTTTGCATGTAATATATTACAATACATGCAAAATATATTATTTTTACTTGGTTTTCTAGCAGAGTCACTTTGTGTATATCAGAAGGTAAACTGTTATTCATTCGTGCCCTATTGAATATTTATTCTCACAGAACCCCACGCGTGAGCTACAGTCAATTTTTCTACTTCTCTTCTAAGTGTGTTGTAATCCTACATTGGAAAGAAAAATGATAAGATGAAAGGAATATGATTGTTGATTCTGAGTTTAGCGTCACTCTCACCGCTGAGTCTATATGAGACTTACACCTACAGTTTAGCGCGGGTTACGAACTACGTTAACTCTCTCGAGAATCAAACCTGGGTCTACCACAATGACTAGAAGGAATATGTGCTACTAGAATAATCAGCCTTTCATACGAAATCTTTTTTTTTTTTTTAGTCTTACTGTTTCAAACATTCTATAGCCAAAGACGAAGAAAGAAAAACTTGTTGCTCTTGCCCCAGCTTCCCATAGTTATGACTGACAACCTTTCTGTCAATCAAAAAGCGTGTTTGTAGAAGTATCAAATCTGGCTGAACAGAATCACCTCTTCAATTTATGAATAACTTAATGCACATATGAGTGTTACGGTAACGTTCTTTGAAACCAACAGTGGCAAACGAATGGGGGATTTCGTGGTGTAACCACTTCCCATTGAGCTAGATTTTTATAAAAATAACCTTTTACTACATGAAGATATGTATACAAACAGCTGAAATTATATGAACTTGAGAGCTTGGACTTCCCTCCTTCTTGACTACTACGTACGCCACTATCAACCAGTGATTTCAGATTTCGTGCGTGGGGAAAATCAGTTATTAATATTATTTTACTTGACATCAATCTAGAACAGGAACACTAATTTGCGTTGCATTTCGCATGCAACACTAACTTGGGTCATAACAGGAATATAGAGGTATTTATTTCTACCAAGACTTAGGTTTAATGTTTGACGTAACATTGTTGTATCTTCAGACTCGCGAGGGTTATTATACGTCCTCGTTGGATCGGTTTTTAAGTGAGAAAATATGCAAGTCCGAAAGCTAGGAAGCATTCGATCAATATTTAATATCTAGGGTGGTTGTGCCTGTTTTCGATCACTCCGTAGTTGCCGACCACTTTTCACTTTAAAACCATGTATTAGGCATATTTTCCGATAAAAAGCATGACATTTCATTATAATTGAATTGCAGCTTATTCTGAACCAATCACAAAGATACTGTCAAAATATATTGCACATGAATTCGGTAATAGCCAATCAAATGTGTGCCTGCGGAAGACGCACTGAGTTTTCGACAGGTTTAATCTGTTGCAAATGAGAACGACAGCGCCCTGTTTTTCGTGCTTTTTCGTAGTTTTATCGCACCATGTAAGAAATGCACATACTATTATGTTGCATGGAACTGTAAAGCACATTTAGTAATAAAATTTTAGTGATAACTGTAAGGTTTCAAGAATAAATCAATAAATTGTAGTGGTCGGAGAATGACTTATGAAATATTCTTTGTTAACTAGTGTTCGACCACGGGGTGGTCGAGCACTAAAAAATTGTAGAAATGTCGATAACGACTAACTTTCGATTCATTTAAATGAAGTGAGTTCCTAGTTACCAATTCTTAAGCTATAATGGTGTACAAAAACATTTACTAGTGTTCGATCACTACTTTTCATTATACATCTGTACTGGTCGAGGATTAACTTTTTTTCAGTGTCCGACCACGCTTTGCGTTTGTGATTTCTCGTAGAATTCCTTGATTCAAGCATTAATTCAATGATCAATTTACATTTGTATAATCATCTGCTGAATCTTACTGTTACTAAGTGAATATTCACCGAATGGCCGTGGCTCAGTGGTAGTAGTCTTGAGCTTTAGGCTTCGGATCATGAGGAGGCAATCCACAGGGGGTTCGAATTCCTCTGAAGAGCAAATATATTTTTAATTGTCCTCGATATTTCTGTAATTGTATCCTTGTCGTGATTGGATTATGCATATTGGTGCGAGGAGCCATCAGGCTAAATGGCTCGGTTGAGATGAATTTTAAAAGAATGGTAGAGCGTTGGCTTAGCATTCGGGAGGTCCTCGGTTCAAGCCCACCGGCCGACCATCCTGACTAAGTTCTTTAGAGTTTTCCTCAGTCACACCAGACAAATGCTGGGATGGTACCTACAAAATAGGCTCTGGCATCTACCTAACAACATCCTCTTTCACTATCCCGGCCGGAACGTTAAATGCCTAAAGGCCATAAAATAAATTCAAATTCAAGTAACTGAATATTCATAAAGTTCCCCCAAGATCTTAATGGAAAATTAACGGCTCTGTTAGGGTATGATACTTTATTTGAATAATAAATTTATTATATTTCGTCTATTTCGTTTAATACTGAACTACACTATTCTCGCTTCGTCATGGAACTGTATTCAAATATTGTTAGTGAAATAGTTATCAGCTTACGTCTGGAATACGTCTGTTTTCCTTGCAGAGTTTTCCTGTTTCTTTCAGGGATAATGAGTCTGAGTACGCCTAAGCTTAAACTGCCAGCTTTATTGAAACAAGAATCTACAAAAAGCTCTGGAGGCTTGTCGCAAAAAAAAAAAAAAGGCACTCCACACGAAAGGCATCGGCAATTTATGGGATTCCTCGGGTAACGCAAATGGATAAACTTCATAGTCACAGTCCCAAAGAGCGAATTTAGAAGATGGGGTTTATACCCTTTCAACTCAGAGAAGACAAATCGTGTTTAGTGCTGCATTACACTGAACCTTAAATTAATTTGGTGGTTCTTTCTTGACAAACTATCAGAATAGTCGCATTATTCTCAGCGACTATTGAACTGCGAAGTGATACCTGAAAAACTAATGCTGTAACATCTATAGATGTTATTAGTTTGGTAAAGTTATGCTTTAGCCTTCATACTGTAATTAAAAGCACATTACTCGAGGAGTGGTCGATGACTAAACAGTATGCGGTCGAACATTATCAAAAAATGGTCGAACACTAAAAGAAATCAGTCATTGGTGTTTCTAAGACTAATATTACATAAATGGTATAAATTATCTCAGTTTTGAATAAAATATAGATAAAATATAGCTTTAGGAACACATTTGAGCTAGTTTCATCCTTCTAAGTTGTTCCAGTCAGTGAACAACGATTAAGGACCATACGAAAATGAGTTAGGTGATCGAGGACTGGCACATTTACCCTAGTCGTTCACTGACGATTTGTATTTATTATCTTTTGACAAACATCAAAGTAGGAAAGCAACTAGAAATGAATATACCAGTATCCTTCCAGCGGAGCAAATCTGTCTTCAACATTGGGGGAACGGGTACGACCTTAATCTTTTTTTTTTATGTCCAAAATATTTATGAAGTTTAAAAACAATGTTGTGGAGGAGCAGAGTTGCCTTCAACATTACGATGCGGACAGATTTGAACCTTATTCTGGGGAACATGCATTTCACATCACGTTCCTTTGTGGCAATCGAACAAAAATAATCACATTTCTCCCCCAAAGAAACACATTTTGGTAAGGGTTCGGCTCTTGGGTCTAGCCTAGAAGGACCTGAGCAATTGGAACGAAACTTGCAGGATTAATACCCTTTGGGCAGCAACCAAACCGCGAAAAAATTAAATTTTCCATTTGCAAATACAAAGGAGGAACCGGGGGCAAAACCCTAAAAAATTGTCCAAATGGCACAAAACTCATAAATATTAATCAGAGTAACGGACTGAAGACAAAAATAATTTTCAAATGTTTTCTACTGCTATTTGAAGGGAGCAGAGGGGGCATATTCCTCCATAAAGTCCTATGGTTCGGCTCTTGGGTCTAGCCTAGAAGGAGCTGAGCGACTGGAACGAAACTTGCAGTATTAATAGCCCATTGGGCAACAACCAAACCGCGAAAAAATTAAATTTTCCATTTACAAATACAAAGGGGGCACGGGGGGCAAAACCCTAAAAAATTGTCCAAATAGCACAAATCTCATAAATATTAATCAGAGTAACGTTCTGAAGACAGATATAATTTTTAAAATTTTTCTACTGCTATTTGAAGGGAGCAGAGGGGGCATGACTATGAGTAATTGCATCGTTTTTTTACTGTTTGGTATGAGTAAAGATTTGCGAAATACATTTCGCATTTATGGTAAGTAAGTAATAACATTCTATGTTTTGTGTAATCGGACACAATAATATTATTGTAAACCTGTGAATCATCTGACAACAGTTACACAGATAGCAGTGCTTTCATCTATTTTATTTATTTGTTATTCTTGTGTCTTAGCACGTATGAACAGAAGATGATACAGCTGTTGCTTATGTAACTGTTGTCAGACAATTCATAGGTTTACAACAATATTATTGTGATCGATTACAGAAAACATAGTAGCTTATTTGTCATTTGTCATAAGTGCCAAATATATTTCGCAAAGCTATGCTCATATTAAACGATAAACACCAATGCAAATTTTTTAGGTAGTAACTACTTATTTCTGATATGCTCAGAAGGTAATGTGTTTGGTGCTACCAGAAATCCATAAGCTCTAAGACTTCATCATCAACTTCAACGGACTGTTCGCAAATATATTTCTGCTTACAAATTACGCCAATGGGTTAAAACTTGTAATCAACTCTCCGATACAACTCATCCTACTCGCTACTGGAAACGCTTCAATGTTCTTTGTGGCAAACACTCTAAGACTCCATATCCAATTCTTTTATACGATGTACCACTACATTCCGACAGCAAGAAAGCAAATGCATTTTCTGACTATCTCCAAACTATATTCACACCCTCTGACAACATTGCTCATCCTGTCAATCAAGTCGATATTTACCGTCCTTCACTTCAACCTCATATCTCGTATACAGTCCCCAATCATACTCTCCCAATCCCATCACAGCCTCAGAAATCACCCGTGTCATTCAGCACAAACGCAACACCTCAACAGGTTTCGATTCGATCACCTATTGGCATATTAAAGAAAGCCCCACTATCTTACTCACTCTTCTGACATTCATTTATACTTTTATCTTACGCACAGGGTTTTTTAAAACAGACTGGAAGGTATCAGACACTCATGTTTCCCAAACCTGGTAAACCGCAGTCAGATGTTTCTTCATATCGACCTATCCAGTTGACATCCACACTGAGCAAAATATTCGAGCACATTCTTCTTAAACGCCTCCACTCATATTTACAAAACCGCCAACTTCTTCCGACTAATCAAGCAGGCTTTCGTCCCTCATTCTCCATTAATGATTATCTCCTTCGACTAACCGCGCTCATAACCAACCACTACAACTCCATTCAACCCTCGTGTCTCGTCCTTTTCGACCTTGAGAAAGCCTTTGACAAGGTTTGGCATCTGGCGCTAATATATAAGCTCATTAAATTTCAGTTTCCGATGGCATACATTCGCCTCCTTTTTCATTTTCTTGTCTGTCGTATATCTTGTTTCCATTAACGAACAGCTCTCACATCCCATTTTTCCCATGTGCGGTGCTCCTCAAGGTTTTCCCCACTATTATATATCCGTCCTTTCCCCACTATTATATATCCTTTTTGTTGCAGATCTTCCACATCTTCCACCTGAGGTCCATTTGTTTCAGTACGCTGATGATACAGCCTTTCTCGCACTTGGCAAAACTATACACAACATCATCAATCTTTCATTACAAATAGCCATCAACCGCTTCAAGCTCTGGTGTTCTATATGGAAACTTAAGACTAATGCCACCAAAACCCAAGCTATTGTTTTCATACTGCCCCGTAAACGTACCAAGGTCCACCGAAATCCATCTCTTTTGTCACTCCATGTTCATAAAACAGCCATTGTTCCAACCCGAACAGTTACATATTTATGCATACTATTCGATCATCATTTAACGTGGAAACCGCATCTCAACCGTGTAAAAACAAAAGCTTACAATCGCCTCAACCTCTTGAAACGATTAACTGGCACAACGTGGGGTCTCTCATCATACATAGTTCTCAACATATATAAGGCCTTCCTCCGCCCAGTTCTTACTTACGGTTTTCCAGCTTGGATTTTCGCTCCTTACTCAAATTATCAGAAATTAGCCATTTTGGAGAGACACGCTTTTCGCGTCGCCTTCTGCATTTCTCTCCCGAGTCCAACTCGAGATCTATATTCTTTAATATCATTTAATACAATTACCTACCATCTCGAAACTCTCCGCTTAAAATTCATTACTCAACGCTAAACACATCACCATCCTCTCTTATTTGAAACTATGCTTCATATTGCACTACACTCATCTCCTGCACGGTACTATCATACTCCACTTCACTTTCTCTCCACTTTATATTGCTATACAGTTTCTTCCGACCATCTCGATCTACAGATTCTCCAAGATTATCGTTTGCATATTCATATACCGCATATCTTTCCATCATATGCACAGTGATTCCATTTCATTAACAGGGTTCACTACGTCTCCATTGGCCTAGAGTAGCCTCTAGGCAAAAGATAACCGCATTCGTCTTCCTAACAACTCTTGTTTCGTGTTGTGGCGTCAAGTGCACCTCATCTCATCTCTCATTTTCATCATGATTTAAAGGAATCATCATGATAAGGAAAGAAGATGCCTAGGGCCTGTAAATTAGATATAATCGTGGCATTTACATGGTGTGAATGAGAAATTCCCAGGAAAAACCTCATTCAGGATAGCCGGCCTGAAAAAGCTTTTACACCTTTTCGACCGACTGACCTTGCCGGAAATCGAGCCCAGGGCCAAAAGCGAGAGCTTTAGCGACTACTTACGCTCATCAATACTGTCTGAAACTTTTTAGTTAGTGTATTAAGAAAACTTCAATGATTTTCAACAAAAAATACTTTCTCCCCGTAATCCGACATATGTGTAGTTTCCAAAGCGCACACTGAGAAAAAAATGTAGGTAGAGTACTTAAATGTAGGTGACATGCGTAATTCCTGTAGTTTTGGGCTTAACGTACAGCAAACGTATAACTGAAAACGCATGTTGTATAATACTTTCCGTATAAGTGTTACATCTATACGTACTTTCCGTATGAAACAATATAGGCGGTCAGGATCTCATATAAATGGACGTATTATATAACGTATAGCTGAAGAATATAACATAGGTATATGGATCTGATATACGGATAATTGTTAGATGTCAGACATCCTGCAATGGCATGATGTAACATCTAAGGGCAGTGCGTATGTAGCATATGGATAACGTATGCTCCATACTGATTTCTGTAGTAAGCAAGAAGATTTTGTATATTTGTACAATATACCGCTTACCGGAGAACGGATTTTTTTCAGTGTGTAGTTCATAAGAATGGAATTATGTGGGTGCTGAACCTGTGGGTTCAGTATTTCTTGATAAATCCATTAAATGTTGAGCATGTAATCCCACAACAGAACACGGATATAGGTGGAAATTCATGTCACTTAATGACCTTCCCATTTTAAGGCAGTAGTAAATGCGAAAATTGTCGATAAGTGATCCGACTACTTTGATTTTGCGAATAGTTGGTACTATGTGCGACGTTGTAGATGCGGCGTCTAGGGCATGGTTAATGTCGATAAGCTAATAAAACGAAATACTTCAAAAGTGGAGCCAGTGGGTGCGTAAACGTATGCCTCGTGTAGCTGAGGTACAGACTGCATAATTACTTTATTACATCAGTGTTAATGTGCATCCTTAAATTGGGATAGTGTAGTTTCCGCAGTTCAGATCAAAAATACGTGGACAAATTCATATTACTTTGAAACTTACATTTCTTGATGAAAATAGTGTCATCACGCCTTCTAGACTCTACGTGTGTTGACGTGTGTCAGTAATCCACCAGGAACAGGTAGGTCTAAAATTCAGGAGCGCTACAAGAGATACTCGTAATTGTTCAAAAATACACTTATGGGCACACTTAGTAGTAGTAATAGTAGTAATGATAGTATAGTAGTAGTAAGGCAGTAGCAGTAGGGTAGTAGTTTAGTAGTAGCCAAGCTGAAACCAGAGGGACTAGGGGAGCCAGGTCCTTTAAACTTTTTGTGGCCCCTCTAGACTTCAATACAAAATTTTATTATTAATACAAGAAACACAATTTAGATATTTATAAGATAATTTTTAATTACTTGGCCCCCCTAACATATTCATGGCCCACCAAACCTTTGTAGCTGATTTCGGGCCTGGTAGTAGCAATGATAGTATAGTAATAGGCTAGTAGAAGTAGTAGTAGTATAGTAAGGCAATAGTGGTAGTAGTTATGTAGTAGTAGTAATAATAATATACTAGTAGTAGTATAGTAACAGTAGTTTGGGTTAGGTTAGGGTAGGTTCAGGCAGCGAAATAGTCATATGTCAAGTCCCTTGTGCATTAGTTTGCAGCACTGGAATAATGTCCCTTATGGAGAGTTTCATACAAATTAAAGTAACATTTTATTGCTGTATCTATGTTCACAGATGACTTACATATTCTGCGCCTTCACAAATAAATTCCTTAAACATTTGTCTTTTGTTCTGAATTAACACCTTTTCCCTGTAAATTGTAATTTAAAAAATGTCCACATATTCTTAATCCCGTTTCTGCCATTCCAAAACACTTACTAAACATACAAGAGTTCATTTCGTGCTAAAACAAATTGATATATCATGAATGTCATTACACTTACAAAATAGAACATAACTGAGGAAACCTGAAATTTCAATCTTGATACATGTATTAGTGCGCCGCAAGAAATGATATTTGGAAAAAGAGATCCCGGCATTCTTCCCGCCTTTGGTAGGACAAGCTGCAATTATTTACGCATTATTCAGTGCATTGTTTGTGTATAATCTTGTTCGTTTGCTGAATGTAAAACGCCACTCACTCAACGGCTGTAACAATATAATGACTTTTTTTATTGTCCACCAGTACACGAACAAATTCCAGGTATGTCTTAAATTATAATCCACCTTGGCATATTACCTCAGCCATAATGCTGTCAACAGAGCTGCCTAGCTTATGGATACACTAGGCATGGAGTGATCTAGGTTAGTGACGTCATTAAGTGACGTCATGTGCCGATGCTCTGGTTATGTCAACATAAGAACTCCCGAATACTGCTATCCTCATTAGTTCGCTGCAGTGTTGCTATGTTGAGGGATAAATCCCACGGCGTAGGGATTTTTGACGTGGTGAGGGATATTAAGTTGATTCTGGGAAAGCGTCTGAAATGTAGGGATTTTGTGGCTATCTTAGCTTGATGCGGGTATTTTACTTCAAGGAATTTTCAAATTGAGTTTCCTTATTTTTGTTTTCGGTTTCTAAGCAGATATCCGTTTTTATTAGTCCCTCTCTATGGTCGTTTGTGAGGCCTTTACACCGCCCGTGGGATTCACTAACCCTCCTCCTCGCTATAAAAGAAGGGGAGGCAGGTGGTATGTGTAATAAACCAGCATCCCAAAGACCATTGACCTTGCCTGAAGCAGCCCATACACGTAAACACATGCCTGAAGAAACAGCCCGACTTGTATGAAAAAAGATAAAACCACAGGCAAGTTGATCGTGTGTGGCCTCGTTCATTCATGTTAAAAGTTTTCAAAATCTTCTGAAAACATGTTTGATGTTTTTGCCGTTCTGCGTGCATGTTTACCGTGTATGGGCTCGTTCATGCAAGGTGACTGTTTTATATTTAGGTCCGCCAATCACGACAGCGGAAGAAATCACGTGACTCTCTCCTCCGTCGCATGCCAAGGTCGTGCAGTTGCAGAAAGAAAATGCACGCGTTTCCTCGTCCTCCACATTTCTCAAACTACTTTCAGTATGTTGGACAGCACGTTGGTACGTGTGTGGGCAAAAAATTCTTTTAAGATGCATGATGAAAGAAACCTTTCATACATGTTGGTAATGCAAGTGCGTGCGTCTATGGCGCGCTTAGACCGACTGTTCCCACCCTTCATTGAGAAAAATTTACGTATCTTCCCTTCCACCACTTCCGTTAGAATGATTCAAACAGAAATATAAATGAATGATTGTATATGGGGCCAAGGCAAACCAGAAAAGAAAAAGTAATGTATGTATTCTGCTGTTTTGGCGGAACAAATAGGCCTGCCAATTCCCCCCAGAACGATTAATTTCCTTGTTATTTTTTTTTTTTTCATTTGCTTGCATGTTTATCATCAATAGCATGTCCACGATTAGTTTTGCGTATGTGGTTTGCTCCTCAGTGCTTATCAATACCTTAAATATCATAGAATGATTCATATTGATTTCTGAGGGAGAAAAAAGATGGCTTTGTGGTATAGCGCTCACCTCTCCTGCGAAAGGACCTTCGTTCGATTCAAGGCCATGTGAATTTGAGGCGGAAAAAACCGTGTTCATGGGTTTACAGTCACTTTCTTAATTCATCCGATCCGTTTAGTCTAAAAGACATAATCATGGGATAAAGAGCTAGAAAATTTTTATTTTCTACCTTAAGAACTTTGAGTTCATGGCAGGGGCGCCATTAAGGGGGGGCAGGGAGGAGCAGTTGCTCCCCCTGAGTTTGAGAATTATATAGATTTTATTAATAGAATATTAGTAAATCAATGAAAAACGAGAAATTTTACTTATATCAAGGGGTCTTGCCCCTCCCCAAGAAATGGCACTCCTGGTTCGTGGCTTCGTCAGACAATACGAAATGTTGATGGTAACATCACTTTACATATGTCAGTATTCTTGTAATATTTTCCATAAGTAGAAGCCTTGCTTTGTATATACTTAAACACAAGCAAACTATTTGCTGAGCAAAACAATATATTCACATAATAAACTACATACGTGTTAGTTGGCGAAACTGTAACACGTATGTAGTTTATGTGAATATATTATTTTCCTCAGCAAATAGTTTGTTTCTGTTTCAGTTTTCTTGATATATTCCACTGTGTTATAGAACAGACGCTTATGTATAAATAATTTTGTCAGCATTTTTAAATTGGGAATTTGTCGTTTATTTTACAGAAATTGAAAGTTTATTATATAATTTTATTCCTATGTAGAGTGTATCGAGTTTTGGTTTTCTTTTTGTTAACCTAATATTTTATATATGAATATGACCTTGATTTACACAGTTTTTTTGGGAGGAGGGGCAAGAATATTCATGTCGTAATGGATTTATTGGATTTTGAAAATGATCCGGATATCTAATCAATCTAAAACTAGCATTGCAGGGGAATATTTTAGATAATTTTCGTAACCATATAGTTTAGTAATGAACTTTGGACATCCACAAAATGGAATCTAGTTTTGAACCCTGAATCAATTATGTTCTTATGATATTCTTTAGTAATCGACTATTGGAATGCCCTTGGAAAAATGCTGCATATCCATTAGGATCTTCATTCAGAATACTTTATAGAATATAAAGAAACGATGAATGGCCTTCTGTGTTTCAGGTGTCAATTAAATGAACGTGTCTTCTTTTACCATCGTAGTTGTAAGACAACAATATCATTCATGCTTATTGTGAACCATGAGGCAACGCTGATTGAATTCGCAATCGAACTCAGACTCTCAAGGGAGCATTTAAGCATCTTGCCATTAATATACATAAAATATCGTAGAAATAAGTTGTATGTATCGAGTAGAGCCTTGTAAGTGTAACGGCATTTACCTGTTCAAGTATCTGCATAAAATGTACTGTCTATAAATCAGAAATATTCGTTTGCTATAGTCTTGCAACTAGTATTGCATGTAACTTTCTTATGCACATATGCAATAGCGCCACAGTACTACTTTTTTGCTTACTATTGAAAAGCATATGATATGAATATGTTCGAATAGTTAGCGGAAGCAGTACATTATTACTATTATTTCTATAGGTAATACTAGCTTATTTCTTGAACATTCTCTAAACCTAGTTGATGCTGTCATTGTGAAACACTGTGAAAATACCTAGACAATGTGTACTCATCAGGTTAATATTTTCTCAATGTTCTGTAGCATGGTGCAATTTGCTCTTATGTTTGATACACTGAACTAAATAAATACAATATCATACAATAATATATAAAAGAAAGTAATTTTTCAATAGAACATTTTTATCAATATACCCTTCACCAATTTTAAACCCAACCATCAGGGGGTAATTAGACCCTATCTCAGAGAACACACTGTTTCAACATTGTTTCTAAAAAACGAACGAGACCGTAAAGCACTATCTTAAAACTGGGGTCTGATGTCAATCAATAATAATAGACCTCACTAGGATGTCTGAAAGAAAACACAATGTCTCATGAAAATTGGCTATTTAAAAAAAAACTAAAATTGTATTTAATGATTTAGGATTTAGATTTCTGGGCTTTCGGCATCTAAGACCATTTAGCCCTTCATGTTTTGAGGGATGGCGTTCCTCGGCGAGTACACTATCCGGTGAAAGGAAAATATGAAAGGAGTGGGGAAGGAAGGAAACGACCTGGGACCTATAAGTTGGGTACCACCCTGGCATTTGCCTGGTATGAATGAAGAAAAATCAGGAAAACCTCATTCAGGCTGGTTGGCCTGAAAAAGCGTTTCAGACTTTATCGATCGAGTGCCCCCACCGGGAATTTAAAATTATATATATCATGCTTTCGGAAGATTAGAGAATTTCCTTTGATTAATTTCAATCCAAAACAAATGACGTTACACACCGAGGCTAAGGAAGATGGTGATTATGAGAAATGAGAAATGAATGCTCTACCACTGAGTCACCGTGACCCCAATCCAAAAAAAGAGTACTATGAAACGATAAGAGTAAATTTCATGCTTCATAAAAAAAATCGTAGAATTTAAAAGAAATTTTAACGGATTTTAATTCGATGGAAACTAAAGTCACCTCTTCATTATTTATCATCTGTAAAACCAGTGAATATGATTAAAAAGCCACAGGAAAAATATAAACCATATTTGAAGTCAGAGCACATAATACATAGGTCTTTAAGTTGGATGCCTCGAAAAATTAACGACACATTGCATCAAAATGGAACAGTTTTGATGAAAATTATGGGGAGAATTTTTCTGTCATGTTATTTAATAATATGGAAACTTCGATTTTGAATTTATCCCTGGTGCAGACAAAACTCTGATATATTACTCGAAAAGAGTTACGCAGTTTTGGAATGAAGTTCCCGGATTCAGTCCCCCCCCCTCTCGTACGTTATTCTTCTATGTAATATCATTTCATACTAAACTTAGGGATATTTTTCCAAAATGAGGGATATTTGACACTAGTTAAAGAGTTTTTTTTTTTTTTTTTTTTTTTTTTTTTTTTTACCAGTGAGAACCTGAAGCACTGGTTCGCTGGTATGAATGGATGCTGAAAGAGAAATCGGAGTTCAGTATGCATCGGTATCTAGATTTTTAGCCAGTACCCATATCCACTTCCTACAGCTCCCGTAGTTAGAAATTCGGAAATAGGAGACGTAAGACCGCATTAGTTCTAGAAGGAGCTGGACGCTCATACTTTCAGGGATTATTCATTGAGTATCTACGAACTTAGAAAGGGGGTAACAAACCCACTTTCATTTACTTCGCGAGTGATACGAAAATAAAAAAGAACGTACCTGTTTGTTGTTCTTCTGCCTTTATTTACATCAGGCGTTTAGTGATGTGCAAATGTTTGAGAGATGCATGCAGTAGTAGCAGGTCTAGCGTGATTGCTTTGCTGTTTTTGTCCAAAGAACGGAAGGTTGGGGCTTATTCCGTACAGGTTCGTGAAGGGAATGCAACGCGAAGTTTGCTTTTTCATGTTTACTTTGTTTTTGGTAATTTACATGCGAAGTATAATGCTTAGAATTACGTGTGTTAATTGAGTAAAATTCCTCGATGATCGTATTACATCTTGGAACTCTAAGTATAGGTGTGTTTTCCGCGCAGATAGCATTTCTAGTTTTGGGTCTGCGCACATTGACGGTAGGTGTTCTTCCGGTAGAAGAAGACAGAAGACGATGGAGGGAGAACAGGTATGTAATTTCGTATTTTAAAAATCTTTGTTTTAATTGGATCATCTTCTAAAAATAAGTAGAAAATAAAAAAAATAGTGAAGTGCGCTTTTTGCACGTGTAAGTCGCGTTATGTATGTGGTAGGGATGCGGTTTTTGAGAATAAAAGAAAATTTCGGAGGACGTGTGGCCTCCTTTTTCTTTTTAAGAAAAAGTGTCCCCTAGAAACGCGGTTTCATAACTTTCTCTTGGAAGTAGCTCGAATATATCCTCCTAGTATTTGATTGTGATTCCATATGATGCTTTCTGCTCCTTATTGTCTTTTTACTTTCATTCCTCACATTTTCCCTTGACTTTATATCTGCATGTGTAGTGCCCTTGTACTTTATCTATGAGTGCGTGTGTGGGGGGGGGGGGATTTAACGCATATCGCATGTCTTGTGCTCCCTCTGCTCCTTATTGTCTTTTTACTTTTATTCCTCACATTTGCCCTTGTACTTCATATCTGCATGTGTAGTGCCCTTGTACTTTATATATGACCTCTGTGTGTGTGTGGGGGGGATTTAACGCATATCGCATGTCTTGTGCTCCAGGATACTTCTTACTCTTGCATTACGTAGGGAAATGGTATTTCATGTGGAAGTGGTAATAGAACACAGAAGAAACGCAGATCAGGGTGTATTCACACTTTATGTTGGAGTGTGAATACAAGATGATCTGGGTTAACTATGTGTTTTGTTACCACTTGCACATGAAATAACATCATTTCCCTACGTAATGGAAGAGTAAGAAGTATCCTGGAGCACGGAAAACAAGGGCGGTCTCATGTATACTATTACCGGAAATTCAATAAGGAAACAAAGTTCAGAAAAATAGAGTTTATAATAAAGTTAGATTAGTTATACATGGTGATTATTACAAAGAAGGAAGAAGCAATTGCGTAAAATATGCATTTAATACTTTTCTTCTTCTTCGTATATAGTTCACCATGTGCCGCATAGATGGCAGCATAATTATCTTGAATCCTATTGAGAACAACTGCAAGCATTGTCTAAATAATAACCCTTTTGGACCAAAGCAGAGAAATTATTTAAATTGCTTTTCAACTTTCACATCGAATAACGCTTTATGTAACATTTGTTAGAAATTCTTTCTTCATATTTTCCAACGCAAGGTAGATTCGGGAATACAATGCAATATATTATTTTGTGAAAGCTCCCAAGAATCACAAGGGCAAAATATTGAAGTACAAGGGCAAAATGTTTTTATTTTTTTGGAGGAGGGAACCGGTAGAAGTCATTATACGTGATTCCTGGTATCCCTTATAATTTGTTATTGAGATAATATAGATTATTTAGCCTTGGGATTCTCGATTGAACGCATTAATCCCTACAATTAGCTTTGGACAAACGTCTTATAAGGTGCCTGAAGAGGGAGCTTAAGCTTAATTCAAACAACTGTCTTTGAGTTGAAGCTCCATAAACACTGTAACAGCTCCAATCCACAATATTTACATTTAACTCTCTTCGACTTTCCAATGTCACTTCAAAACATCCTTAAATATCTGTATGTCACATTCGACAAACATATTACTTGGGATCATCATCTCAAATAACTGGAAGCAAATATTTATTTATTAAATACAACACAACAGGATAAATCCCAATTACAGTGTTCGGACTATACATAATTCTTACTACAGTAAAAGTATAATATTCCCAAAAATGTGTTGATTACCAATATTAGTTGTTTACTGATTTGGCGTATTGCTTCATTATATCTAATATATCTCTTAAATGTTCGGATGTTGTTTGTATAATACATACATCAATTTTTGGACATAATTTGGTTGTGTTATTGTAGACAGTACTGATTCTTATGATCGGTGATTTAGTCATTATACCAGTGCGTGACTTATTAATACTAAAGAAATTATGGTTCACGTTCCGTGTTTTAGTCGATGGAACTGATATAGTTAAGCTGGATACAATTTCTGGACAATCGACTTTCGAATGCAAAATATTATAACTAACTAACTAACTCTATGGCTTACGGAACACGAGGTTCAATGCCGCGTTCACAAAAGCTCTCCGCTGACTCTATCCTTAGCCACCTGGATCGAGTTTCTACTTTGTATTCCTATCTCTGCGAGATCCATTTTAATATTGTCCTCCCATCTGCGCCTAGGTTTTCCTAATGTTCGTTTTCCGATTAATCTTCCAGTCAAGATTTTGAAAGCGTTTGTACTTTCTTCCATCCTAGCGAAATGACCTGCCCACCTAAGCCTTCTAGACTTGATGGCTCTAACAATGTTTGGTAAACCGTATAAATTATGTAGTTTCTCGTTATGAAGTTTCCGCCATTCCCCATTCCCCATTCCCGTTCCTCTTGGGTCCGAATATTTGTCTCACGATCTTGTTCTCACATACTTTCAG
This sequence comes from Thermobia domestica, assembly GCF_964235325.1. Classification (NCBI taxonomy): domain Eukaryota; kingdom Metazoa; phylum Arthropoda; class Insecta; order Zygentoma; family Lepismatidae; genus Thermobia; species Thermobia domestica. Next base: position 378,490,086 of record NC_137454.1, read on the forward strand.
TCTATATTCTTCTTTCAGAGAGGCCGCGGTGGCTCAGTGGTAGAGCGTTCACCTCTGGTGCTAGGGGTCTCGGGTTAAACCCTGCTCCCGCCAAGTGAACTTTGTGGTGGACAAACACCGTGTGCGTGGGTTTTCTCGGGGTTCTCCCGTTTCCTCCCACTTTCTTCATTCCACCATTTCATTCATTACTTATTATCACCGTCTCCTTTAGCCTAAAAGGCATAACCGTGAGACGTAAAACTCAAAATTTCATTTCATTTTCATTTTCTTCTTTCAGAGTAAGCGATCATGATTCGGAACCATATAGAACAACAGGCATGAATATCGTTTTATGTATTTTAAGCTTCAAATTCCTTGACAGATTTCGCGGCAACAGGAGATTTTGAACTGAATAATAGTATGAATTCCCTGCTTTTAATCGACATGTTATGCAAAATATTATATAAATATAAAAGAGTATTTACAAGTCTTCTTTGTTTCACGTTAACATGTTATAGCTGCTAGACAGGGTAGATTAGCTAAATTTACTTGGGTAAAAACCTATGTCCTTGAACGTTACAAATCTCAGAAACTTAGCTTAAATTTTTTCTAGCTAGAACTTATCTTTACTGGTTTGAGAATCCCAAATTGTACACGGATATTCAAGCTTTGAGCTTACGTACGCATAGTATAATGATTTCAAAATATTGATATTTTCGAAATCTTTACCTAACCTTATGACTAGGCCTAGATTACGAAATGCCTCGTTGGTAATATGTTCTATGTGAACACTAAACTTTAGTTTCGGATCAAAGTACACGCCTAAGTCTTTGACTACGTCTTTCCTAAATAGTGGATGTTCATTAATTACATACTCAAATGAAATACAGGACTGTCTCCTGGTATACGACATTACCCTACATTTGTTAGCATTTACTTCAATGTAATTAATTTTAATCCTACGGCTTATGTGATGCAGATCCTCTTGTAACAGTTCACAATTTTGAACTGAGTTAACTTTCATATGGATTTCGAGATCATCAGCAAAGAATAACTTATATGATTTACTTATACAGTTCGGTAGGTCGTTGATATAAATATCCGGCGCTGTTATAACTTCTTACGAAATCTCAAAGGCACCACGTGGGGTAGCAATACAAAACTTCTTGCATTTACAGAGACTAGCTGTAGTTTGTTGAGCTCAGTGAAGTCATATTTAGCATGTAGAAGCTGTATCTGGTGTAATTCACACGCACTTAGCATCTAGCATTCTTTCCAAATCTAGCATAATTTCATTCTTTCTTCTGAAGAATACGAAAAACAAAAGGCTTGATTGTTCAAACACCGTCAGCAATTATCTCCTTTAAATGGTAGTGTAACAATGGATGGAGGAATAAAACCAGACTGTATTTCCGCTGTGTTGTGTTGTGTGGTTGAGTTTAGTTTTTCAAAAATATTGAAAACAAAAACAAAACTCAGACTACAAAATACTGTTTGCTAAGGCATTAGTCTTATTATTGTCAATTGAAATCTGAGTGCGTGGTTATCTCGAATATTTCTGTCCCTTTAGACATTGAAGTTGAGGTATGAGTAGAAGCATGAGTACAGATACAGTAATATGCCGCCAAAAGTAATGCTTTAGCGATGTGTTGGAATTGGTATGTATTACACATATCAGAGGAGGAACCAGGACGGACTTCTGGGGGTCGGTGGGTTGTAATACTGCTATTTAGAGTTACTTTTAAGAGCTCCAAACTCTGGAATAGATTTTATTTATATATAAAATTAAAAAAAAAAATCTCTTCTGGAGGGCGACGATTGCTCCCCTGGATCCGCTACTGACTCTTCATAAAGTATAAATGCTCCCCTTTCCTAGTTTCAGTACAGACAATCGACTTTTCTAGTAAAGAAAGATGTTTGGAGAAAATTAAAACAATTTCTTTGAACGTGTAACGAAACACCCTTAATCCCCTTTTTTTCCGAATGGTCACCCCGGGGCCAAAATCCGTACTTGAAAGAATAAGAGAACACTTAACTTTCAAAATACAGACCTGTCCTCCGGGGAAATAATCTTGAAAAAATGGGGAGAGTTTTCGTCGGTACTGTATTAAAATGCTGCGTAGTGCATCCAGATAATGTAAATGTATTACTCTCACTTTTAATATAGAAAACTTAATTCAAAAATTATTTCAGTTGTTCCAGGAAGTTACTTAGCAATGACAACCATACTACTTCAATGAACAAGGACAAATTATTTATTATAAATAATGCGAAAAATATAAAAAAGAATAAGGAAAAAACATCTAATAGTACAAAGAATATTAACAATTGGATAATTAATTAAAAAAATCCTGCAGTTCGTGATGGAACAGCCTAGAATACATTTTTCATTAAGCGCCATTCCAACATGTTCTATAGTAAACTTTAATTTTCTCATATTTATGTAGTCAAAATTTCAATAACAAAATTTTACATTTGCTCGTATCTAAATATGTCAATCTTTGAATAATAATTTTTCAAATACATTGACTACGCTCCCGAAAATCCTCTGACACATTTTCCACCATTTTTCGCAAAAAAAAAATACATAGACCCTATATAATTTAATTTAACAAAGTGTAAAAAATATAAACACTACGTACCTTAAACAGTGCCTAACTGACGATTGACGTCAGTTGATCTATGGCTTGCATTCCGAGTTCGAAACCAACCAATCACAATCAGGATTTTAGATTACAAGGGCCTCGTCATTTTACACTATCAGCTGGTACCAGATCTTTCAATATATTTTCTCAGTTCATTACAGACCTGTTTGAGACCAAAAAGGTAGGTTGAAAAGGGCAAAGGGAGAATAAGGTCGTATGTCCCAATGAAATAGAAGATGGCGCCATCTACTTCCTAATATATCCATTATGGTTATCTATATTATATATTCATATCTCACACAATACCTCTTTATCATATAAGTGACAACCCATGTCGTTACAAACGCAGTATTTGGTATTTATAGTGGCCCGCGAGTGTGTTGGTTTGATATCAATATGAAGAACTCTCTAGGTGAAACACTTGAGAAGGAAAAAAGGTGCTTGTAGGATTGAGTTCGAAACCAGCTATTTATATACTTGCAGAAGCATAAAGTGACGTGGGAAAATGAACCAATATACATAGAGTGGTTGCAGCCTTTTAAAGACAGTTCTACAAAAGCGTACTGTTTTAAATGTAAGCAAGAATTGTATGCTAAACGAAGTATGCCCAAGAAGAGTAGTGTAACTGAAAGCTATAGAAATACATTAGTGCTAAGTGGCGAATCTAGAACGTAAAAACTGGGGGGACCAGCCAGAACCTAGACTATGATAGGTAAGGTTTTCTTTAAACTTTAAAAATAATTATAAACATACCTTAAATTATCTTTGTCACTCAAAAACTGAGTGGGCCTACGCCCACTTGCTCTGGTCTAGTTCCCCCACGGTAATACTCGGCTTTCAAAACCTCAGTATACTTTTAATTTACTTTTAATTCAGTATACTTTTAATCTATCTCTAATCTTAATTTAACTTAGCTACAGGGATCGTTTGGGAAACACTAAGGGTGAAAATATTCCTGAAGGAACATTGTTAGAAAATAAGCAAAAACATAAAACTAATTTGATATCCAAATTCACAACTTTATCTTGGTAAGACAATATTTTGTAGCTCTAGTATTAATTACACTACAGTATAGTGTCTCTTTTAGTAGCGAGGCTGTATGAGACTCTGACCTACAGCATAACGTGAGATCCGAATCATACGAGCTTCCACTGGGTATCAACCCTGGGTCTCCTCTACCGAAGACTCGTACGCTAAATATGAAGCCACAAGGGACCTCAATATTTGGTAATGGGATACTAAATTGTAAAACTACTTATATAACGAAATGCAATTACTTTTACTAATGTAATCTTCACAATGTAAATACCCCCATAAATATAGTGTACCCCTTTGTAATATATTTCGACTGTCGGATGATAGAAAACCGAATTAGTTTTCTTTTTCTGTTTCCAGGGCCGCGGTGGGTCAGTGGTAGAACGTTCACCTGTGGTGCATGGCGTTCCTGGTTTGATTTCATTCCACGCCAAGTGAACTTTGTGGCGGACAAACACCGTGTGTGAAGGGGGGATTTCTCGGGGTTCTCCCGTTTCCTTCCACTTTCTTCATTCCACCATTTCACTCATTTCTCATCATCACCGTCTCCTTTAGATTAGCCGGCATAATCTTGGGGCGTAAAATTTAAAAATTTCATTTCCTTTCATTTTTGGATCCTTCACCAGGTTATGGCGTATGCTGATGATGTAAATTTAATATGGGATGATAGAAGAACAATAGAAAGAAATGCAGAGATCTTATTATACGCTTGCAGGGACATGAGTTTAGAAGTGAATGCAGAGAAAACTAAAGGCATAAAAGTACGTCGGGACCGTAATACGGCAAATTGTGGATGCGTTAAAATATTAAATAATACTGTTAATAAAGTGGGTACTTTCAAATATTTAGGATCAATATTAACAGACGGAAATCGTATTCACGAAGAAATTAAACGTCGACTAAAAGCAGGGAATTCGTGTTACTATTCAGTTCAAAATCTCTTGTTGTCGCGAATTCTGTCGAGGAATTTGAAGCTTGAAATATATAAAACGATAATCATGTTGTTCTGTATGGCTGCGAAACGTGGTCGTTTACTCCAAGGGAATAACATAGACTAAAAGTATTTGACAACAAGATCCTGAGACAAATATTCGGACCCAAGAGGAACGGGAATGGGGAATGGTTTATACGGTTTACCCAACATTGTTAGAGTCGTCAAGTTTAGGAGGCTTAGGTGAGTAGGTCATGTAGCTAGAATGGAAGGAAGTAGAAACTCTTTCAAAGTCTTAACTGGAAGACCAATCGGAAAACGACCATTAAGAATACATAGGCGCAGATGGGAGGACAATATTAAGATGAATCTCACAGAGATAGGAATACAATATAGAAACTTTATCCAGTTGGCTAAGGGTAGAAGTCAGTGGAGAGTTTTTGTTAACGAGGCATTGAACCTCCGAGTTCCATAGGCCATAGAGTTAGTTAGTTAGTTATTTACTTTATGCAGTAGGGAAAACTGGCCTAAAATGACACTGGCATTTTATTAACTCGAAACTGGCATTTTATTAACTCGAAATAAACCATAACCTAAAGAGCTAACAAATTTATTTTTGTTCTAAGTACCAAAACATCATAATGTAACTACTGGAATTAAATCTTGGTTCCGAAGTTAATAATGGTCCTGCAATTATTATTATGTCTTTCTTTTTTGGCTCAGTGCGTGATTTTATGCTTATACTTCGATAAAATAACATACAATCATGTCACTTTACCTTAAGCTCGCAGTAGGCATTATAAAATTCTGTAAATCATTTTCCTGTAGAACACATTTACACAAAATGAAATGGAAACACAATTTTCCAAATTCAATATGATAAAAAATATTTTTATAAAGAGCATGAAACTGATTCTCTTATGGTAATGAAACCGAGTTGGACATTGAGTTGTTGGAAGCGAGTCCTGTCCTGGTGATAAATAATGGTCCCTTAGCACAGGGGTGAGCATTTTCGCCGATCCCAAGAAGTTCATCCAATACATGACTAAAGTGGCACTCTTATTGGCCACGTACCATTAACGTCACAAAGTTTCAAGTTCAACCTGCTACTATGCTGCTTGCTTTCGTTTCTGTGGCTGCGTGTTTGAAAATAGAGATTGGAGATTATCGATCTTGTTACTTCCAAAATACAATTCCATTATAATTCTTCATTTAGTTCACTTTTTACGCAGTACAAATATATTATCCTTTAATAAGTCAGTCCAAATAAAAGTTTTTAAAAACGCGATACACATGCATGTTATTGTCTACAATTTTAAAATTTTTATTTAATCACATCTTAGCTGAAGGTACTTACAATGAATACACTGTCTTTTGCAGAAATCGTGCACTTTGGAACGCAACACTTTTTCATTTCAAATTTACATACAGAACTTGGATTCCACACGTCATTACCTTGTTACTTTTACTATTTAAAAAATGTTTTCTAAATTAACTTTACATTACACTCTCCAGTTAGTCTTCATTTGCATCCAAAGGTAGGTCTGGTTTAGAAACATATTGCGACAAATAGCGTTGTAGTGTCGTTATAGATAAGCGATGATGAGTTCAATTGCACGAGAAATGCCCACCAACTTGAGCTGGATGGTCATTATTAATTGGCATTGTTTATGAATAACATAAGAATAACAACTGGAGTATACTGTATAAATTGTATTACATTTCATTGGAGTTTAGCGTTCCTTTTAAAACCAAAGTTATAATGAAACTTGGACTTACGGTTTACGTAAAATCCGAACCAGAGATGGAGTGGGTCATTGTGTCGGCGGGTCAGTGGGTTAAGTTTTCTGAGTGGGTCAGTGTGTCGTGGATCAACAGCATGTGACATGCTGAGACCCACCACTCACCGTGATCCACTGAGACCCAACACCTACCATGACCCACTGCGACCCACCGACTCAGTCTGATCTACCACTCTGCTCACTGCATTGTAGACCGTATCTTATGAAAACTGGTAAATTTGTCTCCGTTTTACTTTCAAGACATTCACTTCCCTTCCTTTTCCACTTGTTTCTGTCTACTTACCTGAAGTGAGTATATCTAACTAAGTGAAAAATGAACTTCAGGCACTTTCGGATATTGATATTTTTAATTGTAATAATAGCAATAGGACTTATACTACTACTTGGCTTTCGAGACCTGTGACTTTTTAGAGGAGCTAACTACTGGAAAAAATATATTTTTGAATCACTGTAGTATATAAATGATTATATAAAAATTGAATGCAACTATGTGTGCCTGATTATTACGGTCAAATTGCAAAGTCAAATAAAATTACTTTTGGTATATAGTTAGGCCTTAATCCAAACTCGGATGTTATATTGCTTTCATTATAATACATAATATCCTAAGGAGGTACTGAGGATCCGAATTTTTGCGAAAAAAAAGAGTATCTCGCAAGCCGTTAAACTTACGGAGCTGAAATTCAGTGCATTAACTCTTTATTGAAAATAAAGAGAATATGCCCTAGCATTTTTTTAAAAAATTCTCCGTTGTGGAAGCGGGCATTTTCTATATATGGAAAATTGGTAGTGAGTTGGTTTGTGAAACTGATCGAAAATGACCGATATTAGTTAAGAAAAAAATCAAAAACAAAAAATACAGTGCTATGTTTCATATATCCATTGCTTTCTACTATAATAATTGATGAAGCTTATGTTTATTATATGGAGTGCTTACCGCACAGGGTAATCAACCCATAAAGTTGTGAGGAAAATAGACATAAAATTTGTACTGTAAGCTTAATTACACTGAAATTTTAGGTTTGGATTGTACGCATAATTATATGAAAAATTTTACTCTTGTTTTTTTTTTTTTTTTTTCTTTTGGTTGGTCTACTTACCTTGGTTTGGGCATTCAAATTTCATCCTTTTTCCACTGAAAAGTATCGATAATTCATCAAAGAAATAATTAAAGTATGATAATTTAATTGAAATTCATCGTAATTTGGACAATGGCAAACAGCAGTGTGGTAATTGAAGGGGAAGAAAGAGGGAAATTCCCATTCACCTCTGAACATTTTCCAGGAACCTCGTTCCCTTTTGCTTTCTAAAAAGGTGAGGAAACTTGATAATGGCATCAAACCTTCATGTGTAATTAGAAAAATTAAATTTATAAACAAATAAGAAATCATCAGTTTATCATGCTTTAATTGATAATTTATGTACAAGATTCCCTATCGAAGGTGTGGTGGATGAAGTTTCTGTTCTGCATGAGTCGACATTGCTAACTGACATTGTCGATATGAAAAAGATGTTGTATGGTGATAGAGAGATGATACTTCTGGCAGAGTATTTCAGAACTGACTGAAAAAATCGTTATTAGACTTAAGTCTAACAAGCAGATTGTCGATGAGGAGTTGCGAATCGGGTAGAAGTATTATCAATTTCCACGACAGAGTGGGAACGGGGATTTCCCCTTATGAATTTACAGATGACTGACATTAGAAATAGACTAAGTGCTCAAACATTGTCTAACTTGTTCATCAATGTTAATGGCGCACCGCTAGACAAGCTCAAAGTAGATGAGCTAATTATTTTTGGGCTGAAGGATGGACATCATTCTGCTGCGGATGATTTACTACGAAAAAGTTCTGGAGGCTAAGAGGAAATAAACCCGATTTCAGATTTGTTTTAAGTTGGCAAATTAGAGTTATGGAAAATATATACTTGTATTACTAATGGCTTATTTGTGTTATTCAACTTTGTACCTACTTTTTAGTAACTCTCTTCTTGCTTTAGGTAAACTTGACGTAAAATTCTAATTTCATAACGTGTCTCTTGAGACATAGAGGCGTTTCTCATTTTCTTGAACATTTTCTTATTGTTGATTCTATCGTCTTCTTTTAAAATTCCGTTTGATATCCTTCGTTCAGGATAACTTGCGAGATCAAACTAAATTTTAAAAGCAGACGATAAAGTAAGCAATGAGAAAAGGTTTCAACTTGTGTCCTGGAAAAGTTAAGGAAATGAGATACGCCCCTTTGTCTCGAAAGGGACGATGAGTTCTCACCGGGAATCAAACTCATGTCTCCAGTGCCTAAGACGTCTATTCTAATCATATAGTTAATTGTATTATTATTATTATTATTATTATTATTATTATTATTATTATTATTATTATTATTATTATTATTATTATTATTGAGGATTTGAGATTTCAATGCTGAATATAAATCACAGATTGATCAGACAGAAAAGCACATATGGTCAATGAGTAGGAGGAATATTAGCGAGAAGTATACAGGGTATATGCAGACGCCTGGCAAACATGGTTGGAAACCACTGTTTTAACATTATCACTTAAATTTTATAACCTCACCGTTATGCTTTCTGCTTTGCCATGCTCTTCTGTGGATATGATGCAACACTAGTTTCTACAGACCAACAATCACAGATTTGCTTGTATTTTACGTATTTGATGACATAATTGCATCGTGAAACGCTTATCAAAAAAGATACTACAGTTACATATGTTAGAAAACACTTCTACACGTCGAATGCAGTACAAACTGCAGGATTTTGTTTTATTATCTTTATACGGAACTCGTGATCTGTAAATAGGTCTATTCCATCAGCGAATTTACATTCTACTACGAATGCTTTCATGATCCACTGGGAAGTGTAGACACCTGAATAGCACAGGAAGTTAAACTATGAGTAAGGATAGTAGATCTCAAATCACAACCTTTAAAACACCGCAGGCAATTGTATGTTTCATTTGCTGCAGGTTTCGATATCGGGTGCCAAAAGCAGGAAATTTACAGGAAACATTTAGTAATTTAAATACGACTTTAGTGTACCTTTCAGCAGGAGCCTATATAAGACATGAAGCTACAACTTAATATGAGACCCAAACTGCATATACTTCTGTCGGAAATCGAACCCGGCCGTAGTGCGCCCAACGTGCGTACGCTACCCACTTACGCGTGAAGAGTCTATGTGTAGTAATTTAGAAACGCAGAGCATCTTTAAGGAACTAGCTATGTACAAACAGCTTTCATCTCTTTATATTTATTAAGTGTTTAATTACCTAAAAATCTCGAATGGAAGTGTAAGAAAGACAAAATATCAGGCACGTAATACCTATTAAGTTTATTGATAATTTTGTACTTTATTTTTGTCGTTAGCTTGTGATCCCTCGCTTGTCCTTCAAATCCTCTCCAGGAGGCTGGCCCTCGGGAACCATTGTTGTAAAGTTTAAGGCGATGTAGAGTTGACCCTAGTATATTCATTCTAACGAGAAACAGGGTTAACTTTACATTATCTCGAACTATCTCGTGGCTATATCGTTGGCATACACGTCTTAAGACCGTGAGGTCCTTATTCGATTCCCGGCTTAATTCTAAGTGCTTTAGATTCCACGTGAAACAGTAGGTCCAAATTTCATGATAACTTTTTAGTTGAAAGGTACGCTAAACTTAAACAAAATGTAATGCAATTTACATTATATACACCAGTTGTTATCCTTATGAGGTTCATAAACAATGCCAACTAATAATAGTCATCTAGCTCAAGTTGGTGTGCATTTCTCGTGCAATTGAACCGAGCATGGCTTACCTACAACGACACTACAACGCTATTTGCCGCAAAATATTTCTACTTTTGGATGCAAACCAAGACGAACTGGAGCGTGTACTGTAAAGTTAATTTGAGAAACATTTTGTATATGGTAAAAGTAACAAGGTAATGACGTTTTTAATTTTGCATCATCAAGTGAGGGGAATCTAACTGCTGCATGTAAAGTGAAACCAAAAGATTTTGGATTCCAAAGTGCACGAATTCTGCAAAAGACAATGCATTCATTGTCAGCACCATCAGCTAAGATGTGATCTAATAAAAGTGTTAAAATTGTAGACAATAATAAGATTCATGTGTGGAGCGTTTTTAAAAATTTCTTAGGTGCACAAAAATTGGACAAAATTATGAGCTAGTTAAAATTCGATTTAGATGTCTCACTACAACTAAATGGACCTTGTTTCAGGATATAACTTCTAGAAGATTTTTTTAGGTATTATTGTTCTGCCACATGATCACACAATTTCAAATCCACACACACACACAACGGTAGCAACTTTAACTTCCGACATGGGAGAAGTGGAAATTTTGTTGTAGGTGATTTGACACCGTTATTTATATCTTCTATAGAAAGAAAGGTGTCAATCATGCATTATTGCCAGGAGGATGAATCACTCACCTCTTTCTTTTTCTCATTTTACATTACCTTGGAAGATATTCTAAACCAATAACAACGAACAATGTCAAGGTCTTGAGTCTATTTCTATTAGACACTTGGAATTCCATTTATGGCGAAAGTTATTGCACGTTAAAAATTATCAATTTGGTTGTTTCTTTAAATATGCATTTATATGCAATAACGACAAAACATGCACTAGCCTCCGAAAGATGGAGATATATGAAGGGTAAGGGAAAAAAAGGAGGAATGTCACAAAACTTCATTTTCGAGAAAACGACGTTTTTATATTTTAAACCGCGTAAAAAAGAATAGGTTACTCAAATCTTTTGCCCTTTTTTACATGGACATTTCGACGCATGGTATATACTGTGAGATAGTACTAAGAGTCACCAACAGATAGGACAAAGCACTCGATAAAGGACACATATGGACATTCCTTGTTTTTTCCCCTTACCCTTCATATGCACTATAGAACTCTACTATTTTACCCCAAAACAGCAGAAACCAATTTCAACTTAAAGAGCACATCAATGTCACACCGGGGAAAAACAAGCAAATATGCAAAAGTCTGAAGTCTAGTCATGACCCATTTCATTTATTCCACGTATTCTAGATTATTCCACTTATTTTCTAAATTTGACTCAGTGTGAGCGTGTGGCCCCCCTCACTCCCATTCTATTTTAAATTTTCCAGTAATTTCAACCTGAATTGGAATGAGGCTCCATGCACTGTACGTTGACGCAAACTGTGTTATAGTTTTATCTTTGTCAATGAGTTTGCAGTACTGTGAGTGGTGACTTGAACTTCTTGTTCGTCGGACAAAGGGATGTGATATGGTCGTGATTTTATAAAAATATAGTGCCACAGAATCTAAAGTAATCTAGAAATACTTTTATTATTTTTAGTATTTTAATTATTTTATTTTAATGAAGAACACATTTAGTCCTTTCTAATATATATATTCGTTGTAAAAACACTCATAAATATTTTTTTTAAATATTTTCTATGGCATGACTGGTGCAATCTTACTGAGGCCAGAAGGACAACGCGCGAGAACTATTGTGCTAATGGACGCCATCGAAAAGAGAAGATGTACACAACTTACCACCGAAATCCAATGTTAATTTGGTGATCATTTGTATAATTGTGCTAACATAAGTAATAGTGAACTGCAGAAGTTACGTTATTTTGTTATTTACGTAAGTTATAGTGAATTTTTACAAAAATGTATTAAAAACAACTTAACTTCTCTGAAACTAAGTAAAAGCACATTGTTTCAGTTCCTTGCAAACGTTGCTATTCAAGAACAAATGCCAAATCTAATATTGAATTTTACTTGTGTTCATGATAAAGTAATGTAGGTAAGACAAGGGATCAATTTACTTTATAGATTGTTAATCAGTGGCACCATAAATAAGTACACGGTCGACTGTTCAGCCGGACAATGGAAATTGGAGCTAACCTAGAAAACCTGAAATCCGTTCAGAAAAAAATGGGAAGAAGATTCCAAAAGGATTGCCCTCCAAAATCTCTACTGACCCCCCCTTTTTCTGAAACCTACAAAATCCAAGTGTGTGTGTGAAATAGTGTTCAGTGAATAAAATGTCCAAAGTAATCATGTTTTGTTAAGCAATCAGCCGGCTTCGTTGACATAGTATAAAATTCTGAATTAAATTTTCTAAATTCCTTTTTTTATTTTTTTATTCTCCAATAAAGATTCATGGGCTTGAATTTAATATGTTAAAATGATAAAAGAAAAAATCTAAAATACAAAACTTAAAGAGGTATTAATAATCTTCATATGAATCAAAACACTGAAGTAAGTATATATGCTGTATGTATAATGCTTGTGCTTAAGTAAACCAATATCATACATGTATTTTATTTCAGTTCTTTCACACCAGTTTCATACGCAAATCACTACTGGAACGGTAGGAATATTTTACTTGGTGTTGTAGAAATTGTGCGGATGTGGAGTAGGCGTGTCACCGAGCGTGGGTACGCGCATAGATTGACTTGGATCGAATCCATCTTAATTGATGATCTTGTGCAATTCTTTCCACAATCTCTAACCACTACTATACAGAAAAGAATTTTATATTCCGTTTCATCCGTCAGACCCACTATAAATGAAAACATTCAGTGTCTGAATGAAAGAATCATACCCAGTGAGGTCACAAAACAGGCGTACCAAACAAGACACGAACCCTACCGGTCATATCAGCCTAGGTCATATTTATTTAAATTTAAATTCCCGAGAAACTATTACATTCTATATTGAATAAATTTGGTAAACTCATTAATAATAACTAGGTATCAGCTGATCGACATTAACTATAGGTTCATCATCCCATACTAAGTGAACATATATTGTCGAATGTGATGTAAATTAACTATTCTTCTATTTATGATGATTATAAAAGTTCATTATGAAAGGATAAAAAAAATGATTTTCACTTAGGACTGGTTTTGAAAAACGATTTCAATGCTTTTGTTTATGTGTGACAGATCAACTATAAAAATCCATTCAAACTATAGGTGAAGAAAAATGAAAAATGTAATTTACTTTATTAAAGTAATGTCGGTACTAAGGCCTTATTCCTTACTTTTTATATTTGTTGGTATAAATTCTAAATTCAATGTTAATTTACATTATACTCGACTCATTTTCAACATTTTTTTTTTTTAATTTACTTATTAAAGCTCATTTGTTTACTGTTTACCCAAATTAGGAAGCTTTTTCTTTCATAAACAAGTTATTCTATCCCTGACCTCAATAATAGTATTTTCTTAAAAATTATCCTTAATAAGGGTTCGATAGATTAAGATGATTAAAAGATGCAGGAAGTTTTTAGTTCAATTTCTCACGGACTGAATTGTACTGAGTTTCACAACCTTTAATCAAAATTTCTATTAAAATTAGTCATTTCATTTTCTCAACATTTCTTTTATTATTATTTTCCAATTTTCACTAAAGTTCGTCCTTACAGACCAGAAATTAGAGCCAAATTCTTTTTCAGTATTGTAGTATGTGACTGTGCAAATACACTACAGGCGTAAAATAAAGTTTCGTTTGATCTCATGGTTTAGGAGGATCTTTTCTTCCTAAAGCCCTGGAATACTGCGGCAAGATAAGATTTCTTTTAACGTAAAATTAGTCTTCAAATTTTCTTTTATTATTATGTAATACTCCAATTAAAAGATCATGGTTCGAAACCCATGAACCCAACTATTTTTTTTTTAAATCGCTTACTAAAGCGTCAGACATTTTTTCAAAGTCATGTGGTTTATATAGTTCACATTTCTGCTTCGTTACATAGAGGAAGGAATCCCTATTCGTTCTTCCATTTACTTCACATTCCTTGTTCGTTCATTTACTTCACATACGTGACGTCATACCAGGATAGGAAGAAGTGGCGTATCGAGTCATAAATCATTTTCGCACTAGGAACGGAGACTGCAACGGTAGTACCAATAAAATAAATTTTGGTAGTCGGACGTTTGAGCACGAATAAACTCAATCTTTCTCGCTCATAGAAAATTTCCCTAGTTTCCTGTTTACCAAAAACCTCATATTCGCAACAGGGACTAGCACACCGCCTTCTACGTCCTCTCGTTACCTTTGGAACTGAATATTTAGCTGGAGGCAATGGCCAAATGGTCTATTTACATTACAAGACACATATTCATCTGTAACAGAATGGAGGGAAAATAGATTTAAGGGACTTAAGGATCTAGCATCAACTTACTCTGAAAGGCAGTCTAGGTTTGTATGACCAGGAGTGTACCATTATGTATTCTTATATATTGTGCTGAAATCGCCATCAGTCCTATTAGCTCAGATGTTAGACCCTAAATTTGTCAATTATTTTAAGATTTAAACAACCGGGATCCGGGAAAATTTTAAATTTTAAATAAGCGGGAAAGAGAACTGAAGACTCACACGGAACTTACGTAATGGAAAGGTTATTTTTGCCCATAAATGAAACTGAGTTAATTTTAATAAAATAAAGGCCAATAATAATTAATCAAGTAAATAAGTAAATATACTCAATAAAATAAAGACCAGCTTAGTTGAAGGTAGAAGAGGAAGTGAAGAAAAGATTTAACGAAAAGAATAGTGATGAGTACTTGCCTTAAATATTCGTGGTCCTTGTTGAGATCGGTGTCGTGAAAAGTGCTGAAAGAACTCTCTGTTTTTCCACTTCCTGGCTGGAAATTGAAGAAACCAAATGGAAGTGACGTCTGGATTGATATGTCGTAAACTGCCACGAGCGATGAATGGAATTGCGAAACGGTTTGTTGTCAACCAGTGGTAGCGCCTGGATACTCTTCATGGATTACTTCTGCGGCCTTGAACCTTTAGCCCCTCTAGATCCAAGTAGCGCGGAGTAAACCTCTCTCCAAATTGTTGTACATTTTGTTGTTACACACTTGATGAACTATCTAGGACTAGCTCTTGAAACGAGTCTCAAATGGTTTTGTTGAAAGAGGCCATTGAAGCTTGCGATAATTCAACTAGAAAGCTCTTGCAATCGGAAAGAAATATCATTTGGTGATAAAGGAATACTAGTCTTTTATTTATTGGCTAATTTACAATAACAAAGCAACTATGGTGATTTATACAATTGTGCTTTTTTGAGAATGTACACACATGATAAAAAGTTTTGTGAAGTTGAATTAATAAATTAAAGGAAAATTAAAATAATTTGATTTTAAGTATGATTCAAATAGGGTAATAATTGTAATGTAATTGCATTTTTACTTTTGACCCAATATACAATAACGTGCATCACTGTAGGATACTGCATGATATGTAGGCTACTGCTTTTCAAATGATTCATGCTGACGGCAACACTGGTCATTTTAGAGGAGGTTTTGTCATGTCATATCTTCTGTTCTGCAATGTTTTTATTATTATTATTATTATTATTATTATTATTATTATTATTATTATGTAGCTTTGAATTTGAATTTATTATTTTCGTGTTTTCAAGTACCATTGTTTTTATATAAATAGCTATATCTAGGTTATTTGAGGAATTTTGAAAGTAAAGTCTTGTTTACGTTGATACAAATTTATTTATTTATTAAATACAAAAATGAGTACTAATTTGAAAAAACGAAAGCTTATTCTTTACACCAAAGTTTCCCTCATTATATACATATATCTCAAGGTACACTTTGTTGCCAGGCTAAATGGCAATTGGGAGGTAGTACAGGTAATTGTTTTTATTCCCCAACTACCAAAGTAAAAAAATTAAAATCTTCCTGAACTCGTGAATTATTGTTCACTTTATTACTTTGAAAACGAATTTTTCAGACTTTTCTTCAGACATTGAGAACAATAATCTAATTATGCCGTCTTACTTTATTTTGTGATAAATTCTTGTACTACCAGACGTACCAAAGTCGAATATCTAAAACAAAAAAAAAAAAAGATATCTACAAACAGGGGCGCTCTCAGGGAGCACTAAAACCATCCTCAAAAAGTAAATTTTATGATGTGTTTGCTACTGACTATTTTGGTTTATAGTTTTGTAAAGTAGCGTCAATTACATCATCTTTCTCCATTTCACCATCGAAAAAGAGTTTCATAGTACTAGGGTGCTGTATCGACAAATAGAGACATGGCATGTAGAAGAAAGAGTGGAGGGAGACTTCGTATTTTTATAGCGGCCATGTTCTTTGATGAAATTTTTCCCAAGTAATAAATGCTATTGAATTTTATATATGCTGTCTATATAGATTTTGCAGACATAAAAGTTTGGAATTTTATATTGTAATTTTTGAGAGGTGCTGGAAGCAAATCTAATAGTTTAATTTAGGGATGGTACCGGTCTCGGTCTCGTCTCGAATTATCGAGACGAGACCGAGACCGAGACGGACTTTTCTTTACCGAGACGAGACCGAGACCGAGACGGACTTCTAAATACCGAGACGAGACCGAGACAGGCCTCTATAAATCGAGACGAGACCGAGACGAGACTTAGGTCAGTCTCGAAAGTCTCGGTCTCGTCTCGAATATTGATATTGATATATACGAAAATGCCTTCACTTAAAATTTGTTTCGTTGCTGTGTTAGGTAATATGAGAACGGTTGACTGATGTACAGTGGCGTATTTAGGGGGTGGTTATCAGGCTCAAACCCCTCCCGAAACAAAATCCACTGCTGATGCAAATAGAATTCTCTTTCTCTCTCTTTCTATATATATATATATATATATATATATATATATATATATATATATATATATATATATGGTCGCGGTGCCATCCAGGGCCGCCCTACATGGGTTCCCGGGGCCAAACTTTAATTTTCAATGGAAGCAAGGGGTGAGTGGTACCTCGTTCGATACATCTTTAAAAACTAAAAAGCGTTCTGGCAAAAGATCTCTCATATCGGGCACTGTATTTAAAATGGCCGCCAAGACATGTTGCCTCTACCAGATACAGTAATCTTACATGGCGTCCACACCTCGCTACCGTTGTAAGCAAAGCCAAAAATAGATTAAATTTACTTAAACGTCTCATAGGTACAACGTGGGGTCTCCATTCTTCTACGCTTATCAACACCTACAAGGTCTTCCTCCGTCCCGTACTTACATATGGCTTTACCTCCTGGATATCAGCAAGCGCAAAACATTACGAAAAGCTGTTAATAATGGAACGACATGCTCTCCGCCTAGCCTACCGCATTAAATTACCAAGTCCAACCCGTGAATTGTACGACCGCATCACATTTCCTCACCTACTTTATCATATTGAAGCTCTTCGTATTAAATATATAACTCAACGGTATGACAACGAACACGCTTTATTTTTTGAAACCGTTTACAGCGACGCTCCCTACACTCACAGCCATCACCACACGTCTACACCTCTCTCACTGCTTTTCGCATTATATAAATATACCGTACCTCCAAATCATCCGGACTATAACATCATCAGTATCCTCAGCACATCACACGTACCGGCCCATATCTCACCTTCATATCATGCACAGTAAACCCGCTTGTCACTAACAGGACCTCCTCACGTATAATAAAATAAATAAATAATTAAATAAAACTTATGGCGGTTTAATACAGTTCATAAATGTCTCTTTGCCCATCTGAAAATATTTCTTTTTCCGACACAAATATGTTAAATCTCTTTCCCTAATAGAGGGTGTAGCCCTCGCAATGGGTGCTAGCTACACCATAGCTAGCTAACTTTAAAAAAATAAAAAAAACAAAAAAAACAAACTCCCAAGAATCACAAGGGCAAAATATTGAAGTACAAGGGCAAAATGTTTTTATTTTTTTGGAGGAGGGAACCGGTAGAAGTCATTAAACGTGGTTCCTGGTATCCCTTATAATTTGTTATTGAGATGATATAGATTATTTAGCCTTGGGATTCTCGATTGAACGCATTAATCCCTACAATTAGCTTTGGACAAACGTCTTATAAGGTGCCTGAAGAGGGAGCTTAAGCTTAATTCAAACAACTGTCTTTGAGTTGAAGCTCCATAAACACTGTAACAGCTCCAATCCACAATATTTACATTTAACTCTCTTCGACTTTCCAATGTCACTTCAAAACATCCTTAAATATCTGTATGTCACATTCGACAAACATATTACTTGGGATCATCATCTCAAATAACTGGAAGCAAATATTTATTTATTTATTAAATACAACACAACAGGATAAATCCCAATTACAGTGTTCGGACTATACTAATTCTTACTACAGTAAAAGTATAATATTCCCAAAAATGTGTTGATTACCAATATTAGTTGTTTACTGATTTGGCGTATTGCTTCATTATATCTAATATATCTCTTAAATGTTCGGATGTTGTTTGTATAATACATACATCAATTTTTGGACATAATTTGGTTGTGTTATTGTAGACAGTACTGATTCTTATGATCGGTGATTTAGTCATTATACCAGTGCGTGACTTATTAATACTAAAGAAATTATGGTTCACGTTCCGTGTTTTAGTCGATGGAACTGATATAGTTAAGCTGGATACAATTTCTGGACAATCGACTTTCGAATGCAAAATATTATAACTAACTAACTAACTCTATGGCTTACGGAACACGAGGTTCAATGCCGCGTTCACAAAAGCTCTCCGCTGACTCTATCCTTAGCCACCTGGATCGAGTTTCTACTTTGTATTCCTATCTCTGCGAGATCCATTTTAATATTGTCCTCCCATCTGCGCCTAGGTTTTCCTAATGTTCGTTTTCCGATTAATCTTCCAGTCAAGATTTTGAAAGCGTTTGTACTTTCTTCCATCCTAGCGAAATGACCTGCCCACCTAAGCCTTCTAGACTTGATGGCTCTAACAATGTTTGGTAAACCGTATAAATTATGTAGTTTCTCGTTATGAAGTTTCCGCCATTCCCCATTCCCCATTCCCGTTCCTCTTGGGTCCGAATATTTGTCTCACGATCTTGTTCTCACATACTTTCAGTCTATATTCTTCTTTCAGAGAGGCCGCGGTGGCTCAGTGGTAGAGCGTTCACCTCTGGTGCTAGGGGTCTCGGGTTAAACCCTGCTCCCGCCAAGTGAACTTTGTGGTGGACAAACACCGTGTGCGTGGGTTTTCTCGGGGTTCTCCCGTTTCCTCCCACTTTCTTCATTCCACCATTTCATTCATTACTTATTATCACCGTCTCCTTTAGCCTAAAAGGCATAACCGTGAGACGTAAAACTCAAAATTTCATTTCATTTTCATTTTCTTCTTTCAGAGTAAGCGATCATGATTCGGAACCATATAGAACAACAGGCATGAATATCGTTTTATGTATTTTAAGCTTCAAATTCCTTGACAGATTTCGCGGCAACAGGAGATTTTGAACTGAATAATAGTATGAATTCCCTGCTTTTAATCGACATGTTATGCAAAATATTATATAAATATAAAAGAGTATTTACAAGTCTTCTTTGTTTGTTAACATGTTATAGCTGCTAGACAGGGTAGAGGAGCTAAATTTACTTGGGTAAAAACCTATGTCCTTGAACGTTTCAAATCTCAGAAACTTAGCTTAAATTTTTTCTAGCTAGAACTTATCTTTACTGGTTTGAGAATCCCAAATTGTACACGGATATTCAAGCTTTGAGCTTACGTACGCATAGTATAATGATTTCAAAATATTGATATTTTCGAAATCTTTACCTAAAATTATGACTAGGCCTAGATTACGAAATGCCTCGTTGGTAATATGTTCTATGTGAACACTAAACTTTAGTTTCGGATCAAAGTACACGCCTAAGTCTTTGACTACGTCTTTCCTAAATAGTGGATGTTCATTAATTACATACTCAAATGAAATACAGGACTGTCTCCTGGTATACGACATTACCCTACATTTGTTAGCATTTACTTCAATGTAATTAATTTTAATCCTACGGCTTATGTGATGCAGATCCTCTTGTAACAGTTCACAATTTTGAACTGAGTTAACTTTCATATGGATTTCGAGATCATCAGCAAAGAATAACTTATATGATTTACTTATACAGTTCGGTAGGTCGTTGATATAAATATCCGGCGCTGTTATAACTTCTTACGAAATCTCAAAGGCACCACGTGGGGTAGCAATACAAAACTTCTTGCATTTACAGAGACTAGCTGTAGTTTGTTGAGCTCAGTGAAGTCATATTTAGCATGTAGAAGCTGTATCTGGTGTAATTCACACGCACTTAGCATCTAGCATTCTTTCCAAATCTAGCATAATTTCATTCTTTCTTCTGAAGAATACGAAAAACAAAAGGTTTGATTGTTCAAACACCGTCAGCAATTATCTCCTTTAAATGGTAGTGTAACAATGGATGGAGGAATAAAACCAGACTGTATTTCCGCTGTGTTGTGTTGTGTGGTTGAGTTTAGTTTTTCAAAAATATTGAAAACAAAAACAAAACTCAGACTACAAAATACTGTTTGCTAAGGCATTAGTCTTATTATTGTCAATTGAAATCTGAGTGCGTGGTTATCTCGAATATTTCTGTCCCTTTAGACATTGAAGTTGAGGTATGAGTAGAAGCATGAGTACAGATACAGTAATATGCCGCCAAAAGTAATGCTTTAGCGATGTGTTGGAATTGGTATGTATTACACATATCAGAGGAGGAACCAGGACGGACTTCTGGGGGTCGGTGGGTTGTAATACTGCTATTTAGAGTTACTTTTAAGAGCTCCAAACTCTGGAATAGATTTTATTTATATATAAAATTAAAAAAAAAATCTCTTCTGGAGGGCGACGATTGCTCCCCTGGATCCGCTACTGACTCTTCATAAAGTATAAATGCTCCCCTTTCCTAGTTTCAGTACAGACAATCGACTTTTCTAGTAAAGAAAGATGTTTGGAGAAAATTAAAACAATTTCTTTGAACGTGTAACGAAACACCCTTAATCCCCTTTTTTTCCGAATGGCCACCCCGGGGCCAAAATCCGTACTTGAAAGAATAAGAGAACACTACATATTTAACTTTCAAAATACAGACCTGTCCTCCGGGGAAATAATCTTGAAAAAATGGGGAGAGTTTTCGTCGGTACTGTATTAAAATGCTGCGTAGTGCATCCAGATAATGTAAATGTATTACTCTCACTTTTAATATAGAAAACTTAATTCAAAAATTATTTCAGTTGTTCCAGGAAGTTACTTAGCAATGACAACCATACTACTTCAATGAACAAGGACAAATTATTTATTATAAATAATGCGAAAAATATAAAAAAGAATAAGGAAAAAACATCTAATAGTACAAAGAATATTAACAATTGGATAATTAATTAAAAAAATCCTGCAGTTCGTGATGGAACAGCCTAGAATACATTTTTCATTAAGCGCCATTCCAACATGTTCTATAGTAAACTTTAATTTTCTCATATTTATGTAGTCAAAATTTCAATAACAAAATTTTACATTTGCTCGTATCTAAATATGTCAATCTTTGAATAATAATTTTTCAAATACATTGACTACGCTCCCGAAAATCCTCTGACACATTTTCCCACCATTTTTCGCAAAAAAAAATACATAGACCCTATATAATTTAATTTAACAAAGTGTAAAAAATATAAACACTACGTACCTTAAACAGTGCCTAACTGACGATTGACGTCAGTTGATCTATGGCTTGCATTCCGAGTTCGAAACCAACCAATCACAATCAGGATTTTAGATTACAAGGGCCTCGTCATTTTACACTATCAGCTGGTACCAGATCTTTCAATATATTTTCTCAATTCATTACACACCTGTTTGAGACCAAAAAGGTAGGTTGAAAAGGGCAAAGGGAGAATAAGGTCGTATGTCCCAATGAAATAGAAGATGGCGCCATCTACTTCCTAATACATCCATTATGGTTATTTATATTATATATTCATATCTCACACAATACCTCTTTACCATATAAGTGACAACCCATGTCGTCACAAACAGTATTTGGTATTTATAGTGACCCGCGAGTGTGTTGGTTTGATATCAATATGAAGAACTCTCTAGGTGAAACACTTGAGAAGGAAAAAAGGTGCTTGTGGGATTGAGTTAGAAACCAGCTATTTATATACTTGCAGAAGCATAAAGTGACGTGGGAAAATGAACCAATATACATAGAGTGGTTGTGGCCTTTTAAAGACAGTTCTACAAAAGCGTACTGTTTTAAATGTAAGCAAGAAATGTATGCTAAACGAAGCATGCCCAAGAAGCGTAGTGTAACTGAAAGCCATAAAAATACATTAATGCTCAGAGGCGGATCTAGAACGTAAAAACTGGGGGGACCAGCCAGAACCTAGACTATGATAGGTAAGGTTTTCTTTAAAGTTTAAAAATAATTATAAACATACCTTAAATTATTTTTGTCACTCAAAAACTGAGTGGGCCTACGCCCACTTGCTCTGGTCTAGTTCCCCCACGGCAATACTCGGCTTTCAAAACCTCAGTATACTTTTAATTTACTTTTAATTCAGTATACTTTTAATCTATCTCTAATCTTAATTTAACTTAGCTACAGGGATCGTATGGGAAACACTAAGGGTGAAAATATTCCTGAAGGAACATTGTTAGAAAATAAGCAAAAACATAAAACTAACTTGATACCCAAATTCACAACTTTATCTTGGTAAGACAATATTTTGTACCTCTAGTACTAATTACACCAGAATATAGTGTCCCTTTTAGTAGCGAGGCTGTATGAGACTCTGACCTACAGCATAACGTGAGATTCGAATCATACGAGCTTCCACTGGGTATCAAGTCTGGGTCTCCTGTACCGAAGACTCGTACGCTAAATATGAAGCCACAAGGGAGCTCAATACTTGGTAATGGGATACTAAATTGTAAAACTACTTATATAACGAAATGCAATTACTTTTACTAATGTAATCTTCACAATGTAAATACCCCCATAAATATAGTGTACCCCTTTGTAATATATTTCGACTGTCGGATGATAGAAAACCGAATTAGTTTTCTTTTTCTGTTTCCAGGGCCGCGGTGGGTCAGTGGTAGAACGTTCACCTGTTGTGCATGGCGTTCCTGGTTTGATTTCATTCCACGCCAAGTAAACTTTGTGGCGGACAAACACCGTGTGTGAAGGGGGGATTTTTCGGGGTTCTCCCGTTTCCTTCCACTTTCTTCATTCCACTATTTCACTCATTTCTCATCATCACCCTCTCCTTTATACTAGCCGGCATAATCTTGGGGCGTAAAATTTAAAAATTTCATTTCCTTTCATTTTTGGATCCTTCACCAGGTTATGGCGTATGCTGATGATGTAAATTTAATAGGGGATGATAGAAGAACAATAGAAAGAAATGCAGAGATCTTATTATACGCTTGCAGGGACATGAGTTTAGAAGTGAATGCAGAGAAAACTAAAGGCATAAAAGTACGTCGGGACCGTAATACGGCAAATTGTGGATGCGTTAAAGTATTAAATAATACTGTTAATAAAGTGGGTACTTTCAAATATTTAGGATCAATATTAACAGACGGAAATCGTATTCACGAAGAAATTAAATGTCGACTAAAAGCAGGGAATTCGTCTTACTATTCAGTTCAAAATCTCTTGTTGTCGCGAATTCTGTCGAGGAATTTGAAGCTTGAAATATATAAAACGATAATCATGTTGTTCTGTATGGCTGCGAAACGTGGTCGTTTACTCCAAGGGAATAACATAGACTGAAAGTATTTGACAACAAGATCCTGAGACAAATATTCGGACCCAAGAGGAACGGGAATGGGGAATGGTTTATACGGTTTACACAACATTGTTAGAGTCGTCAAGTTTAGGAGGCTTAGGTGAGTAGGTCATGTAGCTAGAATGGAAGGAAGTAGAAACTCTTTCAAAGTCTTAACTGGAAGACCAATCGGAAAACGACCATTAAGAATACATAGGCGCAGATGGGAGGACAATATTAAGATGAATCTCACAGAGATAGGAATACAATATAGAAACTTTATCCAGTTGGCTAAGGATAGAAGTCAGTGGAGAGTTTTTGTTAACGAGGCATTGAACCTCCGAGTTCCATAGGCCATAGAGTTAGTTAGTTAGTTATTTACTTTATGTAGTAGGGAAAACTGGCCTAAAATGACACTGGCATTTTATTAACTCGAAACTGGCATTTTATTAACTCGAAATAAACCATAACCTAAAGAGCTAACAAATTTATTTTTGTTCTAAGTACCAAAACATCATAATGTAACTACTGGAATTAAATCTTGGTTCCGAAGTTAATAATGGTCCTGCAATTATTATTATGTCTTTCTTTTTTGGCTCAGTGCGTGATTTTATGCTTATACTTCGATAAAATAACATACAATCATGTCACTTTACCTTAAGCTCGCAGTAGGCATTATAAAATTCTGTAAATCATTTTCCTGTAGAACACATTTACACAAAATGAAATGGAAACACAATTTTCCAAATTCAATGTGATAAAAAATATTTTTATAAAGAGCATGAAACTGATTCTCTTATGGTAATGAAACCGAGTTGGACATTGAGTTGTTGGAAGCGAGTCCTGTCCTGGTGATAAATAATGATCCCTTAGCACAGGGGTGAGCATTTTCGCCGATCCCAAGAAGTTCATCCAATACATGACTAAAGTGGCACTCTTATTGGCCACGTACCATTAACGTCACAAAGTTTCAAGTTCAACCTGCTACTATGCTGCTTGCTTTCGTTTCTGTGGCTGCGTGTTTGAAAAAAGAAAATGAAGGATAAGAATATTATTACTTCTGAAATACAATTCCATTATGATTCTTTATTTACGTTCACTTTTTAGGCGTTACAAACATATTACCCTTTAATAAGTCAGTCCAAATAAAAGTTTTTAAAAATGCGCTACACATGAATGTTATTGTCTACAATTTTCAAATTTTTATTTAATCACATCTTAGCTGAAGGTACTTACAATGAATACACTGTCTTTTGCAGAAATCGTGCACTTTGGAACGCAACACTTTTTCATTTCAAATTTACATACAGAACTTGGATTCCACTCTCTTCATGATGTGAAATTGAAAACGTCATTACTTTGTTACTTTTACTATTTAAAAAATGTTTTCTAAATTAACTTTACATTACACTCTCCAGTTAGTCTTCATTTGCATCCAAAGGTAGGTCTGGTTTAGAAACATATTGCGACAAATAGCGTTGTAGTGTCGTTATAGATAAGCGATGATGAGTTCAATTGCACGAGAAATGCCCACCAACTTGAGCTGGATGGTCATTATTAATTGGCATTGTTTATGAATAACATAAGAATAACAACTGGAGTATACAATATAAATTGTATTACATTTCATTAGAGTTTAGCGTTCCTTTTAAAACCAAAGTTATACCAAACTTAAAGTTAAAGCCAAAACCAAACCAAAACCAAGTTAAAACCAAACTTGGACTTATGGTTTACGTGAAATCCGAACCAGAGATGGAGTGGATCATTGGGTCGGCGGATCAGTGGGTCAAGTTTTCTGAGTGGGTCAGTGGGTCGTGGATCAACAGCATGTGACATGCTGAGACCTACCACCCACCGTGATCCACTGAGACCCAACACCTACCATGACCCACTGCGACCCACCGACTCAGTCTGATCTATCACTCTGCTCACTGCATTGTAGACAGTATCTTATGAAAACTGGCAAATTTGTCTTCGTTTTACTTTCAAGACCTTCAATTTCCTTCCTTTTCCATTTGTTTCTGTTCGGAAATTTTAGGTTTGGATTGTACGCATAATTATATGAAAAATTTTACTCTTTTTTTGGGGGGGGGGGGGTTGGTCTACTTACCTTGGTTTGGGACACTCAAATTTCATCCTTTTTCCACTGAAAAGTATCGATAATTCATCAAAGAAATAATTAAAGTATGATAATTTAATTGAAATTCATCGTAATTTGGACAATGGCAAACAGCAGTGTGGTAATTGAAGGGGAAGGAGGGAAATTCCCATTCACCTCTGAACATTTTCCAGGAACCTCGTTCCCTTTCGCTTTCTAAAAAGGTGAGGAAACTTGATAATGTCATCAAACCTTCATGTGTAATTAGAAAAATTAAATTTATAAACAAATAAGAAATCATCAGTTTATCATGCTTTAATTGATAATTTATGTACAAGATTCCCTATCGAAGGTGTGGTAGATGAAGTTTCTGTTCTGCATGAGTCGACATTGCTAACTGACATTGTCGATATGGAAAAGATGTTGTATGGTGATAGAGAGATGATACTTCTGGCAGAGTATTTCAGAACTGACTGAGAAAAATCGTTATTAGACTTAAGTCTAACAAGCAGATTGTCGATGAGGAGTTGCAGAATCGGGTAGAAGTATTATCAATTTCCACGACAGAGTGCGAACGGGGATTTCCCCTTATGAATTTACAGATGACTGACATTAGAATTAGACTAAGTGTTCAAACATTGTCTAACTTGTTCATCAATGTTAATGGCGCACCGCTAGACAAGCTCAAAGTAGATGAGCTAGTTATTTTTGGGCTGAAGGATGGACATCATTCTGCTGCGGATGATTTACTACGAAAAAGTTCTGGAGGCTAACAGGAAATAAACCCGATTTCAGATTTGTTTTAAGTTGGCAAATTAGAGTTATGGAAAATATATACTTGTATTACTAATGGCTTATTTGTGTTATTCAACTTTGTACCTACTTTTTAGTAACTCTCTTCTTTGCTTTAGGTAAACTTGACGTAAAATTCTAATTTCATAACGTGTCTCTCGAGACATAGAGGCGTTTCTCATTTTCTTATTTTTCCAGGAGACAACTTTAAACATTTTCTTATTGTTGATTTTATCGTCTTCTTTTAAAATTTCGTTTGATATCCTTCGTTCAGGATATAACTTACGAGATCAAACTAAATTTTAAAAGCAGACGATAAAGTAAGCAATGAGAAAAGGTTTCAACTTGTGTCTTGGAAAAGTTAAGGAAATGAGATACGCCCCTTTGTCTCGAAAGGGACGATGAGTTCTCACCGGGAATCAAAGTCATGTCTCCAGTGCCTAAGACGTCTATTCTAATCATATAGTCAATTGTATTATCGTTATTATTATTATTATTATTATTATTGAGGATTTGAGATTTCAATGCTAGATATAAATCACAGATTGATCAGACAGAAAAGCACATATGGTCAATGAGTAGGAGGAATATTAGCGAGAAGTATACAGGGTATATGCAGACGCCTGGCAAACATAGTTGGAAACCACTGTTTTAACATTATCACTTAAATTTTATAACCTCACGGTTATGCTTTCTGCTTTGCCATGCTCTTCTGTGGATATGATGCAACACTAGTTTGTACAGACCAACTATCACAGATTTGCTTGTATTTTACGTATTTGATGTCATAATTGCATCGTGAAACGCTTATCAAAAAAGATACTACAGTAACATCTGTTAGAAAACATTTCTACACGTCGAATGCAGTACAAACTGCAGGATTTCGTTTTATTATCTTTATACGGAACTCGTGATCTGTAAATAGGTCTATTCCATCAGCGAATTTACATTCTGCTACGAATGCTTTCATGATCCACTGGGAAGTGTAGACACCTGAATAGCACAGGAAGTTAAATTATGAGTAAGGATAGTAGATCTCAAATCAAAACCTTTAAAACACCGCAGGCAATTGTATGTTTCATTTGCTGCAGGTTTCGATATCGGGTGCCAAAAGCAGGAAATTTACGGCGAAGATTTAGTAATTTAAATACGATTTTAGATATGACTTTAGTGTACCTTTCAGCAGGAGCCTATATAAGACATGAAGCTACAGCTTAGTATGAGACCCAAACTGCATATACTTCTGTCAGAAAACGAACCCGGCCGTAGTGCGCCCAACGTGCGTACGCTACCCACTTACCCGTGAAGAGTCTATGTGTAGTAATTTAGAAACGCAGAGCATCTTTAAGGAACTAGCTATGTACAAACAGCTTTCATCTCTTTATATTTATTAAGTGTTCAATTATTAAAAAATCTCGAATGGAAGTGTAAGAAAGACAAAATGTCAGGCACGTAATACCTATTAAGTTTATTGATAATTTTATAGTTTATTTTTGTCGTTAGCTTGTGATCCCTCGCTTGTCCTTCAAGTCTTCTCCAGGAGGCTTGCCCTCGGGAACCATTGTTGTAAAGTTTAAGGCGATGTAGAGTTGACCCTAGTATATTCATTCTAAAGAGAAACAAAGTTAACTTTACATTATCTCGAACTATCTCGTGGCTATATCGCTGACGTACGCATCTTAAGACCGTGAGGTCCTTATTCGATTCCCGGTTTAATTGTAAGTGCTTTAGATTCCACGTGAAACAGTAGGTCCAAATTTCATGATAACTTTTTAGTTGAAAGGTGCGCTAAACTTAAATGAAATGTAATGTAATTTACATTATATACACCAGTTCTTATCCTTATGAGGTTCATAAACAATGCCAACTAATAATAGTCATCTAGCTCAAGTTGGTGCGCATTTCTCGTGCAATTGAACCGAGCATGGCTTACCTACAACGACACTACAACGCTATTTGCCGCAAAATATTTCTACTTTTGGATGCAAACCAAGACGAACAGCAGCGTGTACTGTAAAGTTAATTTGAGAAACATTTTGTATATGGTAAAAAATGACGTTTTTAATTTTGCATCATCAAGTGAGGGGAATCTAAGTGCTGCATGTAAAGTTGAAACCAAAAGATTTTGGATTCCAAAGTGCACGAATTCTGCAAAAGACAATGTATTCATTGTCAGCACCATCAGCTAAGATGTGATCTAATAAAAGTTTAAAATTGTAGACAATAATAAGATTCATGTGTGGAGCGTTTTTAAAAATTCCTTAGATGGACAAAAATTGGACAAAATTGTGAGCTAGTTAAAATTCGATTTAGATGTCTCACTACAACTAAATGGACCTTGTTTCAGGATATAACTTCTAGAAGATTTTTTTTAGGTATTATTGTTCTGCCACATGATCACACAATTTCAAATCCACACACACACACAACGGTAGCAACTTTAACTTCCGACATGGGAGAAGTGGAAATTTTGTTGTAGGTGATTTGACACCGTTATTTATATCTTCTATAGAAAGAAAGGTGTCAATCATGCATTATTGCCAGGAGGATGAATCACTCACCTCTTTCTTTTTCTCATTTTACATTACCTTGGAAGATATTCGAAACCAATAACAACGAACAATGTCAAGGTCTTGAGTCTATTTCTATTAGACACTTGGAATTCCATTTATGGCGAAAGTTATTGCACGTTAAAAATTATCAATTTGGTTGTTTCTTTAAATATGCATTTATATGCAATAACGACAAAACATGCACTAGCCTCCGAAAGATATATGCACTATAGAACTCTACTATTTTACCATAAACAGGAGAAACGAATTTCAACTTAAAGAGCACATCAATGTCACACCGGGGAAAAACAAGCAAATATGCAAAAGTCTGAAGTCTAGTCATGACCCATTTCATTTATTCCACGTATTCTAGATTATTCCACTTATTTTCTAAATTTGACTCAGCCTAGGTCATATTTATTTAAATTTAAATTCCCGAGAAACTATAACATTCTATATTGAATAAATTTGGTAAACTCATTAATAATAACTAGGTATCAGCTGATCGACATTAACTATAGGTTCATCATCCCATATTAAGTGAACAAATATTGTGAAATGTGATGTAAATTAACTATTTTTGTATTCATGATGATTATAAAAGCTCATTATGTAAGGATAAACAAAAATGACTCTCACTTAGGACTTGTTATGAAAAACGATTTCGTTGCTTTGTTTATATGCGAGATCAGCTATAAAAATCCATTCAAACTATAGGTGAAGAAAAAATAAAAATGTAATTTACTTTATTAAAGTAATGTCGTTCCTAAGGCCTGATTCCTTACTTTTTATATTTGTTGGTACAAATTCTAAATTCAATGTTAATTTACATTATACTCGACTCATTTTCATTTTTTTAAAAAATATATATACTTATTAAAGCTCATTTGTTTACTGTTTACCCAAATTAGGAAGCTTTTTGTTTCATAAACAAGTTGTTCTATCCCTGACCTCAATAATATTATATTTTAATAAGGGTTTGATAGATTAAGATGATTAAAAGATGCAGGAAGTTTTTAGTTCAATCAATCACGGACTGAATTAAACTGTATTTCACAACCTTTAATCAAAATTTCTATTAAAATTAGTCATTTCATTTTCTCAACATTTCTTTTATTGTTATTTTCCAATTTTCACGAAAGTTCGTCCCTACAGACCAGAAATTAGAGCAAAATTCTTTTTCAGCAGTGCAGCATGTGACTGTGCAAATACACTACAGGAGTAAAATAAAGTTTTGTTTGATCTCATGGTTTAGGGGAATCTTTTCTTCCTAAAGCCCTGGAATACTGCGGCAAGATAAGATTTCTTTCAACGTGAAATCAGTCTTCAAATTTTATTTTATTATTATGTAATACTCAAATTAAAAGATCAAGGTTGGAAACCCATGAACCCAACTAAATTTACTAAAGTGTCAGACATTTTTTAAAAGTCATGTGGTTTATGTAGTTCACATTTCTGATTCATTACATAGAGGAAGGAATCCCTATTCGTTCTTCCATTTACTTCACATTCCTTGTTTGTTCATTTACTTCACATACGTGACGTCATACCAGGATAGGAAGAAGTGGCGTATCGAGTCATAAATCATTTTCGCACTAGGAACGGAGACTGCAACGGTAGTACCAATAAAATAAATTTTGGTAGTTGGAAGTTTGAGCACGAATAAACTCAATCTTTCTCGGTCATAGAAAATTTCCCTAGTTTCCTGTTTTACCAAAAACCTCATATTCGCAACAGAGACTAGCACACCGCCTTCTACGTCCTCTCGTTACCTTTGGAACTGAATATTTAGCTGGAGGCAATGGCCAAATGGTCTATTTACATTAAAATACACATATTCATCTGTAACAGAATGGAGGGAAAATAGATTTAAGGGACTTAAGGATCTAGCATCAACTTACTCTGAAAGGCAGTCTAGCTTTGTATGACCAGGAATGGACCATTTTGTATTCTTCTATATTGTGCTGAAATCGCCATCAGTCCTATTAGCTCAGATGTTAGACCCTAAATTTGTCAATTATTTTAAGATTTAAACAACCGGGATCCGGGTAAATTTTAAATTTTAAAT
The DNA here is from genome assembly GCF_964235325.1 of Thermobia domestica. Lineage (NCBI taxonomy): Eukaryota > Metazoa > Arthropoda > Insecta > Zygentoma > Lepismatidae > Thermobia > Thermobia domestica. The sequence goes on from NC_137454.1 coordinate 378,521,624, forward strand.
AAGCGGGAAAGAGAACTGAAGACTCACACGGAACTTAAGTAATGGAAAGGTTATTTTTGCCCATAAATGAAACTGAGTTAATTTTAATAAAATGAAGGCCAATAATAATTAATCAAGTAAATAAATAAATATACTCAATAAAATAAAGACCAGCTTAGTTGAAGGTAGAAGAGGAAGTGAAGAAAAGATTTAACGAAAAGAATAGTGATGAGTAATTGCCTTAAATATTCGTGGTCCTTGTTGAGATCGGTGTCGTGAAAAGTGCTGAAAGAACTCTCTGTTTTTCCACTTCCTGGCTGGAAATTGAAGAAACCAAATGGAAGTGACGTCTGGATTGATATGTCGTAAACTCTGCCACGAGCGATGAATGGAATTGCGAAACGGTTTGTGTTCAACCAGTGGTAGCGCCTGGATACTCTTCATGGATTACTTCTGCGGCCTTGAACCTTTAGTCCCTCTAGATCCAAGTAGCGCGGAGTAAACCTCTCTCCAAATTGTTGTACATTTTGTTGTTAAACACTTGATGGACTATCTAGGACTAGCTCTTGAAACGAGTCTCAAATGGTTTTGTTGAAAGAGGCCATTGAAGCTTGCGATAATTCAACTAGAAAGCTCTTGCAATCAGAAATAAATATCATTTGGTAATAAAGGAATACTAGTCTTTTACTTATTGGCTAATTTACAATAACAAAGCAACTATGGTGATTTATACAATTGTGCTTTTTTGAGAATGTACACACATGATAAAAAGTTTTGTGAAGTTTAATTAATAAATTAAAGGAAAATTAAAATAATTTGATTTTAAGTATGATTCAAATAGTGTAATAATTGTCATTGCATTTTTACTATTGACCCAATATACAATAACGTCCATCACTGTAGGATACCGCACGATATGTAGGCTACTGCTTTTCAAATGATTCATGCTGACGACAAAACTGTTCATTTTAAAGAAGGTTTTGTCATGTCATATCTTCTGTTCTACAATGGTTTATTATTATTATTATTGTTATTATTATTATTATTATTATTATTATTATTATTATTATTATTATTATTATTATTATTATTATTATTATTATTATTATTATTATTTAGCTTCGAATTTGAATTTATTATTTTCGTGTTTTCAAGTACCATTGTTTTTATATAAATAGCTATATCTAGGTTATTTGAGGAATTTTGAAAGTAAAGTCTTGTTTATGTTGATACAAATTTATTTATTTATTAAATACAAAAATGAGTACAAATTTGAAAAAAATGAAAGCTTATTCTTTACACCAAAGTTTCCCTCATTATATACATATATTTCAAGGTACACTTTGTTGCCAGGCTAAATGGTAATTGGGAGGTAGTACAGGTAATTGTTTATATTCCCCAACTACCAAAGTAAAAAAATTAAAATCTTCCTGAACTCGTGAATTATTGTTCACTTTATTACTTTGAAAACGAATTTTTCAGACTTTTCTTCAGACATTGAGAACAATAATCTAATTATCCCGTCTTACTTTATTTTGTGATAAATTCTTGTACTACCAGACGTACCAAAGTCGAATATCTAAAAAAAAAAAAAAAAAAAGAAAAAAAGATATCTACAAACAGGGGCGCTCTCAGGGAGCACTAAAACCATCCTCAAAAAGTAAATTTTATGATGTGTTTGCTACTGACTATTTTGGTTTATAGTCTTGTAAAGTAGCGTCAATTACATCATCTTTCTCCATTTCACCATCGAAAAAGAGTTTCATAGTACTAGGGTGCTGTATCGACAAATAGAGACATGGCATGTAGAAGAAAGAGTGGAGGGAGACTTCGTATTTTTATAGCGGCCATGTTCTTTGGTGAAATTTTTCCCAAGTAATAAATACTATTGAATTTTATATATGTAACTCATTTAAAGTAGTATTGGAGTGGGAAGATGACTGAGTTCGACATTTTCAAGACATTGACATAGGTCTCATTGTCAAAGATTTTGCAGACATAAAAGTTTGGAATTTTATATTGTAATTTTTGAGAGGTGCTGGAAGCAAATCTAATAGTTTAATTTGTTGCTCATTTTCAGTAATAGTGGAATTAAACTTTTTATTTAGTTTTGTTACGCTGTTAATTTTCACGCCTGAGACAAAAGGTTGCAAAATAAGCAGATAATTTGAGTAAATTATTCTAGAATTTAACGTAATTCTTTTAAGGAAGAAACAGATATGGGCGCTTTCTCATAAATTTCCCTAAGTTGGTTTTGGCGTGGGTTACTTACTAAATAAACTTACGAAAGTTACAGGATTTCTAATAGTTGATAAAATCTGTTATTAATGTTTAGTTTTGTAAGAGTGTTCAGCTTTTGTACAAATTCATGAGACACGTTTTATGAATGCTACGGACTTCAACTACTAGGACCTTCACAAAAATTGTTATTTAAATTGCTGTGGGTAAAACACGTTCAATATGTAAAAAGCGTTTAGTGGAATTTCATGTTATTAAAATAGACTGTTACATATAGGCAGGCAAGTTTAGTATTTTATGTGAAAATAATTCATAATTACCTTAAAAATTCAAGATTAGTTCCCCTTTACATGCAAAACGAACCCTGAAATGTCTCCTAAGTTTCCATGTCAGCTTCCATCCAAAATGGCGGATCTAAGATGGACGCCAAGCACTTTTGCCATGTTAGATGTTTTTCCACATATCTAAGTTAGCAATAAACATATTTCAATTATGAAGAAAACTATATACTCTACAAGAATTACTACTTCGATGTATACTATAAAATAACAAAGCCGAAAAGTAACATTTTTGTGCTCCTAAGTTTTAGGTGAACTTATAAGATGGGTACATTTATAAATCGAGAAAGAAATGTTATAGACATTCTTGCAGGGATTTTTTTACAGTTTATACATGAAAAATATTGGCCAGTCATTCTCGTCATCATCATCATCGTCATCATCGAATCCGTAAGACGGAGAAGCTGAATTTTTACAGATCTCTCCTAAGGAAGAGGTACACAATTAGGAACAATGCATGGCTGGCTTTTGGAGTTGACATGTTTCGTCACAGTCTCTTTTTGCTGTTGTTTTGCAGTCATAAGATATTAGTTCTAGAAGTTGTTCAGAAGCTGTGAGAAGCATTTAAGGCACTGGGTTCAATCCACCTTCCTTCATGAACCATCCCCATTCGGTAGGGTTGAAGTTATTCATTTGCCACTCTGGCCTTGAAGATAAAACCGAAGTGAATATTTTGAATCTGTTGGATTTGTTGGTGGAAGAGTTACCAAGTTAAATTTTGAACAAAGAGTTTTATTACTTCCTTATTGTGTCGCATGTATCGGAGGTCATCCAAACAATTAGTTTTAATTTGTTTTCCTCCAAAAAATGTTTAGGAAATGTTTCTCCAACTACTACTACTTCTTGGTGATCACGTTGAGGGATGTTGAAATGTGAAATCAAAGAACATAGTTCGTCATTTTGCTTTATCAATTGAAAGCTGTATATTTCCCCTTTCTGTAAATTACGGACGTAGTGTCACATCCAGTGGCTGCGTGCAGGAAGAGAAAGACGTTCTTCATCGGCCGCAGAGCTTCTTGTTTTCTGGTTACGTCGTAGCATTTTCAATCGTAGGTAGTTATTTGGGGTCGCAAAAAGTACAGTGATATTCCTGGGATACTTCGTGCAATTAGAATTGTAAGCAGACCTGTATCAGTACCTATTACTGCAACTGATGTGGCACTGGTTTGAGTTGCATTTATTGCAGTTGAGCAGTTTAGTGAATCCGCGTCTCCATCCGCTTGAACAACAGTTATTAATTCGGATTGGACATCATGTTTCCGTCAAAGGCAATAGTCACAGACTTTTTTGTCATATCCTTCTATGCCTTTCCACATTTTTAGTTTATAAAGCGCAGGTGTATCCACCTAAAACCACTGCCTCACATGACAAGAAGCTTCTCTGCACAAATCTAGCATATTTTGTTCATAGATCTCTGTAGGTGTGACATTCACACCAAGCCAATGCGTGCAGAAGAAATCCTTCATCTACAATGGAGTAGTAGGTTGGTGGTACCTTAACACATGACCCAACTGATTCAATGATAGCTTCTAAAGTTTATTTCACATTCTTCCTCAAGGAAACATCATCAAAGAGCGAGGATGGTTGAGCAGGTAGTTCATACTTGAGATGATCTCGTAAATTTTCATTTGACTTGAGCACAGCAGCAATCTTGATAAACAACTGCAAAGGATTGAATACCACTCTTTCATTGATTCCTGATCATGAATGTATTCCTCGTGCCAAATATTGGTATAACTCTTTTTTCACTTCTGAAGTTTAAGTTTCCCAAAGGAACCACCTGCAATAGAGGATAGTAGTATTCCACGAACTTCTTTTACACTGTCACAATTCGTTCTATCATCATCAAACAACCCGGTAGCTATATTTATCAATAAGTGCTTAGGATAATTGTCGTTGAAAGGATAGCGAAGCAGTCGGCAATTGGATAGCTTTGTCATATCAGAGTCATTTTGTGATTGTGTGGATGGCCGAAATTCAACATGTTTGCATTCTGAGGATGCAAAACGTTTTTCACAAACATCTTCCAAACTTCTGATACTTTCATGTTTATAGAGAATGAGGAAACCCATCTTGATAAAGCAGAATCAACCATTCGTACCCCCGTTACTTTCATGGATTTCATAATATACTGTTCTAATATCATATCTGGCCATATCCGACTCCATACTTTGTCTTTTCTTCGAATAGTAAAATAACCTTCAATAAATTTTCTGAATTCATCGTTGTCCACTTTTCCATTCAATTCTTCCATTTGCTGTACGTTTAATTCGGCACATTTGGAACAAAACATGTGACCTACGTGGAAATATGGCATCATCGACTTAATACAATACAAATATAGCTTCCAATCGTCCCTAACTCGATCAGCGTGTACGTAGAGGATATGTTTGACATATTACATGTAACCACAACTTTTCAGTTCTCCAAAAGTTTCCATTTTCTGCATTCCTTTCAACAATGTCGATTAGTTGTTTGAGTAAAAATTAATAACTCTGCACTGTTTATTACCAATGTTTTTCTTTTGGTAAATTAAAGAAAATACTTTGTTGCTTGTAGTTCAGTCACAGTTTTTTTTTTCAAACTTGATGCAGTTTTCACTGGAATATACACGATACACTCATAGATGATATTAACAGATTGTAGACACCACAGAAAGATTGGAAACTACAACAAATTCCACTTATCGCGAAACGCTTCTTGAACAACTACAAAACGGGACATGTTTTACTAGAATAGATAGCACGATGTAAACAGTGACGTAACTCCAATGAGGATTGACAGAAGGGTTGCAATATTTTTAGAATTTATTTAATTCATGTTGTTTAGGAAGCCACTCCAACCTGAACGTAGAAACATTCATAGTTATCTATCAAGTAGCTAACTGTGCTAAAAAAAAAAAATAACTGAGATTGCAATGACCGTTTGAATAAGAATCAAATATGTCATCCATTATTCAGCGAAACTTCACTTTTTTAAACATTCGTCCGAAAACAAAAATACAAACAACTTTCGAATTACTTCTTACGATTTACAAATTGTTTCAAAGTTATGAGGGTAACCAGATTAACATTACATTGTAAACAAGAAAACATTTGCATTTTCACGTTAAATATCTAAGCTCATTTTCAATTCTTTCGAGTAAATCTAGGATTAAATCACTACAGTCATCCTTGCGGAGTACACAAGTTTTTACACAATCGAAAAATGATGTATTTTGACTGAGATATGAAAAAAACACCACTCAGGACATGTAGAGCTTGGTGGCCATCTTTGATCCACCATTTTGAATGGAAGTGGACGTTGAAAATTAGGAGACTTTTTAGGATTCGTTCTATAAATCTCTAGGAGCTAATCCTGCAAGTATAAGCTAATTATGAATTTCTTCCACATCCACCCTATTTTTGGCCTAAATTTACTGGGCTAATAGTCATATATATGGTAGAATAACACCTGATGTTGTTGATATAACAAAGCAATTCACAATATAGCAGTAATCATGTTACCATTAGTTGTGTTCAATGCTGTTTGATATTGTTTTCGTTTATACAGATCAGTGCATAAATAATAATAATAATAATAATAATAATAATAATAATAATAATAAACACAATGTAATTGATACCGTATGTATAGTTTTAAGGACTAAATATACCCGTATCATGTATTTGAGTATTAATTCTTCGTTTAGAAAAATGGGTTTAAAATATTATAATCAATGTAACAAAGTGTAAAATATAGGCTAGGACAAGGGGGGAAACCAAAAAGTCACTTTGCCAGGGTGAAAGAAAATTTGCTTTGTTCCGCCCCTGTCTAGAAAACTCCAAATGTCCCTGTTTTTCTCCATAACATATGTTAAATATCATTTGTGTGATTTTTTACAAAAATACTAATATTAGTTATCGGTACTCAACTAATGAAAATAATCTACGGTAGGGGAGACCGGGAACAATTGTAACAAATTTTACATTTTATTTTATTTTTTTTAAATCTCACATGTTTATGCTCCAATGAGTGAAAATTATACAATATCTTAAGTAAAGCTTTGTTGTTATATGCATGTTTTTCATGCACGGCAATTTCTAATATGGAAAGTTACGAAGCATTTTATGACAGCATCTGTTTTGTCTAACGTCTCCGTGCCTGGGTCAATTGTAACAGAGCTTTGGGACAATTGTAACATAATACTTTTAATTAAAAGTACAATATATATATGGGCATGGCAAAACAATATATTTGGTTAAATAATACTGAAGCTAATAATAATAATAATAATAATAATAATAATAATAATAATAATAATAATAATAGTAATAATAATAATAATAATAATAATAATAATAATACTGATAATTTTAACAACCGATGGAGACAACAAACTAACAGTATGTACTACATCCTTAAATTTAAAACCAGACCTCTGTAAAAATATATATAATTTCCAGGCTTCAACAAGATGCACGAAAGATGATTTATTTGTTACCGGTACCGTGCTACATTAGCTCGAAATAACGTTTCTTCTGCCAAACTTAAACATGGACAAGGAAGCGAAGATTAAAATATGACGTAACATAAAAATTCAGGTCAGTGACGTAATAATGGAGTTTGGCGTCCCTAGGCAAAATCTGTAGTGGCGCCCCATACCCTGCTAATATTCCCAAGTGCACTGCGTCCCTAGACAATGCCTACACTGCCTACTCTATTGTTATTTTCAAGTCCTAATGATATTGCACTAATAGACACACGCTCTGCATTTGTAACCGCTTTACACATCCCTCACACAATGACGCTAACAGAGAACGCGCTACTATGAAAGAGAGACTAAGTAAAACAAGTCAAAAGTTACATTGTTGATTATTTCCGATGAATAAGAAAGGGAACCTATTTGACAAATGAGTCTTTGATACCTCCCAAGATGACAGGTATCATGTGACGGAAAATTTGGAACACCCTATATATATAAATAAATTAGGTACGGTAGACAGACATGTATTTTCTTATATAAATTTTTAAATTTTTGGTCGTATTTCGTGTCAGTAGGAAAAAAATGGTGTCTTGGTTAGTTTAGGTCAGTTCGCAGAATTGCAGTATATAGATTTTTGTGTCATTTTATATTGTTTTTGTGTTTTATGATTTTTCGTGGTAAAAACTTCATATTTCAGTGTTTTTCATGTCTTCAGAACATTTTTCTATCGAATTTTGCAATTAGAAGTCATCTATAAGAGTTTTATAAATTTCTACGTAAATTTTAGTAATTTCTATTTTCTATATTTTCGGCCATCTTAACGTAAATTCTCAAAATTCCTTTAAATCGAACATTGCTTTCTTCTACATGCATCATCTGACGTAAAACGAAGAATTATTAGGTGTCAAAAAATAATTGGTCGGTATTTTTCATCTTAAATCACGATTTGTTCATCCTATTGTTGTCGAGATTTATTAGCCAATCCACGTAATCTTCTTTGTAAGACAGAAGCCTTGAAAGGTAGCATCCATAGTGGATGATACAGATTTATCAGTGTGAGCAATTTTCGACGAAATATAAAAGATTTTGGGATTATTCGAAGAAAAAAATAGTTTAGAAAAGAAACCAAAGTGGTGAATGTTAAAAGTGGTCATAAAAAACACAAAAAGACCGACTGACGGAACGAAACGAGGACAAAAAATGAAGTTGGTGCTTCGGTGCTGTAGGCCTCATCGCGGAGTAACTCTGTTGTGATGAATTGGTATCTTCTGAGGAAGACTATTTTTTGAATCTACTATTGTGTTCGTAGTTAGCGAACAGTAGAAAACGAATAATATTAAAATATAAATACACATATCCAAGTATCTACAGAAGGAACTGTGCGTAGAGACAGAAAACTGGAATGTTAAAGTGAAGCCCAGTCATCCTATTGTCCAGGTTCGATGTCCTGTGGAAAGAATGGAACCCAGACCTTCCTTTTGGTGTGAAATTGGTCCTGAAAATTTGTATTCGAGGTTGTGAGTATAGCGATTATTTGGAAAGTGTAAACAGAAAACCAGGTTAGTGCACCAAATTCATTCTACTTTATAGTACAGTTTGACGATCAAGAAATTATTATGTTAGTGATAGCCACCATTTGCACGATGTGTGAGTAATAACCTCGTTCCCTATAGAGCTGCTTTTCGAGCATTCACATGTAAACCAAAACAGTTTCTCTTTGGAAAAGGGGGGTTTCAACTAATTTGTCTATTGATATCAGAAATATCCTTGGAATTCAAAAAGAGCTGTTACCTGTAATTGATTCAACATCTAGTCTTCCAGAGCAAACACGATGTCGAATGTGCCCTAGGAATAAGGACAGAAAAACTAAATCTTTTTGTTTCAGATGCAAAGAGGCTGTTTGTGCTGAGCACAGAAAGGAAGTCTGCATTTCGTGCAGTAAGGAACAGCTGTGTCTGTTCAAAAATACATACAAACTCCTATTGTGTATTCTTGTAACTGATAAAGTAAAATAAATATATTTAAGTTCGTGTATTATAATTTTAGTAGCGTTAATTATATGGGGTGCACTGGCACCACACCTGTGTATTCACGTAAGCTTTTTTTGTTTGTGTATTCCAGGGTTAATAAATATTTCCGTTGTTAATAGAAAGCTGTGTATAAAATTCTTCACGCCAACAGAAGAAACCTCCATTCTTACGCAAACACCTTACATTGAAAACTTTTTTGGGTCTGTAAATATTAAGAACAATACAAAGATTAACACAACAAAAAAAATTTTGCTACCAAATTACAATGAATGAAATAAATATCATAACTTAAACTCTATTTCTAACATCAAGATATTACTAAATGTCGATATTGGTGAAACACACGAAACTAGATATCGAAAAGATGGAAGTGTAAAATATTCTTTCATACATATTGGATAGGCAACCGAGAGTGCCATATCGTAACGTATTGGTACGAGGTTTGGTTTACAATCTTGATTCTTCTTTAATCTAGATCGGTTTAGCATTGAGAAGGTCATGGATTCGAACCCATCGGCATACCATACTGTCTGCTCTTCCAGCGTTCTTCTTACTTTAGGCAAATGTCGGTATGATATCTTGTAAATCAGCTATGATCGACGTCCTTCACAAATCCGTCCCTTCGTTGTTGTTACATTAGTGGAAAATAGCTCGGAATTTCATCTGCACTTTTGCGTGAAATAAGATACACATATATTTACTGTGATGTACCTAATCTTTTATTCCCCCTGGCGTCTAAGCCTGATGATTTTTTTCATCTGACTCACAACAATTTACTTACCACTCTCTCATTTCAATTTTATTGATATAAATTACTTATTAGGCTTATTTATTTTCATATTATGTGAACGGATGTTACACTTTGCTTTACAAATTCAAAGTTATCAATTGTGTTTGCCTTTTTTCACACAAGCCTTTTTTTTATGTGTGACTGAAATTATATATTAACCTACCAGGTACCCAGGCTACGTTCGATGTATATTTTAATACTTTGTAATTTTGTTCACATCACACTGTTGGGGCAATTTGCGCATATGCGAATTTTACCCGTACATGGATCTGTATATTTTCCCCCAAAACATAAATAAACATTGTGGTTATTGACACTGACACACTGGTCTTGTCACACCCATAGGCGCGACAGCGTTTCACAAGCCGGTCTTTGTACTTGACGCGCATGCCTGTTGATTATCACAACTACACACAGATTTCTTCTAGTAATGGTTTGTACCACATCCTAATGTTATAATAAACACTACTGAAATACACCAATAACACTTGAAAGCCTACTCACCATCCAATTTGTCCTGTTTGCCTGCAACAACTCCTTTATACCTCTCCCTTCAACATAACACTCACCATGTTAGTCAATATTGCCAATTCAAGATTAAACATAGTACTGCGCATTTTCCCCGAATGTGCGTTTTCCCCATAAATAATATACTACTCTTTCATCCTTCACTTAGTCCAGTTAGTTATCTCCAAGATTTTTGCCCTGACGTTTTTTAAATTTGGCACATCTTTTATCACTGAAATAAAGTTTAGACATTGAACACGAAGAGGGATATATGTGATTGAAATGAAATGTATGCATCAGAGTTGTTATGTGGCAATACACAGATAAAATCAGTGTTGCAGACCTCTACATGATTTGCGACTTCGAGAACTCAGTATGAAGCGATGGTACAAGAAATTCAGCTCCTCGCTCTTATTGACCATTTTCTGCGCCTCACCAACTTGTTTGGTTCCAGTAAATTACTGCTAGTTTTATAACAAAATCGATAATATCTTCGGCTTTCTACTTACGTAACTGTTAATAATCTGTGGTCTACAAAGACTATTTCTGAAATATTAATTACACTATCAGACGTTCTACAAGACTACAACCTCGTGCCTTTCTTATTCCTATATAACAATTGATGATATAACTGAATCTACTGAATATTCTCATACCTTCTTACTTACAGAGGATCAAAAATTATATGCTAAAAAAATTCAATTAATGACTGCATAAAACTGTAAATTGATTTACAAAGTGCAACGCCATAGTGATAATGAATTTACGCTTTATTCCCACAAATCTAAACTCGTTTTGTTTCTTAAAAGGAAAAAAATATTTAGGTGGGTATTATATTGATGGAATAAGCTATCATAAATCTGAAATGATTAAATATTTCGGAGTGATATTCGATTCAAGGTTGTCATTCAATCATCACATCGAAAACACCACAAATAGTGCGAACAAAAATCTTAGTCCCATTTGTCGTTTTAAAAGGACTTTCGTAAACAATCCAATTTTATATCTCAACTAGAATGTGCTTGTGTTATTTGAAACACAAATACAGAAAATACTTTAAAACGATAGAAACTGTTCAGTGTATATAAAGAAATATTGAAAATTTTCTTCAATTATTGAATTATTTCAATATTACTGTCAGAAACATTGAAATTATTAATGTGAAAGAAAAGAGGTCCAATGCAGAATATTGAGAATGAAAAATATATGCATAAATAACAAATACATTTAATACTTTATTGATTAAACAAGGAATATACATTCAAGACGTTTTTTTTCATAAAATTGTGAAAAAATGAAATGAAATCTTTCAGTTTTACGTCCCACGTTTATGCCAGTTAGGCTTAAGGAGACGGTGAAGATGAGCAATGAATGAAATGGTGGAATGAATAAAGTGAGAGGAAAGGGGAGAACCCCGAGAAAACCTACGAGCACGGTATTTGTTCACCACAAAGTCCACACGGCGCGAGCTGAGATCGAACCAGGGACCCCAAACACCGGAGATGTACGCTCTACTACTGAGCCACCGCGTGAACAATAATATTGATTCTGTTTAGGTGAATGCCGATATAGTATTATATGTTCCAACATCCAAAACTATAATTTGCAATAGTAATATATTTTACTATACCAAGGTACCATCGACAAACTACATAAATCTGTTCTATGGCGAATGAGTTCTTCAATAATTTTGAATCAGTTGCTCAAGATATTTATATGTTTGGAATGAGTGAAAATGTTTTTAGACGCTTATGCAAAATAATGAATGTAGACCAGGAAACAAAGTAGTACTTGCTGTAAAAATAAGTGTAATTTGTAATTGCTTCTAAACTTTTATATGATATTCTTGTATATACGCAATATTGTAATATGACATTATTCCTATTACGTCGAAATAAATGAATAACACATGTATAGCGACAGAAGGACGAATAATAAACTAATTTGTTTCTCCTACTCGATTACTTGGTGCACCCTGCTCTATATGCAGATAACTTATTAGAGTCAGGAAAGCTTTGTGCTATAGAAGTAACACACTAGTATTATGAGAGAGATAGAGGAAATATTAGTCCCATTACAATGATGGTCGCTGATTTGAAATATGTCTTGAACCCATTGCAATTTAGAATAATAATCTTAAGACGTCTTATAAGTAATATTCTCATCAACTGAATTGTATGATCATTTTTAAAGTAATACCAACCGTAACGAAGTTTCGACCGTAATTTAGTCCTTTATTCATCTAACATACAGTCTCTAATTCAATTCAGTCTTAATAGATACAGTAGACGATAAGAAAATATAGGACTGACCTAAGTGATATGGTTCTGGATTTAGAACAATGTTAAATTGGGAAAGAAGAAAGATGCTGCAGTAACTACGTAAATAGAATCATTAACCTTTTAACCTCATATGACGAGAAATTGTTAGGCAATTAACTTTCAGCCCTTGACTAAATTGTCGAAAATTTATCACGAGTTCACTGTCCTCCGTACAAGTACATGTTCTTCATTTCTTGTGATGGGGGCTCATATTCCTTTGAATATCCCTTCTATATATATATAAAATATATACATGAATTATGCAGTACTCATGTGCGGTGGCTTTCCCAGCTCTTCTTGTAATGGGCTACACGCATTTATTTGTTTCACAGGTTTCTTGGTTCGATTCCTGATGGAAGAGCATTGTACACATTAGGAGATTCTCATTCAAACTTGAAATGTAACTCTCTTATTATGTAGCATTAATGTTGAAAGGGGACGCAAAATTTCAATAAAGAAATAAGCAATTGCGTTTCATTTCTTAGTGAAGAACTGACGAAGAAAGCAATTAGCAGTGAAAAGAACTTAGGATATACCTCTTCATTTACTTTTGTATTTTAAGTCTACTATAACCAGGTATAAAAATTTGAACGTCAAAATCTCAATTTATTTTTAAAAATACTTGTTGTAACTATTCTCTCATATACCTTTATTAGAATTTAAATGTGATTCGTCAGTATCAGTAGCGGCTTTTAAAAATGAATTGCATGATTTAATGCTAGGCTATAAAATGTGAGAATTTTGTTCGTAGTTTTTGCAGTGAAGCAACAAATAAGAATCTAATGTACTAAAAGTTTTTTTTTCACTTAATACAACATAGTTCTGATTATCACTGATAGTACATTTTTAAGAACTTACAAAATCACCCGTAGGTCCAAGGTACATTCTGGCAAAGATTGCGTATAAGGATGCTGTTTACACGCTGATAGATTTTACTTTTATTCCTAGTCACATTGTGTCAGTCGCAGTTGAATGAAATTGGATATATGCATTGACAGGTTGATATGCTAATACTTAGAAAAACACTTGAAACATGCAATACTTTTATTACTTATGATCATATAAACATCTTCCAATGAAATATAATAAAATTGTTAACGTTATAAGACATAAAAGGAAACTATTTTTTATGAGTGTATAAGAACAATTTATTTACAAATTACAATTACCATAAATTATTTTGTATGAAAATATATTTCATTAATTTACACAGTAGCAAATAAGAGTGGGTATAGTAAAATTTCAAATAAATCCCTTTGAAGCTATTTATTTACAATATAGGTACATTTATAAATCACTTTACGTTTGTTGTTAAATGTAAAACAAGTAATGATGTAATAATACAAAATAACATTAAACGCACAACAAATTAAAAGTATAGTTATTATCGTTAAAAAATTTACAAAATATTTAAAAGATATTTAATTTTAATACCAAGCCTTCATATAAGGACTGCACACTATGTGGAACACTAAAATATTTGGAAGAAATACACCAAACCGTTTTAAACATTTAATGATCTTAACATATAATTGGATTTACTTTGTTTGCCCTACCGGTCTTGTTCATATTTTCCTTCATATATATTTTGTAGCTTTTTCATATTTCTTAAAAGCTACATTAATAGTTGGTTAAGGCACTACATTAAACACCATCGACAAAGTATATTTAGTCGAGGAAGGAGCAGAATTTTATACATGTATAAACAAAAAAACAGGCATAGAAAATAATTACAACTTTTTGCAATCTTAAAATGATCATCTAACTCCCACTTTCATGATGCTATCTTAGCCTTAGAGAATAATTTAGCCTCCCCACCTCCTAAAAGTATTTCATAAGTTAAAATGAGAGTTGCCTATACTGGCACGTTCTCACTGGTACGCAATACTATGGAGAAATATTGATACTTATAGCAAAAATTATTTTATAGAAATGGCGTCTGTCATAATTGGAATATTGGTCCACTCAATCATTCAGGTGATATTCCAGGATGATTGAATGCCTCGTGTGCCCCTTCCAATAGCATTGCCACTACATTTATATAAATTTATATCACACAAATATGACCTTTGTTAAAAGCAAAGTCTTAAACAGTTACGCTGCTAACAGCTGGTAGCAATGCTATAGCAAAAATGTAAACGAATACAGTGATAACTATGAAGCTACTTTTCTGCCTGGGATAACGTTGACTACAAGTAGAATGAAACCATCCAGAATTGGTGCTTCAGTATCTTGTACAAAATTTGAATTCTGAATACGAGAAAATTATTCTTTTTATGACAGTTCCTAATCCAAAACCTTATCTTTAAGTATTTTAATCTGTGTTAATATTCTTATGCTTTTGCAAAACTCCATTAATCAATTCACACAATCACAGCACTTGTTATGATTGAAACACATATTCAGATGTAGCTTCGTTGTCAGTTGTTTACTTACTTAGCGTTGCCATGTTTGAAAGATTATGGAGAAACTAACATCTAAGATAATAATAAAATAAGTACAATAAAAGTTAACCATACATGAAATCATCTTTCTAATAAGAAATAGGAATTTAAAGCTGAGATGTGAGTTTTAGGTTTTCTAATTTCATAACTAGGAAACTTTTAACTATTCTTCAAAGCTTGGTTCACTTTATGGTTCAATATATTTTAAAAATTGTTCATCACAACATAAAAAGCTCGTATCTAAATTCTTTATACTATTTACAAAAGTTGTAACATTGTATTATTATTCCTCACAATCTAACTAATATCTGATTGTAAATAAGGAGTTCTGTATTAGCCTCATAAAAGCCTTCTCTATAGAAAAATATGTAACTGCGTTGAATACAGGGTACGAAATAGTATAATTGTTTAATTACATTTGTGTAACAAACTCTATTTCAGGAGACAACTTCTTACCTGAAATACTCTATCAATAGTTCTAAAGTAAAATTATTTGAATGTCGAAACTGAGAAATATTACTTTTTACTTTTCTTAAAAGTTTCGTAGAATATGCAAAAAAAAAAAAAAAAAACTAGAATAAAATATTTTTTAACTTCTTCCAAAACTGGAAGAATTAGTTACATGTGAGGGTTGGTACCGGATCAATTATCTATCTAGTAAATAACTTACGTTTTCAAGTTTTTCTATTTCCATTAGCTATTGCGGTGATTTTGAGACAAGAATAGTTCTAATTAAGGTGGGTTTACTTTACCTAGTGAAAATATGAGAGAGACTGTAGGTTCTCCTGTACATTCAATAGGGAGATAGCCTAGCATATCAATCACGTGTAAGACTTACGTCACCGATGAGTGAGTAGGGACCTCAGTTTATGATCAGATTTTGCAGGTAACGTGAAAACAAGTGATGAACAGGATGAGAAATTTAATAATGATGTTAAATATTTTTGTAAGAAATATTTGAAGAAAATCAACGAACACAGTCAAAATATCTACGAGCCCTTTTGAAAAGAGAAAGCTTCGGAATTATTTTGAGGCATAATTTACGATTGATTCTTGTAGGATTTAATAACGAATAATGAATTAATAATTAATGTTACTCTCCGAGTGGACCAATGGAATAAATGTTACTGGCATGATGTTAAAATGCTAGTGATTGTACTTATTCTGCAGCAACTGTAACTCTAACATAAGTTACAGGACTAATGTAGGCAATCAAACAGCGCATATTGGAATATCATTATACATATCTTATAGTAGTACCTAAACTCTAATAAATTCCAGTTGACTATACAAACTTAAAACAAAAATAACGCACTAAAATCCAGGAAACGAAATCTTTAAAAAGCAATATTAACAAATTTCAACAAAAGCACTAGAAAATATAAAATAATAAAAGCACTAGAAAGTGAAAATAATAATAATAATAATAATAATAACCTAATAATAATAATAATAATCTAAATAATAATAACAATAATAAAATAATGGAAAGGAGTAAATAATGCACTAATATTATGTACATATGAAAGGTATTAAAGTCTGTGTCAAACCAAGAAAATGAAAGCCTCATAAAATTATCATGGAAAGTAATATTATGTTACGTATTACTTTATTTAGCTTGGCACAGACTGCAAAGTGTTTTATATGTAGGCAATAGTAAATAATTATTTCCTGCTTTTAAGCGCTTTATTATTAATATTTTATTCTTTAGGTTTTTTACTTGGTCGCCTTTTCCGCTGTTCCTCACACAGAATTGGGAACAGAATATGCTTCCAGCCCGCTTGCTGCAATTATATATGGTCTGCCTTCCTGTCGTTAGTATTCTATCCTATTATAGCAGCACTAGCAGCAGCTCTTTTAATGGGCGCTGCAAATGATAATTTACTAGGAGTTTCTCGTCTTTCTTTTAATTAAAGTCAGCATTACCAATATCATGTAAGTCGTTTTTAAAACTAAGAAATACGTCCTTTAAAAAAGCTCCACCAAGACTTCCTACACACATGAACTCTATTAGCAATCTGTAAAGTAAGCGGTAAATGATTAAACTGACTAACCTCCAGATAATCCCATCCAATACAAGCATTGCCGTAACAAAGAAAAATAACAATAAAAGAGCATTCTTTTGGAAAGGATATCCTTCACATGGAGCTTTTTTTGCTGCACCATAAAAACCCATCCACTCCTACTACTACACTTGAAATTCCAATAAAATAAGGACCGTTCATGGTATATTGTGCCACATTGCTAGGTATGTCAATGTACTAACATATGCATTTCTTCTTACCTATTTCCAAACCTAATTGTTTGTCAAATCGTTATTATTTACTATCTTCTAGGGCTTTTGTTGAAGTCTCTTTACGCAGTAGCGCTATTCTAATTTTTTAACAACTGGTTATATATATAGCGAGAGAGAGAGAGAGAGAGAGAGACAAGTGACAAGTAGAGTCCTGTGATGAAATTAGGTACCATTGCGAATATCTTGAAAACAAATTATCCAAGATAGATGGTTGTCAAATTATTCTAAAGACCTTAATCCAGCAATGAATCGACAATTGTTGATAACGGTATGTATGCGTTTCAAATATAAATAACCCTCGCCACTACACCCATGTGATCCCAGTTTTTATTCTTGATATCTGAGCACTTGAGATTAAGAAATAAATGCTTATACCTTGTTAAGAGTGATCATATATTTAATCCTTTAGCTGTCAGAATGTCTAAAAACAAAGACGGTTAAACTAAAATTTACTCTTCCTGGATACAACTGCGTAAATTTTACTGTTACAGGTATGAATGGGTATAATAAACGGTTCTGCGGATTGGAAATATTTTAACAACATGTTCTAGCAGGCCGGTGTGAACTGGTTGAAAAGTACAACTACCTTTACATATAATTCATTTAATTTATTTTATTCTATAAGAGGTAATTCATTTCATCTAGTCGTATAAAATAAAATCAAGCTTTTAGAATTAAAGAAAATGGCAGAAAGAAACACTTAAAGAAGGAAAACTGGGGAAGGAATAAGACGACATAACGAAATAAGCAGGCGTTGGCAGACTATGATTAGACATAGGGTGCTAGTGGTCTACTACTGCCACTCTTAGTTGCATTCATGGAGAGCATGCCCGCGACCGTTTGGTCTATTTGATGGACGGGTCCTGCTAAAATGTGCCGCACCCCGCCCATAGTTCCTCGATACATTATTGTATCCACGTGCACGTGGTGCACCGTCAGAATTTGTCCCCTAATTCTGACTCGCTGACGCGATATAACTCCCATTCTCTGAGGGAGTGGGATACGCCCACTGCACGGCCGGACCAAGTCCTGAGTGCCTACCAGTTGACCTACTGGTTGAGGTAGACTGCTAGCTAGCAAGTCCTACCATGCTTTGCAGGCATGGTGCCCGAGCGTTATAAGGCAAGCTCACCTCTCGCCTGTGTTCACCGTTACTCAGATTCCTGGGATTGGCTCCCACAAGCTACCGAATACCACTGTATGACCACAGCCCGGCAGAGTCCAACCCAAATCCGGGGCCTCAGGCAATGCCCGAGGGGGCTTGTTCATTCCCGGCCCTGCCTACCTCTATCATTCAACTGGCAGCCATCTTGTCATGTAGAGGCACCACGCACACGTCGATATACTCCAGTATTTCATCCTTTACCCAACGGTACATGTTAAGTCACCATTTGAGTTGGGTGCCGGCCCATATCCTGCAGAGCTGCCTACCTTTAGCGGGATCAGAACTGTCACCAAGATTCCTGAGATTGGCCTCTTCCCACCTTCGTTTGGCCCCCCGACAGGCAGGAATCTGACACTGTCCCCCGGGTAGGGTCGTCCAAGCAATACGGGACTTCCTCTAATTACAATAGAGGTACACCGTACATTACCAGAGCCAATGACTGATGTAGACCGTTTGTTCAAGGCAGACATTGTCATTTGGGAGCCGTGTCTCCCCTCGTAGGCCCGCCCAAACAATACGGGGAACCTATCTTTAACATGTTTAGGTACTAAGTACACGTTGTAGCAAAGCTATTTGTCCGAATCCCAAAGGTACGTGTAAACCACAATTAGAAGGGATACCCACACTTTCCTTCGATAGGATCGTTCAAACAATACGGAACTACCTCTTCTTACGTGAGAGATCAACCGTACATTACCAGACCCAATGGCTGGTTTAGACTGTCTACCATTAAAGACAATGGCCATTTGGGAGTGGCGGCACCCCTGGTAGGGTCGTGGCTCCTGCACCCAGTGAATGTGCAAGCCTGGGAAGAAGGAGTGACCCACCTCCTTAGCGCTCCTGAAGTACGAGTATGCGTTAGGATACTCAGTATCCCATCCTGGACCCATGAGAACGCATTACACTCTATTTGAGGGCAGTACCTACATCATCCTACCGGTAGGGCGCTGGATCCGCCCACACTCTTGGACACACCAGCTACCCACTCTTTTTCTAGCGTGTTGGGCTACCACGCAGCCTTATCTCATGGACCCAAGGGCACGGCCTAATTGCCCATTTCGGATGATACCCGAAGCCTCCCCTCTGCCGGTAGGGGCGACAGTTAGACTACCTACCTCACTGAGAACGTGATGAGGTCACACGTACTCTCCCAGATCCAATGGCACGAGTTAGTCGCCATTTCGGAGGATGGCAAGCCTTACTTTCGCCGGTAGGTTATCCTGATTTGCATCGAAAACCAGCAGATCGTTGTCAGCTTTTAGCACAGGATAGACAAGAGTAAAGCGTGTTCCCATGCTGCTCCCGAAACCCTATTTCCCCTCACAGACAAGTAGCCCACCACAAGTAATGTGGAACGTCCTAAATTGAGGGCAGCACGGGCTTGCGACCGGCCATGGCGGGGTTTCTATGATTAGACAGCATAAACAGGTAGTATTCACAATAGAAACAATCAACTACGAGATCAGTGTTTTTGCTGCCTCTTCTATTGCTATTACTAAACGCTATCACTTGTATCCGCTCCAGCTTATACCGGCGGCATTGTCCTTTACTGCAGCTCTGTTGAAAGTGAGATGACGTGATGAAAAACGACCTATAATGAAGGATATCTAGCCTGATGGTTTGTGCTTATGCCAGCTGTATTGGACTCAAACCGCGATCGAGATTTGGAACTCATGTCAGTAATAGATCCTGTCCTTTACACCTCGTTATTACTTATGAACGTAGACCAAAAATTATCTAAACGTTTTTTGTTTACTCCTTTTTCTCCATATGAGGTAAAGTTTAGTCCAGCAACCTGTGATGTAACAGAAAGTTCTCTTTGATATAACCGCTATCAATGAATTGCTGAAAATACGCCAATACTTTGGTCAGCTATGAGATAGGTCTTCAAGAGATATCTTGTCTGAGCTCTGAAATAAGCTCAACTCAGGAAATAACATAAAAAGTCATGAATATTTGCATGGAAAATAAGTTACGAAACTCAATTCATGAATATTGATATGCGACTGCTAAAATCACAGAGCAAAAGCAGTTCTCTTAACTCAAACAAGGGAATAGAAATTTGTGAAAATTCGATGGATAATATAAACTACTTCTACTCACAACGGAGGCAGAAAAATAATTGATATTAATATAAAATTGATACAACTAAAAAATACTCCAATTAACAGATAACTTTGAGAATCCCTATTAATACAGCAGAACGTCTTAGGCTGTCAATAATGAAAATTCCTTATAGTTCAAAGTTTTCCTTATAGGTTCTACAGTTTGAACTGACTCTCGGCCTAGCATCAATCTAGCATGTAGCAAATTTGTGTTTTAAAACTACTCTACAGTATGTGTCGATCTATTGCAATTTAAAAACTGCATTTTTTGTATTGGGTAAAAGCCGTGCCATAACTACATTTCAGCATTAGGAATGTAAAAAGTAAACTATTACAACTGTTTAATCATGATTTAAGCATATAGCACACACTGAGCCAATTGACTTGAGGGATCAACTGGTCATCCTGAAAATGAACAGACTTTTTACCTAAAGACATCTCCGCTTAATTAACACACCGATGTCTTCCCGACGAAGCAATTGTGTAATTTCTTCTAGATTCGGAAGCATTTCGAATATTTAACTCACTTTTTTAAAAGGTTGATAATTTTCCATTGTGTCACTTTTCTATTCAACAAATGACACGTCTCTGAATGTTTGAGAAATAACTTTTAGATTCAAATTAAAAAATCTCGTTTCTTCTTAAACCTTTTTGAAGCAATTTTAGAGAAAAATAATAAAAAAGAAAGACTTCCACCACGTATTAAAACGGTAATTCAACCCAATATTTTATAGTTAAATTGTTTGCAAGTAGTTTCTATACAGAAATATTTTCTAGCTGTTATAAATTTCTTGTAGTCTGTGTATTCTCAATTTCTTAGCTCGTGTTTGTTGGATATCATTCATCTTAGACAACAACGGGTATAGGAGACCGATGAGTTTATTGTGTATGTTTTGTCTATCAACTCATCCTCATCGCTATTAGAAATATATTAACAAAGGTTCACACACTTTTATATTTATAATATTTGTTATAGCTTTATTCCTATTTGACTCTACTTTCATCGATTGAAGAATGGCGCGACAATGATCCTTCTAATATTAAAGAAATGTGAAATTTTAAGTTTCTTACGAAGATAATCTACAAATATAACTTAGTAATCCCGTAAATAAGGTTAACATTCACGAAAAAAAATCCATTACTTTTCACTAATTTTAGCTGTTGTAGTAGGAAAACCACAAATAGTTAAAAGTTCTTACTGAAATACATACGGTACCTATAAGCAACAATGACTTTTAATTTAGCAACTAGTTATAGAATTATGTCACTTTACCGCATCATTTCATGCACTATTTGTATAGTTTGTTTTAATTTCATAGGTCCTCAAATATTATATAAAATTATTTGGAAATAATGTTATTATTCTCACATGAGTCTTGACAGGAAGACCAATCGGAAAACGACCATTAGGAAGACCTAGATGCAGATGGAAGGATAATATTAAGATGGATCTCGCAGAGATAGGAATACAAAGTAGAAACTGGATGCAGTTAGCTAAGGATAGAAGTCAGTGGAGAGCGTTTGTGAACGCGGCATTGAACCTCCGAGTTCCATAGGCCATAGTGTTAGTTTAGTTATTCTGACATGAGATTTTTTATTTTGGTAATTCTCTTTATCCGCTTTTATGACATGGGTTAGAATCTACGTTTCGTGGGAATTTAAATCACGGAGTCTTATTCCGTAACGATCTACGCACTGTTGCAACACAAAACAACGCAAAAAATGAAAACAATAACTGATGTGCTGACTATCGTTAATTAAATACTAATGTTGTGTTGCTTGGGCGTAAAAGACTATGAAATGCACCCCCCAGTTTAGCGCGCAATCAATAATTTATAATTTCTCTTAGCTAGCATATTCCACAGTGAAGAAAAAATTCTATTATAGTCCGCGTCACCCGAATTGGTGTGTGGCATCAGCCAAGCAGCTAGAAGTGCGTTGTTACTAAACCTTCAGAGAAAAATCTAATCATTCATAATTGATTCTGTTCGTATTTGTGTACAGTTATGAATAATTATATTCCTCTGTGAAGGTTTAGTAACAGCGTACTGCGAGCTTATTGGCTGATGCCACACGGCAATTCGGGTGACGTGGACTATAGTATTACAGTGATACAGCTTCCTTCCAGTAAGATATACTGGAAGGATGTACTTAAACCTCAAACCAAAAAGTGGGGGTGGAGTGTATATTCCCTGAAAGCTTCGGTCAAGTAAGATCAAAACTGGTTACTAAAATTGGGGAGGTCTCAAGCATTCCACTTGAGGGCAGCATGTTACTAATTTTTTTATCAAAATCTTTACACGTCTCCATAAAGTCCGTTTCAACCTCGAAAAATATGAAACGGTGAAACAGATATGAAAAAAGAAAAACACGTATTTCATCATTTCAAAAGTACAACGTATCAAAGTAAAATAAATTGTCGCAGGGTCCCAGACGGGTCCAGCTCAAAATATTTAAATGGAAAGCGGAGTGAACTTGCATATCGTATGAAACTTGATGTTAAATAAAAGAAGATAAATCAAGTTTCCATTCTCTACGACAAGCCTGTGCAAAATAGCTGTAGGTCAAAATACCAACACAATCGTTATTGAAAAGTCTATGGCCACTCGTATGCATCTGAACGCGGGTGGGATATATTGTAGAGGATATCAGGCTTAGCACCTATTTTGAATTCTCCCTGTATGTTGTTATTGTTCTTCAAACAAGAAATTGTAATTATTAAATAATAAAGAAGAGACTTCCCTATGTTGTCACCTCATCCCAATACAAATTCATGCTTACCATTCTCTTCCTAGTTTTCGTAACTTCATCAAAACAAACTCAGCTACGCCGTTTCAGCAAATAACAAACTTCCCTATTCACCAAGATAATTGTGATGAGCTAGTCACCCACGTGCGGAGCACCAGGAAGAAGCGAAAGCAAGGAAACAGAACAAAACCAGGGGACACGGGACCCTCCAGGTGAGAAGTGTGACAGAAGCCGCCAGAAACACACTTTGGACCCCTATTCAGAAGAGTCGTCGTAGCAGCAATTGAGAGACGGTCGGCACGCCTGGGCTCTCACCATCCATTTCATGACAGAGGTGTCATTCCAAAGAGGCCAGGACATCCGGGAGCTGTTGCCCTGAGGTCGAGAGGTTCTTCACTCTCGAACGTGAGGTCCAGGATCGATACCAGACGGAACCACTCAACGGATTGGAGGATAAGGCTTCACCCGATATTTGAAGAGGCTCATCATATCGAAATGGCTGAGGTACAGTAAAACCCTTTCCTTTCCTAACCTTTGCGTCTCTGTGATCTTTTTATTAGAAAACATGCATTTCATTTCATTCATCCCCAATTAATTACTTCAGCGCTGTAGTGCTCAGATCCCCACGTACTTTCTCTCTTGCCATGCGAAGTGCTATCCCCACATTCTTTCAGTAAAGAACTGATAATTGAGCAAATAACTGTGGTTGTAACCCCACAGTACAGTACAGCAAGAATATGTAGGAATAAAAACATGAATAGATCATCATTTCAAAAGCATAATGATTCAAAGTAAAAAATGTTCTATGGTACAGTACATTGCAGGGTCCCAGACGGGGTCCAACTTAAAATGTTGACATGGAAAAGGGTTCAAGTTGAGTATCGTATGAAAACGTATGTTAAGTGAAAGAAGAGGAAACAAGTCTCGACTGTTGATGAAAAGGTCTATATCCACTCCTATTAATCTGAAAGGGTAAGACAGGTGTAAAAACAAAACAAAACAAAAAACTAGAATGTATCAAAGGAAATGACAGGCTGTGAAATGACAGGCTGTCATTTTGCAATACTTATAGACAGTCAGTCTTGTCCAATGTCCAATACTGTATCATTTAATACGAGCTTTCACATGATGTGCTTGTTTATCAGTCTTGGCATTTGAAACTTTCCATTTGTACCCGTCTGGGATCCTGCGGTTGAAACTGGGACATTTCTTTTTTCCCTTAATACTTTCTAGTTCTTTTTGTTTTGTTTATACGCCTGTCTTCTACTCATACTTAATACGATACTCAACTTCAACCCCTTTACATTTCAACGTTTTGAGTTGGACCCCGTCTGGGAACTCGGAACGTTTTTAGCTTTGAATCATTATACTTTTGAAATAATGACATATCCGTGTTTCTGTTTCTACACCTATCTCACCGTTTCAGATTCATACGAGTGGTCATAGACTTTGCAATGACGATTGTGTTGATATTTTGACCTACCGCTATTTTGCACAGGCTTATAGTAGAGCCGAGACTTGATTTATCTTTTTTCATTTAACACCACTTTCGTACGATATGCAAATTGACTCCTCTTTCCATTTAAAAATATTGGGTTAGACCCCGTCTGGAACCCTGGAACAATTTATTTTACTTTGATACGTTGTACTCTTGAAATGACGAAGGACATGTTTTTCAGTTCTCATATCTGTCGTACCGTTTCAGACTTTTCGGTGTTACAACGAACTTTGTGGACACGCTTAAAGATTTTAATAAAAATGAGTAACATGCTGCCCTCAAGCGGAATGCATGAGACTCCCACAATTTCGGAAACAGATTTTGATCTTACCTTGACCCAATCTTTAAGGAAATATATACATCACCCCCACTGAAGTTTAATATTTTATTAGTGTTATGTAAAGAAACCCTCTTTCCACTGTTTGTTAGGCAATTTACAATGCACAGAGTCCTAACAGTGACAGAGATTGCAATGTCCAATCTTCGACAGACTCAACAAGACAGTCTTGTACTGCTGAGGGTTCAGAACATCTTAAGTTGTCAGCTGTTATTTTGGCAACATTTTTTCCTTCAGAAGGAATATAAACATCTCGATCTTGTAACCTTAGAAATTGGAAAACAACACAAGAACAATAAAAAGGGTTATGGTTTATGTTCATTATAATAGTTGAATTCGATTCTTCAGTACCTATGTTAAGCTCCCATGGTTTCAGTTTAACAGACGCTATTTGATTATTCTCAACATCAATAGTTAAATTGCATGATGTAAATTTCAAATCCTTGGACGTAATTTCCTTGATAATGTTGTAATTTAGATTTAGATGTTTTATATATCTGTATATATTTCGCCAAATCCAATCTATTTCTGATATTAAATTATTTGAAAGATCTAAGTACCTCAAATTTGGAGCATTTATATCCCCAATACTTTCAATATGGTTGTTTGAAAAATCTAAATAAAGAAGGGTGCTAAAGTTACCATGCATATACATTTGTACTATATTATTCTTAGCAAGCGATATTTTCTGAAATAAAAGAAGAGAAGTCCAGGATTCTTCAGAACAAAGTAAACTTTCATTGTACAGATTGTATGATAAATTAATTTCGACTACGCTCGAAAAATCAAACCATGTACACGGAGAATCGTATATTTTATTATGATTTAAATCAAGTATGCGTAAATATGGTAAACTTAATAACGCTTTAGGAACTGTGATTAAGTTATTGTTATTTAAGTGTAAGATTTGAATATGATAAGTTCCACTGAATGTTTCATTGTCTAAATCAATTAGCTTATTATGACTTAAATCCAGGTAAATTAATTGAGGCAAATTTTGCAAAGTGGTAGGAGAGATTTTGTTTAGCATGTTATAGCTTAAATCCAAAGATCTCCTTTTTTCAAGTACCTCCAAATGTTTATGCAACAAAACAAACGTACCAACGAATGCGTTTTCATGTAAAACTGAGATTTTATTATGACTTAAATCTAGACTAACTAGGAAGCTGAGATTCTGAAAGGCATGAGATTCAATCTCTTGTAGTAAATTATAGCTTAACTTTAAGGCTGAAATATTTCTCTGGTCAAGAAAACTTGGTAATGTCATTTCTACTAAGATCCAATTCCAATATCTCTGACTGGTTGTTTAGAATATTAGATGCAGTTGAGCCGAGACTGCAATTACTAAGAAGGAAACGAATAATAAATGCATTTAGAAACTCATTATTGTTTGTACCAGAAAGAATTGAGATTGGATTGTTGCTCAAATCAAGAAACCATAAAGATGTCAGATTTCTGAATGCTCCCTTATCGATGTAGCTAATATTGCAAGAATGAATAATTAATGTTTCTAGTCTCGCTAAGGGGGAAATAAATTTACCAATGCTTTTGAAGTAGTTCTTACTTAGATTTAATTCCGAAAGGTTTTTCAGAGATTGAAATATATTTATTGGAAGAGTCTCTAAATTATTGTTATCAAGATAAAGTACTGAAAGGCTGTGCAATCTATTAAACAACCCATTATTAAGTTCATGAAGTTGGTTTTCAGACAGAAACAAACGTCGTAACTTTTCGAGATTTTGAAATACTAATCTGGGTAAAGAATGTAACTCGTTATTTGCCAAACTCAATGATGTTAAATTCCGAGTGTTTTGAAATATTTCTTCTGGAAGTTTACTTAAATTCGTGTCAGAAATACTAAATCTTTCTAAACTATCTGGTAAAAGAATATTAGGTAACTCATTTACATATACACCATATACAGATATATCGTCTATTTCCATACCGTAAAATTCCTTGCTACTAAGTTTTAGTACATAGTTATTTGAAGTTCCATTTTCGATTCCAATATACGTAAATATTGTAACATGCGGTAGAGACTTCTGGAAAGAGATTATCTTCTCTCTTATCTGTGAACAATTGTAAAAGTTTAAAAATATACGCGTGTGGCTGTTTTCTATGTCTGTAATTTTAGGTAAATTTCTAACCAGAATATCACTATGACAATTAAATATAACTTCGGAAGTAATTTCCCAATAAAAAAGTGTAATTGTTATGGCATTAGGACAATAAATTTGCACTTCTTTCTCCGTTTCAAATAGTTTGCATTCTGGAAACTTCACTATTTGTTTAGATTTTTCACCATAACTGCTGTGATCGAAAGTTAGTACAAAGTAAATCAGAAACTTCATATAAAGAACTACCATCATAAATAGACAAATAGATGCTAAATGATTCTCTAAGGATTTCTGATTGACTGATATTTCTTCTCAGTTTGATATCGTACAGAGCTGAATAACTAATGTAGTCCACCGAGTTTTTACTATATTCTTGATCTTCGTTGACTCCTTTAACTATCTTCAACCTGCCAGTGCGTCTGAAGGAGTACAATTAGTGATCACCTAATACTCCTTACTGGTATTTCCCTCTGAAACAATAAAATAATACTTCCTTAGATTTGATTTATGCATTAATTTATTAAACACTTAATCGCTCAAATAATTGTAACAAAGTGTACGTATCACTTCAGTAACTTCCTGATGTATATGACAATAGCTCATGGTATCCTGCATACCTGAATATGCATTCATAGAATATAAACAAAATTGTATTAGATGTTCCCTAGAAATCATAACTCGAAGATCATTTTCCCAATCTGTATAGACTCCTTTTGATTTTGTCCGAAAGTAACAAATTATCGATTATTGTGCTGTTTGTAGTGAGATGTTCATTGACAAAATACCACGAAATTCATTAGTTAACTATCTTTTTCACTTTCAGAAACTTTTCGGAAGAAACATACACCATAATATGGAAAAATGGATTACGTAATATTTCGTTCGTTTTCATGGGATTTCTTTTTATGAAATATTAATGTAATTGTTGGAGTAACTTTTGATGATTTTATTTTTATTGTAAAAATTATTATCTTTACACTTTGGTGTAAGAGAAACCCTTGAGACACCCCATGAAGAAAATTATTAAGAGATTGTTTTAAAATGCTGTCTTGATACGTGGAACCATGTAAACCTTTGGCCACAGACAGACGAAAGACTGATATAAATTTAAAAGAGCTTTTTCTAAACGAAGTGAAGATCATGAAAATTGTAAATACGACGACGCTTGTAATTAATTATTTTTGCTATTAGAAACAACTCTCACTTCACCTCATATAACAATTTATAGATTTTCTCGATGAAAATTAATATTATATTGCATCCTTGCTAATTCGTATACAGATTATGGGCAAAATCACTTAAGTCCTATCGTATAAAGTCAACAGGAAAACAACTTCCTCCAAAACAATTATTCCCTGTTGCATTTATCCAAGAGAAATGGTTTATGTTATGATTATTAATAAATGTTTTATGAAATACAAAATTGGGTTCCGAATTTCCTCTGTTTTAATTGCCGGTTCTGATACTTTGAAAGGTATACCCTACGGTTTAAAAAAGTAACCAGACGAATGGACATACAAAAGTTTCTTTCTTGGAATTAAGGGATTACGAAACGTGCAGAAACTTAAGTTTGGAAATTAATGTTTTCTTTGTGTAACACAGGACTTTTCTCTCCTCCTATTGTCGTTGAAAGAAAGAATTTGCAATAAATTTAATTATATTTGTATTTATTAATAACCATACAAATACGAACAAAAAATGAATATGTCTTTAGAATGGGACATTTTCCCAGAAACTTGTAACTAATATGTAATTTTCATCTTTGATTCTTCGAATACACTTTTCATACATTTTTCTGCAATTACAAGAAGAATCTCTATTTGGATATTTGCTTTCAATATTTGAGAAAATCTTTGCTCAAACCCAAAGTATTAACTTCTACAGAAACAAGTATTTTTAATTTGCATACCAGTAAGAAACACAGAAAGCAACAATAAAACAGTGACAATTTATTACAACTATAGTTGTGAACAGCGAAAGCAGATAATGCTAAACACTCAGTGCTATCCAAGAGGATCGACAACGCTTTTCAGCAACAAAATTTGATTCCAGCCGAAACCTGAGTAGTTTCTTCTGTGCAAAATAGAAAATACTTAATTTGAAAACTCTCGTACAAAATATTATATTTGATACTCGTGAAACAAAATACCATTGGACTTCGGACAGTTGAGTACTACGCCCGCAGACCACGAGTTCGCACGGGTTAAGGCCACACATTTCTCATATTCTCAAAATGTCTCTAATCTTCAGTGATTTTGAGATATGGCCATTTTATTAGAACAATTACAACCTCACTTTTTTTTATAAATATCAAAACACACTGAAGTTTGAATCCCAAATTTCATTCCTCTAACCTTAAACGTATTACGTCACATGCCCACCTTATTTTAAAAATTGCAGCCTCAATATCTTTTTACCCGGCTATTGTCTTCCGTTCTACAGGAAATATCAGAAAACGTCGGAACAAGTCTTTAATTATTTTTAGACTTAATTGCTAACTTTTTCATTTCTAACCTTAACGAATTACGAAATATAGTCATACAATAATAACAATAAACACCACCTTTTCTCTTTTCTTTTTGGGGTAAACATCAAATAACAATGAAAGACGTATCTACTTCTCTTAAATATAAGTGAATACACGAAATGGCTTGACGCTAACCCTCCAACCATATGAACATTTTAAAATAGTAATTTCCTGTCTCCTTTCCCATTTACAACGAATTTCCAAAATACTACGACTGATCCACAAAGGCAGAAACTGATTATTGTACAGCAGTTTCCTTTGTTGCCGAATGCCGGCATGTTTGATAGTTGAAACGTTCAAAGAGTTATATTTCATGTATACTCTCACTAGGGGGCAGCATTGTCGCATCGGTAGTTTGGGTGCAATCCGCTGTGTTTTAGACACTGCTTCCATTTCGCCTTACAACATGCTGTGTAAATGCACGCAATGGAGAACAACACGAGAACAACAGTATGGAGCAATACAATTTGTTTTCGCTTTTAATTGCCATATGTCTCCAATGATTTCAGATATCAAAGTGCTGTAAATGGAATTATGATCTTCACGCCTTTTGTAAACAACTTACAGAACCATAGAACTTCTGAAACATACGAAAATCTCAAGCAGGTTTACGTTGAAAGTGCATTACCTCGAGCAACAGTGTTTCAGGGATTCAAAGAATTCAAAGAAGGAGTAGTTTCATGCATTAAGCATGGTCGATCTGGTGTTTCCGTCTCTGCTGTGACTGTATTGGCTTCTGCTGTAACAGAGAACATCAATACTGCTGCTTGATTGTCCGTGAGGATCGAAGGATAGCATTATGTAAATTAAATGAAGTGTTGGGAACTTCATATGGGAGTGTTTTTCCAATTATGCACCTGCGTATGTAACGTGTTTGTGCCCATTGGGTCCCATGACTGTTCACTCTGGAACAAGCTTGCTTGAGCTTTTTCGTATGTTTCAGAAGCTGCATGGTTCAATCGAAAACGAAACCTTATTGCTACATACCACTCTTCTCGTGTAACCTCCATTGTACACAGCACATTTTGAAGCGAAATGCAAGCAATGTCTAAAACACAGCGGATTACTCACAACTTACCGATACGACAATGCTTCCACTTACAAGTAACACTTCCCAAATGTAACA
This sequence comes from Thermobia domestica, assembly GCF_964235325.1. Lineage (NCBI taxonomy): Eukaryota > Metazoa > Arthropoda > Insecta > Zygentoma > Lepismatidae > Thermobia > Thermobia domestica. The sequence goes on from NC_137454.1 coordinate 378,552,655, forward strand.
CTCCGATTTTGACAAAATTTGGCAGATAGATACAGTACTACACCTAAAATAAACGAATACGTGTTTTCTACTTTCTGCGGACAAACGGTTTTAGGAGGCAAATGCCCAAAACCAAAATTTTGAAAGTTGACGCCCGAAAGGCAGGCCCGTATTTATATATTGTGTTCTAAATAATTCCCCCCCCCCCCCCGCACAAACTTATGTTTCAAACAAGGAAATAAGCAGTGATTTTGCAAACATACAAGCTCTGGTTCAGTAGCAGTTTAGGTAGCACAAGTTACAAAAGTCACAACGTAATTTTAAATAGCCTAATTCTCTCAATTGCAGTTCTTCATGTCCTTTACACATATCTGACATACTGAAAAAATGAAATGTAAGTTTAACGTCCGACGCTTATGCCGGTTAGGCTAAAGGAGACGGTGATAATGAGTGTAATGGTGGAATGAAGAAAGTAGGAGGAAACTTGAGTACCCAGAGATAACCCATAAGCACGGTGTTTGTCCACCACAAAGTTCACACGGCGCGAGCTGGGATCGAACCAGGGACCCCAAGCACAGGAGGCGAACGCTCTACCACTGAGCTACCGCGCCCCCTACATCTGACATGCTGTTACTAGCACCTTTGATATTTCGTGATCAAAGGTTTGGTTTGGTCCGTGCCCCATCCAACCGTTTTTTTTTTTTTTTTTCAGGAAAATACGAAACTTGTATTCCCCCATTTTCGGTCTACAAGATGTGTGCTCAATTTCATTCAGTTTGGTTCACTTCTTCTTGCCTTTCGGAAGTCAACTTTCAAAATTTTTGGTAGGCGTTTTTGCCCCCTAGAACCGCTTTTCCGCAGAAAAGAACCTGTGCAAGTTTATTTTATGTGTAGTATCTAACTGACAAATTTTATCAAAATCGGGGTGTTACACTTGCGAAGTGTTTCTTGTTAGTGAGATTATACACGAAACACAACTCTTTCAACTTCAAACGTGCTGGTGTCACAGGGATGTTTTACCCCTGGAAATTTTACCCCCTGGAAATCTTTACCCCCTTGTCGGTTTCTGGTAATTTCAAAGGAAAAGTCAGAAATTACATTAAAAATTCATATTATTCAATGTGATCAATCAGTCTATGCACTCACTTTGGGCAAGATGGCTTTAAATCCGAAGATTTATTACGGGGTAATAATTTCCTAGGAAACTATTACCCCCCTGTCGGTTATTGGTTACTTCAAAGACAAACTCAAATATTACATAATAAATTGATACCACTCTGTAGTATCTCTTAAGAGACACAGTCACTTTGGGCAAGATGGCTTTAAATCCAAAGATTTGGTAGGGGGTAAAAATGTCCTAGGTAATTATTACCTTCTGTCGGTTATTGGTTACTTCAAAGACAAACTCAAATGTTACATTATAAATAGATACCACTCCATAGTATGTCTTAACAGACACAGTCACTTTAGGCAACATGGCTTTAAATCCGAAAATTTGGTAGGGGGTAAAAATTTTCTAGGAAATAATTACCTCCGTGTTGCCAACCAAATATAAGTTTATATTTTTTTCAAATGGTACTACGTCGGTTTATTACAAAATTTCAAACCAACATGTCAAATGTAAACTTAAAATACCACTTTTATTAATCAGTGTTGCAAGCTAAAGATAATATGGTATCACAAGCCTCTAACGCAGACACAGCACAACAGAGATACAGGGGATAATGTACATCGAAAGAACTTTAGCGCTGAATACCATGGTCATGGTATGACGTTTTTCGAATGAATAGAAACGAAGTTACAGGGGTTAAAATTTTTGAAGTTTTTGAGAGTCTTTATTTAAAAAAAAAAATCTTAGGTAAATATTATATCTAGTTACATGTATGGTTTGCAGTGAACATAGTGGAGAAGGTTGTCAACACTGCTTAAAATGGCGTAGCTAGCTAGCGCGAGCTAGCTACTAGAACAACGTACAAGGCTTCTAAAAAGAAGATTCTCAAGTCCTACCAGTTGGAAACTTATGCTTAGTCAGTACATAGGATCTGAGATGTAAGATACCAAAAAGAAACGATTTTTTGAATTTCGAAGTGGAAGCGAAGGATACGGGTGATAATTATCTTATAAAAACGTGTACATTTTCGGAACTCCAGTCATCTAATTTGGTATCTCAACATCTAATTAAAAATGAAAATAAGTTTAGTTTTCTTTAGATATTATCTCACTATGAACTTTCCGAAAATAAAAAGCATCCTTTATCGTCCCCAAAGTGAGTGCGTATGTTAAGACATAAAACGATATAACATCAATTTATAATGTACAAATTTGACCTTATTCGTGAAATAGCACAGAACCAATACAAGAGTATAAATTCCCTAGGGAAAAAGCACCCCCTATAAAATTTCTGATATAAAAACATCTTACCGACAGTCAGTGCGTCTGCTAACAGACACCAGCGTATAATACCAATTTATAAAGCAACATTAGATTTTGTCTTTGAAATAACAAAGAACGCATAAGAGGGTATAAATTCCCTATGAAAATATTACCCCCTCCCAAATTTTCGGATACAAAGTAATCTTGGCCAAAGTGAGTACATCTGTTAAGACATAACACGAAATAATATAAATTTATAATGTCACATTTTAATTGGTCTTGAAGTAATCCAAAACCGACAGAGGGTATAAATTTCTCAGGAAATTATTACCCTCCTATCAAGTCTTCAGATATTAACTCATCTTGACCAAAGTGAGTCTCTTTGTTAACAGATAACATGGAATGACAGCAATTTATAATCTAACATTTCAGCGTGTCTTTGAAGTAACCTATAACCGACAGGAGGTAAAATTTTCCTAGGAAATTATTACCCCCCTACAAAATCTTCGGATTTAAGCCATCTTGCCCAAAGTGACTGTGTCTGTTAAGAGATACTATGGAGTGGTATCTATTTATAATGTAACATTTGAGTTTGTCTTTGAAGTAACCTATAACCGACAGGGGGTAAAAATTTCCTAGGAAATTATTACCCTCCCACCAAATCTTCGGATTTAAAGCCATCTTGTCAAAAGTGACTGTCTCTTAAGAGATACTACAGAGTGGTATCAATGTATAATGTAACATTTGAGTTTGTCTTTGAAGTAACCAATAACCGACAGGGGGTAATGATTTTCTAGGAAACTATTACCCCCTACCAAATCTTCGTATTTAAAGCCATCTTGCCCAAACTGACTGTGTCTGTTAAGAGATACTATGGAGTGGTATCTATTTATAATGTAACATTTTAGTTTGTCTTTGAAGTAACCTATAACCGACAGAGGGTAGAAATTTCCTAGGAAATTATTACCCTCCCACCAAATCTTCGGATTTAAAGCCATCTTGTCAAAAGTGACTGTCTCTTAAGAGATACTACAGAGTGGTATCAATGTATAATGTAACATTTGAGTTTGTCTTTGAAGTAACCAATAACCGACAGGGGGTAATGATTTTCTAGGAAACTATTACCCCCTACCAAATCTTCGTATTTAAAGCCATCTTGCCCAAACTGACTGTGTCTGTTAAGAGATACTATGGAGTGGTATCTATTTATAATGTAACATTTGAGTTTGTCTTTGAAGTAACCTATAACCGACAGAGGGTAGAAATTTCCTAGGAAATTATTACCCTCCCACCAAATCTTCGGATTTAAAGCCATCTTGCCAAAAGTGACTGTCTCTTAAGAGATACTATAGAGTGGTATCAATTTATTATGTAACATTTGAGTTTGTCCTTGAAGTAACCAATAACCGACAGGGGGTAATGATTTCCTAGGAAACTATTACCCCCTACCAAATCTTCGGATTTAAAGCCATCTTGTCCAAAACTGATTGTGTCTGTTCAGAGATACTACGGAGTGGTATCTATTTATAATGTAACATTTCAGTTTGTCTTCGAAGTAACCAATAACCGACAAGGGGCAATGATTTCCTAGGAAATTATTACCCCCTACCAAGTTGAGTTCATTTTAGTTTAGCGTCCCTTTCAGCAGCGATGCTATATGAGACGTGGACCTACTGATTAACCTGGAACTTGAACCATATGAGCTCCCGCCGGGAATCGAACCCGGGTCTCCCACGCCAAAGGCGCGTACGCTAACCGCTTAGCCACGAGGAGCTCTACCCCCTACCAAATCTTCGGATTTAAAGCCATCTTGCGCAATGTGACTGTGTCTGTTAAGAGATACTACAGAGTGGTATCAATTTATAATGTAACATTTTAGTTTGTCTTTGAAGTAACCAATAACCGACAGGGGATAAAGATTTCCTAGGAAATTATTACCCCCTACCAAATTTTCGGATTTAAAGCCATCTTGCCCAAAGTGACTGTTAAGAGATACTACGGAGTGGTATCTATTTATAATGTAACATTTCAGTTTGTCTTTGAAGTAACCAATAACCGACAGGTCGTAAAAGTTTCCTAGGAAATTATTACCTCCCCTACAAAATCTTCGTATTTAAATTCATCTTGCCCAAAGTGACTGTGTCTGTTAAGAGATACTATGGAGTGGTATCTATTTATAATGTAACATTTCTGTTTGTCTTTGAAGTAACCAATAACCGACAGGTCGTAAAAGTTTCCTAGGAAATTATTACCCCCCTACAAGATCTTCGGATTTAAAGCCATCTTGCCCAAATTGACTGTGTCTGTTAAGAGATACTATGGAGTGGTATCTATTTATAATGTAACATTTCAGTTTGTCTTTGAAGTAACCAATAACCGACAGGTCGTAAAAGTTTCTTAGGAAATTATTACCCCCCTAGAAAATCTTCGGATTTAAAGCCATCTTGCCCAAACTGACTGTGTCTGTTAAGAGATACTATGGAGTGGTATCTATTTATAATGTAACATTTGAGTTTGTCTTTGAAGTAACCTATAACCGACAGGGGGTAATGATTTCCTAGGAAATTATTACCCCCTACCAAATCTTCGGATTTAAAGCCATCTTGCCCAAAGTGATTGTGTCTGTTTAGAGATACTACGAAGTGGTATCTATTTATAATGTAACATTTCAGTTTGTCTTTGAAGTAACCAATTACCGACAAGGGGTAAAAATTTCCTAGGAAATTATTACCATCCTACCAAATCTTCGGATATAAAGGCATCTGGTCCAAAGTGACTGTGTCTGTTAAGAGATACTACGAAGTGGTATCAATTTATAATGTAACATTTGAGTTTGTCTTTGAAGTAACCAAAAGCCGACAGGAGGGTAATAATTTCCTAGGAAATATTTACCCCCCTACCATATCTTCGGATTTAAATCCATCTTGCCCAAAGTGAGTGCATAGACTGAGAGATCAAATTGAATGATGTGAATTTTCAATGTGACTTTTGACTTTTCCTTTGATGTTACCCGAAACCAACAAGGGGGTAAAGATTTCCAAGTTGTAAAATTTTCGAGGGAGTAAAAATTTCCAGGGGTAAAAAATCCCTGTGACACCGGCATTTGGCAACAAAGGAAACTGCGGTACAATAATCAGTCTCAATCTTTGGTGATGAGCCTTCGTATCTTTTCTTAAACTGGCGCGCCATCAAAAACCCTATACTCTGTCAAAATTTCAAGATTCTAGCTACAACGATTTGTCCTGGTCGTTAATCAACCAAACACATTTCTTTCTCAGACCTGACCGTGATGTAATCGCACAAGCGACCACGTGCTTCCCGGCAGTTGCTACCTTAGAAACAATTTTTGGAGTAATTAGGAATGCTTGGTCTCTAAGAAACGTTCATCCGTAGAACCAACTTACAAGTTGTTTGAATCGTGAATACTAGATGCTTGGGATCGTCACACTATGCTTGGGATCGTCTTCTAGAAATGTATTTATTTATTACAACACCTGTTATGTATTTATTTATTACTTATATTTGTTGATAGAATTCGCAAGATTTCATACATTAATTTTCATTTTCAATGTCAGATTGTACGAAGCACGTAATAATAGTGATTGAAACGTTGCCTCCATAAATATAGAGTCTCGAAGATTTGTATTGTAGCTAGAGTGACCATTGGTCTCAAAGCCCTAACTTCTTGTTTTCTAGAAAAACACTCAAGTGGAATTAAAGGCCTGTTTACTAAGGGCAAACTATAGAAGTAATTGGTAGAAGTAATTGGGTTTAAATCTTTTATGAATGGACTGAGTCAGACACGCAAGCGGATGAGGGTGTCTTGGGGGTCCAGATCTCCCCAAAAATTAAGACTTTTTGTGAAATTAGTACAGTGAAACCTCTATTAACGGACACCTCTGTATAGCGGCCACCTCTCATAACGGACATATTTTGTAATCCCCAAACACTGTAATAGGAAAAAAACATGTTGACAAACCTCTTTAAAGCGGACACTCTGTAGTACGGACACAGAGAGTCTTTTCTGTCTCTCATAGGTACTATTTACCTCCATGTTAGGACACTTTCTCTACAAACAAGTTGAAAAGTACAGAAAAAATATATTTTCAGAAATGCATACATGTATCACCAAAGAAGCATTGTAATAACATTTTTCCTCGTCAACTGGCTGTTCAGAAACTCAGATCAAGCGTCTTTGATTAACAACACCCTCATATCCTTTGCTTGCATTCCACTCCCACCCAACCTGTTTTAGAATCAAAAGTGATTGACAGTTGCCTGCCATTTGAGATGACACGTCATTCTACTGTTCCGCTGGAATCAAGCAGAAGACATGTTTGGTATTTTTCGTCCGCGTATTCGCATATTGTCTTAGTGCCTCTATTTGTAGACGGAAATCTTTTTAAGTCATTCTGCATCGAATAAGCAATAAGGTGTAAGTTGTTGTGAGCTTTCGAAATGCCACGAGAAGCGCTAATGTTAAAATAGAATTGATTGAATTTTCGAAGGATACTGAGGTGTACGAAGAATAGCTGAAAATGTTTGTATCGGTAAAACACAAGCATCTGAGATAATATAAAACCAAGACAAGTTAATCAAATTGTGGTGTCAAAATGACAATGAAAATAGTGTCTCATTACTTTGAACAAAGTTAGTGAGCAAGTGAATGTTTTTATAGAGTGCGGAATGAAAAAAAATCCTGTGTTACGGACGATGCTAGAAGCTAAGAATTTGGAGATAGCAACAGAAATGAATGTTACAGATTTCAAGGTCTCGAACGAGTGGTTAGAGAAGTTTCGGATTAGACACAAAATTTCTTTCAAAGCGATTTGTGGAGAATCCGCAGATGTCGACATGCCCACAGTCAGAGAACGGTACGATAAATTACCTTCAATAGTTTGTAATTACATATCACCTTATTTACTAATTTACGTAAGAAAATATCGAAACCTCTCTAAGACGGACACCTCTCTATAGCAGACAATTTTTGATTCCCCACAGCTGTCCGCTTTAGAGAGGTTTCACTGTATAACTTTTGGCAAAATTCTCTACATATTCGTAAATTTTCACCCTGACATACCTCGGAGTCCCCCAAATCCGACTTTTACGTACTGTTTCCGCTCAGCTGAATTAATGGGCTGAGCATTTTTTTTTTCTTTTTTAGGGAAGCAGGTTTGGAGAACATCTTTATTGTTTCAAAAGCAGAAGATGAGCAGACAGTGTTGAAATAAGGTCTCACGTGTAGGGGAAGACATCTGTGGATGATTACTCTTCCAGGGATACACCTCCCTTTGTTAGTAGTTTCAAGAAACAATGGCCCTAGCCGCTGTGGCTCAGATTTTTCCAGGTTTTTTCCTAAATCACACCAGGCAATTTCCTGGACGGCATATTGAACATAGGCCGTGGCACACAACCTTTCGTATACTCACTCTCTTTTATCCTGGCCTGAACCTTAGATTCCTAAAAGCCGTAAATGGAATTCAAATCAAGAAAGAATGGATGTGTTCTATTTTTATTACGACTTCAAATTATTGTGATACTCCGTGGCTTTTGGTGCCTTGAAGAAAGAATTCCTACTGTTCAAAATTGTAATAATTAAAAAGAATTTGTTGTAGTAATAATGTAATATATCCACAGTAAAACTATTTGTAATAAACTGATAAGATGCAAGGGCAAGAGCTGAAATATTATTGAGATATTTGTTTAGGAAATATAAGCCCTGCAATACTAAGCCTTGGTAATTTTTACGAACGGAGTTGTTAAAACTGGCATAGAAAAAAACCCTATCCCTTCCCCTCCCATGACAGTTTCTCTCGCCGGACCAGTAAGCCAGTCGCAGGCGAGCAGTCCTCTTCACTTCGTTCTTGGTGTAGTGAGTGACGTTTCGTAATTGTTAAGAAAGCTTATTACTCATAGTAAATTCTTAGTTGTAAAAAAATACGAATGCTTAGTACTCACGTTTTTTCTAGCATACTGTACATTTTATCTAACTGCATTCGGCACAGTATTTTGTTTGATTTTCACGACCTTACTGTGTAATTTTCTGAAATGGTCCATAATAGACTAGTAGAGCCGAATGCTATAAGCAACTTGTTGCTTGATGAAGAGAGCGTAGAAAAACAAGAAAAAAATTAATCTCAAGCTTTGTGCCCAACCGGTTTCTCCTCATATGCATCGTCGACTGAGTGACCACATTTGCAGCGGAATCTTCGGGTGTTATTATCAGATTTCCTGAGAGTTCCTATCAACCATGAAGAACGATAGCTTCCTGGAGCCAGGAAAACATGCTTTTACTGCCCAGCATCTAAAAGAAGGATGACAACCACTTACTCTAACCACTGCCGTCTGCCTATTTGTACGGAGCATAAAGCAACATGTGTCCGATATGATAAGGGAAAGTAAGAACTTAAACTAAAAACCTAAAATACACTTTGGTTTAGTGTATTAAACCGTCAACAGTACAAACTAAATCAATTTTCCACTGTTATAGAAGAATTATTAGGTCTGACGGTTATGTATCTTTTACAGAAACATTTATAATGTGCCATTTTTCATTTTGAACATATGCGATATTGTTTACATCTAAAATTTAAAAAAAAACTTTGCCTTATATCATATAACATGATGTTTTTGAATTCTTTCTCTAGGTCTAGAATATAAAGTAATTCATTTGTCACAATATTCTTAAAATATGTTTTAAAAACTGTTTCTGAACATTTGTATTTTTAGCATACATGTGAAAAATTAACGCCTCAGTAGAGAAATAGAAAGATTTCAAAATTAAATACATCCATTATCTCACATAATAATGTACACTGATGTCCAAAATGATTTTCGCATATCTATAACTGTCTTCTTGTAAGAATACAATTTGATAATGATTTTGCAGAGTACCTTTAATACTGGTACTATGTGTATAATTGGAAAATTCATATTTGTGGTAAATTGCATAGGAAAAGAATTATAAATGGGAAAATTAGAATGAGTAAAACAAAATGTTGCTTAATGGACAAGAAAGTTCTATTTTCGTTTTATTGTTCTTGTTTACTGCTCTTTTTACATGAAATTTTCTTCATACATCTCTTTCCCGATTATACACTTACTAACATTGTGAGAAATACCGGGCAAATTCGTTTTCAAATTATATTCGTACAACATATTTATAGAAATGTGGCAATAATTTTGGACATTAGTGTACATAGTCATAAATAACAATACTTTTAAACAATTATATATATATATATATATATATATATATATATATATATATATATATATATAGACTTTCATAATTCGTGTAATTTTCTACAGCACTGGGAGAAGATGAAGTTTTCACACTATTAATGCACAATTTGGCACTCTTATTGAGAAATATCTGAATTTTTCGAATTTCTAAAGGAAATAGGAGAAAATTGCTGTTTTGCCCCCCCCCCCCTTTTCGGAGTGTAAACACAAAAGTTCGTTTTCCTTATGGGAGATTCAATGTTAAATTTTGGAAGCAGTTTTCTCCAATAATTATTCGTAAAGATTTTGGGGCAAATAAGGTGTATTTGTTACAAAATGCAGAAACACTCATTCACAAAGCTAGTAAAGCAGTCTCAAACATTATTTTGGAAAGGACCCTTTTCTGGGGGGCAAGGGGCGTAAAAAGGTGGTGGGTGATGTGTTACCAAAATCCCAAAATTTATTTTCGGAGTGCCAGTAAACGTCAGATTAATCACGAATGTCACACAATTAATGCTCCAATGCTCCTTACATGTAAGAGTGACTGATAATGGGGCTACAGCCCCCTTTCAAAAATAACAAAATCACCATAAATATCCTTAGTAGGGACATACGAGAAGAAGGTATTTTTTGTTAATTAATTTGAAATTTGGCGTCATTGTAACAAAAGAGTATGCGTTTTTGAAATCTGGAATGCTATTTTGGTAACGCACCGCCTTAAGGGGGCATAGGGGGCGAAGCATTAGATGATGGATCTTTATAAAAATTCAAAATTTTGTTCCGGAAATGCCAGTGAGCGTCAGATTTTTCACAAATGTCACAGAATTAACATTCCAATGCTCCTTGCATGGTCAGTGACTTGTATGGGGCTGTAACTCCCTTTCAAAAAATAAAAAAAATCATTATAAATATCCTTAGCATTGACATACGGGAAGAATAATTTTTTCTCAATTAATGTGAAACTCGGCTTCGGGTTAGCAAAAAGTTATGCATTTATCAAATCTGGAATATTATTTTGGTAATGTACCGCCTTAGGGGAAGCACTGGGGGTGAAGCATAAGTTATTGGATCTTTATAAAAAATTCAAATTTTATTTTAGAAAATCCAATGTGTGTGGATTGATCACAAATAATACAGAATTAATATTCCGATGCTCCTTGCATGTGCCAGTGGCTGATATTGGGCTACAGCCACTCTTCCAAAAATCACATAATTTACGGTAAATATCTTTAGCAGGGATGTGCGGGAAGGAGGTAAATATGCTTTACAATTAATGTGCAATTTGTTATTATTGTAGAAGAATATTTTGATTTTTTTTAAAATTCGAATCTAGTGTAAATGAATATATTCTGTCAGAGTAACAGATTGCGGATATAGCTTCTTTTTTTGGCACCCTTGGAATATAATCAAAGAATTTTGCGTTTTTAAAATCCAAATTGCGAAAATATGAGTATGTGCAAAGTTATAACGGCTGAGTGCTATAAGATACTCAGGGGGAGGCGGTCAAAGTTCGTGGAAGAACGGCTATGCTACATTATGGTAATACATCAAATAAACTGTTGAATCGTAAAAAATAGTGAAAGATAGACAATGCGAACGGTGGCAGTTTCACATATTGGCAAAAGAAGAATGTGCAAAGTAGATCACGAAGCTCCGCCGCGATCTTCAAATCCTCCATCTTGAAGTCTGTAATATTTTTTGAAACGGAAAGGGAGTCACGCGGCGCATGTATTAAGACTGTATTTTGATCAGGAATGCAATGCTACTGTCCATTTTGTCGTATCACTCACCGCTAACGAATTATGACCTGTTTTATCCCTTTGAATACCATCACAACACATGCTCGAAATTCGACACGATAGACACTCGAGAAAGCCACCTCACCCAATAACTTATTTTCCACTACAACTTCGTTACTGTATTCGACTGCAGTAGTCCACTTTTCACCCAGATATCAGATGCTATGCTCCTCCAACGTTGCTATTGCTTATGAAGGTGGACAAAGAAGCTGAGTGAAAAATTTAGCTTGTGGCGGGAAAAAAATGGTTTATGTACAGTACGTACTAATTACATTCCAATCTATCAGATTTTATTGTGTTATGATCTATATTAGTATGTCATTTAACAAAAGATAGCAATATGAACTCCATATTGTTATCGACCAAAAGAAAGAGGAAAAAAAAACGGAAGAGGTTCCTCCAGACCGGAACACTTCTCTTCGGCACTATATGAAGCAAATTGGAAATAATGAAGTAAATAATAATAATGCATCAATACACAACTCAGGTATCGAATTTCACTGTTATTTTTTCTTGTATATGTGTTTAAACTACATGTGGTTTCGTGATAATCCAAACTTTCGACATACACCATGAATATGTGTCCTAGATTTTCGCTAATATCTATAACTAAATCTTTCAAATAAATATAGATAACGATAAATAAAGTTCATAATTGACTTTTTGAGAACATGCTGGCCCTAATTGATATATCACATGACTATCTTTCCATTTCATAAAATATAACATATTTAAAATGGCGGATTTTAAGATGGCAGCGGAGGTTCGTAATCTACTCCGTCCATTTTACTTTTCCAATATGTGAAACCACCACCGTTCTTATTCTTTATATTTCATTATTTTTACGATTCAGCAGTTTATTTGATGTATTTCTATAACATACCATAGCCCTTCTCCCACCAACTTTGATTCCCTCCTCCGTTTCTTATGGCGCTCAGCCGCCACAATTTTTGCACATACACATATTTTCACATCCTCTATCAGGTGCACTATGTATCATCCCGAAACTCGATTCATTCATTTGGACCCTTTACTTGTTAGTAGTTTAGGGTTAAACTTCTATATCTTTGGCACTGAGACATAGTAGTCGCTAGAACGACTTATCCACTGCTGGACAGTGATGACCGCGATTAACTAAAATTGAAGAACATTACTTCATATACATGTATTGCAACGGGAATCTTCAAATGAAACCCAAATATAACAATTGATTTGTTCTCGGGGTCTGAGGAGGATAGACTGGCCCCTAACTAGCTGGAGACTTCTTCTCCAGACACTGCATTTGCATAATCTATGGTCTCGTACTTCCCACATTCCTAACACATGTCTAGTTTTAATGGATTCCAAGACATGTCCATCTTATCATAACAACTGCAACCCCGGCTCTTTCTTTCTTCTCTTGCAGAGAAAATATTAAGAAAACCCGAAACACGTCTTTAATTACTTTTTATGAAAAATCAATATATCAAATTTTATGTCTGTAACTTAAACCAATTCGAGATTTACCCATCCAATTATAACAATTGTAATTTATATCCTTTCTCTTCCTTTCTAGGTTAAATAACAGATAACACTGACACACGTGAGTAATTATTCTAAAGAAGAAGACAATATATAAAATTTTGATGATTCTAACCTTCAGAGATTCCGAGATATCAATATTCTAAGATAATGATTGAAAATTTTCGTTCTCTTTAACCCGTCGAATTTCCAAAATTTCTTCCTTTGTTTAACCTTTTACCACAAATTCTGTTTCTTTCCAAATTTCAAACTTATTCGTTACGTTATTTGGCGGCAGTGTTTATCATTGAGTATTTCTTGCATATATAGAGATTAATTGAATTTACGGTAACTATACAGTGTATACACTTAAAAGTTAATTATTCCATTAAAGAAAAAGAAATAGCCATTCAAGGATTTCAAATTATCGGAATAGTTAGCTATAGTAAATATTAAAGAAGTATAGTGACATCTGTCAATGGGTACGAACTTATGTTCAGTATAGCGGAAGTAAAGAAAATGGAATTGGAAAAGAAGAGGGACAACGCCTATAAAAAACGAAAGTCTCCAAAATTGAGAAAACTGCTGCCCAGAGCATAGGCGCCGACTTGAAGAAAATATTGGGGGCCTAAACAATAAATAAATATATTATCATACTCAGCCGTTTTTTACCAACTGCTTGATGAAGCCCCCCCCCCCCTTCCCCAGATCTCGGTCCGCTGCATCCTCTCTGCTGCGAAATTCACGACCTAAGTCAAATTTGCTTAAAGGCATTACAACAAATTCAAGTTCAAAATTTGGGAACTTCACTACAAGTTTGGCACTACATTGATCTTCACTTATCATATCAGTGTTGGAAGAGTGTCGGTTGAAGCTTCAATGCTCTATTAAACATACTTTTGAAAATCGCGTTTTCTATCGAATACGAAGGCTGTTCCTAAGATTGAATTAAAGGCACAATGAAGTTTACGACAGAAATTCTTGCTCCTCTTTGTTAATTTTTCCTCGACTGAATTATATTGGGGGGGCGAGGACCCCACCCTTAAATGTTTGGGGGGCCAAAAGTATCCTGCCCCCCAACAAAGTCAGCGCCTATGGCCCCGAGAATTGTCTTCGAACGGGGACAATTTCATCCCTACTCCTCGTGAGTAGCGTACTCAAGACTCCTACAAACAGAATAGAGCTCGCTGAACTGAAAACTATATTTATGTCAATCGAAAGTACAAATTATGTTCTAAGATAATAAAAATCCCTTAATCTAAACTGCGAGATTTTGCTTAAATAATAACTAAACATTTTTAAACATTGCGTTTATTACATAGAAATTTCATTAAAAAAAAAAAAAAAAAAAAAAAAAAAAAAGAAAGAAAATACAAGCTATGGCATAAACATGGATTATACAAATTATATAATCTTGCTTCCAACTGTTGACTGATACTGTATTTGAGAATCTTATCAGCAGAAAGATCTATTGCTCTTTGATTTCAAAGTTAATAAGATATTAATTTGTATACAGATTTTCAAACATGCATTTTTTTTACTGTATAGCCTTCTCCTAGCTTTTAACCATAATATCTTTTTCTAATCACAATTTTTAAATACCACAATAAGCATCAACACATAATTTGTGTAAGTAGTCTGTTTAAAAATTGAATTACATGGTTCGTGTTAAAGAAACCACCAGTTTTTACAAACTCACCTTACTCATGAGCAGTTAAAGAAGAGAAATTAAGCAAGTCATTGAGTGTGTTTATGAAATCACATTCCCTTACCACACATAACGTACAGAATCCTCACAGTTTCTAAAGTACTTTTCTATATGGTAAAAACCACTACTATTTACGCCCGAGGGAAAAGCTAACTACACAGTAAACTAACCCTAGTTATAGTGGTTCCTTTAATGATGAAAGGAAATGAATGTGGTCGAAACATGTAACCATAATCAACTAGATATAGGGAAATTACATTTTACACACAATACAATGGGCAGTGGCTATTCTCTCTACTGGTCTAGTGGTTACCACAGGCACCTTTGGTATACGTAGTCCCGGGTTCAATTCCAGATGGGAGAGAAGTGGGAACTTCTGTGTTAATGTTTATGTCTAGGTCGGTAGTCCTGAATGAGTGAAAAATAAAAAAATAAGAGTCAGAAAGATCTTTCTACATGGTAGAAAGTTGTATTGTAGTGCTTGAGGTCCCTGGTAATATCCAAGCTAACACCAAATGGAATTTGTGGTGAGAAACGCTGTTTGCTACTGGGGTGATCTTAGTACACTCTTGCCAGCGGATTATTAACAATTTCGCCATTGTGGAACATTATTAAAAGTTTTATGCGTGATTTTATATCATTAAAGGCGACGAAAATAACACTCGTCTGCTAAGCTGAATTATCAATAGAGGTTCCCTTTTAGAAATCATATTGTCATGGTTTCCAACATACATAGACTGAGAAAATCAAGTATATAAATGTCTGATAGACACATGGGATGCGAGTGCAGCGTAAGTAGTACGATTTATGATAAATGGGAAAATGGGCAGCCTATTGATTTAAAATGGGAAAAAATAAAAAGGGGTAATCTACTCCGAAAAATTCCTTCACAGTATATGACATTAATGACTAATAAAACATTCAAGCATTGAAGTGCTTATTACATATATCTGGTAAAAATGCAGCATAATAATGAGAAATATATCCACCAGCAGTGCAATAATTTACGATCGATGGAATAATGGGAAATATATTCACCAAAAATTAGAAGAAATTAATGGATGAACTACCCCGAGAATCATTTTATATTATATGAATTAATGAATTATAATAAAAACAATCAAATAAATAAATATCTAGTAGACACATGCGTTGTGAAAGCATGCAATAATTTAAGATAGATGGAAAATAGGTAATCCATTCAGCAAAAATGGGGATAAAAGCAAAAGAGACAACGTACTCCAAGAATGCCTCTAAGACATACAACCTCTGGCGCAAATCCCGGGGGGATGACGAAGACATATCCCCTCCAACCTTAGAACTTAGGGGACTGCACCCCCGTAAATCCGATTTGACATGTGTTTTTTTTGGGAAAGAAATATGTTGATTTGTCCGATTGCCACAAAGAAAGTGAAATGAAATTTATGTCCCCCCAGAAGAAGCCTCAAACCTGACCCCCTCCCAATGTTCAAGACAACTCTGCTTCCTGATCCTCCGCAGGATTGTTTTTCAACTTCACAGACAGTTTGAGCATCGGTTAAAAAGAAAAAAGAAAAAAAGCAAACAGTCTTGCTTGTCCTTCATTCCCAATGTCAAAGACAGCTTTGCGCCGCGGCATACAATTAAGTAACAATAAAAATTAAGAATACTAACTAACAAATTACAATTAACTAACACACAGGTATCTAATGGACACCTGGGGTGCTAGAGTAGCATGAGGATGTTAGGTTGCAATAGATCAAAAATGGGAAAATCTATTGAACAAAAATGGGAAAATCAAAAGGGGCAATCTACTTCGAGAATTCCTTTACAATATATGACATTATCAACTAATTAAACAATTGAAACATAGGCCTACATGATAGGATGCTAGCGCAGCATAAATGATGTTATATATGGTCGAAGGAACAATGCAATATCAACTGACAAATAATGGAAAATATTTAAAAGAGTGATCCACTCCGAAAATCCAATCACATTACATAACATTTTAAAATAAAAATTAAAGATTCAAACATACTATTGTGTAGTAGATATATGCTGTGCGAGGACAGCTTAAATGCCGAAATTTATAGTAAATTTGATAATGAGTAATCTATGAACCAAAAATTGGAAAAATCAGAGGAGCGATCTACTCGAAAAATCCATCCACAATGTACAGGGTGTTACGAAACAACACCGACACCGATTGGGAGGTAATTCCTGACACCAAGATAAGGCGAAAAGTATAGACGAACTTGGGTGCACAAATGATTCCTTTCGGAGTTATAGGCTGTAGAAAATATGAAATAAATGAACTTTAAAAGTCCATAGCTCCAATATTGTGGGACCTACCGCAGTCAGGTCAAGACTGAGGAATTAGTATGAGCTCTACCGAAATATTCATGTTTGAGAATCTTGCGGTACTTCCGCAACAATTTTTATAGAGGTAGTTGGTAAGTAATTCCCCCTAGCCGAACTTCCTTGACAAAACTTGCTGCATAAGTACCTTAGGACTCTGAAAAATGGATTTATAAATAGAGCACATATTAATTTCTAACGTAAGTGATGTTTTGGCCCGACTACGATAGGTCTCATAGTTTTGGAGCTCTGGACCTTTAAAGTTCTTTTTTTTTCATGTTTTTGGCAACCTATAAATCCGAAAGAAAGCATTTGTGCACCCAGGTTGGTCTATACTTTTTGTCTTATCTTGATGTCAGGAGTCACCTCCCAAACGTGGTCGGTGTTGTTTTGAAACACCCTGTATAACAATTAACTAGTAATAATAATTCAAAGGCATGTCTACTAGACATTTGGATTGAGAGCATAGCATAAGTGCTACAGTTTATGATAGAAGGGGCAATGGGCCGAAAATTCCTCCAGAATATGTGATGTTACCAAGTAATAATAATAAAAATCAAATATAGAAGTGTATGCTAGATATGTCGAGTGAGAGAGCATCATAAGTGCAAAAACTTACGATTGACCGGACAGTTTGTTATACAGTGACTAAAAGTGAGAAAAATCCAAAAGGGGCGTTCTATCCAACCCCCCACCCACAATATAGTCATGCAGGGGAAGACTGACAGTTGGGGAATAACGACACTTCTAAGCTTAAAGCGCTGTTAATTCTTTCTGGAAGTGAAGGACTTGGCTTAATCAGTATTAAGTAAAACTGTGGGATTTATGGAATGTATATCTGTAAAAGTTTAAAAATAAATAGGATAATTTGATGCGAAAGATAAAAATTTATGAAGTAAGGTGTGAGAGATATATGAGAAGTTAAGGGTCACTATAAAATTTGAATATGTTTTATTAAGCTCTTGTTTGGAAGTAAAAGTTGTATTGTTCAGTACTCATGGTGGAAAGCATACAGCTGAAAATTGTGTAATCACAGGTAGTAGGCTCATCAGTGTGCAGTGTTTCTAACTTACATAAAATATAGTTAAGTGCAACATTCGGGGTAACCCGAATGCAACATTCGGGGTACTTCCGACATCACATTTGAGGCACTAATTATATATAAAAAATACTACATTAGTATTAACATATAGATAATAGCATGTCTGCATCCTTTTTCCATTGCATGATATGCTCTTGGAATTTGAACAAGATATCAGTAGCTATAGAGACCGTAAAGAATGCAGTGCTACTTTCTACTGCTTCAAGAGCTTTTGAAGTTCCTCAAATACGTTAAGTGACAGGTTATTCAAAGTTAACTACAAGAAGCATTTGGCGAACATACAACATTTGCTGAAGAAGACCAACACGCACAAGAAGAAAAGTTAATTATGTTAGACGCGTATGGGTTCACCCAAGAACATAAGATGTGGTAATGTAAAGCGAAGGAAAATAGTGTGAAACTTTTAATATCTGCACAGAAAAATAATAAAATAGAAAGATCAAAAGGTAGTTACACATAAAAGAATGTAGATACATAAAAATGTTGCAAAACACAGTAACAAAAATGAGAAAACACAAAAAGAAAATTATTGTGCTATCTGTCGAGTTCTTTTTTCGGCAAAAACAATTCCACTGATTGGGTTCAATGTACAAAATATTTTCAACGGTTTAACAAGGACTGTGTTCTTCATTCAGACGATCCCTTCTTTGTGTGTCAGCAGTGTTAATCTCAGATGTATATGAACATAATGTTTGTTCTTTCCTGTATATGAAGTTAACACTAATATTTTAATCTATAACCATACTTTTAATAATATATGATTAACATAAATTAACAAATACTTTTTCATGAAGTACAGAATTTTTGTGCTCTCTGCACTAGCTCACATTTAGCATATTAGGTCTATTTTTTAAAAAAGAAATTCTAGTTTCATATATTCTTGTAACTGAACAAATTTTATAATTATTATTTCCCTCATTTGTAATTCAGTGACATTTTTTAAATATTTTCTATAGCTGTAAATAAAGGCATTCTACATTCCCAAGTTTACAGATTCCTGTGTTTGTTTAAAGCTCATGAACTACTTTACCAACAGGAATGTGCGTTCTGGAATTATTGGTGACATTATCATAGTGCGTAAGGTTTTAATGTCGATGTCGGTATTACTCCAACAACCTGTCGGTCTTCCCAATTGAGTTGGGGAATTCTGACACTTCTTCATCGTTCACTTCAATTGTGCCCCCACAGCCTCACATTGCTTTTGTGTAACATGTATTGTATCTGTCAAGTAGTTGAAATAATTCGTTTCTTTAATAATTCGTTACAATCTTGTAGTAGTGCAAATGTCCTTAGGGTATCGGTATTGCCCCAAATGACCATATTTGGTAATATATCAGGTGATAATTAAAAAATCAAGTATATAAGTAACTTCTTTACAAATCGGATTATTTGTGTTGGACGAAACAATGCGCAATTCATTCACAGCGAATAAAGAAAATCGAGAAGGAGCGAGCAGTTACACAAAATTAATTTTAAGTGGTTATAACAAACATTTTAATCATGCTGTGTAAAAGAAGCAAATGAAATGTTTTACAGATATTTTTTCTACAATAATGCTTATTTCTCTGAGCTGCACTGCAGAGATATGATTTTATTTTTAGAATGGAAAATAGATTGGTTAATGATAAAGCATGATTCTAAAAAGGAATTGGGGCCGCGGTGGCTCAGTGGTAGAGCGTTCCCCTCTGGTGCTTGGGGTCCCGGGTTCGATCCCAGTCCCGCCAAGTGAACTTTCTGGTGGACAAACACCTGTGCGTGGGTTTTCTCGGGGTTCTCCCGTTTCCTCCCACTTTCTTCATTCCACTATTTCATTCATTACTCATCATCACCATCTCCTTTAGCCTAACCGGCATAACCATGGGACGTAAAAGTCAAAGATTTCATTTCATTTTCTAAAAAGGAATTGAATTCTCCTGGAAAATGACAAAGTAAAGGTTACAAGTCGTGAGTGTTTGGTACATTTAAAAACAAAGGAAAATTTCGAATTCATGAAACTGTCGTCCTGTAAGTATTGAATATTCTACAACTACGTAAAAACGAAAATAAAACGAAGCGTAGAAAGATGAAACATTCAAGCATCGATAGATTTCATTGATCTGAACTTAATGATACGGATGAATGTAAACAGGGGCGGACTGGCAACCATAGGGCCCACCCTGCTAAACTGGAATGAGGGCCCACTGTATAAAATGTAAAAAATGTACTTTGCATTCTTCATATGTATTACATATAAAAGTCCATCTTCCAACCCATAAATAGTATCCCATATACTCATACAAAAGCAAAACATTAATTACAAAAAATCTGAAGTAAAAACATTTTAATAGTAACTCATACAATGTGTAATTGGCATTATAATTTTTATTGTAAACACACACAATACCGGAATTGGTGTTTTCAGTTATTTATATAGTGCTATTGTTTTTTATGTAATGAATTTAAACCATTTATTTAAACAAATGAATGTCATGTTTTAGAAAACCCAAAATATATACATGTGCAATAAGTAAAAATTAATCCCAAGTCAACTTTGGAACACTAAATAATTAAAGCACTGACAGAAATAATGTAAGTTTCTTTCCTCATAAATCAGTTCTAATATCAAATTGGTTGAAATTTTCTACTGAATTGCATACTGTAACCTAATATAATATAATATTAATATGAATGCCAGAAATGTATCATATTATTAATAATATCTCGGCCATTCCATCGTAACGGGTGTTACATTTGGACGAATAGAAATTGTTATAGAAATGTCCTTACTGGGTCCAGATTTATGAAACTGCCTCGAAACATCACCGTTTGTCTGTGTATTTTAATAAACACTTAATTTGTTACATATACATGATAACACAACTCAGTGAGAGTGAAAAATGTGGCGTAACGGGTGTTACAGCAATTGGACATGCACTTTCAGATGCATGCAAAGTTAAGCCAAACTCTGCGAATGTCCAGATCAGAATTTGTTTCCAATTATGTGTGCACTTTTCTGAAAGTATGATGTAGTAAATATTAGAATCAGAAATTCCATAAGTGTAATGGCTTTTATTTTAAAAAATGTTCAATACCATAACGGGTGTTGCACAAATTGTAACGGGTGTTACACAGTGCGAATGAACTTAAACCAACTTCACTTTTAATGAACATATTATGTAAAGAACAAAAAGTTTCAGTATTAAATATGTAGGTCTGTTGATACACTGATCATCAACAAAAGTCTATTTTTCTTATGCTTCAGTGACATTAACTCTGGAACTAAACTGCTACACAACTTTGTTATTCTTTAATTTTCATAATCGGATTTGGCAGTTTACCAATCACGTCATGAAAATGAATTATATTGTGCCTGCTGAGAAAATCAGCGCCCGGGGCGAGAGTATACGACGGCGCACCCGTACATATTAGTCAGGTCGACAGACCAGCCGCGAAGCGACACTATGGTTGGGGCAAACCATAAAAAACTTTTCCAAAATAAACCCTGCTTTTCATTGATTTCGAGGGTTTTTTCTTACTTTTTTCCTTCCATTTTATATATGTGCACATGCATTTTCCTAACATGAGTAACATTATAGGACCAATTCTAAAACAGGAAGAGGATTTAAGTGCATACTAATTTGTACTGATATGTGAAGTATTTTTTCTTTTTTCTTTCCTTTTCTTTTCCTACCGAATTTTTTATCCCCTTACTTCGGTGCCCGGGGCCGTCGCCCAGCTAAACCCCCCTTACGGCACGTCGCTAGTATACTTTCTAAACTTCGGCGTAGTTCGAATTCCTTTTCGCCACAAGATTTCAAGAACATAACTCTAATATCACAATTTTCGTCCGAAAATCCTTGACGGATTCCAACTTGACGATAATCTTTGTTACTTATTTCATCTTTCATTTCCAGCAAGATAACATTCCAACACAAACATCTTTCCGCAAAGGGCTGATCACAACTTCATTCGGAGTCTGCGTACACATCATTGTAGTGTAGGGTTTTTCTGGTTTCTTAATGAAAATCTGTCGTGCTGCAGCCTCTAATGATTTGCTAAACGAAGACTTCCAAAGCAGCGTATTGGGCTTCTGATAAAGAAGTAGACTTCTGATATGTAATGAGTACTCAATTAAAATACGGTACTTTTGTGCTACTTAATCACTACCCTGAGTATGCGACTTAACGGGGGAATGAGAGGGAGTCCCCCATCGTACGATATCTCCTAGATATTATATTCTCTGGAGTGTATTTCATCACCTCCGGTATAATGTCCCTTAATTTCGCCCACTGCTCATTCTTAACATAATTTATGTCTTCAGAAGAGGACCCTCTATAATTTTACTAACTTCAAATTCCCTATTTAGAGCCCTAGAGGTAGCCTAAGTGCACAAAATATCACTTTTAAACCAAGCTAACAATTCACGTGTAACACCCGTTACATTGGTAATGTAACACCCGTTACGCAGTTTTTGCCTATTAAATTATAAATATAATGATATTTATTTTTCTGTTGTATTGCCCATGTGCTCATTTTTACTTTTGCAAAAGATAGAGTACTTCTGACTTTTAGTACAAGTTGTATAGAAAAAAATATATCTTTTTAGTAACGGGCGTTACATAATTACATTGGTACCAAAAGTAGTCAAATAGTAGACTACGTAATATACTAACAGCCTTAAAACTCCTGAGCTTCAGTTCCTAAAGTGTATGTGCTTGTCTATACCGCAGTGCAACTGAATCAAATGCTTATCATGTGTTGTTTAGTGGTGTCCAATATTGTTGGTAAATTCTCCCTTCGACTGGCTTCGTACAGCATAGAATTTCAATCGCTCAAAAAGGCAAAAACTAAAACGTTTTAACAAGAAATCGATCTGCATAGTAAATTTTGAACCTTTCTGGTCATTTTTATATAAATAGCGAGCAAAATATATTTAAAACAATTTTCTGTCCTTAGGCTCATATTTACGTGGAATGGCCGATCTTCATTATGCCCCAGTTACACTTACAATTTCAAATATCTACCGGTACCTAATTCTTTGGAGCTAGATACAAGATCGTCAATCACTTTGTCGTAATCAAACGTATATGATCTTTCTATGTATAAAAGAATAAAGTCTTCCAACAAATCTTGTCCAAGCGATGAACGCAACCGATTTTCGATCACTTTCATAATCGAGAAAATTCTTTCACATGATACTTGGGTACACGATAGAGTTAAAACATACTTATACGCTTTATACAACGATGGATATAATGGACCATAAAGATTTAATTCGTGAAGCAGGTGCAGTGCACAAACTAGACAGCACAAGTGTTGAGCACTTTTAGAAGTAAACACCAACGCTTACTGAGCCCAGTGCCGGCAGCTAGTGCTCTCAAAAAGGTCAGGCTTCATCGGGTCAGGGCACGAGTCCGAACCTCCTTGGGTCACAGGTCAGGTCAGGGCTACTCTAGCCACGGGTCGGCTCGGGTCAACTTTCTTATGCGTCGTTTCGGCTATAACCTATTCTGGTCATTAGTCGGGTCGGGTTGACGTTCAACTCGACCCGAGAAGGATTTAGCCGAAACGGCGCAAAAGAAAGTTGACCCGAGCCGACCCGTGGCTAAAGCAGCCCTGACCCTAGCGTAGGTGACCTGACCCGACTCGTGTCTCAAACAGGCTTGACTCGACCCCTGACCCATGAAACCCTGATCCAACCCGTTTGAAAGCACTACGCGGCAGCAAACAGTTCAGCTAATTTCGTGTTCGCCTGTTAAAGTTGTGTATTTTCAAGTAAAAATAGCCATAAAAGATAAGCTACAATTGACTGAAATCATCCAAAGACGTGGTGTATACATTATAATTTATAAACACCTTAGACAGAAAAACAAAAAAATACCTGGCAACTGTCCTGCAGTACTCGAATGAGTCACATCACGCTCATTTGTTTCTTGGGGCTTCACAGATTCAAATAGCCTGCGTTGTTTTGGGTCAGATGCAGCTTTTTGTCAATCACATCTTCGTTTGTGTTCTCGCTTTTTAGCACCACTTTTATATTTTTTCTTTACAGTAATCTTACAATCACTCCTACCATCCATACTGACACAACCACATCTGTCTTCCACGACAAGCGACACATAACTGGTGTTCCAATTATTGAATTGCTGCTATCGGATTTGCTCTTCGATGTAATATACAAATAAAACACGAGCCGAGGGCAGCAACTTCATAGTAATTGTTTGAAGTTTGTATAAAACAATCGTTGATAGTGGCGAGTAATTTGTTTTCGCTTTACCGCACTGAAAAAAAACAAAGAAAGAAAAAAAACAAAGAAAAAACAATGAAGCCTGATCCGATTTCTTTCTTCGAAGCTTGGTCTGAGGACAATGCAGTTCAAAAGCATTCCGGCTCCATCTCCACTTTCCACAATAACAATATCTACGAAACTATTGTTTCTTTAAAACATCGCCACTCGCCGGCTTGTAAAAGGACTGGAGTAGGCAATGGTATCCAAATCAAATAACAGCTTGAAATATACTGTGTTTCTTATATTTAAAAAAGTAGTAGTTAACGTGCTCGTTTTAAACAGCTGCTGTATCACAAACCCCGCAATGTTTTAGGGCCTAATTGTCTCATAGACGGAACCTTTTCAAGTCGATAAACGTGAAGAAGAATAAGGTCTGTTTATGAAAGTTTAACTTTACGTCTTTTTTATGCAAAACACAAGTTTGCGGGAGATACCCTGCCATATTTTTGATACTGGTAAGTGGTAGCAGGGTTGGCCAGTCCGCCCCTGAATGTAAATCCCTATGCGTAGTTTTCAAGAAAACGATAACAAGGTTTCTGTAAATCTTAAAATGTGTCCTTAATTACAATAATCACGACACCTATAAAAATGAAACGAATGCTGCTGTACAGCAATCAATCTTAGCATTATGACTCTGTCATGACGTTAGTGACACAAACAATTAAAAAAATACAATCTTTAAGGTTTACGTCCCTTGGTTATGTCGGTTAGGCTAAAGCCCTAACAGCACAATTACATAGCAGGCATATGCCTATCATGTTCCTTCAGGTACATAAGAATGTGTCCAATATGTGCCTTATGTACCTCTGAGAGAGAATCACATGGATGGAAAGTGATAGTCACAGTCTATGTCCGCCCCTAGGCATATGCCTGATATATGCCCGGAAAACGTGCCTAGTATGCTCTTGGTATGTTCCCCATGCCGTAAGCGTCAATGAACCACAAAATCATTCCCCCAAAATGTTAAATCACCTATATCCGTAATGTTTTTACATTATAGTGTGTCTAAAAAAAACACTTTAAACAAGGGAAAAAGTATTCCAGGGTAAGGAGGCGCAAACCACCAAACTTTGGATTACCAGACGCGCGGTCTTCCGACCTGGCCACGGAGGCGATGAAGACAGCGTCGCTTGTAGAAGGATAAATTGTTGAAGTCTTTTGAATTTGACTAATCAGAGTGCTCCTTTAACCGCGTATATCGACAATAACCGTTTGGGATGAGATATAATCTGCTCGCCATGTAATTTTATAACAAAATGAGGAATGTCTATTTACTTTACTTCATGGTTCTTCCATATTCACTTTCAAATGATCAGTGACAGTTGCCATCTAATAAAGTTGATGCGTTTGTTGCTTCTAGTACACAATTGCTAACGAGGAAACGGTCTCAAGTGTAAACAACCGATTTGGCTGAGGTCCAGATATGTGTTACGGGAGACCAAAGTAGGAAACACGTATTCTGGCGTTTGGGCCCATACGCAGAAATTTCCGAAATACGGGGCCCCAAACTGCCCATGCATGCTATAAATGGGAAGCGAATGACGTTACTTGTACACAACCGATTTGGCTGGGGTCCGGATATGTGTTACGGGAGACCAAAGTACGAGACACGTATTCCAGCGTTTGGGCCCATACGCAGAAATTTCCGAAATACGGGGCCCCAAAGTGCTCCTACATGCTATAACTAGGAAGCGAATGACGTTGTACACAACCGATTTGCTGGGGTCCGGATATGTGTTAAGGGGGACCAAAGTAGGAGACACGTATTGTGGCGTTTGGGCCATACGCGGAAGTTTCCGAAATACGGGGCCCCAAAGTGCCCCTACATGCTATAACTAGGAAGCGAATGACGTTACTTGTACACAACCGATTTGGCTGGTGTCCGGATATGTGTTAAGGGAGACCAAAGTAGGAGACACGTATTCTGGCGTTTGGGCCATACGAGGAAGTTTCCGAAATACGGGGCCTTAAAGTGCCCCTACATGCTATAACTAGGAAGAGAATGACGTTACTTGTACGCAACCGATTTGGCTGGGGTCCGGATATGTGTTACGGAAGACCAAAGAAGGAGACACGTATTTTGGCATTTGGGCCCATACGGAGAAATTTCAGAAATACAGGGCCCCAAAGTGCCCCCACATGCTCTGTTACTTGTACACAACTGAATATGCTGGGGTGCGGATATGTGTAACGAAAGACCAAAGTAGGAGACACGTATTTTCGCGTTTGGACCCATAAGCAGAAATTTCCGAAATACGGGGACCCTAAGTGCCCCTACATGCAATAACTTTTTAAGCGAATGTCGTTACTTGTACACAACCGATTTGGCTGGTTTCCGGATATGTGTTACGGGAGACCAAGTTAGGAGACACGTATTTTGGCGTTTGTGCCAATATGCAGAAATTTCCGAAATACGGGGCCCCAAAGTGCGCCTACATGCATTAACTAGGAAGCGAATGACGTTACTTGTACACAACCGATTTGGCTTGAGTCCGGGTATGTGTTACGGGAGACCAAAGTAGGAAACATGTTGTTTTGCATTTGGGCCAATACGCAGAAATTTCCGAAATACGGGGCCCCAAAGTGCCCCTACATGCTATAAATTGGAAGCTAATGACGTTACTTATACACAACCGATGTGGCTAGGGACCGGATATGTGTTAGGGGAGACCAAAGTAGGATACACGTATTTTGCTGTTTGGGTCCATACGCGGAAATTTCCGAAATACGGTGCCCTAAAGTGCCCCTTCATGCATTAACTAGGAAGCTAATGACGTTACTTGTACACAACCGATTTGGCTGGGGTACGGATATGTGTAACGGGAGTAGTGCTCTCAACCGACCCGACCCGACCCGACTGACCCGAACCGTGATCCGACCTGATTGACCTGACCCGACAACCCGACCCGACAACCCGACCCGAACTGACCCGATTGACCCGACCCGACAACCCGACCCGAGCTGACCCGACTGACCCGACCCGACAACCCGACCCGAGTTGACCCGACTGACCCGACCCGACAACCCGACCCGAGTTGACCTCACCCGACCCGACCCGTAACCCGACCCGAGCTGACCCGATGCGAGTCGGATCGGGTCGGGTCACGGGTCGGGTCGGGTCAACCCGATCCGTTTGAGAGCACTATGGTCACAACACTGGGTGAACACCAAAATGCACTCCCATTGGGAATTAAACCCGGACCACGTGTACCGAACTGTTACACGTTAACCACTAGCTATATCAAGCGGGGATTTGTATATGCATCTTAATGAATATTTGGCACTTTTGAGGTTTGGTTATTTCTTTTTATAACTGATACCAATGTCCGACGTGGGAGAAATTTACTTTTTTTTATTTTTTTATTTTTTTATTTATTTATTTATTTTTATTTTATTTTTTTCTTTAGTTCTATGTGACGAAATTTTTCTTCAAGGGCAGTGCTCTCACCTGTTTGGACGGCAGGGCGTCTTTTCGGAAGGCAGTAGCAAGAGTCTCTTGGCTGAGACAAAAGGAAATCGTTTAACTACAATGATAAGGGTTGAGGAAACAGGAGAACACCTGTGATTTTTTCCAACCCTTCAACTTTCATTCCAAAATAGGTTCTTATGATTTTGGGACCCGTACCACTTTGATTTTTCTTTCTCGGTAATTAAAACGTATTTTACAATATATATAGTTGCACGTAAGAAGATACATAATATGAATTTAAAAATACAGGTTGATATTTAATTATAAAGTACTAATTTTATTTCATCACTTTCAGCCCAACAAATGAAATTCAAACAATTCGCTCCCTGGGTCTTGGTCATCAATACTGCGTCTTATTCTTTGTCTTGCAGTCAAGTCTTGGTCCTGCATTTCGTAGTCTTGGTGATCTTTCATGCTATACAAGAGCCAAGAATGCTCACCTCATCGGTACAAATGAGGACCAAGTGTGATTTTGATTATGGTCTTTCATACTATACGGAAAGCTAGAAAATACGCTCATCGCTACTTGGTGATCACCAAAACAAGGCCAAGAGCAAGATTACTATGCAATTCGTCTTGCATATCCAATCTTTATCTTGTTCTTGTATCGATATCCTTGGGCTTGGTGAAATAAAATGAAATATTCACTTTAAGCAGGGGTGTAGCGAGCAGGTTCGTGTAGGAGGGGCCCGTCGTTTTTGAGGGGGGGCGGCTACAATGTACAAAGCAAAAAAATGTGTTGCTGCTAGTTTTCAGGCCTAAAAGAAAGGAAAATTTTTGGTTTCCTTCTGGAAAACTAAAAACACTATTTTAGCTTATTTATTATTATTATTATTATTATTATTATTATTATTATTATTATTATTATTATTATTATTATTATTATCCGAGACCCGAGTTGACCGAGACAACCCGACCCGAGTTGACCTGACCCGACCCGACCCGTTTGAGAGCACTAAACGGGAGACTAAAGTAGGAGACATATTTTGGCGTTTGGACCCATAAGCAGAAATTTCCGAAATACGGGGACCCTAAGTGCCCCTACATGCAATAACTAGGAAGCGAATGACGTTACTTGTACACAACCGATTTGGCTGGGTTCCGGATATGTGTTACGGGAGATCAAGTTAGGAGACACATATTTTGGCGTTTGGGCCAATACGCAGAAATTTTCGAAATACGGGGCCCCAAAGTGCCCCTACGTGCATTAACTAGGAAGCGAATGGCGTTACTTGTACACAACCGATTTGGCTGGGGTCCAGATATGTGTTACGGGAGACCAAAGTAGGAAACATGTTGTTTTGCATTTGGGCCAATACGCAGAAATTTCCGAAATACGGGGCCCCAAAGTTCCCCTACATGCTATAAATTGGAAGCTAATGACGTTACTTATACACAACCGATGTGGCTAGGGACCGGATATGTGTTAGGGGAGACCAAAGTAGGATACACGTATTTTGCTGTTTGGGTCCATACGCGGAAATTTCCGAAATACGGTGCCCTAAAGTGCCCCTTCATGCATTAACTAGGAAGCTAATGACGTTACTTGTACACAACCGATTTGGCTGGAGTACGGATATGTGTTACGGGAGACCAAAGTAGGAACCCCCACATGCTCTGTTACTTGTACACAACTGAATATGCTAGGGTCCGGATATATGTTACGGGAGACCAAAGTAGGAAGCATGTATTTTGGCGTTTGGGCCCATATGCAGAAATTTCCGAAATACAGGGCCCCAAAGTTGCCCTTCATGCTATAATTAGGAACTGAATGACGTTACTATTAGGGAATGTTGGCTTGGTTTGGAATAAGATGTTAATACATATGCAAAAATATGTGACTTGTGTTTGTTGTTAGGTCCCACAAAAAGGAATGTCGAAAATACATGGTCCCATATTGCTATATTTTCAATAAGGCCATGAAGTTGGCATATGTGATACCCATGCAATTCTGAACAAATGTTAAGCGCGCACGAGCCGTCGATGGTGGATCTGCTGACCACGACGGTGTCAACGGAGCAAAAGAATGTTTATGATTTTCGCCTCTATTTCTATGGCTAGGATGTGTGGAAACTGGGCGGAACACTTTTGTGCAAGAGAGTGAACATTAATATTTAATCGAAATGAAAATGAAATGAAATCTTTGAGTTTACGTCCCATGGTTATGCCGGTTAGGCTAAAGCAGACGGTGATGATGAGTAATGAATTAAATGGTGAAATGAAGAAAGTGGGAGGAAAGGAGAGAACCCCGAGAAAACACACGCACACGGTGTTTGTCCACAACAAAGTGCACCTGGCGGGGGCTGGGATCGAACCCGGGACCGAAGCACCAGAGGTGAACGCTCTAACACTGAGCCACCGCGGCCCCCGAATATTTAAACGATACGACGTGTGTTGTCAGGAAACCGGACAGTGTGGCGGAAGTAAAGTTTGCCGGCCTGTCAGGTTCGGTCGAAAAAAAAAACTCATCTCTTCGACTTGGGCTTATAATAGCCATATTCGGACCACAGCCAAATCGGTTGTGTACAAGTAACATCATTCGCTTCCTAGTTATAGCATGTAGGAGCATTTTGGGGCCCCGAATTTCGGAAATTTCTGCGTATGGGCCCACGTCAAAATACGTGTTTCCTAATTTGGTTTCCCGTAACATATATCCGGACCCCAGGCAAATCGGTTGTGTACAAGTAACGTCATTCGCTTCCTAGTTATAGGATGTGGGGCATCTGGGGCCCCGTATTTCGGAAATTTCTGTCTATGGGCCCAAACGACAAAATACGTGTCTCCTAGTTGGTCTCCCGTAACATATATCCGGTTCCCAGCCAAATCGTTTGTGTACAAGTAACGCCATTCGCTTCTCAGTTATAGCATGTAGGGGCACTTTGGGCCCCGTATTTCGGAAATTTCTGCGTATGGGCTCAAATGGCAGAATACGTGTCTCCTACTTTGGTCTCCCGTAACATATATCTGGACCCCAGCCAAATCGGTTGTTTACAATTGAGACCGTTTCCTCGTAAGAAAAAGAAGCAACAAATACATCAAATGTGGGAGATAAAATTAGAATACCTAAACGTATGCCTAGCACACCTTGTGGTGTTTGGGTATTTGAAACAGTATGTACCTAAGTTACGTACCTAGAAGATGACAGATATGTGTCCCAAGTGACAACATAAAACAATTGACTGTTAGAGTGCGTAACTGAGCCAGGTGTATAAATGCTATTTTTGTGGTACATAGCTGCTAATATTAGTTAGGTGTGACAAGTGCCTAAATTGTAGATACCTGAAGTACATACTGAGGACATGAATATCATATGTGCCAAGTGTCGGGTACCTAAAAAGTAGCTGGGGCACCTCAATGGCACATGCGTAGCACATCTTGTGCTGTTAGGGAGGAGGCGATGATTATGAGACATGAACAAAATGGTGGAATGAAGAAAGTGGGGGAAACAGAAAACATCGAGAACACCCACGCACATGGTGTTTGTCTACCACAAAGCTCACTTGACACGAGCTGGAATCGAACCAAGGACCCCATACATCAAAAGTGAAAATTTTACCGCTGAGCCACGGCTTCCCCGACATTAGACACTTGTTCAACACAGGACGAAATGTGGTATAGCTAAATTTTGATCTACTCTGAAGCTTCAATATTTGTCAGCAATAAGATATACTGTATATATGTTATCATATTATATAGTGATGTATGACATCGAGATGAACATAATAACTTCCTCCAAGACAAATTATCATGCTTGTTTTCGAGAAGATGAAGAGGAACGACTTTAAAATGAAGTCTACAGTTCATAGCTTTTTATTTTTTTAATTTTCATGACTAGAATTTTTACTGTTAATTTATTTGCTGTAAAGATGATGAAAAATAAATTCTTTAGTTTAACGACCCTTAGTTACAGGCACACGCATATAAATTCTTGTTTGGAGGAGTTCAAGATTTGGTTTGGTCCAATACTACAATATACTATGTTTATGGCAGCATCGAGCGGGTGTTACGCTACAGCCGAATAAAAAAAGTGATAGGCCTAAATAATTTTTAAGTACTGACATCTATATTCTCACAGAAAATGATAAAATTAGATTATTTTCATCAGAAAAGAAACAGTACAGATGATGAATCTGGCCAAATCTTTACTCTATATCCAAAAAAAAAAAAAAAAAAAAAGAAATGAAATCTTACGTCCCACGGTTATGCCGGTAAGGCTAAAGGAGACGGTGATGATGAGTGATATGGTGGAATGTACAAAGTGGGAGAAAACGACAGAACCCCGAGAAAACCCACGCACACGGTGTTTGTCCACCACAAAGTTCACTTGGCGCGGGCTGGGATCGAACCCGGGACCCCAAGCACCAGAGGTGTACGCTCTACCACTGAGCCACCGCGGCCCCTACTCGATATCAAGTATTCCTCTGCTAAACAAGTATAGTTGGCAGTAGTGTACGCAGGAAATTATTTCGGGAGGGGCCCAAACTCAATATGAGGGTATTTTATATTAAAATTCCTAAAATTGCCCCTAAATTTAGGCTAAATTTACACAAAATTCGAAATTTCGGGGGGGGGGGGGTCCGGACCCCCAGGACCAACCCCCTGCGTACGTCTCTGATAGTTGGATTTAAGAAATGATACATATGTACGTCGAGTAATGAAGCTTTTGGGGTACGGACACATGGGTGCGCTCCCGCTAAGTTATGTATTTCACGATAAAGAAGACGGTTTACTAATGAAAATAATTGATTGTGAGAATTAAGATTCTTGCTTTCCAACCAGAAATCGAACCCAGGACCAGGGGCACCAAAGGTACACGCGCTAAGTGCTAGACCAGGTGGCAGAACTTTGCACTATATAAAGAAAATGTATAAACCTTTAAGTAGCAGATTATATGTATTGTTATATGATTTCTCGTAACCGCAATACACACACTACTTGCAATTTTTATGCAAACCTCATATTATTCGTAATGTTTTATTTTCAGTGTTGGAACAAACGTTAGTACATATGGTTATATAATAATCTTACCTTCATGCAACAGCAACATTTCAATTAGTAGTATTGCTAAGCAAAGGCGGTATTGGGAACTTTCATTTTCTCACGTTCTTTGGGGGAGGGGAGTTCAATGAAAGTTATGATACTTTTTAAAAACGCTAAGAGTTACTCTTCAAAAGTGGCTAAAGAAATAGACACGAAGAAAAATGCATTTTAAATAAAGTAATTGTAAACTTACATTTCAATGAAACTGTATGTACTCTGCTGTCCCCGGCTGTTTAATCTCTATGTAAAGAGAAAAGAGTAGTAATTCTTCTTTGGAAGTTCTAACTCCACTCTTGTGCAATAGAGAACAAACACAAGGAAGCTTTTGTATTTGTGGACTGCTGTATGTGAGACCCTCTAAGTGTCTGTTAGTTATCCTGCAAACTTCTGAAACTAGTTTTTATAAAACTCGAAGAAATGAACTTATATTATCATTAAGAGGTATTATTAATGACTCCCACTTGTTGCCTTCCCTCAGGAAAAAGCTAAAGAAATTTAAAAAATGAGTGCAATTTTATGTTCTTTTTGGCTGTTTCTCTTTTCTTTTTCTTTCTTTCTTTCTTTCTTTTTTTTTTTTTTTTTTTTTTTTTTTTTTTTTTTTTTTTTTTTGAAATAGGTAACCTTGGAAACAGATTTTTGCATGTTAACAAAACTTGCCTAAAATTATGAGAAACTCTAAACTAAAGTACAACTCTAATAAACGTCAGAATAGGAACAATTATTTTGTTGAATTATTTATACAGATGTATATATTAATTAAGTCATGTATTGTGTTGTGTAGGGACATGGAGGCTCAGTAGTAGAGAATTTATTTATGGTGTGTAGGTATTTCTGGTGTGTCACACGTTCGATCCCGGCCAAGTACGTTTGTGGTGAACAACATCGTATCAGTTGGTTTTCTCGGGATACTACCCTTTCCTCCTACATTCTCATTTCAAAAATTTGGCGCCTTCAATCACTTGCTTTGAGAAGTTAAACTGAAAGTTTTATATATATTGTGTATATAAGATATACAATTTGTGGATATAGATTTTCAATTAGATCACTTTTACTTTTCTTCGATGATAGAAACAATCGAAATTTTGTGAAAGTATAAAAGATCGAATTAGAACCTAAAATGAATTAACAAGTTTGAAGACCCAAACACAAGCATACTGAAAAAATATGAATAACTTTTTAATGTCTGTCCATCCATTTTTTTTATTACGTATGTGCAGAAGTATACAATTCACATCTTTCCACATTTAAAAACATCCAACGTAAGGTTGCAATTACGTCTGCGTGTAGAAACTATGTACTAATGGTATTTAAATTGTCAAATTGAGCAGAGTTTACTTACCAATAACACGCGTACAATACCCATACTTTAGTTTTCTTATGAGATATAAACCGGAAGAAACGTTTGTTGCAATTCCTCAAGAAAGCTATCCATTCTTAGCATCTTAACGTGCAAAAATGACTGTTCATAAGTATTAACATGGTTCCACTGTGAGAGAATAAACTATTTCTTTTACTTTACCATTTAATAGGTTATTAATGATAGAACCGACGGAACAAGTATTTTGGGGGTTGACCACAGTTTGGAAGTAATGTTGCTCTAATGATTATGCTTGAAAGTGCTATTTTTAATGAATTTTTTCACTCGTAATTCTCCATTACTTTTTTTCCTCTTGGGAACGTTAATTTATAGGTATACAATGCTTATAGTTTCAGATCGTTTTATAATGTACACTCATGTCCAAAATTATTGTCGCATGTCTATAACAGTCTTCTTGTAAGAATATAAGTTGATAATGATTTTGCAGAGTACTATTAATGCTGATACTATGTGTATAATCGAGAAATGTATATTTGTGGTAAATTTCATAGGATATGAATTATAAATACAAAAATTAGAATTAGTGAAACAAAATGTTTCTAAGTGGACAAGTAACTTTTATTTTCCTTTTATTGTTCGTATTTACTGCTCTTTTGACATGAAATTCGCCACATACATATCTTTGCCGATTGTAAACATACTAACATTGTAAGAAATACTGGGCGAATTCGTTATCAAATTATATTCCTACAGCAACATATTTATAGATATGCGACAATAATTTTGGACATGAGTGTACATATGAATATAACTATTACACAAAAGAGCTGGGGCCCTCCCCGGTGGTCTTACGAGTAGCATGTGCGCTCTTCATGCACGTGATCCTGGATTCAATTCCCGACTGATGGGAGAGTGATAAAATTTAATTTCACCATTATTCACTTTTAGTAATCATCCGACTACTTTACCCTAAAAGAAATAACCGTGGGGTATTAAATTAAAAGGAAAAGAAATAATTTCAAAACACAGCTGTGATTTTACCCTTCCCTGTCACTATAGTGAGAAAAAACTAATCCTATCACTTTTGTCCTAGAACACATTTACTAATAATAATTAGTTTATAGTATAGTTTATAATAGTTATAATTATAATTACTTTCAATTAATAATACATAACGGTTATTTTAGCTTTTCTGTAAATGGCCCTAGAAGAGAATCGTATTCATATATGTTAGGGGAGAAGAATTCCCCTCCTCCTCCCAAAGTTATAGAGCACCCTCGCGAATAATTGGCAAAATAGGTAAACTGGTTTGTTTGCGAACCTATGAGTTCGTAACCCGGGATCCACTAAAGAAATAAAATTGCAAACCAATAAAATTTCAAAACAAATACAAAGTAAATCTACAGAAAAGCTCTTACGAGTAATTGTGTGGCAAAGACAACATAGGTTCTAAAACTTCTAATTTTTAGCCGAGCGCTTCGCGTGTAAAGTTTATTAATGATGTGTGCATGTGTTCAGATTCTGGATTACGCCTTTAGCCTACCTGAAGACTGTTAGCAATTCTTTGAGTAGACTTTTATTAATTCTTTTCTTGTTTATAAAACAATAATAAACAAACTGTAACTGTAAAATGTCGTTGCTGAAAATACGGTATTAACTACTCTGCTTTTATCCTCTTGGGATTGGGGGGGGGGGGAGCAGAGTTTGATTTGCAGGACGAACCAATATGCATCAAATTACACGTTATGTTCTGAATCCTCTTCTCAAATTGTGAAAGGGACGCTAAACTGTAATTAACCAACCATTATTTTCTGAGTTGTAATATAAAATCATTCCACAATGTTTTCTTAAAAAAAAGAATAGATCATTTTTTTTAAATATATTTTGAAACGGCAAAAACCTTAACTTTTGCAGAACTATTTCGTTGCTTATATTATAATTACCCTGTATAATACCGATTTCCACGTGTTTAACTTGAATTAAAATTCTAATGCTGTTTTGTGTTACACTTTAAAGTCCCATCCTTTATAAAACGTGCTACGAAAGGACATTAAGTACCAGTTAGTTATACAGTAGCGAATGTGACACAGTGCATCGTAGAAAGTAGAAGTAATATAGAGTATCCGCAAGTTAAAGCAGGTCAAAATTCAGAAGACAATTACCGTCAGCCCAAAATAACATTATGCTAAAACAAATACTCCGTTTTATTTGACAACCTTCTCCCGTTGTTCAGACAAAAACATTAATCTCTGCTTTAGAACTTTGCTTTTTAGTTAAAAATTGTCATCTGTGGTTTTCGCGGACTTTATTTCAAACTAACTTACCAGCATTCAGATATCACTGCAGAGACCCAAACTAATAACAGTCAGACGGTGTTAGATTCGGCGTATACAGTTGATGCATTAAAACCTTAATCCAGCTCTCCCAACTTCTCACTGTTGTTGTGTTGTGAGCGTGGTATACGACATCCTTATTGTGGACCAGTTTCGGTTGTTTCAATTAAATTGCTAGATGTACCTTCGCTGGTTGACGACTGCACAAGACACAAAACGCCACACAACAGAAACAAAAACGTGCAACGAAGTATAAGAACTCATGTACCGAACCTGGTACATTATATAATCAGCCAGAGCAGGCCCGTAGCAAAAAAATTTAGGGGGGGGGGGCGGCTGAAGTTAGGGGGTGCCCGATCCAACCATATGATAGTTCATCACCATATTATAGTTCTTTTGCAAGCCTACTGTTAAAGTTTTAGGGGGACAGCAAAAGTTTAGGGTGTCCCGGCCCTCCTAGACCCCGCTGCATACAGGCATGAGCCAGAGATAACCAATAGTTTCTTTTTCAGTATGTTTAAAGGAATTTTCTTCCTGGCAGCATTACATGAAAGTGCTACTCGAGCAGCTGTAAGATCCTAGACACGATTTGGGACTAAGGGTGGAATAATAATAATAATAATAATAATAATAATAATAATAATAATAATAATAATAATAATAATAATAATAATAATAATAATAATAATAATAATATTAATAATATTATTAATAATAATAATAATAATAATAATCATTGTTTTTATTAAATTGAATAACTGATCCAACTCCTGTGTGTGAAAGGATATTTTATTTACTGTATTATTCTAAATGTTTCAAACACTCGTTATGCCAGTGTCAGGGTTCCCAACGAAACTGAAAATTCATGTGAACTCCCTCGTGGCTATGTCGATAGCATACATGTCTTTGGTGCGTGAGACCCAGGTTCGTTCCCGATGGAAATTCATGAACCGGATCCAACGTTACGTCTAGATACGTGTCTTGTATAGCTTCGCTGCTGGCAGGGATGTTAAACTCGATTCTAAATCCGAACGAAAATGTGTGATCTATCATGCGTAGTATTATGCACGAAAAATTCAACAGAGAAATTTCACCTAATTGATTTTAGATATTTTTATGCAATTGTGCTGTCTTATCTGTGTATGGACATTTAAATTTTAATTTCTCAGCAACATTACTGACATTTCAAACTGATTTCAACAAGTTAATGACAGGCTATGAGGAAGTTCGTTCGTAGTTTACATTATGATTTAGCAATACTGTTTCAAAACAACTGAATAATCAATATAGTTAACATTTTTATTTGCACTTAACATTACATAGCACAATCAGTGCCGAATTTACGTACAAGCTAAACAAGCTATAGCTTAGGGTCGCACTCGCTTGTGGGTCCCCAAAGATAAAGGAGAAAACTGGATTTATATTTCCAAATTTTAGAGAAAGAGTAAATAAGATAAAATCTACATATAGCAATAGTGATTCGTGTTGTGTAAGTCCTATGATGTAAGTAATAAGCCCCCGTTCTTAATTACAATCAACCAGTCACATTTGAGTAAAATTTAGATATCTACTGGTAGAATGACACATAAATGTTTAGCAAACATTTTAAATATTTATTACCCAAAATATTTATTATCAATTACTATGCAAATATTTTCAGTAAAGCGGAAAAAGTTTTATGACACAGAAAGATCTAGAAGCAAATAAAACCCTTCCTCGCAGTATAACAACAAGATTACACTAATAGCAATCTTATTCGTTTAAAATGGGTTTTTATTTTAATTTAATTAATAGTCATGAATCTTTAAAATCAGTTCTCGAGCTTAAAAATATATCTACAAAAGTACCAAAAAATTACAGTTAAATATGAATATTTTCTTATAATACAGAAATATAAAACAATACCTCTGGACCTTATTTCCCTTAACGAATGCACAACAATTAGAGTAATAACAATACATCGTCATCATCATCATAGGTATTCTGCCTTTATTGGCAGGTCAGTTGCCTCAGCTGAGAAGCTTCCATGCTCCACGGTCCTCCGCTAACCTCTTCGTCTTCACGTATGATCTTTCTGTTTTAATATCATCCATTAATTGTAGTCTCCTTCGCCCCTTCCCTCTCTTTCCCGCCACCATACCCTCTAGGACGTCCCTCATGATACAATCTCTTCTTAGGCAATGTCCCAACCAGTTTCTCTTCCTCTTCCTAATAATATCTAAAAGTGTTCTTTTCTCACCCACCATTTCTAACACTCTCATTCGTTTTCCGCTCTACACAACTAATTCTTTCCATTCTTCTCCACACCCACATTTCGAAGGCTTCCAGTCGATTTTCGTCACCTTTATGTAATGTCCACGTTTCCGCCCCATACAGTACAAAACTCCACGCGAAGCATTTTATGAGTGTTTTTCTCAACTCTTTATTGAAGGTCCCACAAAACAGACTTTTCTTCCTCCTAAAGGCTTCTTTCGCCATTCCTATCCTTGCTTTTATTTCACGTTCGCACTTCATGTTAGTACTAAGAATACTACCACTTGAATAAGATATCGAAAACTATTCACTTGTTCTATTTCCTCCCCTCCCACTTTTATATTTGGCACAGATCCCTTCGTTCCAATCTCCATGGCTTTTGTCTTTTAAACATTTATTTTCATCCTATATTCTTCAAAGCCCTTTCTCATTTTTTCTAACATTTTATTGATTTTCTTTTCAGATTCTGCTACAAGCGCCATATCGTCTGCAAATCTTATGCATCTAATCATTTTACCTCCTACCGAAATGCCATCATCATCATGTAGGCTCTTTTTCACTATCTCTTCTAGATAGACATTAAATAGTGTTGGCGAGAGGCAGCATCCTTGTCGAACTCCCCTTCCACTTGCACTCTCTTCCGTCAGTTCTTCCCC
This sequence comes from Thermobia domestica, assembly GCF_964235325.1. Classification (NCBI taxonomy): domain Eukaryota; kingdom Metazoa; phylum Arthropoda; class Insecta; order Zygentoma; family Lepismatidae; genus Thermobia; species Thermobia domestica. The sequence goes on from NC_137454.1 coordinate 378,592,017, forward strand.
TATCCTAACACTTACTTGTTGGATCATGTATAAGCATTATAACAATACAAATAAAACATTAAAACAAAATAAAAGGTAAATTAGCTCCATAAACAAACTTACAATGGATTCTGATGATATTTATTGTAATTGCAAACATCATATAAATAAAGCTATACAGTGTAGATTACCAAAACCATTTGAAACAATTTAACATATATACAACATAAAATTAGATACAGTTAGTTCGTCCTACTGAATTTGTTCCCAATTCCTCCACCACATACTTTGTATTTTGCTTCTCTCTCTTAAAGCAGCTGTACCCAATTTCCTTTGGCTAGTTTGCTATACTTGGTTTTTGGCTGACCCCCTGCGACATTAGATACAGGTTTGAATTCTGAAATCTTCAATAATAATAATAATAATAATAATAATAATAATAATAATAATAATAATAACCTACTCTCATGAGGACATTTGTTTGCGGCAGGATTTCTGCATACCTTTCTAGTGTATTATTATTATTATTATTATTATTATTATTATTATTGGGACCCTATGGCTCAGTGGTACAGCGTTCAAATGTGGTTCTTTGGGTTCCTGGTTGTATCCCTGCTCACGTCAAGTGAACTTTGTGGTGGACAAATATCTGTGCGTGGGCTTTCTTGATCTTCTCCCGTTTCCTCCCACTTTATTCATTCTACCATTTCATTCATTTGTCATTACCGTCTCCTTTAGCCTAGCTGGCATAGGACGTAAAACTGAAAACTTTAGTTACATTATTATTATTATAATTATTATTATTACCAAATTTAGTCTTTATGAATCCACATTTCTTACTGGATAGTTATTTGGGGTTTGTACGATATTTGTGTGAACGTCTCTTTGCTACAACATACATATTATTTGTAAAATAAATAACCATAAGAGATATTGTAATTTAGTACACATTCTGGTTCCTTGTAAATCCGTTTGAATTGTTTAAATGGCACTTTTAATTTTTTGTACTTTCAAAGACGCTGACAACCTTTTTGACAATTAAAAAACAAATGTATTTTTTTTTTTAAAAAAAAACAAGATTACTAATAGAACTTCAAGTGGCCAAAGCAGTATATATATATTTTAAGATTATATACTGGTTTGGTCAGTTCGAGTTTTATTAGTAATCTTCAAAAACAACTTAAGAAATGAATAGTTGCTAGAAATGTCAAAAGAGAGCAGAGCAGTATTTAGGATTTATTTTCGGCATTGTTGATAACAATACGAAAATCCATGTGCGTGAACCTGACAGAACTCATTTTCGGAAATTGAAAATAAACCATGTAGATCATTTGTTCACGATTGTTCACACAAAATTTTCGTTTATTCACGTTTTATAAACAATTTATACGAAAAATAAATTGGGCGGTGCCAACTTCACGCAACTGAAAAATATCGGAAATCGAAAATAAACCATACAGATCGTTTGTTCATCGTTTGTTCTTGATTATTCATGTAAAATTTTCGTTTCTTCACGTTTCATAAATAATTTATACGAAAAACAAAATGGACGGTGCCAACTTCACGCAGCAGAACTCATTTTCAGAAATCTGAAATAAACCACGCAGATCAATTGTTCACCGTTTGTTCACGATTGTTCACACTAAATTTTCGTTTTTTCACGATTTATAAAAAATTTGCACGAAAAACACAATGAGCGGTGCCAACATCAAGTAACTGAAAAATATTGAAAATCAAAAGTAAACAATGTAGGCCGTTTGTTCATAGTTTGTTCACGATTGTTCACGTAAAATTTTCGTTTGTTCAGGTTTCATAAAGAATTTATACGAAAAACAAAATGGGCGGGTCAACTTCACGCACCAGAACCCATTTTCAGAACCCTGAAATAAACCATGCAGATCGTTTGCTCATCGTTTGTTCAGGATTGTTCACACAACATTTTCGTTTGTTCACGATTTATAAACAATTTATACAAAAAAACAAAATGGGCGGTGCCAACTTGACGCAGCAGAACCCATTTTCAGAAATCTAAGATAAACTATGGAAATCGTTTGTTCATCGTTTGTTCACGATTGTTCACACAAAATTTTTGTTTGTTCACGATTTATAAACAATTTATACGAAAAACAAGATGGGCGGTGCCAACTTCACGTAGCTCAGAAATATCGGAAATAAAAAATAAACCATGCAGATCGTTTGCTCATCGTTTGTTCACGATTGTTCACACAACATTTTCGTTTGTTCACGATTTATAAACAATTTATACAAAAAAAAATGGGCGGTGCCAACTTCATGCACCAGAACCCATTTTCAGAAACCTGAAATAAACCATACAGATCGTTTGCTCATCGTTTGTTCACGATTGTTCACACAACATTTTCGTTTGTTCACGATTTATAAACAATTTGTACAAAAAACAAAGTGGGCGGTGCCAACTTGACGCAGGAGAACCCATTTTCAGAAATCTGAGATAAACTATGGAAATCGTTTGCTCATCGTTTGTTCATGATTGTTCACACAACATTTTCGTTTGTTCACGATTTATAAACAATTTATACAAAAAAATGGGCGGTGCCAACTTGACGCAGCAGAATCCATTTTCAGAAATCTGAAATAAACCATACAAATCGTTTCTTCATCGTTTGTTCACGATTGTTCACCCAAAGTGTTCGTTTTTTCACGATTTATAAACAATTTATACGAAAAACAAAATGGGCGATGCCAACTTCACGCAGCTCAAAAATATCGGAAATAAAAATAAACAATTCAGATCATTTGTTTATTCTTTGTTCACGATTGTTCACACAAAAGTTTCGTTTGTTCACGATTTTCAAACAATTTACACGAATTCAAAATGGGCGGTGCCAACTTCACGTGCCTCAAAAATATCGGAAGTCAAAAATAAATAATGCTGATTGTTTGTTCACGATTGTTCACACAAAAGTTTTGTTTGTTCACGTTTCGTAAAGATTTTATACGAAATACAAAATGGGCGGTGCCAACTTCACGTAACTAAAATATATCGGAAATCAAACATAAACAATACAGATCGTTTGTTCATCGTTTCTTCACGATTGTAGACACAAAATTTTCGTTAGTTCACGATTTATAAGTAATTTGTACGAAAAACAAAATGGGTGGTGCCAACGTCACGTAGCTCAAAAATATCGGAAATAAAAAATAAACAATACTGATCGTTTGTTCACGATTGTTCACACAAAATTTTCGTTTGTTCACGATTTATAAACAATTTACACGAAATCAAAATGGGCAGTGCTAACTTTACGTAACTGAAAAATATTGGAAATCAAAAATAAACAATGTAGATTTATTGTTCATCGTTTGTTGACGATTCTTCACACAAAATTTTCGTTTGTTCGCGATTTATAAACAATTTACACGAAAAACAAAGTGGGCGGTGCCAAGTTCACGTAACTGAAAAATATCGGAAATCAAAAATAAACAATGTAGATCGTTTGTTCATCGTTTGTTCACGATCGTTCACGTAAAATTTTCGTTTGTCCATGTTTCATATAGAATTTATACGAAAAACAAAATGGGCGGTGCCATCTTTACGTAACTGCAAAATATTGAAATCAAAAATAAACAATGTAGATCGTTTGTTCATCATTAGTTCACGATTGTTCACACCAAATTTTTGTTTGTTCACGATTTTTTTATCAATTTATACAAAAAACAAAATGGGCGGTGCCAACTTCACGTGCCTGAAAAATATCGGGAATCTGAAATAAACAATGCAGATTGTTTGTTCAGGATTGTTCACACAACATTTTCGTTTGTTCACGATTTATAAATAATTTAAAGGGAAAAAATGGGCGGTGCCAATTTCACGTAAGTGAAAGATATCGGAAATCAAAAATAAACAATGTAGATCGTTTGTTCATCGTTTGTTCACGATTATTCACGTGAAATTTTCGTTTGTTCATGTTTTATAAAGAATTTATACGAAAAATAAAATGGGTGGTGCCAACTTTACTTAACTGAAAAGTATCTGAATTAAAAATAAACAATGCAGATAGTTTGTTCACGATTGTTAACGCAAAGGTTTCGTTTGTTCACGATTTATAAACAATTTATACAAAAAACAAAATGGGCGGTTCCAATTTCACGTAACTCGAAAATATCGGAAATTAAAAATAAACGATGCAGATCGTTAGTTCACGATTGTTCACACAAAATTTTCATTTGTTCACGTTTTATAGACAATTTATACGAAAAAAACAAAACTGTCCTGTGCGTGAACCTGACATCCCATTTTCGGAAAACGAAATGAAAATATGTGGATCGTTTGCTCATAATTGTTCACATAACGGGAAGCTAAACAAAAATTATTTTAAAAAGAGAATGGACTGTGCTACCTGAGGGAACTCGAAATTGAAAAGTAAGCTATGCAGATCGTTTGCTGAGATAATTTTTTTGTTTTTGTTGCCAAGGAGAATTTAAAATTGTTTTATAGATACCCTCAGAGGAGTTGTTATATTCCGGTTTTGACTGTGAAATTTGTAGCACTCATATATGTAGCATAAGACATTAGGTTTAATTTAGAAAAAAAAAGAATGTGTTAAGGGCATATACAGACGAATCTTCTTTAATGGAAATAAAAAACTTTGTCAAGCTCTTGTCAATTCTATTTTTTTTTCTACGATTTAGGTTTTCTCGTGAATTCTATTTTGAATAAATATAAATAACAAACACTATGTCGGAAAAATCAGATGCGTTTGTTAACGACAAAGATTTTTTCTTCCTAGTTAACGTCAATAAATAACTTAACCATTGTTGGCATTATTATTATTATTATTATTATTATTATTATTATTATTATTATTATTATTATTAAAATATTATTATTATTATTATTATTATTATTATTATTATTGTTGTAATAGAGATAGTAGTAGAGTAGTAGTAGTTATTGTCGTTATTGACTGGTGAAAGCAATAACAGGATTACTTGAGATTACATTACAAATAAATAAATTACTAAAGCATAAAACAAGTAAAAGCAACTGCGGGGCATGGCAAAGCTTTTTTGGAAAAATTAAAAGTTCAAAATTACATGAAAACTATAACATTACAGGAAAACGGAATTCAAATTTGGAACCGCCGATGACAATACATGTAGAAACAATTGAAAAATATACAACAGAAAAATTGAAGGAAAATATTGCCCACTGCAGATTCCTAGATTCTTTGCAGTGCCGGTCTGGAGCAATCACGAGCCCTCGGCTAAAGTTGGTTGTGGGACCCCTGATCGACAAACTTTTCACAGCTTATCTTCGGTACTTACAACAATGATTAAAGGTTTGTTTATGATAAAAACAGTTTCCGAAGTATTTTAAATCTATCTAAGTTACAATAAATGACAAGGTAAAACATACTTAAGCAATATAACGTAGATATAAATTATAATATAGGTTTCGGCGTCAGTTCAGCATTGTACTATATGATGTAATGAGGCTATAAGTGAAATAAAGAGAAATGGGTTGGTATGGCAAAATTATGCGAAACCCGTCTAGTTATAAACATTTTTTCATTCTATGAGAACTAATGAAAAATATTTAACGTGTATTATAACATTTATATGACCACATAACCGTAAAAAGACGAAAATATTGGTATGCACTAACAAATTGAAGCTTATTCTAGATTTATATTAATACAAACAGGCAAATTATTGATTACTACTAATAAATGATTACAATATCATAAAGCACATAATTGTAAAATTGGAAATGACTCAGACACACACAGGAATTAAAAAGTATCAGGAAAATATCAATACATTAATTTTCTTTTCAAAACTTCGCTTGTCACCGCAATTTCATCAATGGCTTTATTTTTGTCCAAATTTACAGGTATAAACAAGTCTCTCTCAATATTCATCAACATTAAAGAAGATAGTAAGTTCTCGCTTAAAGAATATATGAGTCTATTTTTTACAATTTTCAATTTGGAAAAAACTCGTTCTCAAGTCACCTGAGTAGAATGGTCATTATATAATTAAACACAGTATATAAATTACTAAATAATCCAGACTGTGATGATAGTTCATAGAGAATGGGAAATGCACATGAGAGACATCTGAAACATTTCCTTTTAGTACCACATTGAGTTTCAGACTTTTTCTTTTTATCTTCAGATTCTTCTTCAGATGTCACACTTTCATCTGAATCACCATCACTATTATTACTTGTAATTCTCACAAATTTACACACTTCTTTCTCTTCTGGTTCTTCAGACTTGTCACTAAAATCTACACTCAAATTACGATACTGGCTTGCAAACTGTTTCAGTTCTAACAACAACTCACTTCTATTCATGTTTGCTAATTGAGAAACAGTTTGCAAGCAATCATCTGGAAAATCTTCTACCTCCATTGCAACTATATCCTCGTACCTTTTTGAGTCTAACCAGGAACAATCAAGCAGTAGAGTCTTGTTGGGTACAAACCGTTCTTCTATACTTTTACTCGTATAATCGAGAACGTTAAAGTATAGTGCTTTGTGTTTCTGGTCATGTGACAAATTTCTAGCCTCGTCAGAAACTTCTTCACAAGGCATTTTCTTCACCTTGGGAATTCTTTTTTCTGGAAAATCACTTTCTATATCAATTTCCCCCATTCCTAAAATAAGCTTTGACGTCTTTAACCAGGGATTTACATTTGTCATGCTATCTTCTAAAATTTTTGTCACTTCTTTATCTTCTAATTTCGTCTAATAAATCATCTACCGACTGCCATAGTCTAAAAACTTGCTTTGGAGAAAGCTGGTCACAGGAGAAGTAACTGAAAACATGTCTAGCATGACTACAGCTAGAAACAAATTTTCGAATTTGCACCACTGTCCTAGAAGGGAACGCACTGAAAATTTTGTTTTGCAATCGAAATTGCCTGTTCACATATCTAACAATACTGGCAAAAATGTAACGAATTTAGAATAATCAACCTTATCATAATGTAAATCTATTATGGATGATAGAGCTTTGTGTTTGCTCCACCACCTTGTAGTACCTATTTTTTTTTTAATCGATGTAGCTTTGCCCACCCAGAATGATGTTTCTTTCTAAATTTCTCCGACACGATCATTCTCTTGTATGAATTGCTTAAAAAGCAAGCGGGTTCTTCCACAAGCCCGAATAAATGTTCTGCTTGGAGGCACTTTACAGTAGAATCTGTACGAGGGTGACAAGCTAACGCTGACCTCACCCCACTGTAAACATCCAATAATAGACTAAGCTATACCACTTCAATCTTGTTTCTAGTGATTAAATGACTGTTTTAAGGAAGTTATACATTCAGAGAATACACATAGGAAAATATCTTGGAATTAAAAAAAAATGTTTAGTAAACTATTTCACTCGTTTTTGTCGGGAATTAATACAATGTTAATGTTAGAGAATTTTAGGAAAACCTGTAAAAAATACGAAAAGAAAGGAACAATAAATCTATGAAAACTGTCACAAAGGAAAGTGCGGCAACTATAAAGTCCGAAGGGAAATAGTTTAACAGATAAATAGTTTTCGGTACTGTATCTAGGTAATGTTATTAGAGAAGATACCTTATGAACTATGAACTGAAAATTAAAGTTAGATAGGAAAAAATGTCATTATATCCAACTTACTTTTTTAATATTTTGGGGACCCTACAAGAGTGGCGTCTTAAGCTATAGCTTGTTATGTGTAAATCTGGTACTGGTTGTTTTTTAACCGATTTTCAAGCATTACATTAAACTATGTTGTTGTGTTTTAAAATTATCAGTAGTTAATTCTGTTTTTTGTATTCTAAACATCTGATAATTAAGTTATTTTTTAAGTTTTAAATATTTATTTTCCTATGCGTCCGGGCCCTCCCAAAAGCTCTCGGGCCCTCGGCGATCGCCGAGCAGCCGACCTAGCCAGACCGGCACTGATTCTTTGTTTAAGAATTCGTTAGCATTCTAATTGCACTGTAAGGTAAATTCTCATTGAATTTCGGAGTGGATAAGGGGAGCTATATTCGAAATGATAATAATAACAATAATGAAAATATACGAATATCCCCTCTAAAATATTTTGATTTGAGTTAAGCAACTTTTTCAGCACCGAAGCTATATGAGATTTGAACCTACGGCTTTAAATGAGATCCGAAACACGTGAACTACCGCCGGAAATCGATCACGGGTTTCCCATGACAAAGATGTGTACGTTTACCGTTTAGTCATGAGGGAACTCCTCAGTAAGAAAAAAAAAAGAAAAAGTTAACAAGATTACATTTAAATGTTATTGACGATTCAACATAATACACATTGACTTTCTCTGCAACTTCTCGTGGCTAATCGATTAGTTTAATGCGCCTTTGGCGTGCGAAACACGGATTCGATTGCTGGAGGGAGTTCATGTGGTTCGGATTCCACGTTAAGCTGTAGGTCCAAGTCTCATATAGCCTCGTTGCTGAAAGGGATGCTAAACCAAAAATTCAGATCAGACTTTCTCATAATTCTTAACCCTAGTAATGATATCTATGATAAAGCTACAAACAAGAATTTTGGGAATGATCCAAAAAGAAATGGATCAAAAGATTGCGATCTTGTCCACTAGCTAGTTTTTGGAGCAGGGACCACAAAATTTTTGAACGTTCCGTAAATCGAGTTTTTGTACCTTTTACGGAATAAGCACATCATACTAAGTTAAGTGATAGTTTGAGTTTGGCTACACTATATGTAATTCTCCAGATATAAGGTGTACAAGAATATTTTTGGTTGTAATATATTGGATCTTTTGATCCAATAATAAGGTTGAAATATCACAATAATCAGAGTTACGTTAAAGAAATAATCTGTTTGTACATGTACGTACATATCTGAATGTACTGTATATATGAGATATATTTAGCATGTCAATGTTGATGATCGTTTGTTGACAAATGTTGACATAACATTTTCATTTGTTAAAATTTTCTAAACATTTTATATCAAAAACAATATGGTAAGTGCTAATTTAAATCAACTTGATAATTTTCGCAAATAAGTAATACAATGTCTATTCGGGAAGTAATGTCACTAAGTCTACAAGTATTAAACAAAAAAAAAATATTTACAAAATAATAAGAATAATACTTATACATCAAAAATCTTGACAATATTGTCCTCCTACTTCGATACATTTTTGCCAGGATTTAAAATCTGCGAAGGCTTCCTAGAAAGCCTGTTCAGACAGTGTGTTTAAAAGCATTTCACAAGCTGTTTACCCGTCTTCAATTCCTATGTAATGATGTCCTTTCAGATAAATTTAAAACGAGGAAACAGAAAGAAGTCTGCGGGAGCTAAGTCGGTACTGTAGGGTAGGTGGGGCAGCGTTGCCACATTATATTTGGCCAGCTACCTAGTCACTACGAAGGCAATATGGGCTGCCGCGTTGTCATGATGAAGTTTCCAATCACCGCTAATATCTGATCTGACACGCTCAATCCTTCCTATCAATCTCTTGACGAGTCCTAAGTAAAATTTACACTTAAAGGTTGTCCTGAGAGGTACAGATTCACTGTGGACGATCCCTGTGATGTCAAAAATCACAATTACCATGGTCTTCATCTTAAATTTGGTCGTTCGAGCCCTCTTGGAACGAGGAGCGATGAGGTGTGCCATTCAGCAGTTTGCCTCTTTGACTGGAGTTGTATTGGAACATTCCTGTTTCACGAGTCGTGATAGAATTGTCCAAAGAGCGAGGATCATCTTCACACATTTCCAAGAGGTCTTGACAAATTTCCACTCGGCAAGTTTTTTAATCGTCGGTCAGAATTCTTAAGCTTTGTGTACACTTTTCTCATGTGCAATCTCACGGAAGATAGTTTTTGAAATATTTAACATGTCGGCCTTTAAGCAAATAAAACGAACGACGGTCTCTATAAAGTTCTTTCACATGAGTCACATTTTCGTTCTTTGAGGAAGTTGACTGACGTCCAGCGCGGGCTTCATCGATAACTTCTTCACGGTCTTCCAGAAACGTCTTATGCCATCTGTAGAATTGCGTTTAGATAAATACTCATCCACGATGGTCTATTAAACCACTGGAAATGTGTCCGCTGTAGACTTGCCGAGTTTCACACAAAACTTGATCGCGTATCTTTATTCCAGCGAGAAAAAGGAGTAAAAGTGGATATGAAAAGGTAGAGGACGCTTGACGCTGTCCCCCGTGCCTATCTTTGCCCATTGATTTTTTTTTTAGAGTGGCGGGACGCCATAGATATTACTTGAAAGCAGGGGAACGAGGTCTTCACCTCTGAGACAACTGAGTAAGCACTCGCTAGATAGTTGACTTACGCCATAATCGATTCCAGTGAATAGAGCGCTGCGACGTACTGTACAATCGCTTCGCAATAGCATGTATGACATTCTTTCCCAGACAGATTTGCAAACCATTAGGATCGTTTGTTCATAGTTTGTTTATGATTATTGACATAAAACTTTCTGTTGTTTATATTTTGTAAAGAGTTTATATAAAAGTCAAATTGGGCAATGCCTACTTCACGTAACTGGATTTTTTTCTAAATCGGAAATAAATAGTACAGATCGTTTGTTCACGATTTTTCACATAAAATTTTCGTTTGATCAGTATTTACAGTCTATACCAAGAACAGCTTGGTGTTGCCACTTGCACACAGCAAAACCCATTAAAATAAACCATATAGATAGTTTGTTCAGCTTCTTCACTATTGTTCACATAAAATTAATTTCTCTTTCTTTCATTATTTGTAAACAAAATGGTCGCTATCATTTTCAAGGACCCCGAAGAGTTTAGAAAATTAAATGTAAACCAAACCGATTGTTTGTTCATAATTTGCTGGCAGTTCTTAACATAAATGTTTTGTTTGCTAGTTGTTTGTAGAGAAGTTTTCTATAATCGAAAATTATGCTGAGCACTTTTCTTACCGTACTTTAACAATTAAGTCCTATATTATTGAATGCTTCTGATTCTCAAAACGATCAGCAAATCTTGTAAATTGGCCATACAGCAGACCGTACTATAGGCCTACTACTAGACATCACCAAATACCTAACCTAGGAATTTCTAGACCTGTCTCAATCAAGGTAGCACCTAACATCGTAAGAGATTAAATTCACATTTCAAAAGGAATCCATCTTAGTTGTACACTTCTGTTCACAAAAACCTAAACTGCCTTCCAGAGTTAATTACAAAGAGTTGAACCTAGATCCTTACGTCCCTCGGATCTCCTTATAAGGGAAATCTATTTTCCCTTCATTTTGCTACAGAGCAATGTGCGTATTCTCTTATAGAAATACACCATCTGGACATTGCCTTCAATTAAATATTCACGACCGTTTGAAGTGAATTTTGAAAAAAAAAATCTTTGGTGTACCTGGGTTGTTATAATTTAATTTCAAATCAGAAACAAATCCCAAGGGTAGAATCAGAGTTCGAATATTTTCATTGAATTTATTCTTGTCGTGAGAAGAATAAGTATTTCAGCTAACCTTCTATATGCTTTCTATATTGCTTTCTGTTGAAGGGTATACATGAGAGAGATTGAGTTGAGTTGATTTTGAGTTTAACGTCCCTTTCAGCAGCGAGGCTATGAGACTCGACCTACTGATTAACGTGGAATTCCAACCACACGAGCTCCTGCCCGGAATCCAAACCGGGTCCCGCACGCTAACCGCTTAGCCACGAAGGAGCTCATGAGATAGATTATAACTTCGTACATGCTCGTACTTAACTCAAGTTACATTTAATAATTCTTAATAGTTTTTGATTACATTGTGAAGAATTTCCTAGACGAAACATTCTTTCAAGCGACTGACTAATATGCCAGTTAAATATGTAATTTATACTTAAGTATCTTATTTGTCCTCGTAATACCAAGTTGACACTTTTTCTCAAAATCTACGTTATTATTATTATTATTATTATTATTATTGTTTGTTTGTTTGTGTGCTCTTTATATTTTCCTTGACATCTTAATAGTTTACCAATTTCTATTTTAAATTATTTTCAATTCTTACTCATTATTAGAGCAACCCAAAAGCATAAAGAGAATACAGCATACAGCAATTTACACATATGGTTGGTATCCTCGTCGCCATAAGTGCCTTTACATCGCAGTGACGGGTATGTGACCGCGCAGTACTCCAAGGAAGGGATGGTTGTATAAGAATTTTTTATTAATTTTGAAGAGTTTTTATTTTGACTAGAGAATTGACATAGGTATAGGGAGTAAAGACAGATTTGAAGCACCAGTGCACGAAAAGATTCGTATTCTCAGTTTTTCTATTTATTGTTTTATATGTTAAGTTAAACACCACAATATGTATCACTGATATCACAGATCGTATTATTTTGTAAAATCGTGTCTGTAACCTATTGTCAAAACTTTCATCTCAAGACATGATGTAGAGAAAAGAGAAAGAGATAAGACATCTGTAATATAGAGGAGAGTTACCAAAGAGTACGCACGCCCTAAGAGGGCGCAGCGCCAATTACTCTGAAGTGGTAACACACAGAATTATTATTGCTACGCTATTTGATGCGTCTTTGTGTGAGTGTTGATACGAAGAAAACAGAAATTAACGTATAGCTCCAAACAGAAAATACAGATAAAAATAACTTTTTTGAATTCTTGATGTAATATTTTAGTACTCTTAGTAAAGAAATTTTTCTGATATAATAGCTAACTACAGTACCTTTGTTGCATGGTAGAAAACATGAATGTAGATACAATTGTTTACCATGGCTTACTTTCGGGGTCTTGCATTTGCAGCCACCGGGATGAATTTCACTCGAATTGACTGCTGTTTCCCAAAGAGTGCGCGTTAGTGAGTTACCAAAGAGCGCGCGCGTACTCCTTGAGATAATTTCATTAAGAGTGTGTGTAGGTAGCGGCATTCATCATACAGACTATATGGTTATTTTCTGTAGTTAGTTAGTTTAAAAAAAGCGGAGTGTAACAGAATATTTGAATGGATTGTAAAATTATTTGCAATTGTTTGTCTTTGATTCAAGCACCAACATTAAATCTTCTATAAGAAGTATTTTCAATTTACAGTATTTCTAGCCCAATGTGTCAGGAATTGTACGAAGAAGACAATTGACGAGGACTAGATTCAGTGCATTAATTGTGAACGATGGTGACATGTTCAGTGTTCGTCTTACGAATGGGATTTGGGTTTCAAGTATGATAGGTGTTGAGTGCGCCCTCTTAGGGACCACGAAGCGCACTCTTTGGGACAGTGGTTCTTAAGAGTACGCATTTGGGTTTTTTCACTTTTTAACGTATATCTCCGTATCTACATTTAGTAGTAAAGTTTTCCATTTCTTACAATGTAGCTTAACCTTCAATTAAAATTATATTCAATTTATATAATTTTTGCTTCATTATTTTTGGAGCTATTTCAAGATGAATATTAAGTGCGTACTCTTTGGTAACCTTCCTTTATGTATATGTGACTCAATAAGTAATTGTAGAAATTAGTTAAAGGACACGTAAGAGAGCGAAAAGGAGGTCTAGAAGTCTGAACTTTTTAGAAACGTCCTAGATAGGTGAAAATATAGTTAAAAATTGCAAAAGGTATCATGTAATTTATCTTTCTTTTCTTATATTCTAGTATACTTTTTCTTTCACATCCAAACATCTCTATTCAGAATTACGAGATAAAGGTGAAGAGAGAAACATTTCCATCTCAAGAATTATATATATATATATATATATATATATATATATATAAAACTCTTTCGACTTAGGCTAGATTCGAACTCGTAACCCTTGAATCCATGAGTCTGCGCTCTACCGATTTTTTTTCTTTTTTTATTTTTAATTAAATACTTTGTTGTACTGTTATCGATCGATTACATCAGAATCAATAAACAAACAAAAGTTGTACTCTTAGCAGCCAATTACATCAGAAAGCATAAACAAACATACAATGGACATATTAATAAATTGCTGCAAGAAAATTAGCAAACTTTTGTTTACGAATTGGAAATGCAATAGTGTGCACGCGTAACAAAAGTTGGTGGATGTACAAAGTCATATTACCATTAAAATCATTACATAAAAGAATATCTATAGTGTGGGACGTGATCCACAGAATTGCATTATGTTTAGTACAGGGATAAAAGTGATAATCAGGAAATAACATTAGTGACGGACAAGTGATAGTAGAAGGAGTTGTTCGGGATATACGGACAATAATTTTTTGATAGTGAGACCAAATTGTAACGTTCTTTGAACAACTATCGAGCCGGTGTTGTAAAGTATCGAGAGCATGACAGGTGCCGCAGAACGAGAGGCTGCGGATACCCAATTCATAGAGTCTCCCGTTTGTAGGGTATATATTATGAACAACACTGTACCACAGAGATTGCAGGGCAGGGGACAATATCGGTGCATTAATGTTCGCCCAGATTTGCGTCCAGTTTTTCATTGGGTAATGTTCTGCTATACGGGGAACAGAAACTGTGATAGAGTGAAATTGATTATATAATTGCTTTACGGAAAGGTCTTCAAGGTGACTCCGTGCGATAAGCGAGTAGCTAATATCAATAAATACGTCCTTTACTAGCCCATGGTTGTGTATGCAGGGGAGCTTGTAGCTCAATATGACGTAATGTTACACACAAAGCCTTGCTGGAAAGGGAGTCGGAATATAAACATAATGTTTGACACACGCGATTCAGTAGCAGCGAGTAGCTCTGGAGTTGAATATTTTTAAGACCGAGGCCGCCAACACCTTTTGATAAACACACAGTATCATGACTTACTCTGAGGCAGTGATTATGCCACAGCAGTTGACCTGTGTGTTTTCGTATCACACTGAGGTATTTCTTCGGCAAGGAAAATAATTGTGTCAAAAACCAAAGACGACTAAAAATAAAAACATTTAACAGGTAAACTCGGCCTGCAAGACTTACATGCCGGGCTTTACTTTGGTGAATGAGTGCAACCAAAGTACATGTTGTGGTATGAAAATTGTATTCTATAGTGTCTGCTATGCGACGTTGCCAAGTTATACCTAAGATTTTGATGCGATCAGTACAAGAAATCGTAGAAAAATACACGTGTTGGTCAGCCGGATTTATACACATCAGGCGTGACTTTTGTTTATTCAGAACAGCACCTGAAATGCGCTCATAGTTAGATATGAGATTTTCAACACGTGACAATTCTTGTGGACTGTTAAGAAAACAATGTATATCATCGACGAATGCTTGTAATTTTAAGGTTGTTGCACCAATCTGTATACCTTGAATGTGTTGTTCCAGTTTTAAAAGAAAGGGCACAAGAACCAAGCTATACAGAATGGAAGACAGGGGGCAGCCTTGTGCAATGCCTCGACGTACATTGATGGGGTTTGTAAGTGCACCTTTAACTTTTAATTTTACATATCGTTGAGTATAAAGAAATGTAATCAAATTAAGAAAACTGTCTCCGAAACCATATTTTGCAAGTACTGTAAACATATAATCATGTGACAACCTATCAAATGCCTTATGGAAATCAAGAGCTAATATAGCTGCCTGTGGAGAACTAGTTTTCTGACACCAATGAATATCTTCTCGTATATTACTTAATGCTAAGTACATAGGTTTGGTATGCTTTAAGCCATACTGATCATTATGTAAGACCTAATTTAAAAACGGTTCTAAACGGGAGGCAAGACAACGTGACAAAATTTTCTGATCAACATTAAGGAGGGTAATCGGTCTAAAATTATCAAAATCATGCGCACCTGCATGTTTAGGTACAAGGACCATAATGCCAGCCGTAAAAGAAGAGCTCCAAGTGGGTGTGACTCGGAGTTCGTTATACATTTCTGTGAGAAAAGGCGTGAGAATGCCGTGAAATTGGCGGTAAAATTCTAGTGTAAGACCATCAGGTCCCGGAGATTTGTTTAACTTCCCCGCAAAAATAGCTTGGTGAACTTCGCGTTCTGTAAAGGGCTCATTGAGGATGTTACGAGCCTCCGGGGTGATAGAATCGATCGGATGTTCGAAGCAAGGTTCAGAGGATTGGGTTGGAGCGGGGGAATATAGGTTCTGGTATGCATCATACAGAGCTGAGAGTACGCGATCATGCTCGTGAACGTCACCGTTAGGAAAGGTGACCTTGGAAATAAGGTTTTGTTTACCTCTTCGCCTTTCACGGCTAACTGTATGTAAAGAGGCAACTTCATGCTGAAGCATTGTTGTTTTGCCTCTCGTGAAAAAACCTTGATTCTTTTTACGATGTAAAGTTAGTAGGAGTGCCTTAATTTCCTTAATACGAGGAAGTACGTCTACTCCTTGAGCAAGTTCTTTATAATATTCACATAATAAGTTATAGTAGTAATTATATTGCTCTTTAAGAAGAGAGGACCTGTCTTTACTGTGCTGTTTACAGATAGACTGAAAAGAAGGCTTAAGTTGATATAACCACCATGAAAACAAACTTTTCTTGTGAGGTTTAAATTGCATTAAATAATTCCATCTATTGGTAATGAGCAACTGAAGATCCTCGTCAGTTAAAATGCTGTTATTGAGTGACCAAACAAAGGAGGACTTTAAGTACTTACGGATGGGTAAATCAATGGTGCAAACCACAGCACAGTGATCAGAAAAGCATACTGGTTGAACGTTTATGGAGCGCACAAAATTAATTAAGGTGGTACTGACATAGATCCTATCCAAACGTGAGGATCCATTTTGTCTAAAGAAAGTGTGCCCTGGGGTGTTACCTTTATAATGACGCCATACGTTAACTAACGTAAAGTCTTGAACCAATTTACGCAGTGTAAGAGAAGTATTGTAACCAAAACTTGAGTCTATAGGATCTAACACTGCGTTGTAGTCTCCTACACAGATCAAATCTCGTGTACCAGAATGTAACTCCGTGGGAACGTCAGTGAGATAGAAAGAGTTGCGCTCGGAACGATTATTATTGCCTGAAGGTGAATATAAGTTACAAAAATGTATATTTTCATAATTGTCTGTAATAATGCGACCTGACGGAAATTTAGAAAAGTCGGTTAAAGAAATATCTTTACGATATAAAATAGCTGTGCCAGAACCAGTTTCGGAAGGATTGATTTCCCACATGTGATTAAAGAGATAGGAGAAATGATCAATATTGCACTCTTGAAGGAAAATTATGTCCAGATCTGATTTGGTGATGTAATCGGCTAATGCTTTTTGCTTAGTAAGACTAGAAATACCGTTGATATTAATGGTGGCTATACGCGTTGCAAACATAGTTAATGGCCACAAAAGAAGAAAAATACACCAAATAAACACTGCACCAAGAAATGGCATAATGCACTTGACACAACAAAGACGGGTAATATCTGTCGCACATATTCCCATCCTAAAGTGGGAGGTGCTATGATCACTTGTCTGGAGGGGCAACAACATCGTTTACCTTAGTGCTTAGTTCACTTTGATGGGGATCTGCTCGTGACCTCGTGAAACCAGACACACAATTATGGTTCACAGGGAGAACACTTTTAGTTTTCTGATGTTTATTGGCTCGATCGGGTTTATCACGAGGTGAGGACTGAGATCGGCCTTTTCTACGCCTCTTTTCGGGTAGAGCGGAAAACTGGGATGCTTCTGTAGTTGGAGAATCCATCTCACATGAAACACTCATTTCCTGGCGGGAGTCATCCGTGATCGCTGACAACGGAGTATTTACGGCGGTTTCAGGTAACTGATCCTCTTCCGATTTTGCAAATGCTGGAGCAGGAGGAGTTTGTTGTGGAAGATCCGGAGAAGTCGTCACAATGGTACTGGAGGTTGATGAGTCACTCTGAGATGTTGTGTTGGATTCAAGGTTTCTCTGGGAGACAGTAGCGGGAGTACTAGTGATAGGTGCATTGGTAAAACTCTTGGGGACATCGAGTTGACAAGTAGGTTCATTTATAGTGAGTGCACTTGGAAGAGTAGGATCACAAGTCATAGTTGGCGATGGAAGGTTTTCCTGTAAAGTCGGAGGACGTTTCTCACTTAATACGGGAAAGCTGGTAAATGAATGAACATCCGGTAAAGTATCCACTTTGTTCAAAGAACCGGGCATGGGCGGTGATCTAGATGTTGGAGCACTGGTGAGGGAAGCCGATACGGCTGGAGGGAGACGGCGCTTCGCACATTCCATCAAAAAATGATTCGGGGAGTCACAGATAGCGCAGGTTTCAACTTGGCCTCCATACGTTAACCACAATCGTAAACCACATATAGTCACATAAGAAGGTATAGGGCGCTTAATACACATGCGTATTATCTTTCTACCAGTTCGGACTTCGTAGATATGGCCAGTAGAATACATTTCATCTGTAATGGATTTGATATCACCATACTGAGATAGGACACGGGTAATATGTTGATCTAATTCGGTGGGTACCAAATGTAAACGAACTGTCACCACATTGGAACTTGCGGAATCTATTAAAATATTGTATGTACCAAGTTCATCTGAATAAGTGACCTTTCCATTCACTCGAAAGAGAATTTGTTCACAAATCACTTGCGATATTAACTTTAGATATAACTGTTTGCGATTATAATCGAACTCAATACTGACAACTTGATCTGGAAGCAAATTGAAAGTATTACGAATCCATTCATGTAACACTAATGTATTAGGCTTATTTACTACATCTTGGAATGATAAACGTAAAGTATTCACTCGAATAACTGACATGGTTCACTGAGAATGGAAAACAGTACTTCGCACTAGACTATATAATGAAATTAGCAAATAGCAAACACTAAGTACTTGATAGCAGAAAATACTCCACTTGACAATTCGGCGTGAGTTGAAAAAAAAAAACACTCAACACTGCCACTCGCACACCTACAGAGACAGCGGTGTGAACAGCACGGCGTCTGCCGAGCAACTACGTACCGATTGAGCTAACAAATGCAGTTGCAAAAGCCTGATTTCTACAACTACCGGTTGCTGAATGGTGTGTATTAACGAAATTGGCCAAGATAATTGCTTCATATAGCTATTGCAATAATAATAATAATAATAATAATAATAATAATAATAATAATAATAATAATAATAATAATAATAATAATAATAATAATAATAATAAAGAAGAAGAAGAAGAAGAAGAAGATGATGATGATGATGATGAACAGAATTTAAAAAGTCGTATTGTTAAAAGTTTGGTGTGCGAAGTTAGTCCTAATATGAGATTTTATTAATTATATATAATATATGTAAGCGTGGTTTATTCGTGCGTGCTACTCAAACTGCGCAACTCACTACCGTAGTCTCATAAGGGTTGTACAATAGCCTTGCGTCCTCCAACCGTGAAGAAAGATTCGCTTTGAACCTATGCGTGTCCTAAGAGGAAGGAGGAGATTCAAAGAAAGAAAAGTGGTTTAGAAATTATGCAAAAGTAGAATATCTCACGAGGTGAGGTGATATAGAGTTCAGCGTGTCTTTCAGCTGTGACTCTATACAAGACGTGCATCTACGACGTAACGTGGAACCCGAACCACACGACTCCTGCCGGGAATCGAAACCCGTATCATCTCTAGCTCTATCATGAGAGACACACAAGGGCGCCCATATTGTGGTTTTCAAAGGGGGCAAGTATAAGCGACATTTCAAATATAGTTGCAAATTTTGGGGTAAATATTCAAACAATTTTTGGGTTTTCGATCTTGCAAAGTGTAATTTCCTCTAGAGGGGGAAAGCGCCCCCTCATACCTCTTTAATGGGCGCCCCTGGAGACACAGGGACATGCAAAAATAATCGAAAATAAACGATATTAATGTTAAATCCATAGCTTTTGAGTACATGAGTTATGAAACCTTGTATATCGTTCATATCAAAGTTTAGCATTATCGGCATGGAGGTTTAATGGGAGGGGTGAAAATTTAATAATTCTTAATTGAAAGATATGAGTTTCTATTCAATATTTTTCGGGGTTGCTGAAATTAATAATTACACTCCAGATACCATTAAAGCCCAAAGCTTTACTCTTTCGTTAGCAGGAAGGTTATTCATTTACTTAACTCAGGAGACCTTAAAGTTAAGGATATGAAACTCGATGCATATATTTCTAATTCAAAATTATTAGATACGTATTTTAGCTTAAACTTCTAAGGAGGGGAAGGGTCAATTTATGCAATGATTTCCTTCACATTCGAATAAAATACTGTTCCATTATATTGCGAAAACTCATTTCGAGTAGCAGGGACGGCGCCAGGAACGCTTGATGGGGTGGGCGGAAAGAGGCGGACCTAGTTCCTGAGTGAGCGGACAATGAAAATGAGAACTGGGCAATGTAAACATTTTATCACAATAATTAAGTTTCAATTTTTATAGTCTTTAGTTAGCTAAGGCTCAGACCGAAATTGGGGAGAAACAAGGATGTGGAAAACAGCTGTCTTGGCCTTATAGAAGGTACAATTCCGGCATTCGCCTGGTGGGACTGGAAAAATGCAGGACTTAGGATGGGCTATAGGCTCGACCTACAGAATTCCGCGTAGTAGACACACTACCTCTACTTCCAGTTTTTTTTTTTTTTTTTTTAAGCAATAATAACGGTGTGTACTGTGTAGTCGATGAAGTTCAAGATAGCTTTAACTCCTCTCCCTCCAATAATGTACATGAATGCATAGAAATGAAAGAAGGTACCAACAACACAGACTAACAGATAATACTCTACTTTTCGTTAATAACATAAAATACACAACAAGTAGGTAAAGTAAACCAAGAATAAAATAGGCTACTGCAAACAATTTTATCTTTGAGGGATTTTTTGCAAGAAAGCAAGAGACAAAAAGCATAAATCAGTATATTCAGAAGCAATACTGTCATCTTCGCTCTCTCCAGCATCTAGTTTATTTTCACTTTCTTCGTAATCGAACACTTCAAATTGAGAATCCTGGTTGTCACATGTATTTGTATTTTTGTATTTTTCTCTATTGAAGAAGAATTATCACTAACGTCAACGGATTGAAAATCGCGTTTCTTTGAATACAAGGAATACACTGAGCCTGAGAAGAGATCGCTGATAAGTTTTTTCGACATATTAGCTGAACAAGCACCGACCACCGAGACTTCTGAACGCAACAGAGATCAACTCAACAATGCTGTAATAAGGGTTTTTTCAAATCTGTTTAATGCCACGCGGATGACATGTGGTAATTGGTACATTGCTGTAAACAATTGCAAGTTGCAACCCTTTTATAAGAAGCTATCGCGCCGACACAAAGCACTATTCCCCTCCCTCTCTTTCTGAAATGAGACAATAGACAATACCGGCCACCTGTCCATTATTTAGTCGGCTTTTTAAAATATACTTTTTTTTTCCAGTGCAACACATACAAACAGTGGCGTTTCAATAACACGATTGTGTATGTATGTGTTAAACTTTAATTGAATTATCACGACTTTTGTCATCATTATATTACTATAAGTATCTGTCTTAAAATCATTGTTCATTGCAGAGTTAAACAGAGTCCTAGAACCAATCGAAAGTAATACCTATTGGTTTTGAAGTATAGGATGTCACCTTCAGTGCCAGATTTACGTATAAGCTTGGGGGCCCCAAAAAAATTTAAAGAAAAATGGCTGTAGTCATTTCCAAATAATATGAAAAAGCAAGCAAAATAAAACCCACATACAACAACGGTGTTCTGTACTATTATGTATTAAGCTCTCATGAAGCAAGTAATAGGGCCCTGTTTTGCAAACCGCCTGCAATGGGATCTCTGTTGCCCAGCCCCGCTTATAATGGAGCCCTCGTTTCCCAACTCCGCTTGTAATGGGGATCTTGTTTCAGAGCCCCATTTGTAATCGGGA
This sequence comes from Thermobia domestica, assembly GCF_964235325.1. NCBI lineage: Eukaryota > Metazoa > Arthropoda > Insecta > Zygentoma > Lepismatidae > Thermobia > Thermobia domestica. The sequence goes on from NC_137454.1 coordinate 378,613,803, forward strand.
CCCTGTTTTACAGTCATTACACTTAACTATTTTAATAAGACTTCACAGCATAAGTGATACAGTATCTTGTATGCGGATAGAACTCTAGTACTACCCTTTCACGTACTGTTTGGAATTCGATAAGAAATTGAGTCTGGTAATAGCGGATGCATAAGAAGAAGACATGAAACGACAAGCTGGCGAAATAATAGTAAAATATATTGGAATTACAGCCCTAAGCGGCAATAATCTTTATATCGCGAAATTATAGATATTTCGCTGTACGTAAGTATAAAAAGTAGTGTGCAGAAGTATTTTCATAACTTTCAGAACTTGGCACTGATTTTCAAAGTGATCTATAGAGTTAAGTTGATTTTGAATTTAATGTCCCTTTCAGCAGCGAGGCTATATGAGACGGAACCTACTGATTAACGTGGAATCCGAACCACATGAGCTCTCTCCAGGAATCGAACCCGGATCTCCCACTCCAAAGGTGCGTACGCTAACCGCTTAGCCACGGATGAGCTCATATAGTGATCTATAGAGTGCAATAATGGATCACTAAAGACAGGGGCGGATCCAGGGGGCGATCGCCTCCAGAATTGAATATTTTTTATTTTAAAAATAAAACCAATCCTAAGAATTTTCATTTTTGCATTATAAACGTAAAATAAAACCTATTGACTTCGAGCGACTGCCTCCCCAAACATTCAGAATGGATCCGCCCCTGACTAAAGGAAAGGATAAGAGCACGAATCATAGTGATTTCATCCATTCGTTATAGGCATATGAGTCGTTCGTTTGTATATATTAACAGTATTTTATGTATTGTTACGTTCAGAACTTCCCGAATTTACGTTGTGTAAGTTAGTATGCAGCAGACTGAAAGCATTAGGTTATCGGCACTAGTTACTACATAGCAAGGCAAGGTACCAACATCTTTTCACGTCGCAGTAAAAAGATGCTACCTACCTTTATAGGACTTATAATAATTTTATTGCAACAGGTTTTTCAGCCAGAGACGTATCTAACCAGGGGCCAGAGAGGTCTAAGCCCCCAGTTTTTTGAGTGACAGAAATTATTGAAGCCATTACTTACACACTTTTGAAAGTTTATAGTAAACTCACAATATATCTATCATAATCTGGGTTTAGTTGCCCCTCCTCCAGTTTTAACCTTCTAGATTCGCCTCTGCTTCCAGCGAATTTGTGTGGTATTACACCTTGTGTAATCTTCAAGAGTTGCATTCCATTTTGAGTTACTCTAGTAACCTGGCCTGGAAAAAGCTTACACGATTAGTTGAGCTTCAGGCAGTAATTACCAACCCTGGATGATATTCAGGTTGTATTTACTTACATCGGATCCCTGGAAACGTTTCGAACTTTACCCAACTGACTAGAAACAACTTGTATGAGAAATGATGCGGCCTCCACATATTGTAGAAGCATGGCGTAGAGCGTTGATCATAGTTGGTGAAAAAAAAAAAAAAACAGAGAAGATCGGCAAGGGGCTTTATTGGTACCAAATTAAACTACCGCTAATTTTATAAATTTTACAGTTTTTCTGTAATGTATTCAAAACAGTAAGTAAAATAACGAAATATATGCGAAAACGTAATTAGATATGTATTAGGTCCATAAATTACCATATGGCATATATTCAAATAAAAAAGGCGAAATTTTGTCGCTGAAAAAGAAAGCTAGAAATACAAAGAGCCCCATTATCTTCAATAGCTTAGGGACCCATCAAACCTAAATCCGGCACTGGTCACCTTCATTATTCTACTGCTGTTGGGGTGGGCGAGACCATCCATCGGGTGGGCGGTCGCCCACCCTCGCCCACCCTTAACGCCGTCCCTGACTGTTTGTTTCTGTCACGTTCAGTTTTTGCACAAAACTACAGTATATTTCTTTCATTAAGAGAAGAAATTGTTGTTTCAGATGTTGTCAATAGATGGCAAAATCTAAAGATGTACAAAATACATAATTTTACGTCACAAATCTTTCACTTTGTAACAATTGAATGTGAATGAAAGTAATACAAACATTTTTTCCTATTGTGTAGACATGCTGTTGTTATTCTACTTTGACTTTGGGTACTTATACGCCTATTTACTTATAAGTATCCGTAGTAGTATTAAGAATATATTGTTTTATATAAGTTATCGCGGTCTCGTTACGCGAGAAGTTTTATGCCATCTGACAACACTGCAACATATCCAAAAAAAGAGGATGTAGTTATTTTGCGATGTCAGTGTTGTCAGGGGACATAAAATTTCCTGCGAAACGAGACATTCTTAGCATGGGCGGTGTTGCAGGAAATTCGGGTTGAAAATGGGAAATTCTGTAAATCTTCTTGCTGTTCATGTCTTCTCTCTCTAACTTCTTGTTTTCATCTCTGGGGTACATGGATTAAAACCGTCTTTCTTTGAAGGTCAGAGAACAGCAAGAGAAGCTAATAAACCGAACCAATTGGAACTGATTTTAATCGGTCCAATATCCATTTTCTGCGATAAGAAAGAAGGGAGATAGGGTTTATGGCCATTTACTTACTATATTTTATACGTGCAGTCATTCACAGAATGTTGGGGAGGAGAGAGGGGAAAGAGGGAAGGATGTAATGCTTGGAAGTAGCACACACACACACACACAAAATGTATATTTCTCTCTATTCCAAATAAACTACAGATAGAAAATAAAATTATGGCTCTATAATATATTTCTCCTTCCGCAGGAAAAGATGTAGTTCTGATTCATTGTTCATAGTTATTGAATTTAAATTTGAAATCATTAATACTGTATAATGAATATTTACTTAATAATTAATGATTAATTATTTAACAAATGATTAATATTGTTTCTTCGTGGGAAATTTTGCAAGCGATGGCGAAATTTCAGGGCTTTGGGTGGGAGGCTGTTGTTCTTAATCTGACAACACTGCTGTGTTGTTCTTTGATGGGCTGAAAAAATAAAATGTGCTTCTTTGAGCAGTGTTTGCTGTTTCTAGTTGATGGGCATTGACTGAAGGTAGCTCATTTAAAAATAAGTTAATATTGTACTTATTTTGCCAGTGTTGTGTTCTTCTAATCCCTGTTTAGCGTAAGCTCTAAATTCCGATAAACAAAATATTTGTATCCTTACGATTTGCTACAAATACGATTGGTTAGTGATCTATAACTCCCACTCCCCAAGGGAAGGAGCAAATTATACACGTGCATTTTCACAATACCGTCTCGCGTTGACCAGATACAGCAGCAGCAGAAGGAAATAAATAAACTCGAAGGTTTATAAAAATATTTGAATTTCGCTGGTAAACAAATATTGCTTTGTGAATGAAGGTTTACTTTGTTGGTGCTTCACCACAACACTCGCGGAACCGGGATTCATGCTAGCCGTCTTTCAGACTTGGAAACAGAACACGCGTCCACAGTTAAATTGGCGCCATAATTACTGCGCATGCTTAGTGTTTATTTATATTGTTTCATTAACCACACTCGATTGCAGTATTATTAGATAATTCGTATTACATTTTTGTCATTTATAATAATGTAGCAGTTTTATGTGGAGCTTCAAAGTAAAAGTAATAATCCAATCATAAGAACTATTTTGCGGAGGAGTACAAGCGTCGGTAGGTCAACAGCAAATCAGCGAGATTTAGTTTCACGTGGCATTGTTTATCGCAGTTTAGAGCTTACGCCGAACAGGGATTAGTTAATGTGTAGTAGCTTAAAAGTAGTTAACAAATATGTTTTAATGTACTTATTTCAGTAATGCTGTGTCTTCTTGGATAACTTACGGTGACTCAATTTAGCTATTTAAAAATATTTTAATGTACTGGTACTTATTTTGGTAGTGTTGTGACTTCCTGGTTAGTGCAGTGACTCAATTGTTAGAAAATGACATCGCGTAAATGTTTGAATGACCCTGATATTTTCTGTTATGTGTGTGGCAGTTACACTGTGCTCAAACAACGACTCCCTGTTGCAACTTTCATAAAGAAAGTGTATTTGGCTTATTTTGGTAACAAATTAGGCGATCAAGATAAATCGTGGGCACGTCGCAGTGTGTGCAGAATATGTGAAGAGACACTGAGATGAGCCTCAAAACCATCATGATGATTGTTATTTCTGTGCAATAAATGTTAAAGGATATAATGAAAAGAACAAGAAGGGTATTCTGTATCCTGATAACATAGCTTCTGCAATTTGGCCTGTCCCTCTTGGGGAAAATCTACCGATTCCCAATCTACAAAATTCTATGGATGTTTTATCATCATCTAGTAGAAGTGAAGCAGACGTTCCATGCGAGGATAATAACATCTATCCTAGCACAATTACACAGCCGTTTACACAATCCGGACTTTATGATCTTGTTGGAAATTTAAATCTACCAAAGAAGAGTGCAGAAGTTCTTGGGTCTAGACTTCGTTCGAAAAACTTTTCGACCATTGGGACACATTACTCATGTTATAGGCACCGAGAGAGAAAATTTCTTCCTTATTTCTCTGAAAAGACAGGTTAGTGTACTGCAACAAAATTCCAGCTGTTGTCGATGCATTGTGTGCTTTTCATAACGCATCCGATTGGAGACACTTTGTAGATGCTTTAAAATCCAGCTTAAAAGGAGTTCTGCATAATGGAAAAAAACTTGGATCAATTCCTGTAGCATACCCTGTCACTTGGAAAGAAACGTTCAATACCTTGAAATTAATATTTCTAAGTTAAAATACGAAGAACACGGTTAGTCTGTTTGCGTGGACTTGAAAGTCATATGTCTTCTAATAGGAATGCAGCCAGAACATACAAAATACCCTTGCTTTTTATGTGAATGGAATAGCAGGGCCAAAACAAGCACCGGAATGTGAGAGAGTGGCCTGAGCGCTGTGATTTGTCTGCAGGTAAGAAAAGTTTAATGCACACTCCACCAATTGATCGCAATATAGTGTTACTTCCACAACTTCATCTGAAACTGGGACCTATGAAACAATTCGGGAAAGCTGTGGACAAGAATGGGCAGTGTTTTCAATATATAGCTAAAACTTTTCTATTACTGAGTGTAGCAATGCTTTCGAAAGGTATTTTACAGGACCATAAATTGGAAAGCTGTTAGTATATGACACATTTGAAAATTCAATGACCGAGTCAGAAAAGAACGCCTGGTTGTTTAAAAATGCTGTAGGTAACTTTCTCGCAAACAAGAAACACTCTGACTATGTAACAATTGTGGAAGATATGTTGTCCCATTTTCGCACACTTGGGTGTAACATGAACCTCAAGATACATTTCCTACATTCTTATCTCGACCTTTTTCCTGCCAATCTTGGTGAGGTCAGCGAAGAGCAATGGGAAAGATTTGACAAAGATATTTCTGAAATGGAGAGCAGATATCAAAGCAGATGGAATATCACAATGTTGGCAGACTATTGTTGGAAGATGAAGAGAGATCGTGACAGTTATGACAGAAATTCGGGGAAAGTGGCTTCTGAAGGAACTTGAGAACCAGCGCTTTAACATTAGACCGTAGGAAAAAGATTTATGATAGTATTATGTGTGTATAGCATAGTTTAGTGTAACCAAAGCAATCTAGTTTATTTGTTTAAATTGTTTTATTTAATTATTCTGCAGTATTTAATTATTCTCAAAAGCAAAACCAAATGAAGCACAAATAGCGAGGAAAACTTTTGATTAAAAGACTGGCTTATGCTTGCAAAAAAATCAGAATATAGATCTCTGTAAAAAGTTGGGCGATGGCTATTCACATCAATACAATAAATTATAAGGAATACTAAAAATCACGTAAGTGGCTGCTACTAGTACTCTTTCAAAAATATTAAGGTACCATTCACGCAAACGAAGGGTTCATTCTACTTTTTTTGTTGCTGTTGTCATCCTATTTAATGGGTAACACCCTTTCTTCGGGCTAGAGGAGTTATGATTATCAGGAGGGGTATGGTTTATTTGTTGAGGGGCTTGGGTAGTTCTCTTTAATCATTACTTTTGTCTATATATTTTTTTAAATTATTTTTCCTTTATTTTAGAAATATAGGCAAGGATTTGGAAAGTTCATTTGGTTAGAGCCTGTGTTTGATGCAATCCAGCATTTGCCTGATGTGGCTAAGGGAAACCTTGAACAGTCGCAATGGCTTGCCAGACCAGACACGTATCGTCATCCGCAAAAAAAAAGTTCGCATATACTGTAACTTCCACATTTTCATTAATAACTCAGTTTTCTTAATATATTATCGCTTCTTTGTGCTTTCCTTAACAAAGCAGTGTAGTAATGAATAATTATTTATGATTTTTGTGAAAAAATAAAGCAAAATAAGAAAATTATAAGCAAAAAACTGTGATTGTTATGAAACTTTAGTCTGTCAGATAATTACGCGAAGAATATCCCGAGGGAAATTCACTCCATACAGTGCACAGGTATTAGGAGCACTCACAAATACGTAAACTTGAAGGAACAGAAAATAATGTATTTTTGAGATGAACATACAATCCACACTTCACGTGAAGTTCCAATATGGGAAATCAATCAATATCTTCAGTTGAAATTACTGACAAAAACAGAATATGGCTATTTAAAACTCCAAGTGTAAACCTGCGCTTGGAGCGAGTCTATTTCTAATATCAGAATGCGTTATTTCGTAACATGCCTGCGTGGCCAAGCGGGTTTAGCAATGCTGTTGAAATTCTAGAACCGAATTGTGGCAGTTCGAGCCTGAGTGCGGAACGTTTTTTTCTTTTTCAATATAGTGAAATATTTTTTAAAATATAAATGTCTAGTTTGAAGTGCTTAAAAACACAAGACCAGATGAACAATCACTTTTCAAAGCTCAGTCACATTTATTCACTATGTTCATCAATTAGGCTATGATGAACATATACGAAGACACTAAAATGTGGAACGTTAACTATCCTTATTAACGTTAATACCACATCCGTTATAATGAGAACAGATTTGTGATCTGAATACCAACCTTAAACCATACGTCCAAAGTGAAAATTATTCATGTTCTTGATACCTATTGCAACACTCAGTTGTAATATAGAGAGTGAGAGTGCGAAATAGAGAGATAAAATACTGTATACAGGATGCGGAAAAATTCCCGGAACGGTCCAATATCTCGCGAAGTATAAATATCACCAAAACAAAAATAACACATGTTAAATAGTTTTAAAGAAGCTATCCAATGACAGAAAACGCAATCACCTATCCCTACCTCCTTGGGGACTACGGGGGATAACTTTAAAATTTTAAATGGGAACCCCTATTTCTTATTTCATATGTGGATTCTCCAGAAAAAGTGATAGTGATTTGATCAAAAATTGAAAACAGTGTGTGCGAAGATGAAGTTACATGGAATACAATAGAGATAATTGTTTTGCAAAGTAGCTTTATGAAGTAGTTCTTAGTAGTAGGGTTATTTACAACAAAAATAAGCCATTTTTGTCACCATTTGTATTTTCTTGCAAATTAATAAATATGGACAAATGCATTATTTTATGGAAGTTAAAATGAATGAATTCGTTATGTGGGTAAAAAAATCACATAAAAATTTTACTTTGCGTGGGAATCGAACTCACGACCTTTCATGCTGCAGTCCCATACGCTAACCGCATGGCCCAGAGCTCGACACTGAGAGGCCACATTTTCATAAAAATTTACGTGAATTTACGTGAAAAATTTACGTCTCCATTTTTTATGTGTCGATTCAAGTGCTATCCGTGAAGGCACTGTTTTCAATTTTGGGTCAAATCACTGTTACTTATTCTGAAGAATCCAAATGTGCAACAAAATATGGGGATTTCCATTTAAAATTTTAAAGTTACCCCCCGTGTGGGAATGGAGGGTTGCGTTTGGTATCATTGGATAGATTTTTCAAAACTGTTTAACACGTGTTATTTTTGTTTTGCTGATCTGTATATTTCGCGAGATATTGGACCGTTCCGGGACTTTCCCCGCACCCTGTATAAGCTTGTATTTTTAATTAAAACAGTTAGTATAAATCATAATCTAGATTTTTATAAAGTAAATGAAACAATCATATAGAAAATGTATACAGTTTAAAATTGAATTAAATTGCAATTCCAGAATCTGTAACATTATACATTTCTTATTTATTTACATCGAATGTTAACTTATTGTATAGTTTATAGCATGAGTATCAGCTGATATGTAACACAAAATTATCTATAAATTGAATTTAAATAGGAAATGATATAGTTGCTATAAGAACAAGTTTATGAAAATGAACTGTATAATAATGGTTGTATTTGAAACAGAGTTTGCGTAATGGAGCAAAATTTACACCGCCAGCTTTGCAATACTGTGCGGTTTAAATTGTCAATCTCATCAATTTTACTTATTTCGCTTGAATGTTTATGGAATTTAGTATAGCATTATGAAACATTCAACAACTGATCTAGTAGTGAAACATATTTAATAAGATTACCGCACATTACGGTAGAGTCCGAGATCGCTCCCAGCTTTGCGAGCACTTGATAATATTTTGTTATTATATTAGATAAAATATTATGTGGAAGAGCTAAATTAAATTAGAAAATGAAATGAAATATTTAACATCCCACTATTACGCCCTTTAGGCGGGAAGGTTCTAGATTACTGGTCCTCACATAGAGGAGAATTTGGATTAGTAACCAGTTTGGTTCTTTCCTTTATCAAATCTCAATACACAATTCATATAGTAATGTCGAGCAAGCGCTAGCAAGTGAAGGCAGGTTAACCAGGTTGATTGCTTTCTTCATCACCACTCAATTGGTATACGGACCAGTGTTCTAGAATCCTGCTATTTTAGGCTAAGGGAGAAGATAATTAAAGTAAGAAAAATTATATAAGAATTGGTGGAATGAGAAAGTGGAAGGAAAAGGAAATGCTGTGAGAAAAGTCACGGACATAATGTTGTCCACCACAAGCTTACTTGGACGGAATAAAACCAGAGACCGCATGCACCAAAGGTAAGCGCTCTACCAGTGAACCATGGCGCCCCATAAATTAAATAAGAAAGATAAGTAGTAGGCATTTTATAATTGAATATTGTATGTAAGAAACTTATTGTCCATAAAGATTCTTTCTCTTCAAGCTTTTGTAATTGATGTTGCAAATTGTCCGATGCTTTGCAATGCGGGTCAAAGGAATAAATGCATTTTTTCGGGATAGTATCGTCTGCCCCTTGCTGCTATTGGTGGTATAAAAGTAGTGTTGAGTAGATTTTTAGTTTCTTGTTCCTTTTGTTATGTGAATATAGACCAGACCAAAATTTTTTACTGGTGTCTATTTCAGGATCACTCGGTAGCATGTTTTTAGTGGAGGAATGTTACGTGAATATAGATTACACCAAGTCACAAATATTTTGACAAAGATATACATTTTTATTACACAAATAGTTTCTGCTTTTCCTTTTACTGCAAATGTTTGTTTCTAATAGTGATTTTTATTCTTATTGTATCCGTGAATACACATTCAAGACTTTTTTTTTTTTTTAAAAAATAAGTTGTTTAATAAGGCACTGAAAAGTGTTGGATTTTGTAACACTCTAACACTTAAAAACATAATACTGAGTGATCCTGAAATGGACACCAATAATTAATTTTTGTCTATTCTATATATTCACGTAACACTTTCAACAGCGAGGCTATATGAAACGTGGACTTACTAATTAACGTGGAATAAAAATAAAAAAGTCTAGTGGCTAGCGCGAGTGTTTTTGGTTCTTGTAGTCTCGGGTTCGATTCCCCGTAAGGGTCGATTCAGGTTAAATTTTCAGGGTAGTTTATGGGAAAAACGTTAAAAAATATAATTGCAAAAGTCTGATGCCAGTGTTTTGTAAGCTATTGACAAAATAATAGAAAGACAGAAAAGAAATTCTCTTGAGAACTGAACGTGAACAATGTTTTCGCATTTATGCTTAATTTGCTACTAGCGTGACACATTAAATTGAATATAATATAAATATTAGACACAAAATTCGGTACTTCACGGTTGATAACATGGTAAATGCTAGGTATTGTTAAACATTAAACGTAACACCTCAATTTTATATCAATAAATAATTTAAATAAATAAATAACAAGACAGAACAATACTATTAACCTATATTTGCATAGTATATAAATTAAAAACACGTTTATCATAACGAAAAATGGCTGAACCGTTTGAGATGAATTTTATTAACATAGTTAACACCTACCTCGGACTGGGTTGTTGTCACGCCATTTTTATTGAAATGCGTATCCAAACAGAAGAGAGGGAGTTAAAATGTATGCCAAAAATAGAATCTCTCACGTTTGTGAGATGAAATATGATACATAAATTTCTTATTTAAAACGAGTGTGCACGTGTCCGACTGTGTTTAGAAATTTCGGTACTAAATGGAGAAGAGGGGCAATTTGTATCGGTTTTGCTCAATATTTAAGAATGATGACATCGAGATGTGTCTTGTCTTCACAGCAAAACGGATGAAGCACTTGAAATTATCTTTTAAATATACTGTATTTAGCATTTGGTCCAGTCGGATTCATTAACACATATGTCGTAAGAGGAACAGATGGATATAAACACCTTATTTTAAAATATGTGAGCCCATCTTCCGTTGTCCTTAAAAATCCACTTTTGAGGGGGGAAATGGGGCAAGTTCCAAATAAGGTGGTCAATATGTAAAAGTGACGTCGTGTTTGTCTGTCCGATCATCACGGGAAATCAAATCAGCCGTTTGAAATAAATATTTGAATACATTTAGTACTTGGAAGAAAATGGTTAGCTGACGTTCACTAGACACTTGACAAAACTTCGATACAAATTAGAGGATAGTCAGCTATGCCTAAATCTAATATTGTAGGTGGAAGTGAAAACGACGAACGAAGTAACAGCGGATTAAAATTTAGCATTAGAAGTCATTGAAAAACAGAATGTGATGCGCGAAAACGAGAAAAAAAGAAAAGAAAAAACGTAACGTTGCCAACGACAACACTCTGGATGGTGCTTATCGAAAGACCCATAAACGCTATTCATTAGCTCATTCTTCACGGTTTGGATTGCAAGAAATAAAACTATTTCTTCGTGCTAATACGCCTCTCAAAACGAAATGTTATATTTCTGCAAATTTTGTTTTTCTCACATGACTGGATATTTTTTAAAAAATTCTATTGTGCTGAAGAAAAAAACATATGACAAGCTGTATTTGATCTGAAGACCCCATGATCTTTACTACATGCTGTTATTCATTACATCAGCGAGACGTTGTTTGCAATGACATTGATACATTGAGTGGTTTGTTCGAGAAAGTTGCTTGTCTCGATCTTGTTTACTCTTTAGGTTTTTCGTAGAATACATGAAAAAGAAATACATTTTTCGCTTAGATATCCAGGAATCCTGTTTTAACTGATCAGAAAACAGCAATCTACTGGTAAAATGATATGGGATAATGTGTAGCATTTTGTTTTCACGCCATCGATAGCAGCAAGGGGCACATGAATTACATAAAAAGAGAGTGTGTTGTTATGAACTACTAATATCTTTTTCAAAAAAAATATACGTGTTACTTCGTAGCTCAGGGGATAAGTGAGAGATTACAATACACAAGTTCGCACGATCGAGTCTTGTCCACTGCTATTATGTTTTTTTCATTTTCATTGTTTAACGGTGAAAGTGACGTAGATACATTTTCATTGGCATTCAAAAAAAAAAAAGAATGGAAGGGAATACGTAGCCCTGAAAAGGGCTGTTTATATATAAGTGTCTAATAGGAGGTCCAATGACCTACATCGATGACTGCCTGGAGCCTTCTGGGCATGCTTTCGGTAAGTCTGCGGAGAAAGCGTTCACTACGGGAGACTTCCTCCCAGCTGTTTTCAACGATTTCCCATAGTTGATTTTTTGTGGATGGAGGCGGGTAAGGCCAGTTCTCCTTCATCACCCTTTTGACCTCTGCCCATACTGTCTCAATTATATTCATATCGGCTCCACACGGTGGCTAATCTAGGACCTCTAAATCAGCCTGCTGCGAGAGCCAATTCTGAACTAATTGACATATATGAACCGGAGACCTGTCGTGCTGAAACTGGATTACTCCATCGGTGTAGATAAAACGCACAGATTGCAACATAACATCCAGAAGGATATGTAAATATTGCTCACCTGTAAGACGCCCCTCTACCCTATGGAGTACTCCAAGACACTGTGATGTCATGAAACCCCAAGCAGATACAGATACGCGTCCACAGTGACGTTTGTGGAAAACATATCTAGGATCATGCCTGGAGCCTCTCGGACGACACACGACTACTGGGCCATTATTTGAGGAAGAAAATGTGCATTCGTCTGTGAAGACAACATGTCTCCAATCACGGTTCACATTTTCTTCCGCAAACTGAAGCCGTCGTCTTATATGCTCTTCCGAGAGGAATTCTTTCACCGCAGCACGACGGGCGTGAAGATTAGCTTCCCTAAGACGCCGTACAGCAGTATCTCGAGATCCTGGAAAAGCTGATGCGTGCCGAAGTTGTCTGGCGGTCATGTTGGGATTAAGTCGCGCAGCAGCTCTGCCGTGTCGTGACAAAACGCTGTAACTTTGGCGAAGAAGTTTTGCGAAAATGAGCCTTAAAGTTTTCATCCGAAAATGTGATCTGTATCGTGTAGAAATAGTGTATCTTGACTTTGGAAACACGTGGTTACATGTAATATTACGTAAATGCATGTTGTGTGATTAAATTTGGTGAAAATTGATTGGTTGACCATTATTGCCTAGTTACACTGGTTCTACACGATACAGATCACATTTTCGGATGAAAACTTTACGGCTCATTTTCGCAAAACTGCTCCGCCAAAGTTACAGCGTTTTGTCACGACACGGCAGAGCTACAAGCTGCGCATCCTGCTCAGGTGTCGTCATACGACGCCTACCACTACCTCGGCGCCACATAGTTTCTCCAGTCTCTCCAAAACGCTTTATCCTCTTCTGTGCTGTTCTTGGTAAAACTCCACACCTTTCAGCGGCTTGTGAAGCGCAATAGCCTTCTTGCACTAAAGCAAGAACACGCTCTTTTCTATTCTCAGCCATTTCTGACTTCTACCCTTTTCACGAGTTGCACGTTGAATGAGCACCCCTTTTAGTTGAAGCTATTAAACGACATGCGCAGTTGGTTACTCCAAGAGCTAGTAAGATCGTAGTTCTTATTTGCTAAGAGGCAGAAAACACGTTATTTCGATATATGTTGTTTGACTACAAGAGAGCACTTCACAACTGATTACTGAGTGATAAGATCTGTGGTATTCTGTTCAACTTTCCTTTAGGCAATTTTAAACGTAATAGACAATATTTGTCTGACATTGTCAGTGCCTGAGGCAGAAGACAAAATCAATGAAAATGTTTTCAACATAACATTTTCAATTTATGTTTATCTCCTATCCGTTTTTGTTACCTTTAGAAATATCAGCTCTCTTTTTTTGGCCCGTATAAGGAAATGCTATTGTGGTTTTCCAACGTTCAATATTTTTGGCAAAATTAACACTTTCAAATAAAGCTAAACAAGCATATGTTTCAGAGACCAAACAATATGTAAAGTTCTACTTTCCAGTTAGGCAACATTCCTTCAAAAAATTGCAACTATAGTTTGCATCTCAAGTAATAGAGTAAATGTGCCAGTAGTCGACCATTTAAGAAGATTTTCAACTTTGTTAAAGTACTAAAAAATCATTTTTTACTAATAACTTTTACTGCATGTGTCATTAGAAAGAACAGTGTTTAAATTTTACGTTTGTGTAGCTCGCATAGGAAATCTTTTATAAATAATTACACAGGAAAAAGAAAATACCAGAAACCCTGAAAAAAAAACAGAAGTCGGCATATGAAAACCAAAGGTCAGCCATTACTTTAACCAGTACTCAGCCACACTATAAAATTGACTTTTTTAATGGAATTTTAGAGATCAATTCCTCAGTAGCAAATTAAGGGACAAATATATTGCACTCAGAGTTCCTAGAAAGAAAAACTACGTGGAAAACAGGCCCGCAACTAGAGGGAGCTAGGGAGCCTGGCCCTCCTAAACTGTTCGTGGCCCCTCCAGACCTCAACACAAAAAACACAATTTAGATATGTGTAAGAGATTTTTAATGACTTGCCCCCCTAACATATCTATGCCCTCCCAAACCTCTGTGGCTAGAAGCAGGCCTGGTGGAAAATATATTGCGATACAGGAAAAAAGACTTCTTGTATGATATTTACCATAAACTAAGAAAAATGTGCCTCGGCCTAGACTAGCCTATTTAAATTAATATATAGGCCTATTTATATTTACATTGATATTTATATTTAGCTATGACATTAACCCTTTAATATGAAGTTCATTAAGCACATTCAGGACACATAAGCATTTGTTTAGCAGGTTCCTCGTACGATAATTCACTGAGGCACGTGCATTTTAAGTGGTACCAGTGATCACAAAAGTGACACCCAATATATTCAAGTGTATCGTTCTCAATATCACTTATGAATTCTTCTTCAGGCCTTAGACGGCATTTCAACAACTTCTTGCGTCTCGTCTTTTTAACTACTAGTGCTACTTGGCTTGACAGTCCTTTTCGTTTGTTTGACTTAAAATTTTTCCTTTCTTTTGCATTCTCTCCCTTTTTCATTTTAGACGTTCCTCTTCTAGTTTTCTTTTCTTTTCGTTCTTTACCATCTGATAATTTCTCCATGCTTGGGAGGATACTGCACTTTGAACTTTTTCTCTGGGCACATGTTTGGTAGTTTTGTTTTTGATTGGAGCTAGCCAGAAAAGATGCTAATCAAAGCCAGATGATATGGAAGTATTTTACGAAGGTTTTCTTTGAATTTCTTCTGAGATCATATGGAGTTATTTCTGGCTCTACTGACTGTAGAAACGGAAGCAGACCTTTCACCTTGCGTCGCTTCAGTACAAGATCCCATAACGGATATGTTGTTTTCCTGGTTTGAGTCAGACGTAACGTCTATTTCTGATATCGAAGATATATTTGTAGGCTCTAGACGGCCAATTGCTAAAATTTGGTATGTTCCAGGACTAAGATATCGAACATTTCACTAGCAAGTATCTACTGATAGCAGATCGATCCTCTTCGGACAGAACAATAGCCTTATATGTGTTCATTAGTGTAGAATAAGAAGACTCTTTGGATAGAGTATCCTCAACGCACCTGATTGCAAAAACATCTGACACTGAGTCTATTCCAGTAGATGTCTTTGGACTGGTTGAAAGAAACGCTAAATCACGCGTTCTTGAACTGTTAGACATATTTTCCTCACGCTCACAGTGAGTTAGAATGTAAATATTTATGATTATTCTGTATTGTTTCGGCAATCAGGCAACTCTAGGAACAGAGCAGATAAGAACAGATAATAATAATAATAATAATAATAATAATAATAATAATAATAATAATAATAATAATAATAATAGTTGAAGATCAATTGCAGCCTTGGAATTAAAAACGTGCAGAAACGCGACATTGTGCGGAGTAATTTAAAAAAATAAATCAATTAGATATTGATAACCCTTACTTCCTCATAGCTACCTTAGATTAAAAGACTAAGCTATGATCAGGGTCAAGGGCTTCGATCCTGTTAGGGCCGGGGGGCCGGGCCCCCAAAGCTTATGTGGGCCCCCTATTGTATTTATGAATATACAATATTTGGCATAATTTGAATGCAATTTGTCTTAAAATCCTAACCTTCTGCATCCGAATGACCCCCAAATTTACAAGGAAATCGGCGCCCTTGATTAGGGTAAAATAAATACTCATTACCTGTCCTTTTTAAATTTTAGAGAAATAATTCAGACCAGCCATAAATCCTTAACCTTTTTTCCCTCAGTTCTAGAAAAATACAAGAATTGAAATGGTTACAATGCCAGACTGATATTAAAGTACGGGACAAAAATAAACTACCAACATCGTCATAAGTTTTAATGGCATTTTCGATCGTTTAATTTTGTCCCGTACTTTATAACTGTATTATACTTGTATGATGCAATTAGTGACATCAAAACAGTTACTTTTTCATTAAATCGTTAGAAAAGTCTTCTACGTATTAGTTAAGTATCTTAGTTGTATGTCATGTGTCATTTAAATTGAATGAATGATAAGTGGATGACTACTGGAGTATATGTATCCAGTAGTCGTCCGTTGAAAGTAATGGAGGGCTGACCATTGGAAATTGAAGTGAAGAGTCATTTCCAGTAGTCAGCCCCTAATGGCTGACTACCGGAAAACGTTATCAAAAATGCAACTTGTAGTCAGCCCCCTTATTTCTAAGCAATATCTTGTTTTGTATCATAAACCACGAATTTTTAATAAGCTACGTTACATTCATGCATAGAAGAAAGCAATAACTCGTACTATTTTACAATAATATAATTTTAACTTAACTTTGAAGTAAAGCTTCTTCCTTATTTTTTTATTAACAAAATGCGCACTTTGCTCACTTGCATCAGCAGACCTCAAATAATAATTTTTCTTTTCTGCCACGAGGAGTCACACCAGGTCAGAACAAATGAGGTTGAATACTGGAGCTCTGATTTAAGTTGTAGTTGATTATTTGTTTGATAACAAGCTACTGTATGTTTATTTAATATGCTTTTTACTGAAAAATGGCTGACTACTGGAGACGGCTGACTTTAGGCACACTTACCCTCCTAACTAACTAACTAATTCTATGGTCTATGGAACCCGGAGGTTCAATGCCGCATTCACAAAAGCTCTCCACTGACTTCTATCCTTAGCTAACTGGATCCAGTTTCTACTTTGTATTCCTATTTCTGCGAGATCCATCTTAATATTGTCCTCCCATCTGCGCCTAGGTTTTCCTAATTATAAGCTCAAGTAATATGTAACATAATAATAATAATAATAATAATAATAATAATAATAATAATAATAATAATAATAATATCTTAGTATCAAACTTTAAGCGATTTTTATATGATGCATATATTCATGAAAATAGTCACTACTTGTTATGTACTCATTTGGTGTTCCCCTAGGGTTACTAGGAATTGAAATCAGGATCTCTGACTCTGCAGCAGTCCAGTATGCTAACTGTATGACCACAGATCACGGATCTGACAAAAAAACATTTTCATAACGTTTTGCTACCACTCCTTTTTCCGTATCTATTAAAGTGCCATCCGTGAAGGAATTGTTTTCAATTCTGGGTGAAATCAGTCACTTTTCTCTGGAGAATCGAAATGTCCAATAAGAAATGGGGGTCCCACTTTAAAATTTTAAAGTTATCCCTACCGCCAAAGGGAATGGGGATAGCGGATTTTGTTTAGTATAGTTGAACTATACATATAAAGCAGAAACATATATTCTCATTTTGGGCGTGTGTTTTCAATTTGATATTAACTTAGAAATCTATTTGAACTTTGGTAGTGCTAGCATTTCCATAGCGTCATCTTCGTATACAAACAGATGGTGAATAAAAGTGACAGAGGTTTGAAAGCTGACAGTTTATCTGATTTTGTTTCTATAACCAATTCAAATGTTAAAAATGTAACGTTGTATTTAGAAAAAATAAAATATCCTTATATTGAAAGAAAACCGGACTGGGAACCGAACCGTCAATCATTACTGTAATTTCAAGCGCCTCGCTAAACCCACTTATTTTCTTCTTAATTTACGTCGCGAAAGGCGGCCCCGAATTTCACTTACCAAAGTCTGCTTTCCCCTTATCAGTACTTTCTGTATATTTCCTACTCGGTTATACACGTTTTACAGTAACCTTGAATGATAGGGACACAAACACAGACACGTCGATAACATTTAAAATTCCAAAAGTTCTCCCATCGGGAATCAAACCCGGTACCCTGTACACCACAGACACACATGCTAGCCACTAGACCACACAGCCAAGTTATAAAACCAGCGCGTTTTAATAATTCTACTGGAAATGCACGAGATATGCACTTGTAATACATTGAGTGATTTATTCGAGAGAGGCAAAGCACTTTACTTTGAATTCATTTCTTGGTTTCGTTTCTACTGTGTTGATTCTTTGTATTTTTCGTACACTACTTGAAAAAGCAAATACATTTTTCGCTACGGTGTCCAGAAATACTATTTTAACTGATCATAAAACAGAAATCTTTCGGTGAAATAATATGGGGCAATGTGTGCTATTCTAGTTTCATACCGAGTTCCTTCGTAGCTAAGCGGTTAGCACACTCTAAAAACGAGTAAGGTTTTGAGAACCATAAAAATATAGTTAAAATTGGCATTGTCGTTGGAAATATAATTGTGGTGACAAAAAATATTAATCTTATTTGCTATGTTACCAGAATGATACGAGAAATTTCATATGTGCTGTATGAAAAATATTATATAGTTAACGATTTTATTGTCATAAGGATCATCTTTATAGTTCCATTAAAAGAAAAGTATAGTTGTTTCAGCTATTCCATGTTTACGCATGCGCACAATGACATTAGAATCAGCATAAACTTCGTCCGCCATTTTTATTTATTTTTTCGTATAAGTGTTTATGAAGAGAGTTTGTTTTTGATTTCGAGAGCTAATTTCCTGCGAAATAGGAACTCGAAGATATGATAGATTTATTTAAAGGTAGGTTTAATATTTTAGAACTTAAACAAAATTATGATAGAGTTTTATGTAATGGAGTAATTCAATTTCTAAAACAGTGAACATAATTCATATTATCCCAGCCGTATATTAAAGTACAGCTTGTCGTACTCTCCTGTTTTAGGGGAACATACTTATATTCATGTGCCAAGTACACTGTTAGTGCTTTAGAAAGTGTTTCTTAGTGGGGAAGCTGTATTATGCACCCTATAATGAACGGAGCAGGCATTGGTACCATTTCCAGCCTCAACATCTGCCTAAGTTACATAATGGAATAAAGGTTCAGGGACGCATTTAGGGTTAACTGACAGGAAAATTTGTGGTGAGGGTTGGGCTTTTGGGTAATTGCATATTAGGAGATAAAAGTTGGAAAATGTTACTATAGCAACTCATTATACAATACAAAGTAAATTTCACAGAATAAATATTGGGGAAGGTTATAGAATGCTCACCCCCATGGCAGGTTAGTATCCAGTTTGGTTCCTTTCTTTATCAGGGCAAGTCTTTACTTTGGGCAAGGCAGTGACAATAAGCAATGAATCTGAACCGGTTCCCACAATTATAATTACAGTTTCCAAGAAGGAAAGACGTAAAACAACGTGCCCTGCGGGGCCCTAACACGCCTTCATTCGCTGACGCTCGCTTGGCAATAATATGTACTGACATTATATCACTGTCTTGCCCAAAGTAAAGAGTTACCTTTATCAATACTCAATTCACATGGTATTGCTGAGCGAGCGATAGCGAGTGAAGGCAGGTTAAAACTCCTCAGGGCATGTTATCTTCTATTATTATAACTAAATGTAGATATCTGGGCTCTTGCCTAAATGTTGCTGTGAGATGGATACGGGAACACTACAGGTTCGAGCTAAGAATCTCACGTTCGAGCGACTCTACGTAGAATCCGGGTTATTCTAGCTATATAGCCCCAGGGAAAGGATTGCTCGAGCAAACGGATTAGCCCTATACCAAATAGAAAATTCATATGTAAAATACAGTGTGAAATATTTTTCATAAAGAAATGAGAGTGTGAATAGAAGTAATTACTATTAGTGTGCAGTGTATTGAGTTGAATTTTGAGTGATAGTGTAAGTTTTGTATGTGTAAGTGTGCTCTTCTACTACCTTCGTGTATGCGTATACCCCATTCGCTTACGCACCCTTCGCTACCGTTGGGGCTGCTGCTGTGCTCCTGCTATGACTCGGTTAGATAACATTCTTGGTTTTTAGTGAGCACCTGGCACAATTTGGTTCATGGTTTATGCACTTTAGTTTTTATGCGATACATCCACACTATTTACAGTCAGACACCGTAAAGTGAGTCTGCAAGTAGTAATGGAGCTACTCATTTAGTGCATTCTCTACTAAAAAAAACAACAAATCTCTAACCTGACCTGAAAATGTAAGAAATGTGTGAAAATTTGGTAGAACTGTCTGCTCGAGTAATGCCCCAAAGAACTCAAAATGTTCCTTCGTGGGTGTGTGTTTAGCGTATGTAACTTTTTTTGTGGGTAACTCAGGTTGGAGCTCACATAGTTCGTATTCCACACAATGTTCGTAGGTTCTCTTAAGAAAATTTCCCTCGACTGAAACAGAATTTTCCCTTTTCGTGTCAAATTTTCCCTAGTTTGTTGATTGAGTTGATTTTGAGTTTAACGTCCCATTTAGCAGCGAGGTTATATGAGACGTGGACCTACTCATTAACATGGAATCGGAACCACATCAGCATGCGCCGGAAATCGATCCCAGGTCTCCCACGCCAAGGGCGAATACGCTAACCGTTAGCCACGAAGAGCTCTTTCCCTAGTTTGTTGAGTGTTTAATTCCTATGATGCACGGTATGTTGAAAGATTAATTTAGTTAGACAATATATTGAAGGAAGTATGAACTACATTTATTTTATTCATTTCCTTTTCGTTTCTAACATTTTGAAACAAAAAAGAAAAAAACATACAGTCAACAATTGACGCAAATTATGCTACTTTGAATACACACTAAACTCTGGCTATTGCATTTGTTTATTTCTGAAGAACAAAGATAAAATGGAACATTTATATTGAGCTCCTTCTTGGCTAAACTGTTTTCCTACGTGCCTTTGGCGTGGGAGACCCGGGCTCGATTCCCGGCGGGAGCTCATGTGGTTCGGATTCCACGTTAATCGGCAACGTTCTAGATTACTGGTCCCCCTTCCCATTGAGCAATAATAAAGACAGAAAACAACGTGTCCTGCGGGGCTGTAACCCGCCTTCACTCGCTAACGCTCGCTCGGCAATACTGTGTAGATTAAATGTATAAACCTTAGTAGAGAAAGAAACCAACCCAGCTACTAACCTACATGGGGGACCAGTAATCTAGAACCTCGCCCGTTAATCAGTAGGTCCCGTCTCATATAGCCTCGCTACGCAAAGGGACGATAAACTCAAGTCAACAACTAAACATTTATATTGTTTAATAAGTCAGTGCGAGAATTTCCCTAGATTTTGACGTTTTATCATAAAATTTCCCTTTTCGCTAAATTTACTTTTGAAATTTTCCTAGATTAGGAAAATTTCACTGAAACTACGAACAATGATTCCACGTTAATCTTCAGGACCCCGTCTCATCACCAGAGTGCAGGAGGGATTAAAGCTCCAGTGGCGGTTCTTAAAGTAACTCACACCGGAAAGGATTACCATTTTATTACTAGTGTCTAATAGAAGAAAACTTGATACTCAGCATTACTTGAGCAGACGGTTCTACCAAATTTTGACACATTTCTTACATTTTCAGGTCAGAATAAAGTTCTGTATTTCTTTTAACATAGCATGCACTAAATGAGGAGCTTACTAGATAGTGCATGCAGCAAGGGTGTAGTCATAGGAGTTCCATCGGGGCCAGCCCCCCCAGATGATTTCCTGAGCACCCAAATACCAAACTTTTAAAACATTGTCATTAGATTATTCGTTTCAGTCATTTAAAAATAACAGAGTTTACATGTAATTAATAATTTACGGAAAATTATTTACCAATTCTTAATGATGGAAAAATACCACCGTTTTAAAAAGCTACTGTAAATACTACCATTAAATAATGGTGCTAAACTGATTTGTAAGTACATTATATTTTTTATATGCTGTAACTAGTGGTTTAGAATACATTTTTATCAACTGGAAAATTTAGTGAAAAACGATGTCTTTATTCCGTTTCTCAGTTCGGATCTCATTCGCTTTTTTTTTTTTTTTTTTTGCGCAACTTGATGTAAAACAGGAAGCGAGATATAACTGTTAGTAAAATAATTATGGTGTTTTTATTTTAGTCACGAATAATGAATAAATATTTTTGTCAGGAAATTAAGTGAAATTAAAAAAAAAAATCAGTTTATGGGCAAGATTCTAGAACACAGGTCCTCGTTCTCATTTAGCTGTAATAAAGACAAAAGAACGTGGCCCAGCGGGGATCTAACCCGCCTTCACACGCTAACGCTCGTTCGTCAATACTATGTGGATTAAACATCAAACTTTGGTGTACAGAAAGGAATCAATCTAGCTACTAATCCATATAGGGGAACATGCGTTCTAGAACCTTACCATCTTCTGCAGATAGATTCTGTGTAAAAGAGCCTAAATTGAAATAGTTATGCACAAAGGTATAACGTTTGGTCCTGGCAGTAGTTCTTGGTTACGCATAATTAAAACTAACTGGGGGGGCGCGGTGGCTCAGTGGTAGAGCGTTCACCTCTGGTGCTTGGGGTCCCGGGTTCGATCCCAGCCCCCGCCAAGTGAACTTTGTGGTGGACAAACACCGTGCTCGTGGGTTTTCTCGGGGTTCTCCCGTTTCCTCCCACTTTCTTCATTCCACCATTACACTCATCTCCCATTATCACCGTCTCCTTTAGCCTAATCGGCATAACCGTGGGACGTAAAACTCAAAGATTTCATTTCATTTTTAAAACTAACTGGTACATAATATTTATGGTGATAAAAGCAAATAAATAAATGAGCAGTGTTTTATTTTTGTGGACGGAAACCAAATTTTCCTGTTTTTTCAGGTTTCAAATCACTACCTGTATCGCTTTTTTTTTTTTTGGCTTTGTACATTGTAGCTGCTCCCGCTTCAAAAGCAATGGACCCCTCCAAGATAAAACTTCTGCCTATACCCCTGAATGCAGATGACTTGAGGAAGGCTCAGTATAAATATAGTAGGACATGTGGCATAAAAAACTTCCGTGAATAAAAGATGAACCAAATTGTGCTAGGTGGCCACTAAAAAGCACGACCTCTATTTAACCGATTCAGGGCAGAAGGGTAGAGGGATATCCGAGCAGTAGGGAGGGGTGCATCCGTAGGGAGCAGGCGCGTCAGCGATGGTAGGTATACAAATAAACGAGGACCGTGAATTTACATGTACAAGAGGGGGCGCGGTGGCTCAGTGGTAGAGCGTTTACCTCCGGTGCTTGGGGTCCCCGGTTCGATCCCAGCTCGCGCCATGTGGACTTTGTGGTAGACACACCGTGCTCGTGGGTTTTCTCGGGGTTCTCCCGTTTCCTCCCACTTTCTTCATTCCACCCTATCCACTCATTTTTCATTATCACCGTCTCCTTTAGCCTAACCGGCATAATCGTGGGACGTTAGACTTAAAGATTTCTTTTCATTTTTTACATGTACAAGAGGAATTTAAAACTCAAGTGGCCGCTCTTGAGCGAAGTCGCATCGGAAGGAATTGCCATTTTATCACCACCGTCCAATAGAAGAAAACTTAATGTACCATACTAATCTTAGTATAATACATTAACAATGAATTGTCTATCAACTTCCTTAGCTTATGCCAATGAAACGTTTATTTTTAATATTCTGACTTCCCTCGAGAACAACCAAAGCTCAATTGTTTCTTTTATTGTAGCTTATTTGAATTTAATGTTATTTATCGATAGAAAGTTCGATTTCTTTACCTCCTACTCAAAAGCCTGGGAAAAAGTTTGTTTCTCTTTATACTAAGGACACATCAGTTTAGTTTTATTTGAAATTATTTCGACCCTGTGTGGTATCTTTGTACGTAATTTTCTCTCGTCACTCTTTTTGTTTTTTTCTTTCTTGTTAAAGGACATTCTTAAAATATCAAATGGGCTACCGTTGATCAGTAGTAGAGCGTTCACTTCTGGTGCATTGAGTCCCTGGTTCGGTCCCAACTCGCACCATGTGAACTTTGTGTTGGAGAAGCACCATGTGTGGGTTTTCTTATGGTTCTCCCGTTTCCTCCCACTATTCTTCCCATCATTCCATTCATTTCTCATCATCATAGTGTCCTTTAGCCTAACTGGCATAACCATGCGATGTAAAGCTTAATGATTTCATTTCATGTGTAATTTAATCGGTAAACTAGTTTTCAGCGGTATAACTCCTAATATTGCATAGTTTTACATTTTCGAATGCTACTACTGTTAAAATAACGTTATGTACATGGCCGTTAATGGCTCTAACATTGAGTAATAAACTTATATTAGAATTTAATAGAGTATCTGAAATTGATAATACAGTATTTCTTGATTGGAGATGATGCTTTTTTGTCTGCCTGTTTGAATTTCTTGAATCCGTACTACACATGACAAGATTTTCAGGAACTTGATATTGGTTAGGCAACGAATATTGCACAACTTGCACATGCTGGCCACTATACTGTAGCCGCTGTATCCCTGGCTCTGACAGCTATGCAAAAAGGAAAGCGAGGGTTTATACTACACTGACACCCCCCCCCACAAGGCCTAATGAGTGACCGAGCTGTCACCGCGTTGACACGGAAAGCAGACGTTGTTGCCACTCTGTCTTATTCCTTTCGTTTGTGCATAGTTAAGTGAAAAGTACTTTGAGATTGTATTCGATTATTGCAACTTTGAGTTGTTTCCTTTCCTTTTTGGGTGTTTTGGGTGTGCTCTTAAGAATATTGTTGTATTTAATTGGTGACAATGGTTAGTTCTTCAGAACCGAAGCCAAAGAAAATAGGAGTGTATCAAGGGCGGACTGGCCCACCCTGCTACCCTGCAAATGCAGGGTGGGCCCCCAAACAGGTGGGCCCCCTCCACCAATTTTAAAAAGATGTGCTCAATTAAACCTACCAGCATCAAAAATATGACAGGGTAACTCCCGCAAACTTGTGTTTTGCATAAAAAAGACGTAAAGTTAAACTTTCATGAAGAGATCTTATTCTTCTTCACGTTTATCGACTTGAAAAGGTTCCGTCTATGAGACAATCAGGCACTAAAACATTGCGGGGATTGTGATACGGGAGCTGTTAAAAACGAGCACGTTAACTACTATTTTTTTTTTAAATATAAGAAACAGTAGATTTCAAGCTGTTATTGGATTTGGATACAATTGCCTACTCCAGTCCTTTTACAAGCCGGCGAGTGGATATGTTTTAAAGAAACAATAGTTTTGTAGATATTGTTATTGTGGAAAGTGGAGGTGGAGCCGGAACACGTTTGAACTGCACTGTCCTCAGACCAAGCTTCGAAGAAAGAAATCGGATTAGGCTTCGTTGTGTGTTTATTTTTTTTTCAGTGCGGTAAAGCGAAAAGAAATTAGTCGCCACTATTAACGATTGTTTTATACAAACCTCAAACAATTACTATGAAGTTGCTGCCCTCGGCTCGTGTTTTATTTGTATATTACATCGAACAGCAAATCCGATAGCAGCAATTATGTGTCGTTTTTCGTGGAAGACAGATGTGGTTGTGTCAGTATGGATGGTAGGAGTGATTGTAAGATTACTGTAAAGAAAAAAAATATAAGTGGTGCTAAAAAGCGAGAACACAAACGAAGATGTGATTTACAAAAAGCTACATCTGACCCAAAACAACGTAGGCTATTTGAATCTGTGAAGCCCCAAGAAACCAATGAGCGTGATGTGACTCATTCGAGTACTGCAGTTGCCAGGTGTTTTTTTTTTTTTTTTTTGTTTTTGTTTTTTGTTTTTCTGTCTAAGGTGTTTATAAATTATAATGTATACACCATGTCTTTGGATGATTTCAGTCAATTGTAGCTTATCTTTTATGGCTATTTTTACTTGAAATTACACAACTTTAACAGGCGAAAACGAAATTAACTGAACTGTTGCCGCGTAGTGCTTTCAAACGGGTCGGATCAGGCTTTCATGGGTCAGGAGTCGAGTCAAGCCTGCTTGAGACACGGGTCGGATCAGGTCACCTACGCTAGGGTCAGGCTGCTCTAGCCACGGGTCGGCTCGTTTATGGTTCATTATATCCATTGTTGTATAAAGCGTATAAGTATGTTCTAACTCTATCGTGTACCCAAGTATGTGAAAGAATTTTCTCGATTATGAAAGTGATCAAAAATCGGTTGCGTTCATCACTTGGACAAGATTTGTTGGAAGACTTTATTCTTTTATACATAGAAAGATCATATACGTTTGATTACGACAAAGTGATTGACGATCTTGTATCTAGCTCCAAAGAATTAGACAGATATTTGAAATTGTGAGCGTAACTGGGGCATAATGAAGATATTAATATTAGGATACATTTCTGGCATTCATATTAATATTATATTAGGTTACAGTATGCAATTCAGTAGAAAATTTCAACCAATTTGATATCAGAACTGATTTATGAGGAAAGAAACTTACATTATTTCTGTCAGTGCTTTAATTATTTAGTGTTTCAAAGTTGACTTGAGATTAGTTTTTACTTATTGCACATGTATATATTTTGGGTTTTCTAAAACCTGACATTCATTTGTTTAAATAAATGGTTTAAATTCATTACATAAAAACAATAGCACTATATAAATAACTGAAAGCACCAATTCCGGTATTGTGTGTGTTTATAATAATAATGATAATGCCAAGTACACACTGTATGAGTTACTATTAAAATGTTCCTACTTCAGATTTTTTGTAATTAATGTTTTGCTTTTGTATGAATATATGGGATACTATTTATGGGTTCGAAGATGGACTTTAATATGTAATACTTATGAAGAATGCCAAGTACATTTTTTACATTTTTATACAGTGGGCCCTCATTTCAGTTTAGCAGGGTGGGCCCTATGGTTGCCAGTCCGCCCCTGGAGTGTATAAAGGACAAAACCGAGAATTTATATGCAGACTTCGTGAATATTTCGAGAACTAGCGCGATAATGGAGGTCCTCTTCTTCCTGTGACCAGTGTGGTGAACAGAGTTGCTGATGTCTTGCGTGTGGGAACATCCACTGTTTAGAACATAACAAACTAAAAATGTTCCGAAGAACTTAATTCTCCTTCTGCATTTTTTGTTACTCCAGGCAAAAAAAAAAAAAAGTTACTTTTGTATAGTTTTCTTACACGGAAAGTTTTAAAAAGCCATGAAAATTCAGCATTTCTTAAGCAATTCATTTCGATTAAATTCGCTTGCTTTTTCTGTTTATTCTTAGTGTACCTGTATACGGTTAAACCCACGACAAATTGGCAACATTGTTTTGTCCACGTGCAGAACTGTCGGAGCCAGAGACGTAGCGGCTCTAGTATACTAAGATACCGGTTCAATAGGCAATAAAGACAACCAGCGGCAGACGGAATAGGATCCGAAAGTAGTGTATGTTGTAAAGGTACTTAGGATTAAAAAGTAGTGTATGTTGTAAAGGTACTTAGGATTAAAAAGTAGTGTATGTTCTAAAGGTACTTCTTTCGTTTCACAATTTAGTACAGGAAAATGAAGGTCGTACTTGAATAAGGAAAACATATAATAGTCAAAAAAGCTAACATTTCCGTTTTCCTCATAAAATCCGGCTCTATGCGTGATTAGAGTGCAAAATTAAAAAGGTTGTATAATATTTTAAAAACTGTTTAGGCGCAGAACAGGGATATTGAAAGAAAAGATGTGGAAAAATGTTAGATTAGTAATACATAATACAAAATGTTTTATTACAAGGCTTCGGATAGTCATGCACTAAAAACCTCAAAATATGCATGCAAATATGTCCTCTTTTCTGTTGATATGCCGAACTGCAATCATAGATAACACATAACTAGCTTACTTGTCTCTTCAAAACTGCTGGAGTGTTATCATCAATAGATAAAGGTGACCCCTGTTTCAACTGGATTCCATTGCAAGGAATTTGGTCAGTGACGTTTCGTAGCAGATTTCTGATCACTCAACAAGATAGAAAATCTGTGCAAAAATAGAATTTCCATCCTAGCAGGGACAATTTTGTTAAAAAAATCATCGATAAATGAGTTATATTTCCATGTTCACTTACAAATTATGGTCTTCTTTGCAGCAGATACCATTGAATGTGCATTAGAAGAAAAACAGATGCTATAAAATATGCAGTGTCTCGTAAAATACGATAAATATGCATTTACATAAGAAACATGGAAAATGCATAACTATTCGAAGCCTATTTGTTACCTAGCCAACTGAAATTTAAATATTTTGCTACGAAAAATAATGGTTCTTGAAATAAACATATTTATTTACTCCTTCATTTTTCTGATAGATTGAGATTGATTTCACACATAAATACAAAGTATTACGTCTCTTAGAGAAGTGACCAAACCTGAACACAAAAGTGGAGGAAATTTTGGTAAAGAAACCTAGAAGTTTGCCAGAGATACTATATTTAACAACAGTACTAAAAAGAGAAAATCTTAATTCAGGTTAGTGTTGATATTTTTCCCCATAAGGAGAATGTGTTTGCCTTTGCTTCGTTTTCAGCAAATAAATGTAATATATTGTTGTAATAGCAGAATTGCAGGAATACAAATTGATTTATTTCAGTGTGTATGATACAATAGTGTTAATTACTGTTATTAATATTATATTCTGTGCTGCGTCATTTGGGTAAGTTGAAGTGTAGAGAATATAGAATATTCACTGGCTGTACAGAAGATTCCATTCCGGCATTTGTGAGGTGTGACTGAAATATTCCACGTTAATCTTTAGATATCCATATCATCACAGTAGTGCAAGAGGGATTTAAAACTCCAGTGGTGGCTCTTGAGGGAAGTCACATCGGAAAGGATTACCATTTTATCACTACCGTCTAATAGAAGAAAACTCAATGTATCTTACTAATCTTTGTATAATACGCTAACAATGAAATGTCGATCAACTTCCTTAGTTTATACCAATAAAACTTTTATTTTTAACATTGTGACTTCCTCGAGAACCACCATTGCTCAGTTGTTTCTTTTGTTGTGGCTTATTTGAATTTAATGTTATTTATCGATAGAAGGTTCGATTTCTTCATCTCCTACTCAAAAGCCTAGGACAAAGTTTGTTTCTCTTTATACTAAGCTGCAGTCTATCTTGAAGGAAGTCACATCAGTTTAGTTTTATTTGAAATTATTTCCACTTTTTTTGGTATCTTCGTAAATAGCTTTCTGTCGCTGCTGCTCTTCTTGTTTTCTTCTTTTTTGTTATAAGGCATTCTTAAAATATCAAAAAGGGACTACGGTTTATCAGTATTAGAGCGTTCATCTGTGGTGCGTGGGGCCCTTGTTCCGATACCAGTACGCGCCTATTGAAAATTGTGGTGGACTAACACTGTGTGAAGAGGTTTTCTCGGGGTTATTCTATTTCCCTCCACTTTCTTCATTCCTCCTCTTCATTCATTTCCATAATCGATGTCTGCTTTAGCCTATACGCAGTTCCATGGAACGTAAAACTCAGATTTCATTTCTTTTGAAATATCAAAATAATTAAAAAAAAAAAAAAAACTACACTTTGCGCCATCAAGAGCAGTATCTCTATCCTTCGTGATTCTGGAACTCAATGAATAATTAACACTTCTGACCAGAGTATATACACTTATTTATTAAAACAAAAATACAATGTAACAGTTTCTATAATATAAATGTCTATGCTCTGAAGATCTCTTTCAGTTAGTGTTTGATGAAGACAACGTTAAGTTAATTTAGTTTTTAATAAATAAGTGTATATACACTGGTCAGAAATGTTTATTATTCCAAGAGCAGTATGTAATTTTTATTTAGAATGTATCTAATAGCGTGGATTAGCAAGTATGTACATTTTTGGTATAGAGTTTGCTATTTCCCACCATAGTTTCTCAAGGTAGTATCTTCAGCGGGAGAAGCTCAGTTACAGTAGTTCAAGGTAGCACTTTTCTCATGGTAACTCAACTGCTAAGAAAGTAAATACAAGACCTCAGGACATGTTTTATAGGTCATTGACTTATTATTGATTACAAAACAGGTTACGAGTCAATCCTTTTTAGCTGAGCAGTGTTAAACTGTCATAGTTCTAGTTTAAAATGGAAAATAACTGGGTCTTTTAGCATGCTTTGTCTTGGAAATGGAGCAGGCAGTCCTGACATTGCTTCAGTGACTTGACCCAGGTTTTTTTTTTTTTTTTATGTAGTTACCATGCTTTGTACCCCTGGAATAATTGCCTTGACGAGCATGGTGACATATGTTCAAAATATATATTTACAGTGTCTTACTACTTGTGAATATGCCTTGGAAATAAAGTTTATTCGTGGGAAGTCTTCGCTTTTTTTTATTAGCATGATAACACATACTACCGAGTAATTTATGGTTTAAAATAGTGACACAGTGGCTGTAAATTTGATTATGTAACGTAACAAGTATTTCCAAGGAGATGCCTTATACTAAAAGAGAACGATAATGAATGTTTCACAGTTTATTTTCTTAAGTTTGAAAGGGATGCTGAATGCTTATTCTTTTCTTCCAGATACAAGAAGCACAGTCCTTTTTACTTTATTGAGAAGACATTTTCCTGTAGTAACATCAACTGCGAAGAAGAAAGACACAGCTGGAACGTGGAGACCCACAAAATACGAAAGCCAACAAAGATTCTCCTTTTTTCACGTAAAGGTAAAAATAATAATATTTACTTTCATATATGAAATTACAAATTTGTATAATTAGCTAGTTTCCAGGCCTTGAAAAGTAAGAAGTGGGAGAATGTATTTCAACTCTGCTTAATCTGAACAAAAAATTCTAGGTTTAACACAGATAAAGGGAATTTGGATAAGGATGGAATGGTATCATCTAATTTTATCAATAAGGAATAGTCTAAGTAATGAGTTAATATTTTTGTTTCAATAAATGTACATAGTTATATTACTGGCGTGTACAAACCAATTATTCACTCCTTATTTGATATAAAACTTGGAAAAAGCTTTTATTTTACTGTTCTAAAAAAATGGACCATGTGGTTTTATATTCATAATAACGAGCCCCAAAGCCCCGTTGAAGGAATCCTGATAGTGATTCCGAAATATCGGTGAAGTTATTAGCACTAGGAGGCGAGTATTTTAATAACTAAAATATAGCATCCTTAACTGTACTTCCTTACTATAACCGGAGGTGGGGGAAATTTACTACTTCCGGTTTTAATATTAATCTACCTAGAGCAAACACTTAGGTATGTCGAGAAGCAGCTTTACACAATCAATTTAGTATTGCAAGAATAAGAACCCATTTTTTATCTTGAAACCGTATTCAAACCGGAAGTTGCAAAGATCAACCACTTCCGGTTTTATCGTTGATCGCTATAGAATTGAAAAGGATATTGCGGTTTTCTGCAATAAATTTAGCGTCTCAATAGTATTTTCTATTTCTAATATATACGAAGAAAAGGAGAGGTAGAAATCTACAATAATTTTCGATTGTAATATTGAAAGAAAAAATATTATGGCATACAAACCAAACTCCTTCACGTGGTGTACACGTGGCAGTACTACTTGTTTGTACATACAATATATCCCATCAATAGGTAATTTAAGAAATTATAAGACACTATTCATAAATTGTGTAGTTTGTCACGAATTATAAATAACAGCAAGAACAAATCTAAAATATTACTAATTACAATTGCACAGTTACTTTTTTAATTGCTAGTTTATATATACGGTGAGTCATTTAGAATATTCAACCTTAAAACGGAAAACCAAAAGAGTGAGAGAAGCGAAACTGTGACAAAGCAACTAGAAGATAAGGGTACACACATATTAAGCATCAAGACCCGGAGAACAGTCTTGCTAGTGTAACATAAAGTTAGGTTTTTCAGAAAGCAAATTGCATACCATCTTATTACAAATTCCAAATCTACGCTTAAAGAGAAAACAAACAATACCACAATTGATGTTCAGTGGTGGAAACTAACAACCCTAGTTTCCCAAACATGAAAAGAAAAAAGGGGGCGCGGTTGCTCAGTGGTAGAGCGTTCACCTCCGGTGCTTAGGGTCCCCTGCTTCGATCCCGCCTCGTGCCGTGTGGACTTTGTGGTGGACAAACATCGTACTCATAGGTTTTCTCGGGGTTCTCCCGTTTCCTCCCACTTTCTTCATTCCACCATTTCATTCATTTCTCATCATCACCATCTCCTTTAGCCTAACTGGCATAAACGTGGGACGTGAAACTTTTAAGATTTCATTTTCATGGAAAGAAGAAAAAACTTGGAAGGCTTCTACAATAGAAATGATACGAGGCAAGCTTATCGAATGTACCTTAGTGTCAAACAGTACACTCAATACTTGACATATTGATACGTACAAAATTGTAACAAATTAAAAATTGAACTTTTTCAAAATGTTCTTCTCGAAAATTATCTCTCGAACGGTTTGAGATATCAAAGAACAATAAAGTTATTATGGTTTTAATGTTTTTCGAAAGCAATGTACGTAATTAAATGTGATAGTTACATATTAAACTTTCCAAAATAAAGCCTTTGAAAAGTCAAATTTTCAGTTTGTTATAATTTTGTTCCTATCTCTTCGAAATACGTCAAATCTTCATGGTAGTATTTTACCAAAAGGTACATTCGATATGCCTTGCCCCGTCTGTCTTATTTGCGTTATTACTATTGTGAAAACCTTCAAATTTTGTTACTTTTTCATGTTTGCTATATTGTAGTATTGTTGGTTTGCAACATTGAACAATAAGTTTGGCATTGTTTGTTTTCTCTTTAAATGCAGATTTTAAATTTGTAATAACCTAATGTGGTGTTATTTAAAAAAAACTAATTTTATATGGGGTTGACATCACTGTTCACTGGATGTTGATGCCTAATACAGATTAATGTGTTCCCCTCCCCCTACTTGCATCCTACGAAGTTTCGCTCCTCTTCCTCTCTTTTGGTCTTCCCGTTGTAATCATTGGAGTTTATAAATGACGCACCATATATATATATATATATATATATATATATATATATATATATATATATATATATATATATATACAGTACATTGTACAGCGTGTGAATGAACAAGACCACAAACTGTAACAAGTGATTCCTCACATTATAATTTAAAAAAATGAATCTGCGGTTAAAAGTGCATAGTTTCGGAGTTAAGACTGCCGAAGAAGTGACCAGATTAATTTTAAAGGTCCATAGCTCCATTAGTATGTGCCCTATCCAAATATCCATTTTTGAGAATTCTCCAGTTGCATAACGATTTTTAGACAGGCAGTTTGGGAGTACTCATAAAATTTTAACTAGTCCCAAACTGCTTCTCTAAAAATTGTCGCACAAGTACCGGAAGATTCTGAAACAGATATTCGGATTGTGAAAACCTTCAAATTTTGATACTTTTTCATGTTTGCTATATTGTAGTATTGTTGGTTTGCATCCAATTGAAATATGCTCCATAGGAGTGGAGCTGCGGAACTTTGAAGTTAATTTTTTCGCGTTTTCGGTAGCTTATAACTCCGAAACTATGCTCTTTCGACCACACTTACTTTCATGTGAGGAGTCACCTGTTCATTAACACTTTATATATATATATATATATATATATATTGTGTCTCAAAAGTCCCCTGACATAGGGTAACACTGTTATTATCAGAGTTACAACAAAATGTAAGAGTAAAAAACATCTACAAATATGATGTTTTCACTCTAAAGTGAAGGATTTTTTTTTTTTTTAATTGGACGAGCCGTTTTGGCTGTACACTCTTTATGCGACCAATGTTAAACGAAAATGCAACGTTGGCATTAACCTAGACCCACAACATAAGTGAATGAATTTACTGTTTGAAAGGTTGTCTCTCCGTCGACATGTTAGCGTAAAAGACAGTAACTTCATTCACTTATGTTGTGGGTCCAGGTAAATGGCAACGTTGAAGTTTCGTTTAACATTGGGTGCATAAAGAGTGTACAGCCCAAACGGCTCGTCCCATTTAAAAGATCTTTTCACTGTAGATTGAAAATATCATATTTGGAAATAGTTTTCCCTCTTACGTTTTGTTAAAACTCTGATAATAATAGTGTTACCCTATGTCAGGGGACTTTCGAGACATCTTACATTATATATATGTATATATATATATATATATATATATATATATGTGTGTGTGTGTGTGTGTGTGTGAGTGAGTGAGTGAGTTTGTAGCTTTAAGATTGGTTTTGACTTCCTTTACAATTTATGGACAATTTCTTATTGAGTATATTTGGTTTCAGGCTATAGATGAGTTGGTGCCTGAGTGGAAGGACATAGAAGATGAGAATATTCTCAAAGGGTAAATGTAAAGGCTACAATTTTTGTAATACATTTTCCTTCAGAATATCCATCTATCCACAACCAACAAGTTTCTTATGTAATCGACAATATTCTGATCATGCACTCTTGTATATCTGGCCTGCTATTCAAGTTTGGTTTTAAAAAGAATAAAACTTGCATAACGTCTTTTCCAACTGTTCTTTCATAAACTTCTACATCAAATCTTTTAAAGGCTGATCATTGGTTGATCCTTCATAAGTTTCTACATTAAAATTTGGAACAACGTGTACACCAATTCATAAGTCACAGCTGAAGCAACGGGTTTTGGAACACTTTCAACGAGGTTATGGTGAGAAACATTTGCAGTAAACACCTGTTAGGCTGTTCGTGTTTCTGGAGATGTTTTCTAAGCGACTTAATATTTAGAAAATCACGAAAGCAGTATTTTTCTCCGTCGATATTTGCTACAGGTTACAACTTGTGGAAAAAACGAAAGCGGAGAAGAAGATATTTAGGCGATTTAAAGCTAACTTGCACAAGAATGGTGGTATTGTTGATATACGGATGGTGTTGTTACTAGTATAACTTGTTAAAGAAAAGAAGTATAACTTGTTAATCCTTATTAAAAAGATTACTTTGTTTCAAGACAAATATATTTTGGATATATAATGTATACGTTACTTATATTAAGTTGTAATTTAATATAAAATATATTGTGTTGGTTATGAAAAAATAAATACAATTAAATGAATTCTGATAAAGTCTGCTTTGTGCATTCATTAGCCATTACTTACTATTCTAAAAGAACTAGGAATTACAATAAATAACAAATTATTGTTTTGATGTACACTGAAGGCAAAGTTTCCTCATGACATTTTGTTTAATAGCTTCTGATGGATCGTAGTAATTTTTATTCAAAGTATCTTAACAACTTCATATTTGCGTACTTTTATGTATGATATATATATATATATATATATATATATATATATATATATATATATATATATATGAGACGATTTTTTTTTAAATTTTCGTTACTACGAGATTTCTGTTAACTTCCTCTGGGGGTTCCTGTTTGCTTAATCTGAGTTATCTTACAACATATTATGACAGGAATCCAACCTGGGTCTCTGACTTACCATGCAGAGTGCAAATTCCATCATATTCAAAGAATGAAAAATATGAAATAACTGGTTCGAGACTCGAACCCAGCTCTCCGAGAACAACCAAGTCTCCCGGTCTAGTCGTATACTTTTGTTATGTACTTGAATTCGTACCTATAGAAGGATTAGTCTGTTCTAAAGTAAGTTAGTTTTTCCATTATTATCTAAAAGCTCTATTATACTTATCTACAATCACTATAATAATACTCAATAATTTAAAGGGTTTGTTCTTTCAATGTAACGATACAGGAAAGGAAAAAGAATTATATCAGCATGTGGACATTTATATTTATACGAGAATAGATATCCCAGAAGTTTTCCAGTGTACAATCATGTACAAAAGATCTTGAACATCCATTCCCTTTGTAACAACACCCTATAAAGACCCATACTACCTATAGTCTTCTTCATCCAAACTGGCGTGTGGCATCAGCCAATAAGCTCATAGTGTGCTGTTACTAAGCCTTCAGGGAGGAATCATTCATAATTGATTTTATTTGTATTTGTGGACAATTAAGAATGATTAGATTCCTCCCTGAAGGCTTACTAACAGCACACTATGAGCTTATTGGCTGATGCCACACGCCAGTTTGGATGAAGAAGACTATAGGTAGTATGGGTCTTTTAATGGGCTATTAACCAAAAATAAAAAGCATGAGTGCAAAAAAAAAAAAATGAAAATAAGAAGGTAAGTGTAACTTGACTATATAGCTTATATTGAAACGCTTTCTTTGAATTTCAATTAAGCACGTTTTGAGTTAATTTAATCATATACATTTTGACAAGTTCTTATCGTCCGTAAGTGTTAAGGTCTCTCACAATGGTATTTTTTCACTTTTTTGGTAAGAAAGAAACACTCATTTTAACAGTTCAGTAAAGAATTTGAATGATTGACGAACTTCCGCGTTCGTGGCATTCTGTTCACATTTACAGCAAAATAATTCGTAGGTTAAGAATGAATTCTTTTAAATGCTGAGTCCATATTCTAAACGCTTTCTGAGTTCGAATTACTATAATAGCAGTTGCTTCCACTTTTAAATTTTTATATTTTCAGTCTGTTGTTCGATTATATTATTGTACAATGATTTTCTTGTTTAAAAATCGCTGTTGCACTTTCAACTTTAATATTTGCTGGTAAGCCATCTAATTTTACATATAGTTTAGGAATGTATATACTATATACGAGGACGCAAACAGGAAGTCACATATTGTGTGACGTCGAAGTTGTACACTTCAAGCGGTTTATTGAAGTTATAA
The DNA here is from genome assembly GCF_964235325.1 of Thermobia domestica. Classification (NCBI taxonomy): domain Eukaryota; kingdom Metazoa; phylum Arthropoda; class Insecta; order Zygentoma; family Lepismatidae; genus Thermobia; species Thermobia domestica. The sequence goes on from NC_137454.1 coordinate 378,650,294, forward strand.
ATCCTTAGTTGTGGTTTCTGTTAATGAAATATAATAGTGTTTCTTCTTTCTAACGACTGAAAAATTTACCATTATGTGAATTCGTGAATATAAATATTCATTAAAGTCACTTCTTTGTTTAACGTCACACGTTTATGCTTCCAGGCAAATGAAAACTATGATGATGATAATGAACGACATGGTGGAATGAATCAGGTTTGAGGAAATGGTGAAATCACGAGAAAGGACACGTACATAGTGTTTATCCAATAAAAGGCCACTTCATGTGAGCTGTGATCACACCAAAAACCCTCGCTCTAGAAGTGAGCGCTCTACCATTGAGCCACGGATGATGATAAAGAAATCATCGAAACGTATAGGGATAAATTAATAAAACGGTTGCTTAAGTGACGTTGGAAGGTTCATCAGATTATTAAATATGGATTCTATCAACTCATGTAGTCTGTACATTATTCTTACAGGTGCTGCTGTATAGTTTTACTACTGCTGTTCATTGTGCCAATTCCAGTGCTGTTATAGTGACTGTTGCCGTACTGTGGACTTTACCTATATTGCACTGCATTGCTATTATGTAACACATTTAAGAAACAGGATGACGACACATACCACCATGGATCGTTACCATTTTAGATATAATCTGCCTATATGCAATACTGGTGCCGTTGTAGTCTGAGAGCTGCTGCACAAGATTGCATCTAAAATGCTAACTATCATTAAACTAGTTTAATACTTGTGCATAGTTGTGTGTGTCAACATCCTTCCTTAAGACATGTTACATAATAACAATCCCATGCAATATAAACCCGTCAAAAAAAAAAAAAAAACTCCGGACCTCATGCAAGTTTGGCTGAGAAAATTATCTGGCTTGGTAGACAGCGTTGTTTGGTTTCGTCTTTATTGCTGGGAAGCGATCCAACAGTAAATATCAGAACCCACATATGCCCATGCGTAAATATTTCCGTCTTCAAAATTAAACAACACTGTCTACCAAGTCAGATAATTTTCTTAGCCAAAATTGCATTAAGTTCGTAGGTTTTTTCGGCGCGTATAACACTCACAGTATGGCAGCACTCACTACACCCGTATTGCTAAGACAACATAACAGTATCGTTAGGGCAACTATACCAGTATTGTTAGGGCAACAATAATAGTATGGCCACAACCATACCAGTATTGTTGCCTTAGCAATACTGGAATAGTTATTAACATGATATGCATAGTACAGACAGCCTAAAACTATAGCTGCGATAACAATACCACATTTCTTGGACAACAATATTTATGGTAAGTGCAGCACAACAATATAGTTTTACTAACAACTCAGATATTTATACTGACCATAAAGTATAGTCGTGAAAGCATCAGGACACGTCACACCAACTATTTTAGCACTTCGAGTATGGTTACAACAACTATACAAGTTGGTGTCACAACATATATTGTATGGTAGGGACAAACACAATACATTTTTGGATAGTTCCGATGACCATATCATATAGTATTTCCAACTATATAGCAGCTGTATAGTTGCAAGTACAATAATTGGCATAGTTGTTAATATCATAAATATGTCTAGGACAACCATAATTATTGTTGACCCAGCTAAATTTTTTTAACAATATAATATTGTACTCCCAGTCATAATTCTTACTGGCGCTATATTAACAATACTGTATAGTTACATATGGTTGAATATAACAATACCGTTTTTAGAGTGAACCATCGCTATCACTCCAACCATAAAATTTTCGTTCTAATTGTGTTCTCTAGAGAAAATAACGAGACTAAATTTGACCAAAATGCTAAATAAAGATGTTAGATGCTAAGTTCGTGTGAATTATGGTAGATTTAGCACCAGAATGCTAGATATGACCCGAATGATAGTGGGTGATCAGTATTTTGCTATAAGCAACGATATTGGGATCTCTTCGAATGGAAACCAATCGATTGTCTTCACCTCAGGGGGAAAAATATCGTTTCTCGTCTTTAAAATTATCGTCTATTAGTTATGCACGTGATGTTTGTAGAAACATGTAGGCTATAATATAATAGACTACTAGTAATAATTGCAATAATACATAATAAACTTATTTGATAACCTTTAGTTTCAAACTCCAAATCGGCGTCTGTATATTTTAATCCTTATTATCAGTATTTTGAACAACAACATTTTCACTCTCTTCTAAGCCATAATTGAATTTAAGGAATGATGCAGGATTGTCATTTGCCAACTCTCAAATCATTATTAATTTCTTTAAGCGGGAATGACTTTTAAAAACTTTCGTGTGTGCATTAAATTACTTGTAATACACATTTATAATTTATTTTCACATTCAATCACTGGAAAAAGTGTGTGTTTTAAAATTACCATTGCCCTCCTATTATCACAGGGGAATTGCCGTATAATATAACATTAAGAAAGTTTGATTCATATTAGATTTGAATTTTCTATTCTCAAGGAAAACTAGGAATCACTTAAGTGACTACAACTAGTAAACCTCTACAAAAAGTATTCCATCATCATCAATATGAAAATCGCACTAATACTCTCTCCACTCTGAAAAACTTGAATCTACTTTATCCTTACACGAGTTCAAAAATATTCAACAAAGCTTTTATAACAGTTGTTAATATTGTAATATTGCTTGATTTTAATAGTAAGACGTAAATTACTGCTTTCCTTCCTCTTTTGTTAAAAATCTGTTACTATACTCAAAATGCTTGAAACTATTATCAATAGCTTGAAAACTTCATGTGCTGCTATCTGTGGGACGTAAAAGAAATTATATCCGAAGAACCTACGATACATTAGAAGGAAGGAAATGCCCACATCGAGCTCTCTACATTGACCTTTCAATCAAAAGATAAATAAATTAACTAAATCAGGATTATCAGGACAATATTGATAATTTCTCAGATTAAGCGAACATGTTACCCTATGAATATTTCATGCACATGTACTATACGGATTGTAACGTGCCTTGTTGGAGTGCCGTTCTGGGAAGCTGGATTAACAGAAACAGAAAAGTTAAAAATAAGGACGCCCCTCGGGAAAGCCCGCGCCCTGACAGAGAGTAAGGCATCAACCATCTATCTACATGCCTCTCCTCACATGCAATTAGTACACTAAAGTATCTATCGGGTGTAGGTGTATGCCGCGGCTTCTATCTTTTACGAAAGACATTTACACGCGAATCTGTCAATGTGTGAAATAGAAGGAAAGAAGGGTAAAATAGATGATAGGAAAGCGCGAGAGAAGGTTTATTACAGGGTTTGTATGATAAGTAATGAGACCAGGTCTGGAAACATTGTTTTATTGATCTGATCTGTACAGGGACTTAAAAGCTTTCGAAGTACTCTCCTCTTGCGTCGATGCACTTCTGCAATCGATGTTTCCACGCTGCAAACGCCCCCTGGAAGTCAGCAGCCGGCATGTCCTTTAGAAATGTGGTCACGGCTGCTTGGATGGCTGTGACGTCTGCAAAACGGGTTCCTTTCAAGCGTGGCTTCAGCTTCGGGAAGAGGAAGAAGTCGGCCGGGCTCACATCTGGGCTGTAGGGTGGTTGTGGAAGGACTTCCACCCCAATCCGGGTCAAAAAGGAGGTCACTAAGAAGGCGGTGTGGGCAGGGGCATTGTCGTGATGCAACTTCCACCGGCTAGCGATCGCCGGTCTTTTCCGCTTGACGCTCCTGTGCAGTCTCTCAAGGACTTGTTTGTAGAAGGCGGCGTTGACGGCTTGTCCTTGGGGTACAAACTCCTTGTGGACCACCCCCACATTGTCAAAAAAAAACAATCAACATTGTTTTCACCTTTGACTTCGACATTCTGGCCTTCTTGGGGCGCGGGGACGCAGGAGTGTGCCACTCCGCGCTTTGACGTTTCGTTTCAGGGTCGTACTGGAACACCCACGACTCGTCACCTGTTATGACGTCATCTTCAAAGTTAGGGTCACTGTTCATGAGGTTCAACAGTTCCTGACAACAATCAACACGTCGTTGCTTTTGTTCGTCAGTCAACACTCGCGGCACCAGTTTCGCACAGATTTTTCTCATTCCCAATTGTTCCGTCACAATCTTGTGCACTGTTGTGTGGTTCATATCGAGTTCATCAGCAATCAATCTCAACGATAATCGACGGTCTGAGTTCAGGAGATCCCTCACTTTTGCCACAGTTTCGTCCGTAGTCACTGTTGTCGGGCGTCCAGCCCTCTCCAGATCCTCAACGCTTTCCCGGCCGTTCCGGAACGCACTGTGCCAACGAAACACCTGGGCTTTGGATAGGGCTTCCTCTTTGTAGGCCTCCGTGATGAGAGAAAGCGTCTGAGTAGCCGTTTTCCCCAGGCGAACGCAAAATTTGATCGCATAACGCTGTTCGATGGAACCCTCCATGTTTGTTGATTTTCCGCCGTGACAAGAATGTTCACAAGGGCTTTGTCCAAGGCTTGTCCGCGCTCCACTAAGGCTCGGAGCCAACTGACGCGCGGTGCGTTGCTTTGCTCGGACCCCCCCTACATCCTCCATCACCAACAAACCCGCTCCAGCGACACGCGCGCCGCGGCGCGGCGAGTCTCATTACTTATCATACAGACCTTGTATGTTTTGAGAGAGGGACAAAAAACCTGGAAACCAGGAAAAAAAACCCTATATCGGTCATGCTGCATGCAATAGTATTTACATGGCAAAACCACAGTTGAAGGGTGGCCAAAATCCATGTAAAAGTGTCTGTAGTAATAAATTAATAAATTATCTGTTATATTGCAACCTAGTTTAAAATCTGTTAGTTTTTTAATGCAAATCTGTGTTGTCTGTAGGTGGGGGATTATATTGTTAGTGGGATATCTGTTATTTTTTAAGCATGCAAGTCGGTTCATTGTCCATGGCCAGGCCTGGTCGTCATCTGTTTGCTTCCGTCACAGCTGCTTTATCCCCTGCCTTCCTTCTCAGCTTGCTGTTCCTTCCGCTTTGTTTTCGCATGGTCTGTACTAATTTTCCTTTTAACTGTGTCGGCAAAAGTCCTTGTGATGTAAAAGTGCCCTGTTGTGGTCTGGAGTGCATTTACTGTATTATCAAAAATCTTCTTGGAGGCGGTTTGTAAAGCTATTGCAAGATTTTTCTGTTGTTGCTGTGGTGTTGTGGTGGTTATTACGTAGGTCATCCATGTTATGATTCTGTTTGTTGCTTCTTCTATTTCTTGTTTGATCCATCTTTGTAATTCCTTGTTGGGTGTTTCCGACTTGTTGGTTTCTTCTTGGTGAGCTGCCTGTTGGTCCTGACAAGAGCCGTTGGTTGTGTTTTTTGTTACATCTGTGGGCGTTAGCAGCGGTGGTGGTCTGGTTGGTTGTGTAGCTCTTGGTCTCTTGGGGCAGTTTCCGCTACCAGTACGGTGTGTGTCGCTAATACATGTAGCGCAGAAGTTTCTTTTTCTGGGTGTATTGCAGTCCTCTCTATGTGGTTTCCCACATCGGTTGCAGATTCTTTCGGCTTGGCACCGGTTCTTGAAGTGACCGTATTGGTAGCAGTTATGGCAGGGAAATGGTCTTGGTACTGTTCTTGACGATTCTACTTTGTAGTGGGTATGCTGAATTTTCACTCCAGATGACAGTAATCTGCTAATTTGTTCCGGGTTCTCTGAGAAGATCCTTAGTAATGGTGTGGGTCCTTTGTCTGATTTTATGCGGGTTATGCCTCTGAAGTCAATCTTCTGTTTTCTCAGTTCATCTCTTACTTCCTGGACTTCTATGTTTATAGGGACACCTTTGACAGCACACGTAAATGTTGTTTCTTTTCTTTCTTTTGATTTCTGCCTGTATCTGATTGGTTCTGAGCCTTCAGGTTGTTTATTCTTCGTACTTCCATTGGCTTGCAGAGTACGGGTCCCTAACTCTTGCTGCTTCCTGTTTGCGTTTGCTGTTGCTCTGGAATTGTGGTCCTGACAAGGGCCGGGCCCTTGTTTGGCGTCTTCTTTCTTTTGTCTTCTCGACTTCACTAACGTGAAATCATCCTCTTCCTTGTGTTTGTCAGATGTGGCATCGTCTTCAGGAGTAGTTTTGTGGTCCTGATAAGGGCCAGTCTTCTCACCAGGGTGTGATTTCAGCTTCTGGGTTTTTTGATTTTTCACCTGTATGGGGTTTGGGCTTTTAGCAGACCCGACGTATGGTTCCTCCTCCTGGGTGTGGTTAGTCTTCTCTGTCTGTGATGGGGCTTCTTGTTTTTTATTTGGCGATTTGACCTCTTCTCTGGGATGGGATCCGGTTTGCTTCTCCAATATCTTAGCCTTCGAGCCGAAGTCTGCATCTTGGAAAACTTTCAGGAATCTGTCCCTCGTCGCTTCCGATTTGAAGAGCACTTTGTATGTGGTGTCTTCCACTTGTACAACAAAGAATTCTTCTTTTAGTATTCTCAGGCTGATTACTCTGGTTACATAAGCTTCTGTGGCTTCTCTGAAGGTCTTCTCTATTGTAACCGGGTCCACTAATGAGAATGAAACGTCTAGGTGGGTTGTATCACGGACCGTGTCCACATCGATGAATTCTTCATCTTCCTCCTTCTCTGGTGGTCTCTTCGTCGGCGTCCTCTTCCTGGGTCTGGGCATGGCTCTGACGTGTATTCACTTCTTTATAAAGCACTGCACTTGGTTTTGGTCCTAAAAAGGGCCACACTTGTTTGGTACACTTCACGTCACTACGTCACAGATTGGGGAGAATGGTCCTTGAAAGGGCCTTTTAGTCACTAAGTGATAGTGTTTTTTGCTCCTCTAATGCTATCCCGAGGAGATAGTATTGGGTTCCCGTCAGCCGACTGTCGCCAAAGGCTGTGCAACCTATATGGCCAGCGCGAAGCTTGACTCACAATAGGGGGTCTAGCCGACGGAAAGCAATGCCTATTTCCACAGGAAGCGGTGTGTGTAAGTGTGTTGTGAAATTTTTCTTTATTAAAAATAACGTAAACACTCTCTTCTCTAAATAGACTCTTTGCAGAGTCGTTTTGTATCTCAGTGTTGAGATTCCTTCCCAGCTGGTGATCACACCTCAGTTAACACCGCAAGGTTTACTGGTGTGACACGGCGTAGTCTTCTTTTCTCTCAGCTTCATTTAAGATCGAGGACAAATATAAAGTATTTCAGGGGTTAGAGTTGTTAGAAATATATATTATCTTTCCAATGAAATAATACTGATATATTATCACAGTTCTAGACCTAAGGATTTTGGAGAAAATATTAAGCACAAAATTCATATATATATTAATAATGCTCTTTCAAAGTATCCTAGTCGTTTTGATTCTAATAGGTAATTAAATAAGAGGTTATTTTATAACGGAAAATCAGCAATATATCTTTTCTATTTTATTAGAAAAAAAACAAATATCAATTATGAAAAAGTGTGTCAAAAATACAGAATAAATATTGAAACAATTATATAAATATTAACAGTAATGAAATATCTTGGAGTATATTCTTCTTTTATACAAGACAACACGTGTTCAAGTACGTCAAAACGGTACAATAATTGACACTACTTAATTACTTCAATATTATTATAAATCGTTGTTAACTTACTACTTTTTTTGAATTCCTCCTTTAATTCATATAGATTTTTGAACAATTTAATATATCTCAATATACGATATAATATTAATAAATTACTAGTATTTTTATGAAAAAGTTTAACACTCACCATTAGACAAATGACACAATCATGCCTGTTAAATACCAGCCAGGAGACTATTTCACGATGTTGCCTCTGAATTTCCAGAAAACTATTACACACCACAAATTTATTTATATAATAATATTATATTACACTGTATTAATTTCATGAGAACTTTTACACATTCAACTAATTCACCAATTAGATCACTCAACTATAAGAACAATAACTGTATTCCGATTATTTTAATATAAGATATAGAACCAGTAGTATAAATTCGATGTGCCCAGTTCTACATTTCGTTCTGAATGGCTGCGTAGGTAACCCGCAGCTCATTCAAAACTCAGTAGTTCTAAAGTTTTCCTCTAGAGGCGCTGCATATGCCGAGTGTTCGGAAGTTTAACATAACCTCTAGAATAACATTTCTCTTTCTTTCTTACTTTTTTTTTTATATAACCAAAATTAAGTGTGATAAACTATCACACGCAACAGGATTGAAATGTGTAAAATTTATAGTAGTTTGATATAGCGCAAGCTGACTTTGCACTTTGGAACCGTTATATTCCGCGTGAATCAGACGAAACAGACACATCGATTAATATTACGGATACGAAAGACAGTCTTAGGAAGTAAAGTAACGCGTTACATTTTTTCGACAGTTACTAACGGTAACGCGTTACAAATTTGAAGTAACGTACCTAGTTTGCGTTACTTTTTTTTGCGTTACATTTCGGATGTGGAAGTATAATAGTGTATATATATACACAAGGGCGCCGATCCTGGTGTACCGAGGAGTCACGCCCCCCCCAAAGCCCATGTGGGCCCCTTATTGTATTTATGAATATACAATACTTGGCATAATTTGAGTGTAATTTGTCTTAAAATCTTCATATATATACCTCTTCTGCATCTGAATGGGCCCTCCCAAATTTACAGAGAAATCGGCGCCCTTATATATATAGATATATATAAGTTTCTTTCCTTTAAGTGATTTTCTTAGAATGGAGTAATGGAAAGAAACAGATATCTTAGTGTCACTTGCTGTTTTTGGAAGATGAGTACAGCCTCAGGGAAATCACGCGTAATGATTGCAAGCACCTGGAAGATTTTATCATAGATTTTGACAGCTGTCAATTAACAAATTCAGTGAGTGAACTGCGAGTGCAATGGTGGTGTTTTTCTAAAGATGGAGAATGAAATGTTTAAATAGTGTGGTAGTTAGAATTTAAAGCTTGAAATTATTCTCGGGAGCCAAGTACTCGATAGGAAAGTACCGGTATCTCTTCCTGTCATATGTTGAATTACATGCAGGATAAGGTTAAATCAAAAGATTAATCAACTTTTCTCTACAAAAGTGCAAGGCTTTATTTTCATAAACTTAAAAACAAAGGACATATAAAGTGAAATAATTTTCTACTATTACGCGGGAAACCAATTCGTTAAGCTTGGAACCTTAAAGTGACAGCATTCGATATACCAAGATGAAAAATACAACTTACGGTAAAAACAGCGCTTTTCTACCCATGTCCGAGTCAGACTATCTTGTTGAATTAGAATTTAAAATTTTAATGAATTCTGGTTAATGATTGGTCTCTCCCTTACCTTTTTGTATACAATGATTTTCATAGTTTTAACCCTGAGATTCTCTATAATATCGTCGACAGCGTCACAAACTGTCGTATCTCAGTTTTCTAAACTTTTCAGGAGAGCGATTTTTAGGTTTTCACACAATTTTGAACAGCCATAACTCAAAATCTATTTTACCGAAAGGCGAGAAAATTTACCAAGTTATAACTTAAATCATAAGAAATCAGTGTAGAAAGATTTATGGAATTTGCCTGTAAAAGCTTGTGGAAAATTTGGCGGGAAAAAGATACGACAGTTTGTGACGATGGTAATCCTCTCTTGTATGAAAGATACGACGCATATTTTTTATACTGAGAACTACATTAATAGATGAACAATCGGAATATATTGCACTTTTATTGAAAAACTTCGTGTTTATTACACAAAATAATTTAACAAATGCTTCCTGAGATTCTTGAGGGTAAAACGAAATTCCTGAGAACACACAAGAAACACAATATTAAGAGCATACTAACCATAACATAAAATAATGCTATCAAGTTGTCATTGCCAGAATATAAAATCTTGCAAAGTAATTTGCAAATTGCATGCTTTGATATTGCACTTGAGAAGGATGGCTAATGTGGTAAGTTTCTGTAAAATTGAACATGTTCACGGTTTCGAATGATTGGAGTTGGGCCCGAACACAATGATAACGAGTCCTCGTAGGCGTGGGAGACCCGGGTCCGATTCCCGGCGGGAGCTCATGTGGTTCGGATTCCACGTTAAACAGTAGGTACACGTCTCATATAGCCTCGCTGCTGAAAGGAATGTTAAAAATCAATCATTCAATCAAAACGAGTCCTCGTACTTCTCTGGAGCGATAATTTTTGACAAGTCTGCAAAGTAGGAACTTCTATCTGGTGGATTCAATCTGCGTTCTTTTCAGGGAAATAATTATGTAAGTGCACTCAAAATGACTTGCCTTAAACTGAATGCAGTTTGGATAGCCTTTGTTCACTTTCACTTCGCGCATTTCCGTCCAATTGATTGGATCTCCCTTTTAGTCACGTCTAACTGACAGAATACAAAGACATTGGGACAGAGATCTAGTCTCATATATCGCTTCTGTCAACACAATGAACGGTATATGAGTTCTTTTTCCTTGCCAGTTTAACAATTGGTTCAAGCTGCGACGGTACAAAATTACTGCCACAGTGCTTAATAGATGTGCTTATAGCACTGTGGACTGAATCTCCCTCATTTTGTTCATGCCTAGATTCAAAGAATCGGAGAGAAATTTCTCTGATGTTCTTACGTGTTTACACCGCATAACCCATCATAGCAACCAACCTAAACTCCTACTAGGTCCTTCCTGTATTTCTCTAACTCATTCGTTACAGATTTTAACGCGCCTCCCTGTAAAGAATTCTAATATTCCATGTTCCAAATCTCATGTCCGTTTTCTTTTGCTGATGTTGTGCCAAGTTATCAGTCTTGGTCCGAGGCTTCTGTGATTGTTTCTGAAAAAGTGTATTGTTTTTCTATTACAGGATGAGTTTGTTAGGCTCATCCAAACCCCCAAGCTGGAGGGCCACTTCTTGTCTGCCCGCGACTGCTTATTCAGTATCTTCGCAGCTAACCTCTCAGGGGTGTAACCAAGGGGCGGCCCATCGGGGCCGGGCCCCCCCAAATGGTTTCCTGGCCCCCCCAAATGACCAACTTTTAAAACATCATAGTAAAATTATCTCGCTTCATTCATTTAAAAGTAACAAGGTTTATTGACAATTAATAATTTGTGGTAAAATAGTATGGAGAAATATTGTTTTTTCATACCGAAAAATAGTATAGTATCTCTTCTTTATACCGATCGAAAAATAGGATTATTTTTTGTGACAACAGATTACACAATTTACTGCGATTTATATTTGACAGTTTGAAAACAAACATTTTAACAAGGTAGTAAAAAAAGCAATAAAACAAAGTACTAAACTGATTGTAACTACAGTATATTTTTATATGCTTTAACAAGTGTCTTAAATGACATAGAGGATGGAAAGTTTGGTGAGAAATAATGCTTTTATTCTATTTGAATTTCATTCGCTCTCTCTTTTATTTCTCCTCAATGTAATAAAATAACTGTGTGTTTTAGTCACGAATAACAAATAAATATATTTGTCAGGAAACCGTAAAGAAATTAAGTGAAATTTCAAAGAAAATCAATCTTGTGTAGATAGGTTCTGTATACAAGGTCTTAAATTTAAATATAAAGGTAACCAAGAAAAGTTTTGTTGCTTTTTCACCCACCACCTTCGAACATCGATATGTCACCTAACCTGGAAGATGAAAAATAGTCCCCATCAGCATCGACGACCTTCTGAAAACGTTCTGGAAGGCCATGGAATCCATCGCTGTAGAACGTGGTGGGCCGTGAAACGAAGAAAGTATCAGGTGCATTTTGGACTTTTACTAGGGATTTGAACTGGCGTCCTCTAATGTGACTGTCCAAAGAATGGAACAGGTGATAATCGGACGGTGCAATACCCGGGGAATATAGTGGTTGCAATATTGTTTCCCATCCAAGGCGAAAAATGGTGTCCTGAGTCATTCTAGCGTTGTCCCGTAAACGAGGACCCATTTGCAATTCAGAAGTGATGACTCCAGAGTTTTGAGTTTTTGTTGAGCACAGCTCAACTGCTGACATTACACAGTTGCATTGATACTCTGACCAGCTGGTAGCAGTTCCCGATGCACCATGCACCAAACACACAGATGGACCTTCTTCTGGTACAGTGCTGGTTTCGGCTGTTTTGAAATCGGTTCATGAGATACTAACCAATGATGACGACGCCGTGGAGCTTCGTATAGGACCCACTTTTTATCACATGTCCACACCCTGTCCAGAAATGGCTCCGAAACAGTAAATAAACACAGGCGACTGCCGCGTTGCCTTCTGGCCCGGAGTCAAAATATGAGAGACCCATCGACCCAACTTGTAGTGCTTCACAAGTTGATGGATGTGCTGCCGAATGGTTTCTCCACACACTGAATTGTAGTCCCAGTTCCTCTTTGTACATGTGTTGATCTTCTGGCACGTGGTGTTTCCGGGTGTTTCGTCATCGTCCTTAAACTTGTTAAACCATCGCTGCAATGTCCGCGTCATCACGAAACCTCACCAAAGGCCTGGCATATCTTCTGTCCCGCTACAGCGGCGTTTGATCTCCATTTGAACTTGTTCAGCATACATGCTCCTATGACGCTCTGTGGAAGTCCCATGTTCCCTCTGTCTTTACGCAAGTTCGCGGTGTGTCTGAATTGCCACAACCAGGTAGTATGTTGGATATATCCACAACAACAACTGACGTTCGTCTTATCTCCACTTGCATTCAACTCACGATGTGAGGTCCAATTGAACACAGACCTCCACGGAAAGGGACAGAACTTTCTTGGTTACCTTTATAGTTATGCATAAAAAGTATAACGTTTGGTCCCGGGCAGTAGTTCTTGATTAAGCATAATAAAAACTATATTGAATATAATTTATGAATAATAATAATAATAATAATAATAAGAAGAAGAAGAAGAAGAAGAAGCTAAAATAGTGCTTTTAGTTTTGTAGACTAGCAGCAACACATTTTTTGGCTTTGTACATTGTAGCTGCCCCCCCCTCAAAAACGACGGGCCCCCCCTACACAAACCTGCTGGCTACACCCCTGTAACCTCTATATCTAAAGGCCTTCTCCTCGATCCGCAACCGGGGGCTGCGGTAGCTCAGTGGCAGAGCGTTCACCTCTGGTTCATGGGGTCGCGGGTTCCAACCCTGCTCCAGTCAAGTGAACTTTGTGGTGGACAAACAGTGTGTGCGTGGATTTCCTCGGGGTTCTCCCGTTTCCTCCCACTTTCTTCATTCCATCATTTCATTCATTTCTCATAATCACCGTCTCCTTTAGTCTAACCGGCATAATCGTGGGACGTAAAACTCAAAAATGTCATGTTGTGACGACGTGGATCGTCACGAATATGTGGGTCACTTGTTATTATGGATTTATTTAGAAATAGATGGCGCCATCTTTTATTAATATGGAGACTTGCGACCTTATTCTCCCTTCACCCTTTTCCATCCTACCTTTTTGGTCTCAAAATCAGGTTTGTGTTGTAGTAAGAAAATATATATGAAGATCTGGTACCAGCTGGTAAGGTAATATGACGAGGTCCTCGTGATGTAAAATCCGGATTGTGATTGGTTGGTTTTGAACCCGGAATGGAAGCCATGGATCAACTGACGTAGATCGTCAGTTGGTCACTCTTCGAGGTACGTAGTGTTTCTTTTTCAAATCTGTTAAATTATATTATTGTTTTTTTTGTGAAAATTGGTGAAAATTTATCTTCAGAAATTTCGTGAGTATACTCATAATGGTATTTGAAAAATGATAAATACTTCTGAATTGTCTTATTTAGTCTCGAGCAAGTGCAAAATATTGCTGATTGAAAAGTTAGATTACTGAAAAGACGAAACATAGTGGTTGGTGTAGGCCATGTTGGAATGGCGACTTTTTTTTTTTAATGTGTGCTAGGCTGTTTTTTCCATCAGGAAACAGTAAGATTGTTTGTTCTTCTTATTACTATTAATATCGAACTGTTAATATTTTGTGTACTATTTGTTTTTTTTATTTTTTATTATTATTACTTTTTTTCTTTTTGTTATAATAAATTGTTTATCCTTGTTAAAATTGAAATAGTAGGTTTTGTCATTGCTAATTAACTTCCTTGAAACAACTGAGAATTTTTGCTTGCATTTTTCGTAAATTAAAGGTGAGAGTTATACCTATACATATTCTGGGTGCGCTACGCGGCCTTTTAATACAGTACCGGCGAAAGCTCTCCTCGCTTTTTTTCAGGATTATCTTCCCCGGTGGGCGGGTCTGTATTTGAATGATTAGATGTGTGCTATTCTTTTTCATTCTATTCAAGTATGGATTTTGGCCCGGGGTGGTCATTCTGAAAAAGAGGAGGGATTAAGGGTGTTTTTCGTTACAGAAGAGTGACCAACTCGGTTAAAATACTCTCACTTATTAAATTTAAATTTAAATTCAGTTGTTTACGTTCATGTTAATGGCATATAAAGTCAGTGCTGTGTATGTAATTACTTGCTCGTATATATTAATTGGGTACCTTGTAGGAAGTCTTTGTACGGCAGTTCAAGGAATTGGTTCCGGGGATCGAACCCATACTATCTGGTATATAAGTATAGAATCGTATCCAAAAATAAAAACAATGGCTGTAGGTGGTGATTCTAGTTTCTTTTTTGATGAAGAGTTTATAGACGAAATTCCTGTGGATGTTAATGCGTTTTTGAATATGACTATAGAAGAAAAGCAATCGAAAATATTTTCTATGAATGAAAGTGATGCTAAGAAACTGCTGTTGTCCATAACAACTGCTAACAGCAAGTCTGCACCTGTTGGTTCGGGTGTTGTAGTAGGTCAAGGTAGAGGCACTGATAACACAACCACACAGCCGGATGGTAGTGTGTGTGTGCAAACAGCTGGCAGTCAGCCAGGTCATTTACCTTTTAGCTCGGTGAACGAAGAAGCTAGAGCTGAAACTCTATCTGGATTGACACAAAATAGTTGTTTTAATAAGATGGAACAATCATCAGCATTTTTGGTTTTACGTTCATTCATGGAATCATTAGAGAATTGTGATGGTACGGATCCCTTAAAATTGTATCAATTTATTCAAAAGATTGATGAGTTTTGTAATATTGAGCGTTTTCCTTTTTCTGCGGTTTTGTATTCATTGCGTGGGAAAGTTACGGGTCCACTGCAGGAAATTCTGAACGAGCTGCCACATACATGTAAAAGCTGGGATCTTGCACGTGACTTTGTTTTTCATAATTTATTATCAGAATGTGCTATTCAGAGAATAATAGTAGAATATATGTATCGCCATCAAGAAAATAACGAGGATTTAAAAGCTTTTGTAAAGCGTGTAACCACTGTTGATAAACTTTTGAAGTTGCGTTGTGGGGACGAAAAGCTGATTAGTTTTATTACCAGTGGCGTTCTTCCGAACATAAGGGAGCGGTTGTTTTACCAAAGAAAACCCCAGACAATAGATGAACTTAATAAACTAGTTAGTGAATACAGATATCATGAACTTTATATGAAGCAGTTTAGTTATAAAACGACGTCCCAAACAGGGTTGCCGGATGCTCCGGTAAGGAGTGACTTTAAGAATTCTCGTAGAACTATAAGCTGTTACAAGTGTCAGGGTCCACATCCAGTGAGACTATGCCCAGAAAACAAAAGTTCGAAAACATTTTCTTCTTTTTCAAATAAGATTAATAGGAACTTAAATCGTTTAAATAAAAAAGATGATGCAGCGTGTATTGAAGTTAAAGTATGTGGAACTGCAGTGAATAGTTGTTTAGATAGTGGGTGTGTGACTAATCTTTTGAATTTGGAGCTTTTCAATAAAATTAAAAACTCTAGTGATGTGCAAGTAAATTATAAAGAGTGTTTTAAAGGAAAGACTATAAATAACGAATCTATGGTGTTGAGACCTTCAGTTTTGATTCCATTTACGGTGAATGATTACACCTTTAAATGCAAACTGTTTTTGTTTAAAGAATTGGAATTTCCCATTTTGATGGGACTAGACTGTTTTCGTCAGGAAGGAGTTTTAGTGGATTTCAATGAATCTAAGGTTGTTTTTAGCAAAGGAAATGTTACAACCCCTCTTGTTGACTTCCCCTCCCCCTCATCTTTCCAAACGAATTCTTCTGCGGCTTCTTGTCATTCCAGGGGTCCTGGCGACGGAGGGTCATCCGCTAGGCTATTTTTGGGAGATCTCTCTAGTCCCGATGGTACGCCCTGGAGCAAAAGAAAGAATAAACGTGGAGTAAATAGGCAATTGATCTTCGCTCGCTCGAGTTTTCCTGAAACTACTGCTGATAGGGAGAGCGACACTGGAACTTCGTCTGGTGGTCCAAGGATGTTTGGTAATGGAGAGGAAAAGAACAGGTTTGACAAAAAGCATTCATTCCAGAAGAAACAACATAAAACAGTAAACGGTCTGAGAAACAATAAACATTCGGTTGCGAAAATAAAAGAGAATTCCAGCTTTAATTCTAATCGAAAAAGTGTCGCGGATGTAGGTGGCTCTGTTAGTTCTATGTCAATAGAGGGAGAAAAACAGTGTGTTAATAATGATGTAACGTCTTATTATAGTAATGAAGATTATAATTCTTCTGATGTTTTGGGTCAGGAAGGGGATCCGTTACTATTGGCATTTAACAAATGTAAAAGCGATAAGTGGGAAATTAGTACAGATGAAAAGGTTAAGATTTTGAATGGTATTGATGAGGATATGGTGAAACAAGATCCTACTTTGGTTCAGTATGTAGAATATTTATTAGATAAATATGCGAATGTCATTACCCACCGAATTGGTACTATCAGTGACTTTGAATACACTATTCAATTAAAGTCCGATGAAGTAGTTCGGGAGCGCCAATATCCTTTTTCGAAAAGTCAGCAACAAGAGTTATCGAACTTAATTGAACAATTATTAGAAAATGGTGTGATACAACCTTCTAAGTCTGAATATAGATCTCCGTGCTTCCTAGTGCGTAATAAAGATGGGTCACCTCGATTAGTAGTCAACTACTCTAAACTGAATCGGCTCATTTGTGGGGACGGCTTGCCATGTCCTAATATAGAGGAATGTATTAGTTCGCTCGCTAAAGCTAAATATGTAAGCAAGATAGATGGAAAAAAAGCTTTTTTCCAGTTACAGTTGACTCCCGATAGTCGTAAGCTCACAGCATTCGCCGTACAGGATAAATTATATGAATATTTGCGAATCCCCATGGGTATTTGTGTCGGAGTACAAGCACTTATGAGGGCCTTGGATGATATCCTGGGAGACTTACGTGGGCGCGGGGTAGAATACTATGCAGATGACATTGTGATCTTTGGTTCTACAATCCAAGAACATAATCGGTTATTAGAAGAAGTCTTATCGCGTTTTGCGAAAAGGGGCTTAACCATCTCACCAGATAAATGCTTACTTTTGAGAAGTAGTATAGAATTTTTGGGGTTTCTTATTAAAGATGGTGAGATATCTATGTTGCCAGATAGGTTGCAAGCTATACAGGATCTCCGTCCGCCTGTAAATCGCCGGGGGTTGTGTAAAATGTTAGGATTTTTAAATTTTTACGCTAAATTCTGCGATAATTATGCAGGTATCGTAGAACCGATGAATCGATTAAGATTTCCGAAGGTGAAGTTTGAGTGGGGTCCGTTACAGGATGAGAGTCTTGCACAAATAAAAGAGGCTTTTTCTGAAAAAATTATTTTGCGAATTCCAGACATGAGTAAGCGCTTTTACTTACATACCGATGCAACTTTACGTTGCCAAGCGGCTATTTTGTCACAAAAGGATGAGCAAGGTTTATTGCGTCCTGTATGGTTCTACAGTAAAACTTTGAAACCAGCCGATTTTAATCGCACTATTTTTCAACTTGAACTTCTTGCTATATATAATGCGGTAATGAGATTTCGCCCGTTTTTATGTTCGGAGTTTACTATTTTCACGGATAATAGTGCCTTGGTTAATATGCTGCGAAACCCTAAGAACTTAGGAAGATATACCAATATTGTACAGAACTTATTTGAGTTCAGATTTAAAATAGTGCATGTCTCGTCTTATAAGAACTATCAGGTAGATTTTCTTTCAAGGATTTATGAGATAAATCCGAATGATATTGATGTTGATCCTTGTCCTTTTAATGACTCAGAGGGATATATGTATAGTCTGTGGAATTTACCGCTAGCACATGAGGACATTAAACAGTATCAGCAATCAGAGGCAGATACTAAGGATATTTATGAGATGGTAAAGAGCCAGGGCGGAGAGCATGAACAATATAACTTAATGAGAGATACTTTATACATAAAAACCAAGGCCAAGGTGTCGCCTTATAAAATACTCGTCCCACGTATTTTGAGACCTCTACTACTAAGCTATTATCATACTTTATTGCCCAATGGCGGGCACTTAGGTTTGTTGAAGGTATACAAAAAGATTTGTAGATATTTTTCTTGGCCAAATATATTCAACGAAGTGCGGGACTTCGTTCGCTCGTGCCATGAGTGTCAATTAGTAAAGGCACGAAATACTCTTCCGCAAGGACAACTAATTTCGGAATATTGTAAGGAAGTTAACGCCCACTATTACGCAGATTTAGCGGGGCCGTTGCCGTCTGGTTTCGGGTATCAGTATGTCCTTCTGTGCTTAGATAATGAGAGTCGTTATCTACATTTAGTTCCCTTACGCAATGCTACTAGTAAGTTAGTAGTTAAGGCGCTATATGATATTTTCTGTAAATATGGATTTATTAGAGCTATTTCCACGGATCGGGGCCCTTGTTTTTCATCGGCCTACTTCAAACAATTTTTGTTTGGTAATGGGATAAAGCACATACGCTGTTCTCCGTATTTTCCAGGAGGGAACGCAGTTGAAAAATATGTGAGACTGGTTAAAACGAGCCTTCGGGCATATCTGGATGGTAAGCAGGAGAAATGGGTGCGTTTCCTGAATGAGCTCCAATTTTGTCTTAATGCTGCGGAACATGCGGAGCTTAAGTTTAGTCCATTTCGTCTGTTTTTTGGGAGAGAACCGGTGGATACGTTGATGGTAAAGTGGAGTATTACACCGGAGGATTTGGAGGGTCCTAATAATGCCCAAATATGGGAGCAAGCTTTCGTTAATATGGATAAAGCATGGGAAGCAAGGCGTCGGTTGTATAATAAGCGGATGCTTCCAGTCACGTTTGCTGTCGGAGACAGGGTGTTGGTTAAGTCTCAGTTAAAATCTTCCTTGAAAGATAACGTAACAAAGTCATTGATGCCACAGTGGTGGGGGCCAATGACAGTCGTATCTAAACCTACTGCCAACACACTTCAATGTAAGACTGAAGAGGGTAAAATGGTTGTTACCCATACAAGTTTAGCAAAATTATACAGAGAACATAGAAATGTTAATAACATCAGTGATAATTGAAAAGCATAACGAGAATTGAGGGTACCGGTTTTGTGTGTATATTTTGTTGTTATTGTTCACTTTCATAATCAATCAATCATCTACTAACACTTTTTTCCATCATCATTTCATTTCATCTTCATTGAAAAATGTGTAAGGTACTCCTCAAATTTGGTTAAGATGATTTAATTTGTTCATTTTATTGAAAATTGGTCTGTAATGAAAAATTTCTTTGGGTAAAATTTTTCATCTATGGAGGGGGATGTGTGACGACGTGGATCGTCACGAATATGTGGGTCACTTGTTATTATGGATTTATTTAGAAATAGATGGCGCCATCTTTTATTAATATGGAGACTTGCGACCTTATTCTCCCTTCACCCTTTTCCATCCTACCTTTTTGGTCTCAAAATCAGGTTTGTGTTGTAGTAAGAAAATATATATGAAGATCTGGTACCAGCTGGTAAGGTAATATGACGAGGTCCTCGTGATGTAAAATCCGGATTGTGATTGGTTGGTTTTGAACCCGGAATGGAAGCCATGGATCAACTGACGTAGATCGTCAGTTGGTCACTCTTCGAGGTACGTAGTGTTTCTTTTTCAAATCTGTTAAATTATATTATTGTTTTTTTTGTGAAAATTGGTGAAAATTTATCTTCAGAAATTTCGTGAGTATACTCATAATGGTATTTGAAAAATGATAAATACTTCTGAATTGTCTTATTTAGTCTCGAGCAAGTGCAAAATATTGCTGATTGAAAAGTTAGATTACTGAAAAGACGAAACATAGTGGTTGGTGTAGGCCATGTTGGAATGGCGACTTTTTTTTTTTAATGTGTGCTAGGCTGTTTTTTCCATCAGGAAACAGTAAGATTGTTTGTTCTTCTTATTACTATTAATATCGAACTGTTAATATTTTGTGTACTATTTGTTTTTTTTATTTTTTATTATTATTACTTTTTTTCTTTTTGTTATAATAAATTGTTTATCCTTGTTAAAATTGAAATAGTAGGTTTTGTCATTGCTAATTAACTTCCTTGAAACAACTGAGAATTTTTGCTTGCATTTTTCGTAAATTAAAGGTGAGAGTTATACCTATACATATTCTGGGTGCGCTACGCGGCCTTTTAATACAGTACCGGCGAAAGCTCTCCTCGCTTTTTTCAGGATTATCTTCCCCGGTGGGCGGGTCTGTATTTGAATGATTAGATGTGTGCTATTCTTTTTCATTCTATTCAAGTATGGATTTTGGCCCGGGGTGGTCATTCTGAAAAAGAGGAGGGATTAAGGGTGTTTTTCGTTACAATGTCATGTCGATTCGCAACCTGAGGACGCCCCATGCCGTGTAAATATAGAGTATATGTATACAGCTCCGCATTGATCAAGTATAACATTCTAGCTTATAAGTTTATTTGCTTCGGCTGTTCCGAGCTTAAGATATAACTAAAAATACATTAGGAACAAATGATAAAGAAACTAAGTCTACCTGATGGATAACAATAAGAAATGATATAAAAACCAATGAATTTATCAGTACGGGACTGTATACCTACTTTTGGGCCACTTTGTATATATAAACAAATTGCTTTGAATATAGGCGTATCTGTCCAGTAGCGAAAGATCTGTTGCTCACAAACTGTCGTAACTCAAGATACGACTGTTTGTGAAAATGGTTTATATGCTCCATCTTAAGATACGACACACTGACGCCATCACCACCGTCAAAACAACGCACATTACAGATATCTCGTTTTGGGAAATTGTAGGAGTCAGTATATGCTACTACATAGTAAAATATCTCAATTTTCGATTTTTTTTTTTTTTTTTTTAGATACGACACTTTGTGACGCTGTGGACGATATGTTTATTTTCTCCTAATGGCTTTCGACGCTACGTTCCTGCCTGAGAACCTCATACATTGTTTATCTAAAAAATTCTTTTCACCTAAGTAAGTATTTTCATATATATTTTTTTACTACCTAGAATTCCATTACCTAATTAAGTACCGTATATTTCTTTTCAATTGCTCTTCCTAAAATAACAACAATAATAATATGGATTATAACTTTAACAGAAGTAAAATTTCTTAATATATTTTCTACAATTTATGTTTTGTTTTTTCAAACTCAACTCTTAAAGTTTCATTACAGAAAATATTTTACTGTTCTCACATTTAAAAAAAAAAAAATCTTTTTCTAGAAAGCCAAGGACGGTGGACAGAATTTAAAAGTAAAATGTCTGAAGTGTTTCAGTGGTAAATATTTGTCAACAACCAGGAGTTCGTCCGCGAATTTGAAAAAGCATCTAAAAATAAGTATTCTCTTGTAGTAGTAGTAGTTAAATTTCTAGTGTAGACCGAAATAGCACACACAAACATTTGGGATTAAGCTATTGTCCAAATTTGTTTACGCGTGTTTTTAATAATATTTTTTTTTAAAGCTAGCCAGCGGCTAGCACCCTGTTAGAGGGTTACGCCCTCTTTTAGGGATTTAATAATATTATGTTAATGTTCTTTTCAATATAAAAACTAAAATCTATTTGTAGGAGAATTAGACACGGATTGGAAATATCTGCTTTCCTCTCATTTTCAGATAGTACGGGTACAGGGATACTATCTTGACATTTGCCTGATAAAAATAAAGAAAAAAAATGAAATTTCAAGTGGGAAGCCGAACTCCGTGATTGAAACGAGACATCCCGAATACGAAGAACGCTTTCATTGCACCGCTTTTCTTAGTATTCTTGTTATTTGTGAAATATATGAAAGTTGCATAGGGCTATTCTCTTTATAGTTATGGAGATATTAGAACTTGTCGCGGGGGGAATAGTTTCAATTGGAACATAGTGAGAAAAGATATAATATTCCATTTTCTCAAGAGGTTAAGGGTTTTAGTGTAAGTGACCGGTTTCTACCTATAGGGGATGCAGGCTAATTCAAGACAATTTAGTTGAAAATACGTATTGAAGTTGTTTTCAGTTCCCAACAAGGTAACAATACATTTAGGGATAAGGGGTTCTGAACCCTTCCCTTGACTACAGAGATGTTCATGAGTGATTACTGGCTGTGTGGGTGCGTATAGGCCTATGTGTGCTGCTTTGTTTTTATTTGGATAAATGTAACAAACGTGATTCTTTTGATTTATAATATGCATAAGCAGAAAAGAAAAATGAGGACCTCTGGATCAAAACGCGCTTTGTACACATGTGGACGAAATTAAGTATTTTACGGATTCCTCAGAATGTGCATCAATCTGCGAAATCTGTCTGGTAAAAAAAATAAATCTTTCATTACGAAAAACGCACCTGAAATACCACGTTTGCATACGAAAGAATTTATTAACGTATTGTGTTTTTTTTTTTTTTTTTTTGCCTGTCCTAAAATTGTTTTTCTGATACACAAAGCTCATTTTGATCCGGAGGTCCTCAAATAAAATAATTGGAAATTGAATACTTAATTATTCCTTTAATCTAGTGTGCAAACTAATGGAAGGGATGAGGGGAAGTTCCTCTGTTGTGTTGGATATCTACTACCCACTTTAGACTTTCTCATGTTAATTTCTCTGAAGCACTATTTATCCACCTGGTAAAATGTATCTTAATTTGCATATTGATTAATTTAATTATTGATTAAGGACAAACTTCGAATTTGTACTTTTTATTTGATTGAAACGTAGTGATTTATTGGGTATGATCCCAATGCATAATATTTACATGATTCTATAGCTCGGTTTAACTGAATAACAGCAAGATAAGGTGTGTTGCACACACAACAGTAATCGATAAAATTAAAATAAATACAAACGAAATTGCTCAATATCTCCTTCGATTAAAAGATGATTATTAAAATATGAGATATCAACATATTTCCCTGCCCCCTTGGACAATTCTGATGAAATTCATAGCGTTAATAGAGTTTTATGAGTAATCTGTTACATACAGAGAGAGAGAGAGAGAGAGCTCATTGGCGCGAGACCGTTGGTTTTTAGATATTGCGGATAAAAATGCGTTTCCTATGATTATTTCCATGAAACAATAGTGCCATACCCCTTTTGACTAAGCTCTCCAGGCCAACAACTTATGCTTTCTAGGCTTGGGCCTGTATGGCTATTAACGCCGTAATCAATTCAACCTGAGTTAGCGAATTAGATTGATGTATTGGAGTTTTTCAGCTTTTAGAATCGTAGATATTAGCTATATGGGACGGAGACTGGGTATATATATATTTCGCATTGGAATCAGAATCACCTTCTCATTCTACTGAACACTATCTCAGTAATCAAACCAATGACTACGCGGGCCAAAGGAGAGCGTGATAATCCTTCAGGTGCAAGGAAACCGCAGGAAGTAAACTAACGTTCCTTAATAATACGTAAAATTAAATTAGGTATGAAACATTTGTGGCACAGTACAGTGCTTACAGCGATATACAGGGCAGAGACCACTTTCAGATGCGTTTAATCTTGATTGAATTACACTGTATATGTAATATTATCCTCACTTCTGTCTTTCCCAAGTGCTTACGGGGTAGTCGAGTGATACACTTATTTTTAGGCCTTTCATCACCATTATATTATTATTATTATTATAATTATAATTATTATTATTATTATTATTATTATTATTATTATTATTATTATTATTATTATTATAGACTAACCTTACCCTTATTGGCCGATTTTAACCCCTCGCTTTTTACATGTATTAGGCGCTCAGTCTTGAGAAGTAACGTAACGGAAGTAACGCGTTACTTTCGAAGTAGGATAACAGCTATATTTCTGCGGCAAGAAACGTTTTACATTTTAAAGAAAAGTAAAGTAACTTGTGTTACATTTTTACAAGTAACTTAACCAACACTGATGCAAGACGTGCTGCAGTCGCGAGTATTCAAACTTGTCAGCAGAGCCGCAGTTACCGAGGGCAAGCGAGGCAGTCGCCGATAGCAAGAGGGTGCCGAATGAGCAAGAAGAAAGAAAAGGTGTCGGAAAAGAGTAAACGACGCGGCGCCCCGTTAAAGAATTGGCGCCCCATTAAATCAATATTGTTGTCAGTTTGCAAAGAAATACAGTTATTAAAAATTTTCTTGTTCTCTCCGTTCGCAACCCAAAAAATTTTCAATAGGAATAACAAGTTTTTATTTATTATTTCTACTTAAAGAAAGTTATTATATACGATTTGTTAATAACGATGTGACATTCAAAGCACCGTGTCCTGGCTCATAGTGTACTTAGGAGTTTTCAAATTCGGAAACAGTAAAAATGTGAAATATGTGTTCAGCGTTGTGATGGTGATGAGTTTACTTAGTTAATCAAACTTTTCTACAGAGCGGACTAATCATGATGGTGAGAATGAAGGTATGAAAATGAGAGGAATGAAGAGACACGCAATATGATCTTCGCACGGGAATAATAAAATCAAGGTAAACAAGGGGAATAATAACATATTCGTAATCGTAGAGTAGGGGCTAAAAAGTCAGAAGTTAACCCAACGAATTTCTTTTTCAAAGACTAATCACTACGAATGATCTTTTTTAATTCCATTCAGAAATGAAATGCTTTCAATTTAAAGGAATATATGGGGATCATTTCTCTATCAACTTGTTGTATCGCCAGGATACGTTTTCTGTGCACAGTGTCAGTCGTACTCTGTTCTATCTATCTGCATACATACAAAACATTAACCTTGTGAGTTTCCGTTATATTTCACAAAATATTTTTTTTACCATAAAATAACTAACTCTGTGGCCTATAGAACCCGAAGGTTCAATGCCGCGTTCATAAAACCTATCCACTGACTTCTTAACCAATTGAATAGAAATTTTACATTGTATTCCTATTTCTGCGAAGTTCATCTTAATATTGTCCTCCCATCAGCGTCTAGGTCTTCCTAATGGACGTTTTCCGAATGGATTTCCAGTCAAAACTTTCAAAGCACTTGTACTTTCTTTCATTCTCGCTACATGATTTTCTCACCTAAGCCTTCTAGATTTGATTAATCTAACAATGTTGGGTAAAGAGTGTAACTTATTTAGTTTCTCCTAGTGAAGTTTGTGCCATTCTCCATTCCCGTTCCTCTTGGGACCGAATATTTGTGTCATGATCTTGTTTTCAAATACTTTTAGTTTGTGTCCTTCACTTAAAGTAAGTGACTATGTTTCGCAAGCATACAGGACAGGAGCATGATTATCGTTTTATATATTTTAAGCTTCAAGTTCCTCGACAGAATTACGACGACAAAAAATTTTGAACTGAATAATAACACGAGTTCCCTGCTTTCAGTTGATACTTAATTTATTGATGGATATGATTTTTAGTCTGTTAGTATTGATCCTAGATACTTGCAAGTATCCACTTTATCAGAAGAATTATTTAATATTTTAACGCTGCTGTATTACGATCCCAACACATTTCCATGTATTTAGTTTTCTCTGCATTTACTTCTAAACCCATGTCCCTGCAAGCGTTCAATAACATTTCTGCACTTCTTTCTATTGTTCTCCTGTCATCCCCTTGTTGAAATTCCATCCTAGTTCCACAATGTGAAAAGCAACTCACTTATTTATATTTTCAGATTACTTCTATTTACACAAAGTATTGCTTATTTGACAATTATCCTTTAAGAATACTTGCCGTTAAAAGAGCTTAAAAAAGATTTAAAAAGTGTTGCCCGCGAGACGAGCAAAACATTCTTAAATTCGAGACGAGACGAGACGAGAAACACCAGTTCCCTCAAGTCTTAGATCTGAAACACTGTTTTAGTGTTTTATGGTTCATAGTGTAAAAACTGTAAATTGATAAAGTGGTGGTAACGAACAGAATGAAGAGCATTTATCAACGTTTAAATATATGCAAGACATTATCCAATATAATCTAATAATAAATATTGTTTACATTTTGTTATATTATACCCTTTGTGGGCCTTATGATGCGGAAACATTCTAACGTCTAGATGAAATTAAGGAGAACAATCTGATCGTGAATTTTGAGCATCAATTCTCAAAACGAAACGAGAAAATATTTTGAGAAATGAGACGAGTCCTCTACAAAATTTACGACCCAACACATTTCTATCTCTCGTCTCGGAGCAACACTGGTTCCAAAACTATAATACAATGTGTGAACTGTGGGTAAAATTAATGAAATAAAATTTTGAATGTTAAACTAACTATTATGCCCTGTAGGTTAAAGGAGATGGATGGATCAATGTCAGTGGTTGGTTATGAAAGAATTGGTGGAATGAAAGTGTCAGAGGAGTCGGGAAAAGCCCGGGAAAAGCCACGGATACGATGCTGTCAACCACAAACTGACATTGACATGAGATCGAACCGTGGAAGTTCGAAGACGTGACATGTAAAAGTAATCAAAAAGACTGATATTAGTGTGCGATACAAAGTTTTCGGGGTAGCTCAAATGAATAGTGACTCCAAATACCGTTTAAGTCCAAATCCAGCCGCATCACCAGAAATAGAGGGGGAAGGAGTGAACATATATAAAGTCACAATAACAGATTAGTTTCGATATCCTAGATTTCTGGGTCGCGAATACTGCTGACACGATTGAAATGACATTTGGAACATATTTAAAATCTATCTCAAGCTGGGTTTCCACAATGATTTCGATTCGATTAGAGGGCGTGTTCTGGATGTTTCAGAAATATGTGCCAAGAGTAGATATCTTCTGTTTCTTTACCATTATATTTTCTGTGAAATACAATCTTAAAGGGGAAGGGGATTCAAATATTTTCTCTAAACCTATTTTTCCCATGCGAAGAACGTGCATTTCAGCTAGTAATAGTAATAGTAACTATTAATTGTAAGAATTGTAGTGTCGTGGGAACGTATAAAATTACCATGTGTTTGTTAGGAATTAAGTTTGAGATTGAAATAAATCAAATATTGCAGTTTTAAGTTCCATGATTACTACCTTCATGTGAAGAGAGTTGGAGAATTAAAGTGAACGGTGATAAAATGATTGTTGGGAGAAACGGGAGAATTCTGAGGAAAGCCACGAACACGATATTATTCACTATAAACTGACTTGGCCTGGAATCCAACCTGGAGTTCTACCATCAGAGGGGAGCGCTCTAGCACTGAATACCAGCAAATTTATCTGGAACTACAAATATTTATTTTAAATAATACATTCCTTTCAATTTTTGTATACCATGTGCCAATGTTTGTTGCTCAGTGCAACTGTCCGCATTGCACGTACTTCAAAGCCAACCAAATTCTGCTGGAGGGGAGGGCATTGATGTATGTGTATTCTTCTGACAGATACCAACATAAATATCCATATCCTAGGGTTGGGGTGAGGCGGGGGCCCCAACTGGTGCCCATGTATTGGTGTACTATTAACATAATATGAAGTGGGTGGAAATAAGAAGTGAAGAAGGTGAAGGGCGCCCATCAGGGAGGGCAAGGTGGGGCGCTCACCCCCCCAAGAGGAAATTGTACTTGGGAATATTGAAAACCCAATAGAATTTTTACATTAGTTACAGCAAAATTTGAAAGCATATTTGAAACGTCGCTTATACTTGCCCTCCTTGGAAATTCCAACATGGGCGCCCTTGAAGAAGGTGCCTTTTTTATTTATTTTTTGATCTTGTAAGTGAATGAATACAAAAGCCTAGTAACTAGCTTTATAAATAAAGTTTTTTTTAAAAAATCTTTTAAATTCACTTCAGAAAAAAATATCAGTTTGTTAGAAAAAGTTATAAATGTTGCAATGTAAAGAGCAAGTCTAGCACCTCTACCAAGTCTTGTAATATCTTTTTCTTTACTTGTATCTTTCGAAAATGACACTACCGAAACAAAGCCTATTCTACTTGGTGTTTTATTTACTTTCTTGTTTAGTTTCCACCTCGTTTAGACAAATTGAAATCATGGTGACCTCTGCTGAATAATCAATATGACATATGAAGGATCAGAATATGTATATAAAGACACTGTACTTACCACAATTACTTATGCTGTATCAGCAGAACCGCTTTCAATCTTATTTCTGTCCTAAACTTTTAACTCATGATCGTTGACGAATGAACGTAAACACAGCACCGCAATATACGTGTGTAGCAGGTGACTTCAACTATTCGCGTGCAGGGGAGCCAACTGTTGCCACGATCAGTTATTAAAGTAAACTTGTTTCTGTTATGGCTAGAATATTTCAAGTAAAAAGCTACAATGAGTTTGTGTTATTAGAGTAGTATGTTTGAAGGCAGGTTCTAAAGGCAAAATAGCATTTATACTCGGATTTGTCAGTAATATATTGTGATGATGTAATTTCTAATTAAACGATATTATTGCCATTTAATTATTTGAAAATGGATAATGATTATGATAAACAAGAACGTGCTTTGTCTTTTATTATTAAGTGTTATTAAGTGTAAACAATTATAACTTTTAATTAAGTACGACTTAAAACTATGGCGCAAGCCAATCAAAGACTTGGAGGAAATAACTGGTAATAATACTCGTAATAAAGCTCTTTTGGATTTCCTTTTTGCCTTAATAGTGCACGCCCCTTTGGTGCACGTGGTCTTGGGTTCAATTTTCAGTGGGAAAGGATTGAAATTTGAACTCATTGCAGTGGTTCGGCTTCACCCTAAACCGTAGATCTATATCTTATATAGCTCCTATGCTGAGAAGAAACGCTAAAAATCAAAAACAAATAAAATATATTAGAAAGTTTCATCAGTGCTATGTAATCTGTTAAAATACTTACAGAATAGCCTACCAGTTCTAACTTTTCGCTCGGATACCAGTCAGTACGAGATTCAACTACTAAATAAGTAATTCTGGAATTTGCATAGCGTAGTCAGTAAGGCTCTCGCATTTGGTGTGAGAGGTCCCGGGTTCGATTCCCGATGGGAACACACTGTCGAAAGGGTGTAACAAGCTTTTTAGGCCAACCATTTTGAGTGCAATTTTTTTATGTGATTTCCTCATTGACACCAGGCAAATGTTGACATAATATCTAACGTATTTGTCCCACGTCGATACTTTCCCTTCCCTTCCTCAGATTGTGTGTTGCCGAGGGACGTGATTCATCATAGGTGGCGGACTTAAGGCCTTAGTTGTTGATAATGCCCAGAAATACGTAGAAATAAATAATAAATTAACAATTTAATTATAATGTTTTTAAAGTATTTTTTATTTGAAATCTTTTGCAAATACATTAATATTTTTATTTATTTATTATTTACTAATAAAGTTTTAGATACAGTTGTGAAGTTGTTCATACTGCAAGCGATTAATAAAACACAATGCCATCAGTTAGGGTTTTATATTAAGGCTCCAATCTCATTATTCACCTGATAAAACTGGGAGCGCAGAGTTATTGTACTGTATAATTATGGCCTTTTTGACCTATTTTTAGGGATGCATTCGAGTCGAGTCGAGTCGAGATTTAAGCCTGTCTCGACTCGTCTCGAGAAAATGTTGTCTCGACTCGTGTCTCGACTCGAAAATATGTTTCTGTCTCGACTCGTGTCTCGACTCGACAGTCTCTGTCTCGACTCGACTCGAATTCGAGTCGAGACGTCTCGAAATTCGAGTCGAGACAAAATGTACGAGTTAAAATATACGCACACATCAGCCAGACGATCATGACTACCTACCTAATTGTCAGTATGTCGACTTTTTGCATGTATAAAAACGGCGACACGTCTTGGCATACACGCAATGATCCTTGATAGGTCGCTGGAGAGAGCTGGCACCACATGTCCTCACTCAGTCACCTAATTCCCGTAAATTCCGGGAAGGGGGGCGATGTGTTCTGACGTCACGTTCAATCACATCCCACAAGGGACATCACTCAAATGTCCGGCTCCAATTTCAATGACACTTTTTTTGCTGATAGAAGGCATGTATGCATCATTACTTGTGATGACAAATTTTTGCCATAGTGCATGTTTTCTATTTTTTTTTAATAACTTTTAAGAGTTGTGATGTGGTTATTAGAGATTACCACAGAAGTCCCTTACTACCCTTTGTAAACGGAGCGTTAATGAAGAAAAGTGAAGAAAAACCATGTGGATACATATAAGTCCTGGGGGGAAGTCGTATGGTAGATATGACCTTGATGGCAGCCATGTTGAAATCCGCCATTTTGAATTAAGGTCAAGTTTTCAAAATGGGAATGGGGTAATATGATACATAATTTCGGGCTAGAATTTAATTAGAAAAATAATGGTGAGGTTAGTTTTAAGATACACCCATTTGGGGGAAAGTTACAGGCATATTAATTGTTTTTACTTACTGTGTGCGTAAGACCCTTCTTACTTTCGTCTCAAGACCTGTAAATCGATCGCAACGGCAGAGCCCGGCTTCGCACTAGTGTTTAGAAATCTTTAAACTCACTTGAGGCAATATTTGTGGATTATTGTATTGTATTTTGCCTTTAATTAAATTTGAACCCACTTCATGATCTTGTGTAAAGTATCACTAAAAGAGAATTTCTGTTTTTATGGAGAACGTAAGCATAGCAATTATAAAAGGTGAGTAAGGTGCGTATGTATTTATAAGAAAGTTTATTTTACGAGTCTTTTGTGGTTCCGCCAACCTATTCTTTAGTTGTTGTTTTTTTTTTTCAAAATACTCATATCTCATAAATAAAAGAGCTATTATAAAATCTCTTACCACTATTCTTTAATACTTATAAAATTTTATTTATTGTAAAAGCACTGGCGAGATATTTCTTATCGCCCACTAAAATTATGGTGGAGCTCCTTCGTGGCTAACGGTTAGCATACTTGCCTTTGGCGTGGGAAACCTGGGCTTGATTCCCGGTGGGAGTTCATGAGGTTCGGATTCCACGTTAATCAGTAGGTCCACGTCTCACATAGCCTCGCTGCTGAACGGGACGTTAAAATCAGAATCAATTCAACACAAAATTAGGGTTTTGACTTTATTATGATGTCATTAGTTTAAACGCCCAACTGACCAGTAATTATAAACATTGACTACATTATAAAATTGTAATTTGTGACGACTAAAATATCAGAAATTAAAGATTATTCTTTGGGTTTTGGAAAATTTTGAAAAACGTGAAAAACTGGTACTGCAACGATACAACACACCTTTTGGATTTGTGATTGTGTAAAGTGATACAAACTAAAGAAGAATTACAACTTTATGAAATTGTATTAGGACTTATTATTTAGAAATAAACACCAAATAAGTGTAATAGTTCATATCCGTATCAAATACCAAGTTTATGATGAATCAACTACACAAAGTAGGATCCAAAAACGCTCATTGCAATTTGTTCCATCCTTCAGTCGAACCAGGAACTGAAACATAAAGAGTGACATTTTCTTTTTAAAGATACTTTGTCCAGCTAAGTATTGTGAAGGTTTATGTCAGTAGAAGGAATTGCATTCCATTATACAAGCGCAATTTCACAACTTTATGTACACATTAATAAATATCGAACACCCTTGTCCATATGATTAGCGTACGCGTCTTTGGTGCGGGAGACCTAGGTTCGATTTCCGATGGGAACTCCTATGGTTCTGAACCCATGTTAATTTGTAAGTTCACGTCTCATATAGCCTTGATGCTGAAAGGGACACTAAACTCTAATCTAATACTAAATACAAATATTTAAAGAAAAATGATGACGCACCAAGATGACGTGAATTTGGCTATCAAATCCATTTTCTGTTTTCAGTTATTTTCTAGTAGTAATTTTTCTAGGCATCCTTTCAAAAGACAGTGATGCAAATTTCGTAACTGCGAATTCCTGTTAGAAGCCATGAAATTATCCGATTAGATGCAAAATTTCCCGTCCACTAAAATAGATACCGTAAATTTACAATATCTAACAATAAATAATTTTGAAAGGTATCGCTTTCGAGGGAAAAAATGAAGTGAAATCTTTGAGTTTTACGTCCCACGGTTATTCCGGTTAGGCTAAAGGAGAGGGGTGATGATGAGAAATTAGTGAAATCGTGGAATGAAGAAAGTGGGAGGAACGGAAGAACCCCGAGGAAACCCACGCACACGGTGTTTGTCCACCACAAAGTTCACTTGGTACGAGCTGGGATCGAACCAGGGTCCCCAAGCACCAGAGGTGAACGATCTACCACTGAGCCACCGCGGCCCCGCTTTAGAAGGGCCATGACGTATAGTTGAACTCATTCTCGTAGTATGAAAGGCATTATTTATAATTATGCATGATAGGATCACAAACAAAATTTAAAAATATTATGTGCACTTTCTTTTAACAAACATTATATTGTCTTTTATGGTGTGGAAGGGAATGTTATGTTCGAAAAAAAAAGTCCTTAACACGATTCTTGTTGCTAAACACTGCATGTTTCTAGCCACAGAAAAGATGCAGCGATAGGTAGGCTATTTTTCAATTGCTTTACATTAGCTTGATGTTTCAAGTCTTTTGTGTGTTTCTGAAGTTCACTTTTACCACAAAAGAGCTCAATATTAACATGTCTTACATAGCTTTCGTTCGATTCTCAACACGGACTGCAACTACCCGTTAAATTGTGCATCCGAAAGGCACTCTTTGTTAAACCTCGCTTATCACCGCTCATCTTAATAATATATATAACTTCACCTCGAAGCAAATGTTGCATTTCTCTCTTTCATCCTAACACAAAACAAAACTAACCACAGCTGTGACACGAAGGAGCTATTTCAAAAAGAAACAAGCTGTGCTTCATAGAGATGTGTACCAAATGATAGAAGTATAAAGTATTGTTTTCTTTCCTGTTTATTGATATCAGTTGGTGTTCTTAATGAGTTTACTCATTAGTTTAGAAAGAATATATATGGAATTTGGACATATGTTGTACGTATTCTCCTGAGAAATTGATGAGACCAGAAAAATTATAAGGACAGATGGAATAGGTTTAAGCGCATCTACGTGACTTTATCAAATATTTATTCTCCATAATGGTACCACGCGGAAAACTTGGTATAGGCCTACTTTTATCTTTGCCTCCCTCTGTTAGCTGTTTTGTATCATATAGGCCCTATATCGGATGGTTTTGATATTTCTTCTGATCATTAAAACAACAATGGTACCTGTGTGCGTGCAGAAATGCAAAAGCACAAGGTAACTTCCTATTTGTTTTGGAAATAACAAACCCATTTCACGTGTGCGAGAGAAATTGAGCACAGCGAGATCGGGTGTTTACTCACGGTCAGTTCGCAGCAGGAGTCCATGGTAAAAATTTGGCTATCTCGAAAACACTCGCAAAACCTTACAAATACAAAAGACTGCGCTTCAAAGAAAGTTTAGACACAGATGTTTCAATTTTCTTTTAGCATCGTTCTTCAGCAAAAGAGTCGGTTCATTGTATTCGAAAAAGAGAAGGGAGAAAGGGTGAATTTATATTTTATGTGGGGGGTAACGTTGTAAGTAGTATAAACAATACATACCGCTTCCGACTCTGTACGCATACACTAGCCGCGGAGTTCACACACACACACAGAATCAGAGTCCTCACACACCAAGGGTGAGAGCTGTGCCACTGAGTCACAGCGGCCACGGGGCTAGGTCGAGTCCACTTTACGTTCATAGTTTCTTAGTACATAAATGTTACGATTATGAAATAGATTTTCCTTAATGAGCTGCATAAAAACAAAAGCTTTCGAAATGCATTAAACAATTAGCTCGATTTGAGTGTGAACTTAAAGTTATATCAGAGTATAAATACGGATACGCGCCAAAGCTCGAAAACTTAATACACTATTTCTCCTATATAGTCAGCATGTATCAAGCAATCATTCAGCTTTCATTTGAGAGGATGGAAATCGAAGGCCCCTGAACAACTATGTTACTAATGTGCGGAATGTATTTATCTTACAGTGAACTGCTTTGATGCCAAGTGGCCTAACTCCAAAATTGAAATTTTCCAGGAGTGAAAGTTGAAGTTCAATATCTCATGAACAATCCATATTTCTTTTATGTTGGGAACCAAAACCATAACTATTGTATGTAGTTCATTGTTTTATAACTTAGTGTTTACAAACATCCTTTTAAAAAATACCTATTCATAGAAGTGGATGGTACTTATCTGTACTAGTTCTTGCATCCAAGCAGTCCATTTATTGTAATACTAGCTTAATATACCCATTCTTCGCATGGGGGCTGTATTTGGAAGTCAACACCTGTGGAAGTATCACCATTCATTTCAGTGACCGCGAAAACTAAGGATTTGACACTAGTATCAATCAATATGGGCTATTTATACATGTCTCGGTATTCCTAACCCGCTGACACCCGGCCCGCATACAGTAGTAGCTGAATTTGCAAGTCATCGCTGATGGAAGTGTCACCATTGATCTCAGCGACCGTGAAAACTATGGATTTGACACTAATGTCGATCAATTTGGATTACTTTTACTACATGTCTCGCTAAACGCCCCCCTGAGACCCCCTGGTTCCAATTTTGACAAAAACGCTTCGCCTTAGACTGGGACCTGGACCAAGGTATCCGTGACCAAAATTTGGTAACTCTCGGTCAACTTGTCTGGTCCCCAGGTCGGTCCCAGTAAACGTCCCCCCGAGACCCCCCCTGGTTCGAAATTTAAAAAAACGCTTCGTCTTGATCTGGGGCCTGGACTAAGGTACCCGTGACCAAATTTTGGGAACTCTCGGTCCACTCGTCTGGTCCCCAGGTCGCACAGACAGACAGACAAACACACAAACAAACACTTTATTTTATTTATATTAGATAAGATATAGGCCTACTATGTAAAATAGTCTCGTATCATAATATTTGATGTACAACAAATGTTACATTATATATTATCCGTAGCTCGTGATATGCTGCAACATATTAAAGCCTGAGAATAGTTGGGCAAGCGAACAATCCAGAAGTTACGTAACCCTATTGCGTTCATGGGAACGAAAACACAATAATTATAACTATGCTAAATTACTATAGACTACCAACTGCTCATTCAGAGAATTTATGAAGTTCACTCTATCGCAATAGTTTTATACAAACTAGATTTAGACTACGGATAATAGTTTTATACAAACTAGATAATCAATTATTATTATTATTATCATTATATTTACAGTACAACAAAATACAACGACATTAACTATTAGTTCTAATTAACTGAATTGAGCTGAAAATTAAATCTTGATCTTTAAAGATTAACTATTAATTTTATGCGTTCTGTACCTTTCTAAAGGAATAAAAGCTGGAATTGGTTTCAAGGCTGTTTCTGAGTGAATACTTTCTTCAAAATAATATTAAAAATTATAGAAAGATTTTCGAGACATTCGAGTCGAGTCGAGATTTTTAAGAGCCGTCTCGACTCGACTCGTGTCTCGAGTCGAAAATTCGAGTCGAGAAATACGTTTGTCTCGACTCGTCTCGAATTTTACAAAGTGTGTCTCGACTCGAATCTCGACTCGAATTCGAGTCGAGTCGAGTCGAGATTCGAGACATGTCTCGACTCGAGCGCATCCCTACCTATTTTACATATTGCGCATTTACAGATTTATAAAGCTACTATTATGATTATCACTATTACCGGTATATCACTAACTTTATTATTCATTGTCATTATTCAACAAAAGTAGAGAAAGCTCAGCATACATAGGGTGAACAGGGTCCCTTTTTCAATCCATGCAGAAGTATGTTTGTGGTGGACAACAACGTGTCCGTGGGTTCTCTCGTGTATTTCCGCTTTCCTCCCACTTTATCATTCCACCAATACTTGCATCATCATTCACCTACCTTAATCATTCTTTCCGTTAGCCTAACGGGCATAACGGTGGCACGTTAAACTGAAAAAATGTCATTTCATTTGATTTATACTCTCCTAGCTTAGTAGTATTGCTATCTAAATGAGTTAAAAAATACCTTCATACATAACACGCATCTATGACAAATTTGATGTAGCTTTTGAGTTGATATTGATAAAATTGTGTAGCTATGGTAGAAACAGGGTTACTTTAATAGCTCAACATAGTAACGGTTGGCACCCTTGCTCAAGTCGCCTTCTAAGACGCTGTGTTTGCGATCATTCGTGAGCGATAAAAAGTCAAAAGTTTAGAACTGAAGTAGGGTTCAAAGGGGTCTTCTCTCACGACATGAGAATTATGGTAAGTAAAGAGTTTGTTTTATATGTATGTAATTTGATATTTCATATGTCATATTAATTATTCAGCTGTGGGTGACCTGTGTTGCTTATTAACAGCTTGTTTATTCTGTTTATTATATGATTTAAATTGTTTCTCTTTCCTTTTATCAGATAAATATAATTCACTCTTCACTACAAAAAATTACATTACATTTTTACGGAATTTACTGGTGCATCTCTCTCCCCCCTTTCCAGCTTGCATTAGCTGATTTTCCATAGTACATAGGTTCTGCCTGTAATAAATATATTACAAAAAGGCTTCCAGAAGAACAGCTTCCACTCCGAAAATTCACGACTTGAACTTGACTTCACGAAATACAAACAAGAGTGCTTACCCTGAAGAAACAGAGGCCAGCGCGCGTACTTGGACTATCGATTTTGTATTAAAATTTTCACTTGTGTCTGAAATGAAATGACATCTTTTGGCCTTATGCAAAGTTGTTATGACGCGTGATTAGTGCCACACTAAAGAGTTCGACTAACAAATATTTCCTGCAGTAGTCATTCCTTTAGTATAACGATAATCATATATCAAAACGATTCTGCATAAGCTCCTTTAAGTTTTACCTTGTTTATGCCGGCTAGGCTAAAGAAGACGTTGATGATTAGAAATGAACGAAGAGGTAGAATGAGGAAACAGGGACAAAACGGGAGAGCACCGAGAAAACCCACCACGCACACGATCTTTGTCCACCAGAAAGTTCACTTGGCGCGATCAGGGATCGAAGCAAGCACCCCATACACCAGAGGTGAACGCTCTACCACTGAGACTCCGCGGCTCTTACTTTCTTGTTAGGCGATATTTGACAATTAAACATAGATAATTGTACTGAACCTTCAAAATTACACCCAAATAGATACTACTGAATATACGTAGAGCATTATGAAATGGTTTTGTGATAACTGGTGAAAATGCAGATCCCACTGTCAGTTGATAGTTATAGACATATTGAAGCAATTTTTAACCAGTAAACTTGTTGATTCTACTCCAGGTATTCATAAATTCAGCTGAAAATTCGTTGTTGTGAAGTAAAATAAAGTAGGATGAATGGTTAGTCTATTCAAGGCTCTCAAGCTCGTTTCTTCCATCTAGTTGTAACACTGTCTTATCAGACCCACTACCGCTATCAGCAGGATTCGAGGAAAGTCAAAATGCACGCTTGACAAAAAAGTGCGTAAGTACTGGTTGCCCTTGCTGCTTGCTATATCAATGATATTCAATCATATTTATTCTTGTTTTAGCTATCAAATTATAGAGGAGACTGTTGTCCCTTCGTTTGATCTACATTCCCAAGTCAGTGAACACTTACTCGCTGTAAACACATGCGTTGTAAACAATGCAGAGCGACTTTTTCTACTGGAACATGTGAAAATCTGAAAATTGCTTTAAAAAATGGACCTACCTGGTTTTTGCATCCAAAACTTCAATTTGGTTCGTTTGCACAAAAGTATACTAATTATTTTTTTCAGAATACAAGTATTTTGTAATAAAGAGTTCTGCCATTAATGTTAGTTTTTGATGTAATAACCCCCAAAATAAGTAAAATTGATAAAAAAAAGTTACAATCAAAAGCGATACGTGACAATTGGGAGAGGATCGGCCTTTCGTTACGAATCTGACAAAGAGAAGGGGATGAAAATTGGTCAAAAATAATGTTACGTAATATGTGAAGGCCCCTAAGGATGTATGCACTTGGAG
The DNA here is from genome assembly GCF_964235325.1 of Thermobia domestica. Lineage (NCBI taxonomy): Eukaryota > Metazoa > Arthropoda > Insecta > Zygentoma > Lepismatidae > Thermobia > Thermobia domestica. The sequence goes on from NC_137454.1 coordinate 378,688,371, forward strand.
CTCTGGTTATACATTGACAGTTTAGTCAAAATATAAAAAAAGAATAGCACTTATGCAACATGAATGACATGCATTTTAGCGTCATGAACTAAAATCTTTTGACTTCTGGGCTGCCGGGCAAGATACTAATAATGAAAATTGCGAACTTACCCTTTATTACCAACATCTTTTCATAAACAAAAAGATGTTGCCACTGCTCAAAACTAGATATTCAATCTTCGGTTGGGGAGCACAGTGGCTCAGTAGTAGAAGCCTTATCTCTGGTGCGTTGGGTCCCTGATTTGAGCAACGAGTAATTAAATTTGTGGTGAACAACATCGTGTCCAGAGGTTTTCTTGGGGTACTCAAGTTTCCTTCCACATTTTCATTCATCAATTATTCCGTAATTCACTTCCTTTAATCATCTGTCTCCCTTAACTCAAAATGCATAAACGGCACTTAGCACTTATCTATAAATTAATACGGCACCGTTTTCCACTCACATATATCCGTCTGATTTACAACTTTTTAGTGGGTCGCCTTTCCTATGTTTCTATTAACAACTGCCTATCACACCCTATTTTTCTACTATCCGGAGTTCCTCAAGGATCGGCTTTATCGCCACTTCTATACATTCTCTACGCTGCTGATATGCCTCCACTACCAGATAAAGTCCATCCTTTTCAGTACGCCGATGACACTGCATTCCTTGCTTTGGGATCGACTATCCAATCAATAAACAAATCTTTGCAAACAGCTATTAACGATTTCCTCCGCTGGTGTGATAAATGGCAACTTACAATTAATACCACAAAAACCCAGGCGATTGTATTCATTCCCTCTAAGAAAACCTCACGAGTTCGTCGAAATCCCAACCGCCTCACAATTTCATGTCAACCATACACCGATACAGACACGCTCAACAGTGACCTACCTGGGCATTACATTCGATCGACATCTAACATGGAAACCTCATCTTCAAACAATCACCGCCAAGGCTTACAATAGACTAAATCTCCTAAAGAGGTTAACCGGAACAACATGGGGCTTGAAACCTACTACAGTATTAAATACCTACAAAGTTTTCCTACGACCGACTCTAACATACGGTCACACTGCTTGGATAGCTGCTGCACGCTCTTTCTACGAAAAGCTCTTAATCTTAGAAAGACATGCACTACGTATTGCATTTCGCATTAAGTTACCTAGCCCAACAGCAGAATTATACAACCGCATTGAGTTTCCATCTCTACAGTTTCATCTTGAAAAGTTACGTCTCACCTACATACACAATCGTTATGAAGCACACCATCCTCTACTTCTGACTACTATGCATCATATGGCACTCCACCCAGCAGCATTTCGATATTTCCATCCGCCGCTCTCACTCCTGTATACTCTGTACTGCTACACACTACCTCCTGATGCACTAGACCTGGAGTTACTTGCTATCAAATTCATGACCATCTTCCGCTCATCTTTCCATCCTATGTTGCTCAATAAATCCACCCACAACTGCCACCCATTCCCTACCTGATGTTAAAGCCCGCAAAGGTCATTAAGTCTTTGATAGTTATAATAAGCTTTAATACAGAACTCTGAGACCCTCACAAAGTCATACACAGCTACTATTTCCATACTTCAGTTCCCTAAGAGAGGGCATAACCCTTTAACAGGGCTCTAGCCGGACGGGCTAGTCACTTACAAAAAAAAACAACAAAAAAAAAGGTTTTCGTCTAATAAGAAGAAAACAGTCTATAACATGTCATAAAATCACAAACGCCCTCCAATCGCCCATTTTTGTTCCAAGCCTCGTTTAGAAAGGAAAACGCATGTGGGAGCGTTAAGCCATTGTTAAGAACCAGTGACTTAAATAATGAAAATATTTTCAAGATTCTCATCATTATTCCGAATAATCAATCTCTTTATAGGCTATATTGTTGATAGGCACGTAGCCAAGGGGAGGGTTCGGACCCCCTTGAAGTCTCACAAAAAGGAAAAAAAGTATTGAAAGTTTGCGATAAATGGGAATTTCCTGTTTTATCTTCATTCTTGTACATTTTTCGAATACGAAATACCAGTAAATTAAATACATTTAATAAATACCTGCAGAGAAAAGGAAGAAATGAAATGATTACTTGTTCTGTATTGCTTGGTATAGCCTATAATGTGTTTCTGCGGAGTATCTGATACGTTTATTATTATTATTTCTCTGTGCACAAAAACGCGTACCAATGAGCAAAATATCGCGCTAATACACTTACGTTATTTTTATTTTTGTAAGTAACCCTTTAACTTCTTCCTTCTGTTACGAAATAAAACACTAAAGTATTTAAAAACAGATTTTGTTCGATTTAGAGATGGAAATTGTGCAGTAATTTGACTGCCCGCAGATGTACATGCAAACCCGATTACCGTACAGATAATATAATAATTATATTAACGGATAATAATTATATTAAACTTCAGTGGTAGTTTGGCTGCTAGGCCACAAGCGACGCTTTTTTTCTCTGTCTTTCATTCCTATCATGCGATGGGCGGGCCATAGAAACTGACGCCATCTCTGTGACCAGAGTGATAAAATGTCCTTTTCAACTTGAAAAATAAAATATACCATGAATTAGATGGGCATCTATTTTCTATAACCTACTTAGAGGCATACTAGGTATCACATTAAGCGACTCCACCTAGTACAACCCCTCCAAAAAAAAAATGGTATAATGATATGTGACTCGTAAGCAAGTCCTTTTTTTTTTTTGCTAGCCGCGGCTAGCCACCCGTGCGAGGGTTACGCCCTCTATGGGAAGGTAGATGCATGGGAACTGATAGGAAGAACAGTGGGAGTTGGTCTATGTGATATTTGTATACTGATATGTGGATGGTGAAGGATAAAGAGAAAGGAAATGGTGAAACAATGAAGGAAGATTGTGGATTGCATTTATTATTTATTTATTTATTATCTCACTTTTCGGAGGGACATTGTGATCTTTGGATCACAATCATGAAGTGATGATGGAGGTGATGAGCATGATGTGATGAAGTGCGATACACAGCATACACAATACAGGGTTATGTTAGTGGACAGATGCATGTTATTCTTCTCGCTTGGGGGCTACTCCAAGCATTGATGGAAAGACAGCGGGAGCCCAGATTAGTTACAAAGGAGTTACTGTGCGAATGATGGACATATGAAGGGTGGGATGACGTCGGCCTTCAATTCTGCGGCTAAGAGGAGATGATGGTGATTCGGAGGAAGAGTGTAGTGATAGAGGGTAAAAAGCAGCGCCAATGGTGTATGGAGAAGATGGGCACGAAGTGGAAAGTCGATGTGTGCTGTCATTGTATCGATGAGGAGTGGGTGGTGATCCTCAAGACGAGTAGTGATGTACTTAAGACGGAGAGACTCAAGATGGAAAAGAATATGTGGAAAGGTCATGCGTTGATAGAGTTCGTATGTCGGACTGGGTAGTTTGATTCTGTAAGCAATGCGCAGTGCATGTCGTTCCAATATCTTCAATTTATTGTAGAATGAGAGTGGTGCGGCAATCCAGGCTAGATGAGCATATGTGATGACCGGACGTAGAAATACTTTATAGGTATTGAGTACAGTTTTTGGACTGAGACCCCAAGTAGTGCCTGTAAGACGTTTGAGTAAATTAAGACGATTGTAAGCTTTGGTGGTGATGTGCTGCAAATGGGCCTTCCAGGTGAGATGTGTGTCTAAGACAAGTCCTAAATATGTTACTGTTTTGCTGAGTGGAAGACGTGTATCGCTGACTGTGAGATGAAGGAGCTTGGGATTTCTCTGTACTTTTGTGCGCTTTTTAGGGTGTAGGAAAACTATAGTTTGTGTCTTGAGAGCGTTGATCTTTAAGCGCCACACTTTACACCATTGGACAAATGAATCTATTTCGGATTGCATAGAAGTATTTAGTTGATGGATGGTTTTGCCCAGCGCTAAGAAGGCGGTGTCATCTGCGTATTGAAAAACGTGTATATTATCGGGCAGAGTTGGAAAGTCGGCTACATAGAGAAGATACAATAATGGAGAAAGAGACGATCCTTGCGGTACACCAGAATGAAGAAATATTGGATGAGAGAAGGTATGATTAATGGTAACATATGCTAGGCGACAGAACAGGAAATTATATATGAATCTGATGTAAGTAAGAGGAAGACGAAAGTTGAGAAGTTTATAAACAAGGCCATGGTGCCAAACCTTGTCAAAAGCTTTTTCAAGATCAAAAAGAGTTAAACAAGATGGCCAGGAAGTATTATAGTGATTTGTGATGTAATTGAGAAGGCGGAATAACTGATCATTAATACTGAAATTTGGACGAAAACCTGCTTGATGTGATGGTAATAAATTATATCTGGAAAGATGTGTATGAAGACGGTATACTAGAATCTTTTCTAAGATTTTGCTGAAGACTGGAGTCAATTGAATAGGTCGATATGAGGAGACACAGTCGGCGGGTTTGTTGGGTTTGAGAAACATCAGTACCTTTGAAGTTTTCCACTGTAATGGTATATAGCCAGTGCGGAGGATGAATGTAAAGATGAGAGAAAGAATATATAATACTGCGTATGGACTTTCCTTGATATGTCGATATGAGATGTTATCAGTGCCAGGTGCGGTGTTTCGTTTTCGTGCAATAGCTGTGCTAATATCTTCTGGAGTGATGGGCTTTGTAAGAGGACGTGATGTATTAGGCGGGTGAGTACTGTTTGGCTGAAGATGAGGTGAAGAAAAGTCGAAGTGATCCACTGGGTGATTGCAAACTGGATGTTCAGGAGTGAGCGGTGTAAAGATATCTTGGAGATAAGTGGCGAAGGCGTTTGCTTTGTCCAGATCAGAGTCTAAAGGCGAGTCATTGATGATGCTCGGGTATGAAGTTTTGGTATATTTGCCAGAGAGAGCGTTTAGCCGTTTCCAATATCGAGTAGGATGAGAGGTTTCGGAGAGAGAATTGCAAGTTTTGATCCATTGTCTTAATTTAAAGGCTTTAACATAATTGTGAACAGTGCGCTGGAGTGCTCTGTGATGTCTAAGTGCCTCTCGATTTCCTGTGCGAGTATATTCACGGAAGAACTGACGTGATCGTTTTACCATGGCAAGATATTGTGGTGGAAGTTTAGGTTTGTGTGGTGCATATTGAAATTGTGGTATATATTGTGCAGATGCTTCATTGATATGATTGGTGATAGTCTCTAATGATTGGTATAACTCTGACTCTGTCGTAGGAGGATTTAGGCCTTCGAGATGTTCAGTGAGGTATGTTCGATATTTCTCCCAGTCCGCTTTGTCATATCGAGGAATCATGCGAGGTGGGGGTGCGTCGAGAGGTTGGGGGTTACGGCATTTGATACTGAGTTTTATGGGCACATGGTCACTCCCGAAAGGATCAAGGACATCTATAGTGGAGCGTGGCGTTACAGAGGCAGACGTGATAGCGATATCGGGTGTGGTATTTGATTCAGGTCTGGTTGGTTTAGGTAGGTGATGAAAAGTGCCCGTCGTATTGGTGAGAATGAAATTCAAAAAATGAGTTTGGTCCCTATTGGAACGACTATGGAAATTGATATCGGCTAGAATGATGTAACGCTGAAAAGTGTTCGATATGTATTGAAAAAATGACAGAGGAATTGGATGCCCTGGGCGGACATAGATAGTGGCCACTGTAATATAATCGGATTTGTAGTAAAGAGTGATTACTAGATTTTCTGGAAGGTTCTGAATTGCTGGAGTGTGGATACGATATGGGATGTGAGGTGAAAACCCAACAGCTACCCCGCCATTTGCCCGACGTGCTGGTAAAGTATTGTCCTTGCGAATGATCGTATATCCTGGTAATTTGCATTTCAGTTTGGGAGTCAGATGTGTTTCGTTAAGAAGAAAAGCATCGACTTTCTCTTCGAGTAACAGTTGTTCAAATAGTATTTTGTGGGTGCAGAGAGAGCGTATGTTAGCAAACAGAAAGATAATACCCATAATGTCCATACTGAGATGATATTTAGAAGGTTTGTGAAGATGGGAAAGTATGAAAGTAGGCAGTTGGACCATTGTAAGTCGCTTGGAACTGAAGATGGAAGACTGATTGAGCAGCATACTGGACGTGTTGTAGAACTAAGGGACGTGCAAACGGATGGATGTTTTGTAGAGTAAGAGTAATGAAGGCAAGAAGCTGTTTAATAGTAATTGGTTGATCAGATGTGCTGGGTTCGGAAGTTTGATTCTGTGCGTCATGTATTCTAAGTGGAACTACTAGTTCAGGTTTGGCTTCTTCTGGAGTAGGTTTGGCTTTGCATTTATAGCTATAGGCTGGATGACGTTCATGGCAAGTTGAACACTCAGGCGGCCGTTGCATACTTGGACAAGAGCGGGTAGGATGAGGGCCACCGCAGTAGCCACATTTAAACTGATTTATGCATTTAGGCGTAGGATGAGTGTATTCCTGGCATCGATCGCAGCGTATGGAAAGAGGAGGCGATGTTTTGGATGGTTCCACTCTATGTCTTTGCTTGTATATGAATGCTCCGTGTTCAAGCAGGTCGTCAATAGTTTCCTGCGACTCTGTCAGTACCCTGACCATATAAGTAGCTCCTTGATTATTTCTAATGCGTATGCATTTTTTGAAGGTGTATCCCTCTTGGTGTAGTTCCTCTTCGATTTCTTCGTCACTGTAGGACGGTTCAACACCGCGGATGACTACAGATAGAACAGGAGTTCGTCTCGGTGGTGGCATTTGTTTCTTACGGTTGTCGTTCAGTTTTGTGAGTTTTGCTGTTTTTCCAAATATCTCAAAACTATGTTTGTCTCTGACTGTCGTTGCGAAGTTAGGTAATGGCGATTTAATAATGTATCCGTTTTGAGTTTGAATAATCTGTGTGATTTCTGAACGAGGTCGATATTTGAGAAGTTGCTGGAGTAGAAGTTTGGTGTTCCGGAATTTCGGATCGTAGTCCTGGAGTAGAAAGTTATGATTTTCTGTCTGTGGTTTCTGAGGAAATTGTTGAATGCCATCAACAATCATTAGGCGAGAGCTGTCGTCTGAACTGGTGATGCTGATATTGTCATCATGATGCTTTTTGTGAGGAGGAGATTTTGGATTAGTTGCTGGGTCGCCGTCGATAGGATTACCCACTAATCCGCGATCGTGATCTGAAGTGATAAAAGCGTCCTTGTAACTTTTGCGCTTCCCTACTTTCGTAGAGACAGTAGAAGCTGTAGGAACTGCAGGCGGAAGACCAGGATGTTGTCCACTGGCCATAGTAGCCGGACAAGATGATTTCCAGAACGCTGTGTATGTAAGTGTAGCAGATGTCTATTGCAGTACAGATGATGTGATGAGTGATGAATGATAAAGCAAAAGCTTCCAAAAATTAGTACACTAATGTGTACGGTAGTGCAGCCTCCACTCGGGTGAAACCCTTGATCTCTCTCACTCTCTCGCCCAAAAACTGAGAACTGCCACGCTTGCGTCCACAAACGCGTAATATTCTCAGCCTAGACTTGGCACTACAGGAGTGCCTCTAGTGAGAAAGCTGGAAACCAGCTAAGTATGACGAGCAAGTCACGGTCACGGTCACGGTCACGGTAATGTTGAAGTTGTATGCAGAGTATCGGGCCAAAGCCCCTGACTCTATGAGTAGAATGAAAGAGATCAAAATACAGAGGTACAGGTGAAAACCTGGGTATTACTATTGACTTGCTAGGTATGGTAGGCTACATCTGCAACTGTCGCAGAGTGGCTGATGGTGACTTTAGGCGAGCTTTATAGAGTCATTATATGCGTGGCATGCGATGGACGTTCCGGAGAGCGCATTCGGTGCCGATATTAGCAATAGCTGGGTTAATATGCCTGGGTAAGGTACGCCAGAACTTATGGTGGAGATGGCGTAAAACTTCTCTAACAAGGGGAAGCTCTAGATCTTCCAGAATTTGGCGGTTGCGAGTATATCTGTCGTGACCAGTGATGATACGACCGGTTCTAGTTTGCACACTTTCGAGTGTCTGAAGGTGACTGGATGAGGCATGTTGCCAGGCAGGGCATGCATAAGTAAGTGTGGACAGGACTATCATCTTGAATATGTGCACTCGGGCCTCATGAGAAATTGAACTGCAGCGAAAAATTGGATATAATGCTGTGATTTTGCGTAATGCTCTTTGCTTGATGTCCTTGATGTGCGCAGCGAATGTTAACCCACGGTCTAATATCACTCCCAAATATTTAGCATTTGTGGTGTGAGGAATGTATGCGTTCTCATATATTAGATTTCGACGGGTGCGTATACGTCTTCTACTGTGTATAACAGTACAACTTTTGTCGGTATTTACTTTAATCCTCCAACGTCTGGCCCATTCCTGAAAACTGTTCAGTTGACGTTGCATATAGATGTAACACTGTATAAGTGAACTGCTTGTTGTGAAAAAGGCGGTATCATCGGCGTACGTTGCTAAGAAGCAATGTGGTAGGGTTGGAAGATCGGCTGTATACAGATTATATAAAAGTGGTGAAAGTACAGCGCCCTGTGGAACACCTGCTTTAATTGGTCTGGATGAGGATTTGACACCATCAATAGACACATGAAATTTCCTGCCAAAGAGGTAAGAGCGGAGTAAATGCAGAATACTATCCGGAAGACCTTGGTCGTGTAGCTTATATAATAGTCCTGCTAACCAGACTTTATCAAAAGCTTTTGAGACATCCAGGTACACACCAAGAGTATGTTGTTTTCTGTTGAAAGCCACAGTTAAGTGATCTACTACCCTTACGAGTTGCGTAGTCGTGCTATGTTGAGTACGAAACCCAAATTGATGGAAGGGCAGAAGGTTACTATTGTCGACATGCTGTTTCAGTCTCCAGAGGAACACACGCTCAAATAATTTACTCAAATGGGACAGAAGACTTATCGGCCTATGATTTTCTGGAAGCAGCGGATTCTTTCCAGGTTTGAGGATGGTGATGATACGTGCTTCCTTCCAGGTCTTTGGGAAGTAGCATAGTTGAAAGATGGCATTAAATAAATATGTCAAAAAGACCAATAATTTTCGGGTTGGATGTTTTAGTACCTCACTTCGAATCCCATCAGGCCCAGGTGCTCTTTTTGCAGGCAGACACTTGATATGGTGTTCTATTTCGCGTGGTGTTACTAAGGTGATGTCATGTGTGGGTTTTTGATTACTCATGCGATATAATGTGGTTCGGACATGCTGTCGGCAATAGGGCTCAAGACGTGCTCTATTGGGCTGGAACTGTGCTTGCAGAGAGTCAGCGAATATGTCCGCTTGCGACTGAGGGTCTTGAGTCAGTCCTTGTGGTCCCTGTAGGACTCTTGCTCTGGAAGCATTTGAGGAACGTTGAAAGGATTTGGAGTACGTCCAAATTTTACGATCATTGACGGTGACATTTCTAAAAGTGTCTTCCCAGTACTGCTGCTTCCCAGCCCAACGTTTTAAATGAAGATAAAGTTGCAGATGTAGACTGTCGCCTTGACCTGTGTGTGTTGGAGAGATTCTGGTAGTGGAGCTAGCTGCCTCCGCTGTACGAAGTGCTAATGTAATGTGAGAAACTGCTTGGTCGATATCCTCAATGGTGGCGGGCCGATCTCGTAGGTCGATCATAGTGTTTAGTTCTTGTTTAAACACATCCCAATCAGTTTCTATTTTCTTGAATATTGGGGCAGAATGGGCGATGCTTCTATGTGAGACGTGAAAAATGACTGGGTCGTGATCAGAATCTAAATCCGAAACAACATAAGGATGGACAGTAAAAGACACATCTTTGCAAAGAGCGACATCAAGCACATCGGGCTGTCCGCCAAATTTTGGATGATGAGTAGGATCTGGTGGAGCACTGATGATGAAGTTGGACGTGAGTAGATATTCGTGCAAAGCATCTCCAGCAGTGTTTGGAGTAATGGAGTTCCATTCTCCATGCTTAGCATTAAGATCTCCAGCTAAGATGACTTTTGGCCCTAAGTTAGCTATGACATCAAAGTCTGTGGGTTCTAGTTGTGTGGCCGGGGACCTGTACCCAGTGACCAATATTAATGGAACGCCTGGAGTTATTAGCTCAACACCAAGTGCCTCCAAAGTTAGTAAGGGTGGTATTGCAATTGACCTGACGGGGAATGCCTTTTTGATTATGAGTAGTAATCCTCCCTTCTGTCTGCCCACTCTATCCTGTCGATATACAATGTAATTGGGTAGTCGCCAAGTAGTGATACGAGCAGTGAAGTGTGTTTCTTGAATAAACATGACATCAACTCTATGGTGTGTGAGAAATCTAATAAGCATTTGTTTCTGCCCCTCGAGACCATCTGCATTCCACGTAGCAAGGACAAGTGTGTGATGCAATACGCTGGATTTAGAAACAGCCATCATCAACCATTTCCACTATTGTTTCTATCACTGCTGCAGCCTTGGAAGCTGAGTCTGCTGCTTGGCGGAAACGGGTAATACCACGTTTAATATGTGTTATTATTTTGCGTAATTCTAAACCCTTGAGAAATGAAAGAACGGACTTTAAGTCTAGGTCTTCTTTCGGGCCCTCCTGTTGTTCGACAGAAGCTGATTGGGTGTGGAGAGAAGTGGGAGCTTCAGCGTCTTCATTGTCCGTAGTCATAGGTTGGATTTTAACAGCAGTGGGCATGGAAGTCGTTTCTTCTGATGGTTTGTTGGAAGTCTTCTTAGTCTTTTCTGGAAGTTTCCTCGGCTGCTGGGCCGGCAATTTAAGAGCCTCAGAATAGGATTTAAAGACTGGACAGCCACGGTAAGTTGCGGGGTGATCTCCCTGACAGTTGGCGCAAGTGGCGGGTGTGGAGGAGTCTGCTTTACTGCAGGATTGGGTGAAATGAAATTGCCCACATTTGAGACAGCGCGGGTGGGCTTGGCAGGTGTCCTGTGAATGCTCCAAGCGTTGGCATCTGTAACATTGGAGCACTGAGGGAGGCTTGTATGGTTCGATGTGAACCTTGTAATGAAGAAGATTGGTAATAGCATATATCTCCTTAACAGCTGCAGTTCGTTCCAATGCAACCAAAAACAGTGGCATCATAATTTTCTTGTCTTCTGTCTTGCTTTTGCGAGACATTTGGTGGACGTTTATTGGTTTGTAACCGAGACGCAATAGTTCTTCCTTCAGATCGTCTAAGTCGGTGTCTATAGGCAGTTTTCGGATAACGACCTTAATAGGCCTTTCATTTTTTGCCACGCCTGTAGCATACTCAGTTTTTGTTTGTTCGCAATAAGCTTTGATAGAATTATAATCATCTCTGTTTGCTGCTTGAATACGAATGCGCTCCTTATTGGGCTGAGCTAGAGGGGGCTCCTTCAATGCTCGTGACAAGGTCTTTATAAAAGTATATGCATTTGTAATGCCGTATATGAAAATCGGAGGAGGCTTATGAGTGGGCGGCTGCTTTGGCGGAGCAGTATTATTGCTGGCATGAGCATTATCTGCTTGGTTGGAAGACAAAACATCAAACCTGTTGCTGACTGGAAGAGGCGGATAGTCTGCCTTGTTGAGGTTTTCCAATGAAGACCTGCGTCGCTTTAGTGTTCCAACTACTGTAAAGTCCATATCTTCAGGCTTATTTGAAGTAGACGGTTGTGATGCACTTGATTGCTTGAGTGTATTTGGTTTCGATTTGAGCTCCCCTGGAATGCCTATTTGCTTCTTCTTGCCCAAGGGCAGAAGAAAGTCTTCTGGTTTGTATGTGGCCCGGATTATTTTGCCCCTGGTAGCAGGAATCTTTGTCGGTTGCGATTTTTTCTCAGATTTGGTGGATGTCTTCTGAGAAGCCATCTTTATTGTGAGAGTGGGGGATGGCGCCAGCTTGCAAGAAGGATAGTGGCGTTCCCAATAAGTTTTATGATCTTAGAGCAGTGCTCTAAGTTTTAATTTGCCAAGCTGCTTTCCCTCCGAGGAGAAAGCACTACTAATCGTTCGCCGGTATAAATGCCAAAGTCGTCAACTATTTTCTTCCTTCAGTTATCTCTACCTCCGAAGAGGAGAGTACCAAAATAAATCGTTAAGCCAAGAAGAATATCAGGGTCGTCAACAGATAATATCAATTTGGTGTGCCAACCTCCGTGGAGGTTTAAAAATAATTCGACGGTTGTTTCCTTCACCTCTAGGAGGTAAGTAATCCAACCGTATATACGAAGATCGCGACTAAAATAAACCAATGGGGATGGACACACTAAGTGACTTGGTTATTTTTCTTCGCCAGCTACGAATACCCTATTTTTTTACCTGGTTAGAGATTCCAGGTGGCCAGTTCAAGCAAGTCACGGTCACGGTCACGGTCACGGTAATATTGAAGTTGTATGCAGAGTATCGGGCCAAAGCCCCTGACTCTATGAGTAGAATGAAAGAGTTCAAAATACAGAGGTACAGGTGAAAAACTGGGTATTACTATTGAGTTGGTAGGTATGGTAGGCTACATCTGCAACTGTCGCAGAGTGGCTGATGGTGACTTTAGGCGAGCTTTAGAGAATCATTATATGCGTGGCATGCGATGGACGTTCCGCAGAGCGCATTCGGTGCCGATATTAGCAATAGCTGGGTTAATATGCCTGGGTAAGGCACGCCAGAACTTATGGTGGAGATGGCGTAAAACTTCTCTAACAGGGGGAAGCTCTAGATCTTCCAGAATTTGGCGGTTGCGAGTATATCTGTCGTGACCAGTAATGATACGACCGGTTCTAGTTTGCACACTTTCGAGTGTCTGAAGGTGACTGGATGAGGCATGTTGCCAGGCAGGGCATGCATAAGTAAGTGTGGACAGGACTATCATTTTCAATATGTGCACTCGGGCCTCATGAGAAATTGAACTGCAGCGAAAGATTGGATATAATGCTGTGATTTTGCGTAATGCTCTTTGCTTTATGTCCTTGATGTGCGCAGCGAATGTTAACCCACGGTCTAATATCACTCCCAAATATTTAGCATGTGTGGCGTGAGGAATGTATGCGTTCTCATATATTAGATTTCGACGGGTGCGTATACGTCTTCTACTGTGTATAACAGTACAACTTTTGTCGGTATTTACTTTAATCCTCCAACGTCTGGCCCATTCCTGAAAACTGTTCAGTTGACGTTGCATATAGATGTAACACTGTATAAGTGAACTGCTTGTTGTGAAAAAGGCAGTATCATCGCGTACGTTGCTAAGAAGCAATGTGGTAGGGTTGGAAGATCGGCTGTATACAGATTATATAAAAGTGGTGAAGGTACAGCGCCCTGTGGAACACCTGCTTTAATTGGTCTGGATGAGGATTTGACACCATCAATAGACACATGAAATTTCCTGCCAAAGAGGTAAGAGCGGAGTAAATGCAGAATACTATCCGGAAGACCTTGGTCGTGTAGCTTATATAATAGTCCTGCTAACCAGACTTTATCAAAAGCTTTTGAGACATCCAGGTACACACCAAGAGTATGTTGTTTTCTGTTGAAAGCCACAGTTAAGTGATCTACTACTCTTACGAGTTGCGTAGTCGTGCTATGTTGAGCACGAAACCCAAATTGATGGAAGGGTAGAAGATTACTATTGTCGACATGCTGTTTCAGTCTCCAGAGGAACACACGCTCAAATAATTTACTCAAATGGGACAGAAGACTTATCGGCCTATGATTTTCTGGAAGCAGCGGATTCTTTCCAGGTTTGAGGATGGTGATGATACGTGCTTCCTTCCAGGTCTTTGGGAAGTAGCATAGTTGAAAGATGGCATTAAATAAATATGTCAGAAAGACCAATAATTTTCGGGTTGGATGTTTTAGTACCTCACTTCGAATCCCATCAGGCCCAGGTGCTCTTTTTGCAGGCAGACGCTTGATATGGCGTTCTATTTCGCGTGGTGTTACTAAGGTGATGTCATGTGTAGGTTTTTGATTACTCATGCGATATAATGTGGTTCGGACATGCTGTCGGAAATAGGGCTCAAGACGTGCTCTATTGGGCTGGAACTGTGCTTGCAGAGAGCCAGCGAATATGTCCGCTTGCGACTGAGGGTCTTGAGTCAGTCCTTGTGGTCCCTGTAGGACTCTTGCTCTGGAAGCATTTGAGGAACGTTGAAAGGATTTGGAGTACGTCCAAATTTTACGATCATTGACGGTGACATTTCTAAAAGTGTCTTCCCAGTACTGTTGATTTCGTCGCTGAGTCAGCATCTTGAGCTTCCCACATAGTTTATTCCACAGAGTCTTGTATGCAGGATGAAGTGTGTGCTGCCATTTGCGTCTAGCCCAACGTTTTAAATGAAGATAAAGTTGCAGATGTAGACTGTCGCCTTGACCTGTGTGTGCTCAAGAGATTCTGGTAGTGGAGCTAGCTGCCTCCGCTGTACGAAGTGCTAATGTAATGTGAGAAACTGCTTGGTCGATATCCTCAATGGTGGCGGGCCGATCTCAGAGGTCGATCATAGTGTTTAGTTCTTGTTTAAACACATCCCAATCAGTTTCTATTTTGTTGAATATATTGGCAGAATGGGCGATGCTTCTATGTGAGACGTGAAAAATGACTGGGTCGTGATCGGAGTCTAAATCCGAAATAACATAAGGATGGACAGTAAAAGACACATCTTTGCAAAGAGCGACATCAAGCACATCGGGCTGTCCGCCAAATTTTGGATGATGAGTAGGATCTGGTGGAGCACTGATGATGAAGTTGGACGTGAGTAGATATTCGTGTAAAGCATCTCCGGCAGTGTTTGGAGTAATGGAGTTCCATTCTCCATGCTTAGCATTAAGATCTCCAGCTAAGATGACTTTTGGCCCTAAGTTAGCTATGACATCAAAGTCTGTGGGTTCTAGTTGTGTGGCCGGGGACCTGTACCCAGTGACCAATATTAATGAAACTCCTGGAGTGATTAACTCAACAGCAAGTGCCTCCAAAGTAAGTAAGGGTGGTATTGTGATCAACCTGACTGGGAATGCCTTTTTAACTATAAGTAACAATCCTCCTTTCTGTCTGCCCACTCTATCCTGTCGGTACACAATGTAATTTGGTAGGCGCCAAGTAGTGATTCGAGCAGTAAAATATGTTTCCTGGATGAACATGACATCGACTCTATGTTGGGTTAGAAATCTGATAAGCATATGTTTTTGTCCCTCTAAGCCATCTGCATTCCAGGTAGCAAGGATAAGTGTGTGATGCAATACGCTGGATTTAGAAACAGCCATCGTCAACCAAAGCAAGTCCTTTTTTTTTAAGGTAAAGCCGATCAAAGGGTTACGCCCTTTCTTCGGGACGAGGATTATAGGTATGGGGAATTTTCTTTATTTATAGAGGGCATTGAGGGTTTGGAGCATTATTTTATTTTATTTTGTTTCATTCTTATTTGTGAGCATCTTTTTTTTATTTTTTTATTTTTTTATTTTTTTTATTTATTTTATGAGAGATGAGGTGAAGTGCAGATGGACGTCACAAACACGAGGGTATATGTTAGTATGGACGAGTGAATGGTTTTCTTCTGCCCTGGGGCGTCACAGGGCTGATGTAGACAGATGAAGCCCGCTGCTAGCAACATTGATGGAACACTAGTGCAGAGATGGATAAATGCATGGACTAAGATGAGGTGGATGATAGATGGCAAAGTCGGCCTTTTGAGGGTCATCGTCGTCTAGAGTGTTATAGTATAGTATACAGCAAGTCTTTTTTTTTTGCTTGCGAGGGTTACGCCCTCTATCCGGGGTGAGTGGTGAAAGTATTGGGGTAGTAAGGAGATTGGAGCTGGTCTATGGGATGTAGAAGAACTGGAACATCATTTATTTAAGTAGCACTATATTATATTTCAAATTTATTTCATTTTATTATAGTATCCATCGGACATTATGATCTTGTGATCATAATCATTAGGTCATGAAGAGATGATGATGAGGTGCACTTGACAGGACAAACACAAACAAGTTGTTAGAAACACGAATGCTGGTTATCTTCTTGTCCAGGGGCTACTCTGGACAGTGATGAAGACGAGTGAAGCCCTGTTAGTATGATGAGTTTACAGTGCAACATATGTAGGTGAAACGTGATGGGGAAGATGGTCGGAAGAGTAGGCAGAAGCGACAAAATGATCGGGGTGGTCAGGAGGAATTGTTTTCAAATAAAGGGAGAAGAGCAGAGATAAAGGACAGGTGACGAAATTATAACCCAGATCGTAGTTGCGATCGATATCCATCGTGTCCACAAGTAGAGGATGCCGTTGCTGAAAGCGGGTAGTAATGAACCTGAGCCTTAATTTTTCGATGTGATGAAGTAGGGTAGGAAACGTTATGCGGTCATACAACTCCTGCGTTGGACTCGGAAGCTTGATTCGGTACGCTAAACGAAAAGCATGTCGCTCGAGCACTTTTAATTTGTTGTAGAAGTAAGGTAATGCACTAACCCAGGCGGGATGTCCATATGTTAAGACGGGGCGCAAAAATACCTTGTAGGTATTGAGTACTGTAGAAGGCTGTAATCCCCATGTGGTACCAATAAGACGTTTAAGAAGGTTTAAACGATTATAGGCCTTGCGAGTGATTTCTTTAAGATGTGGGCGCCAAGTTAGATGATGGTCTATAGTGAGACCGAGGTAAGTGACCTGTTTAGTGGGTTGAATTCGTGTACCGTCGACACTGATGTTAAGGAGATTTGGATTTTTCTGTACTCGAGAGCGCTTGCGAGGTGGAATAAAGACAATTGCCTGCGTCTTAGTGGAGTTTATGTGGAGTCGCCACTTATTGCACCATCGAAGGAAGGAGTCAATCGCTATGCTGAGAGAGGAATTAATCTGTTGAATGGTTCGAGCTGTACAGAGAAAAGCAGTGTCATCAGCATATTGAAAAGTGTGCACATTGAGAGGAAGTGCCGGCATGAAAATACACGTGTGGACCAGAGTAGGTAGCTTGAAAGGAACATTTAAAGATCAGGCGAGCAGAGTGATTGACCACCCCGAGAATGTGTTGTCGAAGAAAAGGATGAATGTTTTGCATTGCGATAGTGAAAAAAGATAGTAATTGTTGGAGAGTAATAGGTTCGTCGATAGCTGGTGGTGGTAGCGCTTGCTGAGTTGGCGGTAAAACAGGTCGCAAAGGAACCGTGAGTTCCGGGCTGAGAGGCTCAGCTGTAGGTTTCGCTTTGCATCGATAACTATACGTCGGATGCTGCTCTGGACATGTGGAGCATTTAGGTGGTTTAGCTAAGTTGGTACATGCCTTAGTATCGTGGGCACCGCTACAGTATCCACATTTGCTAGGTTGCGTGCATTTTGAAGTCGGGTGGGAATTGTACGCTTGACAGCGCTCGCATCGCAATGGTAAAGGTGGAGGTGATTTTGATGGCTCGACGCGATGCTTTCTTTTATAAATGAAAGCGCCATAAGTTAGCAAGTCATCTACGGTGGTTTCGGAATTAGTAAGGACTCGTACCATGTATGTGGCTCCATGGTCGTTTTTAATACGTATGCACTTAAGTATAGAGTGCCCCTCTTGAGTGAGTTCTTCCTGAATCTCATCGTCTGTCAGGGAAGGATCCACCCCCCTAATGACAACTGAAAGAGCCGGGGGTCTTCGTGGAGGTGGTGCCTGTTTAAACGCCTTTGATTCAAGTCGCTTCATTTCAGCATGTTTGCCAAAAATTTCGAAACTGCATTTGTTTCGTACAGTGGTTAAGAATGATGAATCGTATGACTTGAAGATTATGCCATTGCGTGTATGGACAATTTGAGCGACAGAGGCGCGTGGTAGATATTTTATGAGTTGTTGGAAAGCCAGCTTGGTATTCTCAAATTTGGGATCAAAGTTGGTAAGCAGGAATGAATGAAGACGAGGTTTGGAAGAATCCAGTAATGTCGGAAATTCGTTAGCGTCGTCGAGATTCATGGATGAAACAGACTGCTCGGATTCACTAACAGTATGATGACGCTTAGACGGTGGCTGAGTTGAAGAAGTGTGATGTTTGTCCGGTGTGCGTGATCGGGATCTACCAGAATTTTTGCCTTGGGAAGCAGATGGATGCCTTCGGTCAGTCCCCTGGCCCACTGACGTGGGGTTCAGAGACGGCCCAGGAGGTTGCGGTGGTAGTCCCGGATGGCCACCTGACGCCATCCAAATGGGTGCAAAAGACTTCGGCGAAGAGGATGATCGAGGAAGCCCACTGTGGCTCTCACTTGAGGCAGCAATACGTCCTCGCGGAGATGTCGGTCAGTGCGAGCACTGGCCCTCCACAAAAGTGATGAGGAGACGAAAATGATGATGATGGCCACGGGCTCCCACTTGAGTCAGCAATACGGACTGCAAGGGGATGTCGATTGTCTGTATCAGAACAATCCTCCCTAAATGATCAAAAATAGTAATAAATGCTCGTAGAGCGTTAGAAATCGAACTCAGACCTATAAATCGATGAACGATTCGGAATTCTGAGTGGGTATGATGATGCAGCAAGTCGGTCGGTCTGTTTATAGCTAGTCATAATGACTAGCACCCTTTTAGAGGGTTACGCCCTCTCTTAGGGAAGAGTGTTGCGTAAATAGAAGATTTAATTGATTTTGTGACGGTCTCAGAGAAGTTCTTTATTATAATAATTACTAAGGTCTTAAGGATCTTTCCGAACCTGAACTGGAGCAACTGATATATCAAAGTAATATGAGTACCTGGTGAGAAGGCATATCATAGATAGATAGATTGTGAAATGAGCATGAAGGGTGAGGCGAGGCGTGCTATCACATCACAACACTCAAAGTGTTAGTTCGACAGATGAAATCATCTTCTTGCCTAGGGGCTGCTCTAGGCTTCAAAGTAGACAATGGGAGTTCTGTTAGTAGCAGATGGATTCAGCGTGCAAATGATGGAAATATGAGTGGAAGATGGTCATGAACTTGATAGTCTTTGAGGAGTTCCTGGTCTAAGGCGTCAGGAGGTAGAGTGTAGCAGTAGAGAGTATAGAGTAACGATAGCGGTGTAGGGTAATATCGAGATGGAGAAGGATGGAGAGCTAAGTGGTGCATAGTATTCAGAAGTAAAGGGTGTTGGGTGTTATAACGAGAGCATATGTATGTGAGACGTAAAGTTTCAAGATGAAACTGAAGGGTAGGAAACTGAATTCGGTTGTACAAGTCTGCTGTGGGACTAGGCAATTTGACTCGATATGCAATGCGGAAAGCATGTCGTTCTAATACTAATAACTTTTCATAAATTTTGCGGGTGGCCGCAATCCATGCAACGTTTCCGTAAGTCAGTACAGGCCGTAAAAAGGCCTTGTATGTGTTCAGAATTGTGTTCGCTTTTAGTCCCCAGGACGTTCCGGTGAGCCTTTTTAATAAGTTAAGTCTATTGTACGCTTTAGTTGTGACTGTTTGAAGATGTTGTTTCCAAGTGAGATGTTTATCGAATGTGAGACCCAAGTAAGTTACAGTTGATCGTGCCTGGATGGGAGTTTGGTCTACTTGTAGTGAAAGGCAGTTAGGATTTCTTCTGACTCTTGATGTTCGTTTTGGAGGAATGAAGACAATGGCCTGCGTTTTTGTGGCGTTGATCGTTAGCTGCCATTTGTCGCACCAGCGAAGAAAATTGTTAATTGCTAACTGTAGAGCAGTGTTGATGGATTGGATAGTAGGTCCTAAGGCAAGAAACGCAGTGTCGTCGGCATATTGAAATAGATGTATTTGATCAGGAAGTGGAGGCATATCGGCAACATAGAGAAGATAGAGAAGTGGCGACAGAGCCGATCCTTGAGGTACTCCACAGTGAAGGAAAATAGGATGTGAGAGGCAGTTATTTATTGAAACATATGACAGACGGCCGAATAAAAAGTTGTATATCAGTCGTATATATGGAACAGGAAATCGAAGATGAGCTAATTTGTATATAAGTGCGATGTGCCATACCCTGTCAAATGCTTTCTCGAGGTCAAATAATACAAGACATGATGGTTTGACCGAGTTATAGTGTTGTGTAACCATGGTGGTTAAGCGAAGTAGTTGATCGTTGATCGAATAACCTGGGCGAAATCCTGCTTGATGTATGGGAAGTAACTGGCGTCTTTCTATGTATACATGAAGACGTCTTACGAGAATACGTTCTAGGATTTTACTAAAAGTAGACGTTAATTGAATTGGGCGGTAGGATGATAAGTTGGCAGGAGGTTTCTTTGGTTTTGGAAACATTAACGTCTTAGAAGTTTTCCAGGTGACAGGAAAATAGCCAGTTCGCAGAATGAAAGTAAAAATCGTGGCTAACAGAGTAAGCAATATAAGCGGGCTTTCTTTTATATGGCGATAGGTTATTGTATCAAAGCCAGGTGCACTATTTCTTTTGTTGCGAACAACTGTACTGATATCTTGAACTGTGATTGGCTCGGTTAGAGGTTCATTTTGCGGAAGAGTATGAAGGGCATGAGGTTGTAATGAAGGAGAAGATGGATTGACTGTGTCAGCTGGATGTCTATATGAAGATGTGGAACTGAGTGGTGTGAAGATGTCTTGGAGGAAATCAGCGAAAGCGTCAGCTTTGGCGGAATCTGTTTGTATAGGTAAGTCACCATTTAATAATGGATATGGTGTTTTAGCATGTTTTCCGCAAAGAGCGTTAAAACGTTTCCAGTACTTGCTAGGATGAGTGACGTCAGAGAGTGAATTACAGGTTTTAACCCAACACGTTAGCTTGTAAGCACAAATGTAATTCTTGACCATCCTCTGAAGTTGCCGGTGATGACGGAGTGATTCTGGATTTTTTGTACGTTGATAGTCTCGATAAAACTGTCGAGAGCGAGTGATAAATGTAAGATATTCTGGTGGCAATGTTGGTCGATAAGGCGTTGATGTAGTTACTGGTATGTAAAGTGAACTTGCTTCTTGGATTGAAGTTGTGATGGTATGAATGTCGTGATACAGGTCGACTTCTGATGTAGGAGGTTTTAATGGCTCTATTGCTGCCGATAAATATGTTCGGTATTGTTCCCAGTTGGCTTTGTCAAAACGGACGCTAGTTCTCTGAAATTCTGGAGAGGGAGACGTATGTTGAGTACGGAGGAGCAGTTTGATCGGAACATGGTCACTTCCTAATGGATCGAGAACATCAATATGGATTTGCGAAACGAGATTAGCAGAAGTAATGACAATATCTGGTGTGCTTTGTGATTCAGGCCTAGTGGGTTTTGGAAGATCATGAATGATACCAGTCGTGTGAGTTGTGACAAAGGTTTGAAAGTTAGTTCTGTCTCTCTGTGATCTGCTGTGCATGTTGAAATCGGCCATAATTATGAATCTCTTATAATTATCGGACATGTATTGCACGAATGCAGTAGGTAGCGGGTTTCCAGGTCTGATATAAACAGTGGCAATAGTTATGGCTATATTACGGAAGTATAAAGTAATTATAAGATATTCAGGCAGATCTGGCAGCCTACAAAAGTGTCGTCGTGATGGGATACGTGGAGAAAATCCCACGGCTGTTCCACCATTTGCACGCCTCCTAGGAAGAGTATTATCTTGTCGAATTAGTGTATATCCAGAAAAGTGACAAGTCATAGAGGGAGTGAGAAAGGTTTCGTTAAGGATAAACACTGCAGCTCTTTCCTCCAGTAACAGCGCTTCGAATAAAGATTTATTCTGCCAAATGGATCTAATATTGAGAAATAGAAAGACTATATCCATGATGAGTAGGTTAGACAGTAGTTTCCAAAGGTGATGTGTGAAAATAGACATTTTGACCAGAATAAGTAGCATGAAATGTAACATGGAATATTTCTCTGGCTGCGTGGGTGATTTGTTTTAAGACATGCGAACGATGAAATGGCTGGATATTTTGAAGAGTGAGCGTTAGAAAAGCAAGCATATTGCGCACTGTTATAGAAGAGTCCAGTGAATGTGGAACGTCTGCGGAATAGTTATATGTATGTAATGGTGCCACGTACTCAGGGTGAGCCTCGGTAGGGGCAGGTTTACCCTTGCACTTGTAACTATATGTCGGATGTTGTTCGTGGCAAGTGTGACAATTCGGTGGTTGTTGTAGATTTGGACATGTACGAGTGGAGTGTTCACCAGAACAGTAGCCGCAAACAGTAGTATTTGGGCATGTTGCGGTAGAATGTTGATTATATGTCTGACATTTCTCGCATCGAAGTGGTAGTGGTGCTGGTGACCGTGAAGGTTCAACTCTGTGCCTTCTGTTATAAATGTATGCTCCATTAGTCAGAAGAGAATCAATGGTGGTTTGAGAAGGAGTTAGTACTCGAACCATGTACGTGGGGCCTGCAGCGTTTCTAATTCGCATAACCTTCTGGAGTGTGTGTCCTTCGTAGGTAAGTTCCTCCTGAATCTCGTCATCGCTATAAGAAGGATCAACACCGCGAATCACCACGGAAAGGAGCGGAGGACGACGAGGTGGTGGTATTTGCTTGCGTTGAGATGCATTAAGGTTAGTAAGTTTAGCATCTTTTCCGAAGGTATCTATAGGTACTTTGTTCTTTATAGTGCTAAGCAAGTTTGCATCTTCTGTTTTGAAAATGAAGCCGTTCCTAGTCTTGACTATTTCTTTGAGTGAAGCACGAGGAAGGTACTTGCGCAGTTGTATAGCAACTTGTTTCTCAGTGGAGAAACGTGAATCAAAATTGGTTAACAGAAACGAGTAAATTGATGGTAATGAAGAGCGAGGTAAAGCTGGAGCCGCAGTAGAATCTGTTTCCATATCCGTAGTGTTCTCCATTCTATCTGGTGCAGTGTGGGCTTTCTTTGCAGGTGGTGAAAATTGCAAGCGGTTAGAATAACTTTGCTTGATGGAAGAGCGAGAAGCCACAGACGTAACAGAGCTTTGAGATGAGCTTCTGGTACGACCAGAAATAGTTTGTGACTGCACCTTGCGTTTTTCCACCTTAGTGGAGCAACCAGGAGGTCCAGGGATGATACTTGGTAAAGTATGTTTGCTCATTGTGCGTTTGCCTTGATCGATGCCATTGTCCGCCATAGTGAAAACCGTCTGGTGGGCTAAGCCCGAGTATGAGATGATGCCAAATAAACCGTAAAACCAAGAGGAATAGCAAAGTCGTCAATAGGTAAGACCAGTTAGGTGTGTTAGCCTCCGTGGAGGCTTAAAATCAACTCGACGGTTGTTTCCTTGAACCTCAAGGAGGCAAGTAATCCAACCGTATTTAGAAGTTCGCGATTCAACCAATGGGATGGAAATACTAGTGACTTGCTTATTTTTCTCCGCCAGCTACGGATACCCTATTTTTTTACCTGGTTAGAGATTCCAGGTGGCCAGTTCGCAGCAAGTCACGGTCACGGTCACGGTCACGGTCACGGTAATATTGAAGTTGTATGCAGAGTATCGGGCCAAAGCCCCTGACTCTATGAGTAGAATGAAAGAGTTCAAAATACAGAGGTACAGGTGAAAAACTGGGTATTACTATTGAGTTGGTAGGTATGGTAGGCTACATCTGCAACTGTCGCAGAGTGGCTGATGGTGACTTTAGGCGAGCTTTAGAGAATCATTATATGCGTGGCATGCGATGGACGTTCCGCAGAGCGCATTCGGTGCCGATATTAGCAATAGCTGAGTTAATATGCCTGGGTAAGGTACGCCAGAACTTATGGTGGAGATGGCGTAAAACTTCTCTAACAGGGGGAAGCTCTAGATCTTCCAGAATTTGGCGGTTGCGAGTATATCTGTCGTGACCAGTGATGATACGACCGGTTCTAGTTTGCACACTTTCGAGTGTCTGAAGGTGACTGGATGAGGCATGTTGCCAGGCAGGGCATGCATAAGTAAGTGTGGACAGGACTATCATTTTGAATATGTGCACTCGGGCCTCATGAGAAATTGAACTGCAGCGAAAAATTGGATATAATGCTGTGATTTTGCGTAATGCTCTTTGCTTGATGTCCTTGATGTGCGCAGCGAATGTTAACCCATGGTCTAATATCACTCCCAAATATTTAGCATGTGTAGCGTGAGGAATGTATGCGTTCTCATATATTAGATTTCGACGGGTGCGTATACGTCTTCTACTGTGTATAACAGTACAACTTTTGTCGGTATTTACTTTAATCCTCCAACGTCTGGCCCATTCCTGAAAACTGTTCAGTTGACGTTGCATATAGATGTAACACTGTATAAGTGAACTGCTTGTTGTGAAAAAGGCGGTATCGTCGGCGTACGTTGCTAAGAAGCAATGTGGTAGGGTTGGAAGATCGGCTGTATACAGATTATATAAAAGTGGTGAAAGTACAGCGCCCTGTGGAACACCTGCTTTAATTGGTCTGGATGAGGATTTGACACCATCAATAGACACATGAAATTTCCTGCCAAAGAGGTAAGAGCGGAGTAAATGCAGAATACTATCCGGAAGACCTTGGTCGTGTAGCTTATATATTAGTCCTGCTAACCAGACTTTATCAAAAGCTTTTGAGACATCCAGGTACACACCAAGAGTATGTTGTTTTCTGTTGAAAGCCACAGTTAAGTGATCTACTACTCTTACGAGTTGCGTAGTCGTGCTATGTTGAGCACGAAACCCAAATTGATGGAAGGGTAGAAGATTACTATTGTCGACATGCTGTTTCAGTCTCCAGAGGAACACACGCTCAAATAGTTTACTCAAATGGGACAGAAGACTCATCGGCCTATGATTTTCTGGAAGCAGCGGATTCTTTCCAGGTTTGAGGATGGTGATGATACGTGCTTCCTTCCAGGTCTTTGGGAAGTAGCATAGTTGAAAGATGGCATTGAATAAATATGTCAAAAAGACCAATAATTTTCGGGTTGGATGTTTTAGTACCTCACTTCGAATCCCATCAGGCCCAGGTGCTCTTTTTGCAGGCAGACACTTGATATGGCGTTCTATTTCGCGTGGTGTTACTAAGGTGATGTCATGTGTAGGTTTTTGATTACTCATGCGATATAATGTGGTTCGGACATGCTGTCGGAAATAGGGCTCAAGACGTGCTCTATTGGGCTGAAACTGTGCTTGCAGAGAGTCAGCGAATATGTCCGCTTGCGACTGAGGGTCTTGAGTCAGTCCCTGTGGTCCCTGTAGGACTCTTGCTCTGGAAGCATTTGAGGAACGTTGAAAGGATTTGGAGTACGTCCAAATTTTACGATCATTGACGGTGACATTTCTAAAAGTGTCTTCCCAGTACTGTTGATTTTGTCGCTGAGTCAGCATCTTGAGCTTCCCACATAGTTTATTCCACAGAGTCTTGTATGCAGGATGAAGTGTGTGCTGCCATCTGCGTCTAGCCCAACGTTTTAAATGAAGATAAAGTTGCAGATGTAGACTGTCGCCTTGACCTGTGTGTGTTGGAGAGATTCTGGTAGTGGAGCTAGCTGCTTCCGCTGTACGAAGTGCTAGTGTAATGTGAGAAACTGCTTGGTCGATATCCTCAATGGTGGCGGGCCGATCTCGTAGGTCGATCATAGTGTTTAGTTCTTGTTTAAATACATCCCAATCAGTTTCTATTTTCTTGAATATAGGGGCAGAATGGGCGATGCTTCTATGTGAGACGTGAAAAATGACTGGGTCGTGATCGGAGTCTAAATCCGAAATAACATAAGGATGGACAGTAAAAGACACATCTTTGCAAAGAGCGACATCAAGCACATCGGGCTGTCCGCCAAATTTTGGATGATGAGTAGGATCTGTTGGAGCACTGATGATGAAGTTGGACGTGAGTAGATATTCGTGTAAAGCATCTCCGGCAGTGTTTGGAGTAATGGAGTTCCATTCTCCATGCTTGGCATTAAGATCTCCAGCTAAGATGACTTTTGGCCCTAAGTTAGCTATGACATCAAAGTCTGTGGGTTCTAGTTGTGTGGCCGGGGACCTGTACCCAGTTACCAATATTAATGAAACTCCTGGAGTGATCAACTCAACAGCAAGTGCCTCCAAAGTAAGTAAGGGTGGTATTGTGATCAACCTGACTGGGAATGCCTTTTTAACTATAAGTAACAATCCTCCTTTCTGTCTGCCCACTCTATCCTGTCGGTACACAATGTAATTTGGTAGGCGCCAAGTAGTGATTCGAGCAGTAAAATGTGTTTCCTGGATGAACATGACATCGACTCTATGTTGGGTTAGAAATCTGATAAGCATATGTTTTTGTCCCTCTAGGCCATCTGCATTCCAGGTAGCAAGGATAAGTGTGTGATGCAATACGCTGGATTTAGAAACAGCCATCGTCAACCATTTCCGCTATTGTTTCTATTACTACTGCAGCCTTGGAAGCTGAGTCTGCAGCTTGTCGAAAACGAGTGATACCACGTTTGATATGGGTTAATATTTTGCGGAAAGGTAAGCCCTTGAGTAAGGAAAGAACGGACGTTAAGTCGAGGTCTTCTTTAGAACTATCTTGAGGAAGGGCAGTAAGTGGCAGGGTGTGGGAAGAAGTGGAAGCTTCAGTATCTTCGGTATTTGTAATGATGTGTTGGATGGTGTCAGCAGCGGGAATCGAAGGTTCCTTTGCTGAAGGTGTATAGAAACCTCGTTTGGTTATATTCGGTTGTTTCTTTGGCTGCTGTGCCGGCAATTTGAGAGCTTCAGAGTAAGATTTAAAGACTGGACAGCCACGGTAGTTTGCCGGATGATCTCCCTGACAGTTTGCACAATTGGCAGGTATGGATGTGTCTGTTTTACTGCAAGACTGTGTGAAATGTGATTGCCCGCATTTGAGACATCTCGGATGGGCTTGGCAGGTGTCTTGCGAATGTGCCAAGCGTTGGCACCTGTAACATTGCAGCACTGAAGGAGGTTTATATGGTTCAATTACGACTTTGTAATGTAGCAAGGTATTAATTGCGTATATCTCTTTGACAGCTGCAGTTCTTTCTAGAGCTACCAAGAACAGTGGCATCATTATTTTCTTGTCATCCGTCTTGCTTTTACGAGACATTTGGTGGACGCTGGTTGGTTTGTACCCCAGTCGGGAGAATTCTTCCTTTAGGTCGTCTAAATCTGTGTCAATAGGTAGTTTCCGGACAACTACCTTAATAGGTCGTTCATTCTTTGCTACACCTGTGGCATACTCAGTCTTCGTTTGCTCACAATAGGTTTTGATGGTGGTATAATCATCTTTGTTGGACGCTTGAATTCGAATGCGCTCTTTATTTGGCTGTGCTAATGGAGGCTCCTTCAATGTTCGTGACAAGGTCTTTATGAAAGTATATGCATTTGTAATGCCGTATATGAAAATTGGAGGAGGCTTATGACTGGGCGGCTGCTTTGGCGGAGCAGGATTATTGCCGGTATTAGCATTATCTGCTTGGGTGGAAGACAAAACATCAAACCTGTTGCTGACTGGGAGAGGCGGATAGTCTGACTTGTTGAGGTTTTCCAATGAAGACCTACGTCGCTTTAGTGTTCCAACTACTGTAAAGTCCATATCTTCAGGTTTATTTGAAGTAGACGGTTGTGAGGCACTTGATTGCTTAAGTGTATTTGATTTCGATTTGAGCTCCCCTGGAATGGCTGTTTGCTTCTTCTTGCCCAAAGGCAGAAGAAAGTCTTCTGGTTTGTATGTGGCCCGGATTATTTTACCCCTGGTAGCAGGAATCTTGGTCGATTGAGATTTTTTCTCAGATTTGGTGGATGTCTTCTGAGAAGCCATCTTTATTGTGAGAGTGGGGGATGGCGCCAGCTTACAAGAAGGGTAGTGGCGTTCCCAATAAATATTATGATCTTAGAGCGGTGCTCTAAGTTTTTAATTGGCCAAGGTGCTTTTCCTCCGAAGAGGAAGCACTACTAATCGTTCGCCGGTATAAGTGCCAAAGTCGTCAACTATTTTCTTCCTGCTGTTATCTCTACCTCCGAAGAGGAGAGTATCAAAATAACTCTTGAAACCGAAAGAATAGCAAGGTCGTCTAAAGATAAGATCAATTTAGTGTATCCGCCTCCGCAGAGGCACAAAACAATTCGACGGTTGTTTCCTTTACCTCGATGAGGTAAGTAATCCAACCGTATGCAAGATGTTCGCGAATAAAATTCAATCAGGGGGGATGGAAAACCCAAATGACATGTTTATTTTTCTCCGCCAGCTACGGATACCCTATTTTTTTACCTGGTTAGAGATTCCAAGTGGCCAGTTCCGCAGCAAGTCCTTTTTTTTTTTTTTTTTTTTAACAAGAGTTTCATTCCCATCCAATGGATGGGCGGGCCGTAGAAGGCAACACCTTCTCTGTGGCCAGAGATATTTTGAACTTTTTGAAGTAGATGACATGGAGAATGATTTCAGGCTATAGAATAAGGTGGATTGAAGTAAGGAACTAATAGCAAATCAAGTTGACGAGGATCTGTAAGAGGTGGCTATTGTGTAAAAACGTTTCTTGGGTACATGTGCAGAGGTTATGAGCAATATATATGTGGATTTCGTTGGTAGATACGGCGGTCAGGATTATACTGATCTATGGCTTCGGTGTATTCGTATATTGCTAACAGATGATCCAGTGGTGGGTAGGCATAGCGTGGTACAGCAGGAACTTGGTCTAACAGCTCATGGACAATGGGATGTGCCAATTGGATTCGTGTCGCTATGTAGCGTTGGCGTAGATGGTAGAGGTGTGGCAAAATAGTTGGAAATTGCGCACGACGATATATTTCAGCAGTGGGAGTATCGAAAGCGAGAGAGTAGGCCAGACGTAAGGCATGTCTTTCGAGAACTTTCAGACGTTCATAGTAAGTTGGCGCTGCTGATAACCAGGCAAGATGTCCATACGTGAGAGCTGGGCGTACGAAGACTTTATATGTTAGCAGTAGAAGTTTTGTATTAAGACCCCACGTGGTGCCTTTAAGGTTTCGTAAAAGGTTCAAACGGCGCCGGATATTAGCTTCCAATTGTTTTAGATGAGGCTTCCAAGTAAGATGTTTGTCAAATATTACTCCCAGATATTTGAGACTGTTTTGAAGTGGGATTGGAGAGTCAAAAAGGGTTAAATGTAGACGTTCCGGATTGCGACTGTTACAGTATTTATTGCGTTTGAGCCCAAAGAGAGTCATTTGAGTCTTAGTGGAATTCAGCTTTAGCTTCCATTTCAGGCACCATGTAACTAGTTTGTCCAAAGCTGGTTGTAGGAGTTGATTAATGCGATCCACTGAAGATCCCAATGCGACATAAGCGGTATCATCAGCAAATTGCAAGGCATATAGTGGGGGCTGAGGTTGAGGCATGTCGGCTACATAAAGAATATATAATAGAGGAGATAAAACAGATCCTTGGGGCACACCGGCGCGGAGTTGAAAGATGCGTGACTTTGCACTGTTGAACTGAA
Organism: Thermobia domestica; assembly: GCF_964235325.1. NCBI lineage: Eukaryota > Metazoa > Arthropoda > Insecta > Zygentoma > Lepismatidae > Thermobia > Thermobia domestica. Next base: position 378,717,593 of record NC_137454.1, read on the forward strand.
CGAAAGCCTGGCGCTGATGTAGAAAATTGGCTATTAATCGGACATAGCTGTGAGGAAGCAGACGTTTGAGTTTGTAAATTAACCCCTCATGCCAAACAGTATCAAACGCTCTTTCAATATCAAAGGAGATCAAAACAGATGGTAAACGCTTATTAAAATGGTTGACAAGTAGTGTAGAAAGTTTGAGTAATTGATCAGCAGTGCTATAGAGTGGACGGAAACCAGCTTGAATAGTTGGTAGTTTGTTCGTGATTTGTAGATAGTGATGTAGCCGTTTTACCAGAAGACGTTCTAGGGTCTTGCTAAACACGTTAGTAAGGCTAATGGGTCTGTAAGATGACACAGCAGTTGGATCTTTGCGAGGTTTTAGAAAGACCACAATTTTAGCAAGTTTCCATGTAGTTGGAAAATAGCCTGTAGATAAAATAGTTGTATACAAAGAAGCAAGTAAGACTAGAAACGCCACAGGTGCCTTAAGCAGTTGACGATACGTAATTGAGTCTGCCCCCGGAGCTGTGTTGCGACGGCATTTAAGAACGCAGCAAGTCCCCGTTGCTTCTCACTACTATGCAAAATCTAGATATGTTAGCTACGAGTACTTGGAATTTCTACCTTTTTATATACAAACACAGAAAAATGCTTAAAGTTTAAACACAACGTCCAAACAAAGTTTATACTGTAAGTAAAACTTTAAATGTATTTGAAAGTATCTGCAACAATTCTGTATTTTGTCGCGAAATGAGTAGGCTCTAACCTGCTGCCATCTATGTTCACATTTATGCTTTATACATAAATACTACAATTCGTTATGCCTCATGGTTACCGAAATATAAGGAAATAAAGAGTTACAGCATATGTACGTGGGACTAGAGTACCACACGGCACAATTAAAAGAAAGTAATTAAGTTTGTCCTTTATGGGTGTGTCTAATTTACTGACCAGAACATGTTCTTGACCACCGCCAAAACTATGAGGGCCACCAACTTAAAATTTTCACCAAATATATCCCTCAACACCGCGAATATATCTACCAAATTTCATTGAGATATCTCAATGTTTACTATATATCTATATCAAAAAATGTTAAAATTTTGGTATAACTTGGCCACCGCCAAAACTATGAGGGCCACCAACTTGAAATTTTCACCAAATATATCCCTCAACACCTCCAATATATCCACCAAATTTCAAACAGATATCTCAATATTTACTATATATCTATATCAAAAAAATTGTTAAAATTTTGGTATAACTTGGCCAGCGCCAAACCTACGAAAGCCACCAACTTGAAATTTTCTCCAAATATATCCCTCAACACCCCTAATATATCCACCAAATTTTATTGAGATAGCTCAATATTTCCTATATATCTATATCAAAAAATTATTAAAATTTTGATATAACTTGGCCAACACCAAAACTAAGAGGACCACCAACTTGAAATTTTCACCAAATATATATCTCAACACCCCAATATATCCCCCAAATTTCATTGAGATATCTCAATATTTACTATATATCTATATAAAAAATTGTTAAAATTTTGGTATAACTTGGCCACCGCCAAAACTATGAGATCCACCAACTTGAAATTTCCATAAAATATATCCGTCAACACTCCCAATATATCCCCCAAATTTCATTGAGATATCTCAATATTTCCTATATATCTATATAAAAAATTGTTAAAATTTTGGTATAACTTGGCTACCGTCAAAACTATGAGGACCACCAACTTCAAATTTTGACCAAATATATCTGTGAGTACTGCGAATATATCCAGTAACTTTCACTAAGTTATCTCAATATTTACCATATCTATATCAGAATCCGGTTAAATTTTTGATTCAGTCGAAACTCTAATGGTCTGCATTTTGGAATTTGGCGAAAATGTATCACTCAATATCCCCAATATATTCTCTAACTTTTTTCATTTATCAGAATATTTACCATATACGATTGTGTGTTACCGGTTACTTTTTCTTTATCGATTTTGTTCACCACGTTTTTTGTGACCGACTTGTGGATGATTTTCATGTTCGCCACTGAAACGTGGAAAATTGTTTTTTAGCAATAAGAGTCAGAATTAGTTCAGCAATTCCTCGAGTTTTTTAATAGAAAAGGAAATTTTGATTTTTATTATTTTAGAGATTTCTTTTTCCAATTTACAATTTAATAAATCATCAATTAAATTACTGTTAAATGGATAATTTAATTACATTATTGTTATGAATATAAGAATATTGTTTTACATTATTATATAAATTGTTTTGAATATATATGTTCTAAATGTGCTATGATATATAAAAACTAAATATTACTATGTATGTGTGAACTCTGAATACTGTCCCTCCTTTCTGAAAACCCTTCCGTAAATATCACTGCTTTTATTAGTGATATCCTAAGCAAGTTTTCTATAATACGTCACTTTATTCTTATTTCTGAAATAAAGTTATACAGTTTATTTACCCATGATGTTCCAAAAGCATTTTTAAACGATGCGTGTCTGAAAAATAACGTGACGAGGCACTAACTAAATTATGCCAAACTGCAATCTAAATGGTATTTCTCCACTCGAACATTATTTTCTATCCATCTCTGCCACGCTTCTTTGCATTGCTATTAGAATTCTCTTGCGATGTTCTGAAACTCCGCCATAACCCCCATGTTTAACGGCCCCCACGCCTTCAAAATGGACACCATTTATAATCGCTTTCCCTCCGTCTTGGGGTACAAAATTCTCACAGGGAGATGTATTTGTTGAAGGTCTAAGTTCTGGTGAGCTCTGCAAAGAGGTACTAATTCAGCTATTAATGGAATTGGACAGCATGCTAATTACGACATATCTAACGCACACCGAGACTCTAATATAGGGTTGGCATTCACCCGTGTTTACTTGGTAGTACCCATTTTCAGAGACTTTTTCCAGCTTAATTATTGCAAAAGTGCCAAAATTACCCGTTTTTCTGCCTCCAGTGAAAGATGGACTATTCAGCTCAAAAAACAGAAGATACATATTGGCAATTATTACTATGGGTACTCTTTAACTGTTAAGTACACTTCACCTCCTAATCAATATAAGTTTCTATTCTTCCTCCTCCCCTCCAGACATTGTCAAGTACTACTAAAGAAGAATTGCAGTGAACTGAAGAGTAGTTTTAGTATCTCTTTGCCTTTGCAATACTATGTTGCAGTTGAATGTTTCTTTACTGTATATTCAGTGTACAAACGAGAGAAGTAACTTCAACGTTAAATTGTAAAACTGATGTTAATAGTAGGCTTGCCATTTCTCCCGGAATAGCCGGGAGTCTCTCTAAATCCAACTCACCCTTCCGACCTCTCGTCAAGCTTTGGTATTTCCCGAAATTATGTGACAAATAAATTACTTAAGAAAAGTATCATTTCTGCTCTCAGATCTTGTTTCAAATGCAACTTACGACAATCCATGATTTAATAAAGAAAGGCGTAAAATGACGTTGAAACTGCTGGAAGTTGAACTTCAAATCTGTTAAAATTAAACCACGACGTGTAGTGGATTATGTGAATGTGTACTTACGAGTGAGGATTTTATTCTTCTTAGAAGTGGAGTACTCTGTGAAATGCAACATTATTATTTTAGTTTTTGGTATAAATAAATATATGGCATTTGATTTCAAAGAGTTTTATTAGGGTACTTTTATACCAAAAATTTAATTTTTCATCCTTCCCTTTTCCTCCTTAAACGGGGCAGAAAAAGCAAAACGAACACACTGTTAAAATAAAACTTGGTTATACAGATTCCGAGTGAAGCTTCAGAAATCCTTTCCTCTTTCAAGAAAAAATGTTTGTGTTTTGCAGTGGAAGAACAAGTGGACAGACCGCTGATTGGCTATTCATTCCCACACACAGTAGCTCAGTGATCTTATCTTTACTTCAAGTTATTGTTCAGGGCATTCGCTGCTGTAATTTCTTCACTTCTGAACTGAACTTCAGAGTTGTGTTCTGAAAATGAATGATGTGAAGACCATAATAACATGTTTGATTCATAATATTATCGCACAATAAGGAATAAGCAACATAAAGGTTTTGAAATATGCTGTTGATGCCTGATCTGCAGAGAACTCTTTGAAGGTTTTCGCTGGCAGCCATGATTTGCCATGAGTGATAAAAACTGATAGCTAAACTTGGCGTAAACTCGATGTCCTATGAAGAAAGATTCCTGATAGGAAACCAAAAACAAAGAATTAAAAAGGAAAATTTCAGCATAACCGTACCCTAAGATTAAATCTTTCACTTAAAAACCAACCGTTTCAGTTTTCAATTGAAAATATGGCAACCCTACTCTAGTAAGTAAGTGTTATTGGCAAATGCTACAATTTCAAATCTCAATTCTGTGACAGATATTATCGTACCGTTGTAAACAATTATTTTATTTAAAAAATGGTAAATCTTAATAAGCATGTTTCTTAGTTTATTACCTGACTTCATCTATACAAACTTTATAGTTTGCAACAAATAAGAACCTCATTCTAACCATAGAAAGTTTCAAATATTTGAATTATTAGAATATATTATTGTTATGAAAATTGAATTTAAATATCTTAAAATTTATATTGTTAGGTTTTATATCGTTATATGAATTATATATTTAATTGTTACACTAAGGTATTGTTAGAATAAGTTTCTTATGATTTGTTACAAACTTTATGTATTTCTATGTAAGGGCAATTTATATAAACGGTGAGGTCCGTGAACTTGGCCCCCACATGACGCATTAACGATAAAATTAGTGTCATTCGTTAGTGCATCTTTAGTGTTTCTTAGTGCACAAGCTCAAACGCTAGCTTCATTAGTGCAGATGCTAAAAGTAAATAAACCTTTGGAGACCAAGTTTACGCTGCCTCCCACTTCAAGCACTAAAAATTAGTGTCATTCGTTAGTGCTTCTTAATGCAACAAACACTAATGTTAGTGGATCAGTGTAGACTCTAGAACCAAGACAATGGCACATGCTGCCCCCCACATCAAGCACTAACGAATAATAGTGCTATTCGTTAGTGCATCGTTAGTGCCTCTAGAAAACCCTAATAGTTTCGTTAGTGCAGGGATGTATCCAGCAGTTTTATGTAGGAGGGGCCCGTCGTCTTTCAGGGGAGGCAGTTACAATGTACAAAGTCAAAGAAATTGTGTTGCAGCTAGAGTTCTCCAGGCCTGGAGAAAACGGAAACTTTTAGTTTCCTTCCGGAACACTAAAAAGCTGCTTTTTAGCTTATTATTATTATTATTATTATTCGTTTTTCTCCATAAATTATATTCCAGGTAGTTTTTATTATGTTTAACCAATAACTACTGTCCCCGCCAAACGTTATACCTTTCTGCATAACTATTTTAGTTTAAGCTCTTGTATCTTCATAAGACTGATTTTCTTTGAAATTTCACTTAATTTCTTTAAAATTACCTGACAAAAATATTTATTTATTATTCGTCACTAAAAAAAAAAAACAATATTTTATTGAAAACTATATCTCATTTACTGTTTTAGAGACACTTCACATATTTCGTAACACTATTTTTGACCAATTTTTACCCCTTTCTCCTCCTTGTCACACTTGTAACGGAAGGCCCAACCTCTTCAACTTTGTTACGTAACACTTTTTGATTTTTGTTTTTTCACCAATTTTGATTATTTTGGGAGTTATAACAATAAAAAGCTATTTTTAATGGTAGAACTTTTTATTACAAAATGCTTATATTATTGTGAATATATTTGTAGCGTTTTTCGCCAACAACTCAAACTATTAAAAAATCGTAGACCCGTAATAATATTTTAACCCCATAAGGTTGTTTAATTAACCAATCCTAATTCTTCAAAACTACTGTAGTTTCCCTAAGGGAATCGCACCCAACATTTTAGGTCACTGGTGATTGGCAAAGAGAAAGTACTGCGGAAGATGCAGTTAAAACAGTATCTAAAGAAATAACATCGACCTCTTCTTCCGAGATCCAGGATGCTTCGTGCATTTGAAGGGGTGTGTCTAATTTACTGACCAACATATTTCTCTGGCCACCAGCAAATCTACAACAGCTATCGACACCAAATTCCACACAAATATCAACCTCCAGGACCCCGACATATTTACAAAAAATCATCAAAATATCGTGATATTTAATATATTTTTATCCAGAAAAACTATTAAAAATATGATAAAAACTTGGCCACCACGGAAACTATAATGGCCACCGACACCAAACAACGAAATTATCAACCTCAAGGACTACGACATATTTACAAAAAATCATTAAAATATCGTGGTATTTAATATATCTTTATGCCGAAAAACTATTAAAAATATGATAAAAACCTGGCCACCACGGAAACTACAATGGCCACCGACACCAAACAATGAACAAATATCAACCTTAAAAGCCCCGACATATTTACAAAAAATCATTAAAATATCGTGATATTTAATATATCTTTATCACAAAAAACTATTAAAAATATGAAAAAAACTTGGCCACCACGTAAAATATAATGGCCACCGACACCAAACAATGCACAAATATCAACTTCAAGACTTCGACAGTTTTACAAAGAATCATTAAAATACCGTGATATTTAATATATCTTTATCACGAAAAACTATTAAAATATGACAAAAACTTGGCCACCACGGAAACTATAATGAGCACAAACACCAAACAACGCACAAATATAAACCTTCAAGACCCCGACAGATTTGCAAAAAATTATTAAAATATCGTGATATTTAATATATCTTTATCCCGAAAAACTATTAAAAATATGATAAAAACTTGGCCACCACGGAAACTATAATGGCCACCGACACCAAACAATGAACAAATATAACCCTCCAGGACCCCGACATATTTACAAAAAATCATTAATACCGTGATATTTAATATATCTTTATTACGAAAAACTATTAAAAATATGATAAAAACTTGGCCACCACGGAAACTATAACGGCCACCGAAACCAAACAATGAACAAATATCAACCTTAAAGACCCCGACTTATTTACAAAATATCATCAAAATATCGTGATATTTAATATATCTTTATCACGAAAAACTATTAAAATATGACAAAAACTTGGCCACCACGGAAACTATAACGGCCACCGAAACCAAACAATGCACAAATATCAACCTTCAAGACCTCGACAGTTTTACAAAGAATCATTAAAATATTGTGATATTTAATATATCTTTATCACGAAAAACTATTAAAAATATGATAAAAGCTTGGCCACCACGGAAACTATAATGGCCACCACGGAAACTATGATGTCCACCGACACCAAAAAAATGCACAAATATCAACCTTAAAAACCCCGACATATTTACAACAAATCATTAAAATATCGTGATATTTGATTTATATCTTTATCACGAAAAACTATTAAGAATATGATAAAAATTTGGCCACCACGGAAACTATAATGTCCACCGACACTTAACGACGCACAAATATCAACCTTCCGGACCCCAATATATTTACAAAAAATCATTAAAATATCGTGATATTTAATATATCTTTATCACGAAAAACTATAAAAAATATGATAAAAACTTGGCCACCACGGAAACTATAATGGCCACCGACACCAAACAATGCACAAATATAACCCTCCAGAACCCCGACATATTTACAAAAAATCATTAAAATACCGTGATATTTAATATATCTTTATCACGAAAAACTATTAAAAATATGATAAAAACTAGGCCACCACGGAAACTATAATGGCCACCGACACCAAACAATGCACAACTATCAACTTCCAGGACTCCGACATATTTACAAAAAATCATAAAAATATCGTGATATTTAATTTATCTTTATCCCGAAAAACTATTAAAAATATGATAAAAGCTTGGCCACCACGGAAACTATAATAGCCACCGAAACCAAACAATGAACAAATATCAACCTTCAGGACCCCGACATATTTACAAAAAATCATTAAAATATCGTGATATTTAATATATCTTTATCACGAAAAACTATTAAAATATGATAAAAACTTGGCCACCACGGAAAGTATAACGGCCACCGAAACCAAACAATGCATAAATAACAACCTTCAAGACCTCGAAAGTTTTACAAAGAATCATTAAAATATCGTGATATTTAATATATCTTTATCACGAAAAACTATTAAAAATATGACAAAAACTTGGCCACCACGGAAACTATAATGACCACCGTCACCAAACAATGAACAAATATCAATCTCCAGGACCCCGACATATTTACAAAAAATCATTAAAATATCGTGAGATTTAATATATCTTTATCCCGCGGGGTCCTTAAAGTTTATATTTGTACATATTTTGGTGTCGGTGGCCATTTTAGTTTCTGTGGTGGCCAAGTTTTTATCATACTTTAATTGCTTTTCATGATAAAGATATATTAAATATCACGATATTTTAATGATTTTTTGTAAATATGTCGGGGTCCTGAAGGTTGATATTTGTGCATTGTTTGGTGTCGGTGACCATTATTGTTTTTGTGTTGGCCAAGTTTTTATCATACTTTAATTGCTTTTCATGATAAAGATATATTAAATATCACGATATTTTAATGATTTTTAGTAAATATGTCGGGGTCCTGATAGTTGATATTTGTGTGGAATTTGGTGTCGATAGCTGTTGTAGTTTTTCCGGTGGCCAGAGAAATGTGTTGGTCAGTAAATTAGACACACCCCATTTTTCCTGCATTTTACTTGCGGCTGTCTTTAAAATACCACCCCCTTCCTTTCTATGTATCAGCGTTCTCAGGTGTAAAGAATATTGTCACATGACACTTTGAAGAGTTTCAATAAGACTGGTTATTTTGGTAGTTATGGTGCACCCCACTTCGGCAGAAAATTCTGGAAAAATGAAATGAAATTTTTGAGTTTTACGTCCCACGGTTATGCCGGTTAGGCGAAAGAGACGGTGATGATGAGGGATGAATGAAATGGTGGAATAAAGAAAGTGGGAGGAAACGGGAGAACCCCGAGAAAACCCACGCACACGGTGTTTGTCCACCACAAAGTTCACTTGGCGGGAGCAGGGTTTGGACCCGAGACCCCTAGCACCAGAGGTGAACGCTCTACCACTGAGCCACTGCGGCCCAGAAAATTCTGGATTCGACCCTGATCACATGATAAAACACAGAAGCATGGAGGTCATTCAACACCTCCGAAACGAGAGATCATATGCTGCGGAAACATTCCCTCAGTTGACTGATATTGAATTTTGTGCTAAATTTGGGCAAAATACTCTTTTCGTCATAAAACCAAGAGACATCATGACAAGGGTTTTATTGATATGTACATCCTATGGGTTACATTTCCTACCAAAAAAGAAATGCCTCAATAATCCCTGAATTCGAGAAATAAAATAAGGCATATAGGCTCCTCATTAAAAATAAGGAAATAACTCTTTTATCATTCTCGTATCTTTGCTTCTTTGAGGAAAAGGTATATCATTTCTATAATCAAATTTATATTTCGTTTATTAAGAGAATATTGAATGTAAAGATATGTGTTTATTTTTACACGCAAATTTCCCTTTTATTAAGTTCCAAAGGTAAAAATTCGATAAATAAACTTTGAATTAAAAATAAGAATATGATATTTCACTGCTTGTAAAAATTCTGCCTGTAAGGATGGAATGGAGTTTATCGCTATATTATCCAAATTTCCTTTCTTTATTCAGAAAATGGCTACTCTGAGAATGCATAAGTTTGCGAGTATGAAATTCGGTATGAAACTCTTAATTAAAGGTAAGGGAATACATGTTTAAGAGTTTTTGGAAACTTCGCTCCTAAGGAACAAAAAACGAAATGTTCTAAAAGAATTAATTTTTTCTTTGTTTTTTAGAAAGTATTTCATGTTAGGATAGCTTAAGTTGGAGGGGTGCTCTTCGGTAATTAATCTGTTTATTAAAAATATGTGATACAGCATTTAAAAAAATCCATATTTGAAAATAAGAAGTATGATAATTTCTACAATATTCAAATTTCTGGTTTTATATTTATTACATCATATTATTCCTGTATACAGAAAGGGAGAATTCATTAAATTTAGCGAGAATTAATTTTCTCGCAAAATGATTCTCCTTGCCTGCAATACCGTCACTTTATGTTTTGCTAATTGTGGGAGGGCGCAGGACTCTAAGATATATGTCTTACATAATTTTACTTTTTCCATTAATATATTATTACCATGTTGATTAAAATGTATATTCATCTCACACTCACGGAAGCAATTGCTTGCCTGCACTGCTTGCGCATACTAAAGAATTAGTTTTTAGTATGAACACCTTTCCATAATCCTTTCTGTTTAGTAGTAAACATTACATTGTGATGTGTTAGGCTTAGCGTCTCTTTCAACACCGAGGTTACGTAAGACCTAGAAATACTGCTTAACATGGAATCCGAATCACTTGAGCCCCTGTCTGGAATCAAACTACGATCTCCCGTTCCAGACTAAATATTATAGACAAGTGAAGCTGCTGTGATGCTATATATATATATATATATATATATATATATATATATATATATATATATATATTATTTTGCGGACTATAAGACACACCTTCAATTTTTAAATATTTTTTAAATACTGTAACATTTTTACCATTTTTATTATTAGATGTGTTTGTAAGCTTGTGAATCCCCGCAACTCATGTTAGTCGCATCGTTGCACTGCTTCTGCCAGTTGAATCCATTGTTGCAGATACAGATAGGTTTCCCGCGGCATAGAATATATGGCAATTTTTAAGACTGGAGGGAATTTTAAATCAAACACTGCATATTTTAAAATTAATTTCTTGTATAAGGTGCATCTGAATTTTTGAGGAAAGAAAAAAATGCGTCTTATTCTGGAAAATACGGTATACGAGGGGTGACTTTAAAGTTTTTAGCCTAACAGAAAATGAGAATCTAGAATGGAATAATTATGTATATCTGAATAGTACAACGTTTGATATTAATGTGTATCAAGCTCTTGGTTCTAAGTAGGTTCTTTAATCTTTTACAGGTTCTTGAATTTAGTGATGTGGCAGAAGTTGGGAAAATAGAAGAAGTCGAGTACAGGTCAGTCATCAAATATCTGCAATTAAAAGGAATGTCGGCGACTGAGATCCACCAGGATGTGGTCAATACCGTAGGTGAATATGCCCCTTCATATGCCACGATCAAAAAATGGGTTCAGAAATTCAAAAGATGGGTGGTAGACGGAGTGTTAAAGATAAGCCTAGATCTAGAAGACCATCAACTGGTACCAACATGGAAAACATTGTCCTGGTACTTGATATGATCATGGAAGATCGCCTATTGTCAACGCGACAGATAGCAGACAGGCTGGGCATATCAGAGGAGCGAGCAGGTCATATTCTGAAGAATGCTTGGTTTATAAAAAGTTTCTGCTCGATGGGCAACACGTCTTCTGACTTCCGAACAAAAACGTACTCGGTATCTCCTATTCGCGGAAAATTTGAAACTGTTAGATCGTGAAGTGGACGATTTCCTCTGTCGATCCATCACTATGCACGAGTGTTGAGTACACCATTATCAGCCAGAAACTAAACAACAATCCAAACAATGGGAACACGCCTCCTGTCTTATGCCAAAGAAGGCAAAATGATTCCCTCCGCTGGCAAAGTGATGACCTCTGTTTCTTGGAATTTCCAAGATGTGATATTTATTGATTACCTACCAAGAGGTCATATCATCACAGGACAATACCATAGTGACCTTTTGAAAAACCTTGGAGTGCAAATTCAAGAAAAAAGATCACAAATGTTGTCCAATTATGACAATCCTCCCGGCCACACATCAGGAGCTGCTACTATTCACGAATGCGGCTTTGAATTAGTTCCTCATCCACCTTATTCTCTACATCTGCCCCTCAGACTTCCACTTGTTCCATAATTTAAAAATTAATTAAATTAATTAAAATAATTTAAAAAAGGCTCTAGCAGAACGACGTTTTGCAAGCGTTAATGACGTCATGACAGCTGTGGAGGAAGTTCTGGTATCACAACCTAACGATTTTTTTTTTCTAGTGGGATAATAGGATGGCAGCACCGTTGGATCAAGTGTGTTGCTGTCCAAGGGGATTATATTGAAAACTAAAGGTATTACCAAATCTGTACTTCTTATAGTTTCCCCAAGGCTTAAAACTCTTCAATCACTTATCGTATGTATATTGTAATATTCCACGTGGTATTGTATGAAAACAATACTTTACACTTGTGTTTATAAATACCACCATATATATAGTTGCAATGTACTATAACACAAAATTGTGATATAACTTCCTTGCCTTCGAATTTGAATTCCGTTTGTCAGTAAAGTGCACATTTTTTATTTACAAGAAAAAAATCTTGTGTAGACAGGATACCAACCCATGCTAAAATAAACATGGATACACGAATCCATGTCCTCCGTTGGATTTAGTTACTATTCTGTACACGGTGTAGGCCCACTTTCCACATTCTTCAATCTCATGTCCTATAGTATGTCAGTTATTTATCTCTTTTTGGTCATACTTTATGATTTTCTACATGCTACCTGAATATTTCCTTGGAGGCAATGTCCAGATGGTCTATTTCTATAGAAAATTCGCATATTCATCTGCAACAGAATGGAGGGAAAATAGATTCAAGGGACGTAAAGATCTAGGTTTAACTTACTCTCAAAGGTAGCCTTGTTTTCTATTACCAAAAGTATACCATTAGGCATTCTTCTATGTTGTGCTGGTAGGGTCATCAGTTCTATTAGTTCAGATGTTAGACTCTAAATTTATCAATTATTTTAAACGAAGGGATGTAAGTGGGAATGAGAACTGATGACTCACACGGAACTTATATAATGAATCGGTTATGTTTGTGTATAAATGAAACAGAATTAATTTAAATTAACAAAATAAAGACCAGCTCAGGTAGAAGGTAAAAGAGGGAGTAAACAAGAGATTTAACTAAAAGAATAATGATGTACACTAGCCTTAAGTAATCGTGATCCTTGTTGAGATCGTTGTCATGAAGAGTGATGAATGGACTTCTCTCTCGTTTTCCACTTCCTGGCCGGAAATTAAATAAAACAAATGGAATTGACGTCTGGATTGATATACCAACAAATATGCCAGGGGCGACAAATGGAATTGCGAAGTGGTTTGTTGTCAATCACTAGAGGCAGCCTGGATACTCTTTATGGGTTGTTTCTGCGGCGTTAAACTTTTACCTTCTCTAGATCTGAGAATTCTCAAATTATCCTCTCTCCAAATTAAGTCTGGGTGTTCCCCTGTTTGTTGGTACACACTTTATAGACTGTCTACCACTACTGCCTGAAACGTGTCTCCAATGGTTTTGTTGAAAGAGGCCATTGCTGCTAGCGATTATTCAACTAGAAAGCTCTTGCAATCAGAAAGGAATGTCTTGTGGTAAGAAAGAAATAGTAGTCTTTTATTTATTGGCTAATTTACAAAAACAAAGTAACTATGATGATTTACAAATGCTTGTGTGAGAATGTACACTCATGTCCAAAATTATTGTCGCATATGTATAACTGTCTTCTTGTAAGAATATAATTGATTTTATGATGATTTTGCAGGGTACTTTTAATTCTGATACTATGCATATAATCCCGAAATGTATATTTGTGGTAAATTTCATAGGAAAAGAACTATAAATACAAAAATTATAATCAGTAAAATAAAATGTTGCAAAATGGAGAATAAATTTTTATTTTCGTTTTATTGTTCGTATTTACTGCTCTTTAGACGTGCAATATTCCACATACATATCTTTGCCTATTATATACATACTAACATTATATGAAATACCGGACGAATTCGCTATCAAATTATATTCCTAGAACAACATACATGTAGACATGCAGCAATAATTATGGACGTGAGTGTACATAGGGGAAGGTCGTCTCGTATTTAGCTTTTTTAGTCTGTCAGGCTGAAAAATAGCTTTATGAAATTATTTAATGCAAACATTATACCTTGGTATCTTCTACACAACATGTTAAAGGTATTTTGACACGTAAAAACTAATAATATATATTTTTGTAAAAAAATCAAAGGTAATACAAATTAGCGTTCTTAAAAAGTGAAGGGTGGTATTGGACAAACATAAAACTATAGATAATTAGTCTTTTTAGGTAATTTAATAACAGAACAAATTACAAATATTAGTTGTATACTTACAGGAGTTCTTACATAAAAAAATACAGTTTTATTAGGCTTTGAAGTACAACCTAAAGTAAAAGTAAAAAATAAATCATCTTTTTCTTAATCTCATCAAGAGTCGTTATTGTTCATTCTGATAGAAATTGCAATGATAGAACAGTATTGTTCATGGACCCAGTCTTTACATGTACTGCGTTTTATCCAATCTTCATCAAAAGACTCCCCGCAGATTATGATTTTTAGTTTTCAGCAAGTTGGTAAGCTAGTTTTAAAAATTCCAGTTTTCTTAGTGGCATTAAATTAGTTAAATATACAAAGTTTTTACATGATTGTATAGTATTTCTTCTTGGTCACGACAAAGCATTCTGGTAAATATGCTTTTGTTATCTGAGTAGCGAGGCTTAGCTGTTGCCTCTTTCCCTTCCAACAATTCTTCGACACGATCTCCTAATATACCCTTAGGATCACCACATCCAGCACTGGACGCACGTACTGCTTTGGAAATCTTTCTCCATGTCGAATTTCGTATTTCTTCATCCCGATTGCCACATGTTTTCTCCATGGTTTCCTGAGAAGCCAGAAACCATTAAAAACGTCAAGTTTATTTACCAATGTTTTGTCCGATACCAGCCGAACAACTTGCAAATTATGAATGGCTATCTACCGGCTTGTAACAACACGAATACACCTATACGCCTAAATACACCCTAATAAATAATATATATATATATATATATATATATATATATATATATATATATATATATATATATATATATATATATATACCATAATAAATGCCGTAATAGCAATAATATATCTATACAGTTACTTTGTGATAAGTTGCAGCCACACAAATCTAACTTCGTGCATCTGGTCACTTGCCAAAATACAAAAAACTTGAAGCACGAGACACACCGTACATTGGACACATCTATTGTGGCGTCAGCTTGGCTAGTTTATTCCGATTAACTCATTGTATGCTTGACAGGTACCGCCTTAAGCGGGAAATAACGGAAACTGCTTTTGTCCGATACCGCCCACTGCCCATTACCAAACGACTTTCCCCTACATGATAAAAAAGTTTGTGAAAGAATTAATAAATTAAATGAAATTTAAAATATCTTATTCTTAAGAATGACTCAAATAGACTAATAATTATAGTCTAATTGTAATTGTTTTTCAGTTTTGTCACAATATAGAACTAACCGCACAATATATAGACCTTTTCAAATGATTCATGCTGACGGAAAAAATGGATATTGTTAAGGTTTTGTCATTCTAAAACTTCTGTTCTTCAATTATTATTATTATTATTATTATTATTATTATTATTATTATTATTATTATTATTATTATTATTATTATTATTATTATTATTATTATTATTATTATTATTATTTAACTTTGAATTTGAATGTTATTATTTTCAAGTCCTTAAGAGTCTGCAATACTAAAAATAATACAAATTTTACCATTTTTCTTTTGCTTGTTTATTTGTAAGTGAAAGGAGATAACAAAATGCAACTTACCACAATCGTAGATAATGTTATTCTACAACAGAAAATATGAACCTGAAGAATTTTCAGTGTTCGCATCCATAGAAACTACAGTGTTGCCAGAATGACAATTCCCCTAAAATCTAAGTTAAGGCAGCGACTAGGGGAACGAACTCCACTGCATTTGATTATGTATAATGTGGTTTTGGTTTGCTGTGAACTATTTTTTAAATAAGAGTTGTATTTAGTTCGTAATAAACAAAATAGTTTTAACATACTGTTATTAAAATTAAATAATAATGCTATTTAAAAAGTAGTTCACAGCAAACCAAAACAACATGGTATGTCATCAAATGCAGTTGAATTCGTTCTTCTAGTCACTGCCTTAACTTAGATTTTATGGGAATTATTATTCTGGCAACACTATAATTTCTATGGATGGCAACACTGATCATTCTTCAGGTTCATATTTTCTGTTGTAGAATAGCATTATCTATGATTGTGGTAAGTGGCATTTTGTTATCTACTTTTACTTATGAATAAAGAAGCAAAAGAAAAATGGAAAAATTTGTATTATTTTTAGTAAGGCAGGCTCTTAAGTATCACAATCTTTGTATAACTAGTTTTTCCTACCTTAGCTGAGCAATTTTAAAAGCAAAGTTTTCCAAACTTTTATATAAATAGCCGTAAGTTGTTCATTTAATTCTTGAATACAAAACTGAGTATAAATTTGGAAAGAAAACGCTATTTTTTTACACCAAACAATCCCTCATTATATATGTATCCCAAGTGTAGCGTTCTGAGAAGAACGAGTGTAGAACAGTAAAGAAGAAGAAGAAGAAACACAATATAGTTGTGTGGAAGTGGGACAATTTTGTTTCGTGGAACTTTTGTTTCTAGGAAAATAATGTTTGTCTTGCCTAGAGGTTATTTGAATGAGTTTTGGCTATATTAAGAAGTTGTATAATAGATATTGTACCAAGTAGTTGAATGTTGAGAATAAATGCATGATTTATTCAACGTGGGAACTATGGCTTTTTGTTATGAATGTTCGAGATCCGATGTAATTATTGTCTGCACGTGGATTGGAGTCTAGTGGAAAATATAGTTAGGTTATTGGTAGTAACTATTAGAGTGTAATTAGTGGAATTGCAGTAAAATAGGTAAGCTTCGCAATAATAGATTTAACATTTTTGGCGCATCAGCGTGGGGCATAGAGTTTGGCATTGTATATATTGCGAAGTGATAGTGTAACCAGTGAAACCACGATGGATAAGTTAATCGCATTACGGAAACCCATTCATACATTGTATACAAAGACTATCATTAGTGCAAAAGAAGAATTGAAGCAGAGTAATCCGAATGAAGAAAAAGTAAGAGTGTATATTACGAAGTTAAATAGGCTGAGTACAGAACTTGCTGATTATGATACAAAGATTCTAGAGCAGTTGGCAGAAGAAGTAGACGCAATTGACGTAAGTGTATATGAAAGTGAATATAACAGCATAGAAGAATATAAGTCAATGTGGGACGAAGTGCAAGTGTTATATGAGCAGTTCATCAGGTCACAGTACGAGAAAAAAGTGAGCAAGGCAGCAGTGATAGTTCCAGTGGTTGTATTAATTCATGCAAAAAACTGAAACTACCAAAATTAGAGCTTAAGAAATTTGGATTACACATTAGCGAATGGCTAGGTTTCTGGGGACAGTTTAAGAGAATACACGAAGACAAGGACATAGACAAAGAGGACAAATTTCAATACCTACTGCAGTCCGTTGTACAAGGTACCAGAGTCTGGGAAGTAGTAAACAGTTATCCTCCTACAGCACAAAATTACGACAAGGTCATTCAGAGTTTGAAGAACAGGTTCGGTCGTGAGGAATTGTTAATTGAATTCTACATCAGAGAGTTGTTAGGGATTTTGATACAGAATGTGTCAATCCAACAAGCTATCGCTTCCTCGTTTGTACGATAAATTAGAATCACAGTTGAGAGCATTAGAATCGATTGGTATGGATAGTGATAAGTTCGCAGCAGTACTGTTTCCCTTAGTTGAATCATGTCTGCCTGATCTTAAGAGTATGGTTAAGGTACTCAGGAACTGATACAAGGAGCACTGAAAATGAATGAGTTGTAACGTATAGTGATAAAATGAATCAGTTGTTGAAGTTTTTGCAAAATGAAGTGGAAGGAGAAGAAAGAATCGTTCTAGCACAAACAGGCTTCAAGGTATCAAGTAGTAAAACAAGTTACACAAAGAAGGAAATGCGAATTGAAAACAAAATCCCCACAGCTAGCAACTTGTTGTCAAGTCATAAACAGGATACAGAAGCAGGTAGGAAGTGTTTATTTTGTGAAGAATCACATCGTGAACAGAACATTTCCAAGGCCCGTGACATGTCACTGGATGAGAAGAAGAAAGTTCTTTTGCACAATAAATGTTGTTTTTTTTTGTGTTTTCAGCCGTATCATCAAACAAAGTCTTGTAAAGTGAAGGTCAATTGTTTTAAGTGTAAACGAAATCATTTTTCTGCGATGTGTCCAGTGAGTGAGGAAAGAAAAGGTAAAAGTACCGGTGATTGTAAAGAATCGAAAACGTGTACGCTTACAAACCAAAATCACTGTGATCAATATTTGTTACAAACTGTGAAAGTAAAACTGAATGTGAACGGGCAAATGCGTGAAGTAAGAGCTTTAATAGATAATGGCTCTCAGCGCTCTTACATTCTGAAGCGGGTCGCAAGAGAATTGAATCTTAAAACCCAAAGAAAAGAAACCGTGAAACGTATGTTGTTTGGCGGAGTTGAAACAAATAAGGAACAGCACAATTGTTATACGATCACTGTCTGCGACATGCAAGAAAAGTTTTCATGTAAGTTAGAAGTGTTGGAAAGATCTGTTATTTGTGTTCAAATACCAAGTTTGAAACCAGGGCCATGGGTTGCAGAAATGAAAAGAAACCAAATTTGGCTGTCAGATTTCGGAGGTCATGACACAGAAATAGAATTATTGATCGGTGCAGATGTGGCTGGTCAACTTATGACAAATAAAGTGCATAAGTTAAAATGTGGATTAGTTGCTGTTCGAACTTTGTTAGGCTGGGTTATGATGGGAAAAGTGCCAATAAACAAACAAGATAGCTGTCATGAAGTTTCAACATTAAATGTTATTTCACTATTGACACAGAATGCAATCAGATTTGTGGAAGTTAGACACATTAGGAATTTTGGACCCAACAGAAACAAAATCCAGAAAAGAATCGGATGAAGCGGCTTTGAATCATTTTAAAGAAACTGTACGAGTTAATGAGGAGGGGCGGTACGAAGTCAGTCTTCCATGGAAAGTTTGTCACCCAGAACTACCTGACAACCGAATAGAAGCAGAAAAAAGATGTGTTTTGGTTACAGAAAAATTAATTGTAAATGGAAAGTATGAAGAATATGAGTCCGTGTTCAATGAATGGTTGCGAGATGGAATAATCGAAGAAGTGCCACCAGATGAGGTTACAGATTTAGGATATTATCTCTCCCATAGAGCTGTTTTCAAAGAAAGATCAACGACTAAAATTAGACCAGTTTTCGACGCTTCGTGTAAAGTACGAAATTCACCTTCGTTGAATGATTGTTTAGAGAAAGGTCCCAACCTTGTGGAGTTGATTACTGACATTTTGTTGAGATTTCGAGAGCATAAAACAGGAGTAATATCTGATATTAAAAAAGCATTTCTACAGATAGCTGTTAATAAAAGGGATTGTGATTTTTTGAGATTTTTGTGGTGGAGGAATTTTGCTGAAAGAAACTTAAAAGTGTACCGGCATCGTAGAGTAGTTTTTGGTGTCAATTGTAGTCCATTTATGTTAAGTGCTGTTATACAGTTTCACTTAGAACATGTTTCTTCAGAGTACAAGGGTACAGCTAAAAAGTTGAAAGAATCATTTTATGTTGACAATTGTGTTACATCAGTGCGTAATGAAGAAGAACTCACCTCATTTATTGAACAAGCTAAGAAGTTATTAGCTGAAGCACAATTTGATTTACGTGGTTGGGAATATAATAGTGTAGATGGTAACAGTGAAAATCATGACAGTACCAATGTTCTAGGCATGTATTGGAACAAACAAAGGGATGTTATTATGTGTGATGTGAATAGTTTAAAAGGTATTGAAGAACTTGTGACCAGAAGGAAAATGTTGGCGGTAGCTCATAGCATATTCGATCCATTAGGATTCTTGTCACTTGTGACTTAGTACCTAAACTTTTGTTACAAGACAGTTTCCGCAAGAAAGCAGGATGGGACGAGGAAGTATCTCCTGAAGTAAAACGAAAGTTTGATCGATGGGTAAAAGGTTTATATCAGCTAAAGCAAATAGCAATATCGAGATGTTTGTCGGTAGATGAATCAAGGAAGTCATGGTCTCTGCATATATTTTGTGATGCTTGTCAGTATGCATATGCTTGTGTTGTATACTTGAAGAGTGAACATAATGGTAAAGTCGTAGTTCAGTTGGTAGCCAGTAAGGCACGTGTTGCTCCTATGAAGGAAATAAACATCCCTCATCTTGAGTTGTTAGCATGTTGCATTGGTGCATGTCTGGCGAAAAATATTATTAGTAGTTTGAAATTAAATATTCCCGTAAATTATTAGACTGATTATACAACTGCGTTATATTGGATTCGAAAGAACGAACCATGGAGTGTGTTCGTGTTCAATACAGTCAAGGAAATTCGTTCGCTGAGTGACATAGCGTGTTGGACACGCGTACTTGGTAATTCTAATCCTGCGAACCTTCCCAGCAGAGGTTGTAATGCCGCAACTTTTGTCAAATCCCGTTGGTGGGAGGGACCGGATTGGTTGAAGTTAAGAAAAACTGATTGGCCTACAAAAGAAAGCGCTTGCGACGAAGTTGAAATAAATAAGGAAAGAAAGAAGACGGTAGTTGCGATGACTGTACAGTGCAAAGATGTGTGGTATTTGAGACGTTTCTCCAAGTATCAAAATGTGTTGCGTATGACAGCGTGGATGCGCAGATTTATTATAAATTGTCGGACTGTACCAGTTAAAAGAAATGTCGGAGAGTTGACTGTACAGGAGCTCAACGCTGCAGAAAGGCGGTTAATATATCTCATGCAAAAGGAGAGTTTTAATGGCGACAGTGAGAAATTGAAGACGTTGATGACTTTCAAGGACGAAGAAAACTTGATCCGAGTCAAAACGAAGATTGTTAGAAGAGATGATAAAGAGAACTTCAGGAGTCCCTTTGTACTTCCGTTAGATCATGAGTTAGTTCACAGAATGGTTATGGAGGAACATGTTAGGATGAACCATGCAGGAACCCAAATTTTATTATGTAAGTTAAGAGAAAATTACTGGATATTGCGCGGAAGAAAAACTGTATGGAATGTAATTGGAAAATGTGTCACATGTAGGAAACAAGACGCTGCAAGAATGACTACATGTACAAGTCCCTTGCCTGATGATAGAGTGCATGATGCCTTAGCATTTGAGATAACAGGAATTGATTTGACAGGACTGCTTATATTGAATGATGAAAATAAAGTTTGGATAGTGATATTTACTTGTGCGGTGTATAGAACTGTGCATTTTGAATTAGTGTCTTCCTGTAGGAAACTGTATGGAATGTAATTGGAAAATGTGTCACATGTAGGAAACAAGACGCTGCAAGAATGACTACATGTACAAGTCCCTTGCCTGATGATAGAGTGCATGATGCCTTAGTATTTGAGATAACAGGAATTGATTTGACAGGACCGCTTATATTGAATGATGAAAATAAAGTTTGGATAGTGATATTTACTTGTGCGGTGTATAGAGCTGTGCATTTTGAATTAGTGTCTTCCTGTGCATTCATGCTGGCAATGAGAAGATTTATTGCACGACGAGGTAAACCAAGGGTAGTGTACAGTGACAATGGAACGAATTTTGTTGGCGCTGATAATTTGTTTAAGTCTATTGATTGGAAAGAAATAGATCTGAGTTGCTCTGTATATAAAATTCAATGGAAATTTATTCCCCGAGGAGCTCCATGGTGGAGTGGATGGTGGGAGAGAATTATACGTACCTTGAAAAATCTGTTGCGAAGAACACTAGGAAAAGCTTCGTTGAATTTTGAGGAGTTGTCTACTGTTTTATGTGACTGCGAATCCGTAATTAACTGTGGTCCTTTGATGTATATATCTGAGGACACCGAGAATTTCGTTGCTTTAACACCCGCTATGTTCATACAGGATGTTCACGAAGTTGGAGTGACTGACCTGGACCGAGTGGAAGACACATTATTGATCAAGAGATACAAGAGGTTGAGTGCTATTAGACAACAATTGCGAGATCGGTTTAGAAATGAGTACTTAAGTCTGTTAGTGCAAAAGCAATGGGATAAAGGACATGGTAGAGAAGTGCAGCTGGGAGATGTTGTTTTGGTAGCAACGGAAGATAAGAAAAGAATTAACTGGCCACTAGGGAGAGTTATAGAATTGTGCCCTGGTGTAGATAGTCATGTTCGAGTGGTAAAGGTGAAAACATCGATTGGAGTTTTAACTCGACCTATACATAAATTATATCCTTTAGAGATAGTGTTTCCGAACGATCAAAATAAACAGGTTTCGTCAAAAACTGTTGAGAAGATTGAAAAATCTGAAACAGGTGAAGAATCGGTGGCAGAGCCAAGTGGTGATGAATGAAAAATAGTCACTAAAAGTGAACGTGTTGTAAATGTTCCATTACGGTATTTGTTTTGATTGCTATTCGCAATCAAAAGGTGGGAGAATGTAGCGTTCTGAGAACGAGTGTAGAACAGTAAAGAAGAAGAAGAAGAAACACAATATAGTTGTGTGGAAGTGGGACAATTTTGTTTCGTGGAACT
Source organism: Thermobia domestica (assembly GCF_964235325.1). Classification (NCBI taxonomy): domain Eukaryota; kingdom Metazoa; phylum Arthropoda; class Insecta; order Zygentoma; family Lepismatidae; genus Thermobia; species Thermobia domestica. The sequence goes on from NC_137454.1 coordinate 378,740,169, forward strand.
TCTGTTTCTAGGAAAATAATGTTTGTCTTGCCTAGAGGTTATTTGAATGAGTTTTGGCTATATTAAGAAGTTGTATAATAGATATTGTACCAAGTAGTTGAATGTTGAGAATAAATGCATGATTTATTCAACGTGGGAACTATGGTTTTTTGTTATGAATGTTCGAGATCCGATGTAATTATTGTCTGCACGTGGATTGGAGTCTTGTGGAAAATATAGTTAGTTTATTGGTAGTAACTATTAGAGTGTAATTAGTGGAATTGCAGTAAAATAGGTAAGCTTCGCCAATGCACAAGACGTTTTGTCTCATCCTTTTCGATCTCGAAAAAGCTTTTGATAAAGTTTGGCATTTCACTCTAATGTTCAAACTACACGAATTCCGACTTCCGCTTTCTTATCTCCGATTCATGTTTCACTTTCTTTCTAACTGCATCTCTTATGTAACCATCAATAACTCCTTTCATTCGCGACAAATGCATTGGCACTGGCTTCTAACTTTTTGGGCTATAGATTTAATCAAACGTCCTGTTGAAATAAGTACAGAAAGGGGTTTCAAATCAGTCTGTACCTTTTCTCAGTAGTACCTGCCAATTATAAGTGTTCTTGGCTAACTGCAGAACATTTCAAACCAGGAGACTATTTGTAATTGTAATCCGCCAATTTGAATTTTGTAATTTTAACGTCAGGTTCTGAATCACCTGTCCTAAAACCCCTTGGCAGTAAGCTGGCCGTATCATTTAAACTTCTATTTTAATAATTATTTTCTGTTTATGCTTGGAGGCCACATCTAATGTTCAAAGGGTGGTTTCTACCCTTAAACCCGCACCATTACCGAAGTAAAAAAATACGTGACGATTATTTTTTGATATTCTATAAGTATGCAAAGTTTCATTCAAATCAGTAAATTACACTTCCGTAAGTCTCCTTGTTAGTGCTGTTCAAATGGAACAAATAAGTTAATTGGTAGACATGAAGTCAGAGAAACGAAAAAATACGCCAATGTTACGAAGAGATTGAGCAATAACAATGAGACTCAATAACAATGTTAATCAGTTTACACTATTGCAGAGTGGCTACACTATGACACTTCATGACTGTTCATTACAAGCATATGATTAATGCAATCAAATATTAGGTTATACTCCGAAACGTCCTTTACAGCCAAGCATCCTTACACCGAAACATCCTACACCAAAACGCCCTACACCGAAACATCCTAGACCCATCGAAAAATTAAGGCTCAGATTCATTACTACCCGCTTTCAGCAACTGCATCCTCTACTTGTGGACACGATGGATATCGATCTCAACTACGATCTGGGATATAATTTCGTCATCTGTCCTTTATCTCTGCTCTTCTCCCTTTATATCAAAACTCTTCCACCTTACCATCCCGACCACTTTGTCGCTTCTGCCCATTCTTCCGACCATCTTCCCCATCATGTTTCACCCACATATACTGCACTGTAAATCCATTATACTAACAGGGCTTCACATGTCTTCATCACTGTCCAGAGTAGCCACTGGACAAGAAGATAACCAGTATTCGTCTTTTTAACAAATTGTTTGTGTTGGTCCTGTGAAGTGCTCCTCACCATCATCTTTTTCCTGCCCTAATTGTTATGATCACAAGATCATAATGTCCAAATGGATACCGCAATATTATGAAATAAAGATGTAATATAATAAAGTGCTATCTGTATAAATGATATTCCAGATTTCCTCTTCATCCCATAGACGGCTCCAATCTCCTTTCTGCACCAGTACTTTCACCTCTCAACCCGGATAGAGGGCGTAACTCTCGCAAGGGAGCTACCCTTTGGCTAGCAATTAAAACACAGCTTAAAAACATCTTTACCTTTGAGCAGAACCCAGACTCTCTTATAGTTGTTAATCTGTTAGCTAGGATCAGGTGTAGCATCACAGACATATGCTATTAATGGGATTGACGAAAGTTGACATTTCTCTCTTGGATTTTTGGAATATCATCATCATCTTCATTATTATTTTCATCACTACTCTTGACAAATCACACGGATAGGTTGTGCTGGTCCTTGGACCAATGCACAAGAACCTACCCCAGTTCGTGGGGCCGCCGGCTCCTAGCTCTTCTGCAATAGAGCCTGAAAATGTATCTCGCTCCGGTCGTACTAGGCATCTTTCATGGGGCAGTCAACCCAATTTACAAACAACTAGACCCAGAGATCGTAATGATTCTGGTGATTCTGTTCAATAAAGTAACAGACTTCGTGATAGATCTCGGTCTCCTGTTCTGCCAACTAACCTGGACTCGGCTATGGACACTGGTTCTGGAAATTCATCTCTTTTTAGAGCCAAAGAACCAATCTATTGTTTTCTGTTCACCGATTTCGATACCAAGTATACTCATCCAAAAATGGTGTTCTTACAAATAATCAAGTATCTGCTTCGAGCTAGTATGGAAAACATTGTTAAAACTAGAAATGGATTCATAATTCGCTCTAAAGACCCGAATTTTGGCATAACACTCCGAAACAAAGCGTCCTACGAAATCTTTGGTAAAACAGCTAAATTAACGAAACAAGCAGATCAGAAGACAAAACAACCACCCCCTCCTCGAAAACCACACATGTTTTCTGTCGTTATCTGGGGAGTGATACCTGAAATTAACGATGAAGGAGTTCTTGAAGAACTCAAACTAGAAGGAATTGAGGTTAACAAATGCATTCACATTAAAAATAGCACTGGCCCTACTTATATGGTAAGCGTTTTGTAGCAAAATCAGACCTCTCTTGACTATCTGTTAGCTCATGGTGCTCCAATTTATAAGAAACTTCATCGTGTCGAGCCTTCCAAGATATTAGGGCTGTTACCACTTCGGTGTGAGAAATGCCAAACTTATAACGCTCATTTTACAAACCAATGCCCTAATCCATCTAAATGTGGCTATTGCTGTCAACCTCACGACACAAAATCATGTAAAAACCAACAACTACATCAACGAAACTGTTCGACCTTTAACGAAAATCACCCAACATACACCTACCGCTGTAAGGGAAAACCTCGTGCAGAACCGGAACGACCAGAACTAACAGTGCCAGTACAAAGCTTTGACAAAGCAACTAAACCCTCACAGTCACTCGCACAACCTCTCTCTGTCGAAGATCTTCGTTACATCACAATTGTGTTACAAAGCGTTTTTCCTTTTCAGCGTGAGCACATACTTCGTGTTGCCATTTCATCAGCCAAATCTCTCTTTAACCTTAACTTTACTGCAACATATTTAGGGTCTTTCGTTCACTTTCACATCGCACCTCTAGAAACAGCAGTCTAAAACCAATATGGCAGGATATATTATGGCTCTGACTTTACTTTTTCTCAACATCAGATCTTTCCATCAGCATAAAGTACTTCTAGAGCCTCTTCTGTTAGAAGAACAAATCGATATCGTAGCCCTTAACGAAACAGCTTTAAACCAGGCTCTTTAGCACGACTTTCTGGCTACCAACTTCAAGGATGTGATTACCACGATATACACGCACGTGATCAAGGATAAGTGTTAATTGGTTTTTCTCCCAAACATCCTTATCGACAGTAAAATCCTACTGTATTTGCACAACTTCCTGAACACCTCTTATTCTTCATATATTATCCTTCTCTTACAGTTAATGTAGCTACTATATATATACGCCCTGGTCATCCAATACCATTTATTTTCTTCGATTATATAGCCCAAAATTTTAAAATATAATCATCATGGCTAATATAAATATTGATAGCAGAAGCGCAAGGGATAAACAACGTTTTACGGACTTTATTTCTAATACGTTACAACTTCACATTCATAATCTTCCTGGTCCCACTCGACCCGCTAGCCAAACAACCCCGGATGTAGTAATCACATCCCTCACGCTTATGAACGACTGGGAGGTGAAGGTTCTTGACATGATCGGGAGCGATCACTGTCCCATCAAAATCACCATCAAAAAGATTCGTCCCTCTCTACAAAAATATCGTACCTCATATTTATTATCCACCGATATGATAAAGTTGATTGGCCTCAATTTCGACACACCGTCAATATGCGTGTCTCTAATTTTCAACCATCAACTTCAGAAACTAAAATATATAATGTTGTCAATCATATCACAGACGCCGTACGTAGCGGTGCTCAACAAGCTATATCTGTAGAGAAAATTTATCCGTCTAAGCCAAAATTGCCTCCACACTATCTCTCTCGAATACAGAAATCACAACAATTTCGAGAATATAAACGAACAGGCAACGAAGAATGTCTTCATCAACACAGAAAATGGCAACGAACTGTTGCAAATTATCTCACAGCATACAAACGTCGCACTTGGATCAGTGCCTGTAATAAACTCAACGATGAAGCCTCACCAAGCCGTTATTGTAAAACCTTCCATAGACCAACGGGCAAAAGCACTAAAATATCGTATCATCTTTTGGACAATACTGTTCCTTTATTTACAGACCAAGATAAGGCTAATGCTTTTGCAACACAATTACAGTCAGTCTTTACGCCTGCAATATCATATAAACCTCGTCAAGGCACAGACTTGTCTTATATTCCAGCTTTACAACCATCACTCTCACACGTCACAGATATCGACCATCCTCTTACAGCACCTATCACTACCCATGAACATCAACGTGCACTTCATAAGAAACGAAATACTGCACCCGGCATCGATCATATTTCATACCGGCTAATTAAAGAAGCTCCTCTCTCTTTACTTGTATTACTTGTTGCACTCTACAACTTTATCCTCCGTACAGGCTTTTACCCTGTGGATTGGAAAGTATCCAAAATCTCTATGTTTCTTAAGCCTCATAAGCCTGCACACGCCGTGACATCTTACCGCCCGATACAACTGACATCAGTCTTCAGTAAGCTGTTTGAGAAAATTCTTGTCCAGCGACTCCATTTACATATCCAAGAGCATAACTTACTACCCATACACCAAGCAGGTTTTCGACCAGGCTTTTGAATTAACGATCAGTTACTTCGGCTATCTACCATAATCACAAATCAATATAACAAAGCTTTTCCATCTTGCCTCGTCTTAATGGATCTTGGAAAGGCTTTCGATAAAGTATGGCATTATGGCCTTATTCAAAAGTTGCAGACGCTTAACCTCCGGATCTGCTATTTACGCTTTATATATTCCTTTTTAACTAATCGTATAGGATATGTTTACATAGGATCTGCTATTTCACACCCTATATTTTCATATTGTGGTGTTCCACAGGGGCCCGCCCTCAGTCCGCTCTTATATATAGTGTATGCCTCTGATATACCTAAACCTATGCAAATTGTGTTTTTAATTCAATATGCTGATGACACAGCCTTTCTAGCTCTCGGCAAGACTATTCATCAGATCAACACGATATTGCAATCCACTCTCAACGAATTTATGCAGTGGTGCAAAACTTAAAAGCTTACTGTCAATAGCGAGAAAACAAAAGCATTGGTCTTCTTACCACCGAAACGCTGCTCCAAGGTTCATCGCAATCCGCGAAACCTCAAAATCAAACTTAATGACCATCATCTTCACCCTACCTCAACGGCTACATATCTTGGGGTTGTATTCCACTCCAAACTAAATTGGAAGACTCATCTTGAGAAAATATCCCAAAAGGTTACTATCCGGCTCAATCTCTACCTCGCCTAACTGGAACTACATGACGCCTAAACGCGCAATTGCTACTAAATACATATAAAATGTTCCTTCGGCCCATCTTAACTTTTGGACACATAGCTCCCACGAAATTCTGACCTATTGTCAGTACTCGAACGTCATGCCATTCTACTTGCGCATCGCATAAGGTTGCCATATCCCAACTTTCTCACTTATGAGCATATCGAAATTTCCTCAACTGCCTCAACATCTCGCAGATATCCGTTTCAAATACAAACTCTCTCGTCTGACAATCTCACACCCATTTTTACTTGATACTTTACAGGCTGAGGCTGAAACTGACACACCATTAAATGTCCTTCTTACGTTGTATCTATATACAGAGCATCCTACCGAGGACGAGCGCGATATCTTTCAAATTTATCATATACCAGATCATCTTCCTCATTTGTCTCCATCCTTGCACCATGTATAATATCATCACTAACACTGCTCTTTCCCCATGTCACCATCAGTCTCGAGCCGCTCCGAGACAGGAGAACTAATCTACATTTGTCTTCTTAACACTGTGTCTGTGATTGTGGCGTGCAAGCATTGCACTTCACCATTAATCGGCATTATATTTATTTCTAAATACACAACTCCGTACACTCTTTTCTCTACATAGTCATACTAAAAAAAAGTTTCTGCTTGCACCCCTTACATATGTACGTTTATTGTATATACATTCCTTTTCTCTGCACTCATATTTAATGTTTTCTACACGATTTCATGTTTAGATACGTATATTTTTTCAAACTTTTCATTTCACAATTCCACATTGTCCACCAACCAATGCAATAAAATTAATCTGTAATAACACCTGTGCCAAAGAAAAGGCGCAACCCTCTAATGGCTAGGGTTAGGAATATTATCCCAATGACAACAAATGAAGAATAAAGAATTCCCTAAATCCCTAACCCTTTACTATTACAAAAAAAAAGCTTTAAAAAAGATTTTATTACTCTGATGATGAAGTTAAATCAAAATTCTTTTCTGTTTGCAGAGGTATATATACTAGCTGGAGTGGTGTTGCCATGTTGAGGGATAAATCCCACGGCATAGGAATTTTTGACGTGGTGAGGGATTGTGGGATGATTTTGGTAAAGCGTCTAAAATGTAGGGATTTTCTGGCTGTCTTACGCTTGAAGCGTGTATTTTACTTCAAGGAATTTTCAAATCGAGTTTTCTTATTTTTGTTTTAGGTTTCTAAGCAGATATTCGTTTTTATTATTCCCTCTCTCTGGTCGTTAGTGAGGCCTGTACACAGCCCGTGGGATTAACTAACCCTCCTCCTCGCTATAAAACAAGAGGAGGCAGGTGGTATGTGTAATAAATCATCATCCCCAAAGACCATTGGCCTTGCCTTAGACCCGACACTTCCTACCCTTCATTGAGAAAAATTCACCTATCTCCCCTTCCACCACTTTCGTTAGAATGATTGAAACAGTAATATAAATGAATGAATGTATATGGGGCCAAGGGAAACCAAAAAATAAAAAAATAATGTATGTATTCTGCTGTTTTGGCGGAACAAGTATTCCTGCCAATTCCCCCCAGAACGATTAACTTTTTTTGTTATTCTTGTTTTCTTTTTTTTTTTTTTCATTTGTTTGCATGTTTATCATCAATAGCATGTCCACGATTTCTTTTGCGTATGTGGTGTAAACAACTCCTCAGTGCTTATCAATACCTTAAATATCATAGAATGATTCATATTGATTTCTGAGGGAGAAAAAAGATGGCTTTGTGGTATAGCACTCACCTCTCCTTCGAAAGGACCTTGGTTCGATTCAAGGCCATGTGAATTTGTGGCGGAAAACAACATGTTCATGGGTTTACATTCGCTTTCTTAATTCATCCGATCCGTTTAGTCTAAAAGACATAATCATGGGATGAAAAGCTAGAAAATTTCTATTTTCTACCTTAAGAACTTTGAATTCATGGCAGTGGCGTTATTTAGGGGGGGGCAGGGAGGAGCAGTTGCTCCCCCCTGAGTTTGAGATTTATATAGATTTTATTAATAGAATAGTAGTAAATCAATGAAAAACGAGAAATTTTACTTATATCAAGGGGTCTTGCCCCTCCCCAAGAAAAATCTGAAATGACACTCCTGGTTCGTGGCTTCGTCACACAATACGAAATGTTGATGGTAGCAACACTTTACATATGTCAGTATTCTTGTAACATTTTCCACAAGTAGAAGCTTTGCTTTGAATATACTTAAACACAAACAAACTATTTGCTGAGCAAAACAATATATTCACATAATTAACTACATACGTGTTAGTTGGCAAAACTGTAACACGTATGTAGTTTATTATGTGAATATATTGTTTTGCTCAGCAAATAGTTTGTTTCTGTTTCAGTTTTGTTGATATATTCCACTGTGCTATAGAACAGATGCTTATGTATAAATAATTTTGTCAGCATTTTTAAATTGGGAATTTGTCATTTATTTAACAGAAATTGAAAGTTTATTATACAATCTTATTCCTATGTGGGGTGTATCGAGTTTTGATTTTTTGTTAACCTATTTTTTATATATGAATATGACATTGATTTACACAGTTTTTTGGGAGGAGGGGCAAGGATATTCATGTCGTAATGGATTTATTGGATTTTGAAAATGATCCGGAAATCTAATCAATCTAAAACTAGCATTGCAGGGGGATATTTTAGATAATTTTCGTAAGCTTATAGTTTAGTAATTAACTTTGGACTTCCACAAAATGAAATCTAGTTTTGAAACCTGAATCAATTAGGTTCTTATGATATTCTTTAGTAATCGACTATTGCAATGCCCTTGGAAAGATGCTGCATGTCCATTAGGATCTTCATTGAGAATACTTTATAAAATATAAAAAAAAAAACGATGAATGGCCTTCTGTGTTTCAGGTGTCAATTAAATGAACGTGTCTTCTTTTACCATCATGGTTGTAAGATACAATATCATTCATGCTTCTTGTGAACCATGAGGCAACGCTGATTCAATTCGCAATCGAACTCAGACTCTCAAGTGAACAATTAAGCATCTTGCCATTAATATACATAAAATATCCTAGAAATAAGTTGTATGTATCGAGTAGAACCTTGTGAGTGTAACGGCATTTACCCGTTAAAGTATCTACATAAAGTGTACTGTCTATAAAGCAGAAATATTCGTTTAATATAGCCTTGCAACTAGTATTGCATGTAACTTTCTTATGCACATATACAATAGTGTCACAGTACTAATTTTTGGCTTACTATTGAAAAAACATATGATATGAATATGTTCGAATAGTTAGCGGAAGCAGCATATTATTACTATTATTTCTATAGGTAATACTATCTTATTTCTTGAACCTCCTCTGAACCTACTTGATGATGTCATTGTGAAGCATTGTGAAAATAACTAGACAATGTGCACTCATCAGGTTAATATTTTCTCAATGTTCTGTAGCATGGTGCAATTTGTTCTTATGTTTGATACACTGAACTCAATAAATAAAATATCATACAATAATATATAAAAGAAAGTCATTTTTTCAATAGAACATTTTTATCGCCATACCCTTTACCAATTTTAAACCCAACCATTAGAGGGGGGAGGGTATTTAACTCAGAGAACACACTGTTTCAATATTGTTTTTAAGAAACGAACGAGACCGTAAAACACTATCTTAAAACTGGGGCTGATGTCAACCAATAATATTAGACCTCACTTGGATGTCTGAAAGAAAACACAATGTCTCATGAAAATTGGCTATTAAAAAAAAACTAAAATTATATTTAGTGATTTAGGATTTAGATTTCTGGGCTTTCGGCATCTAAGACCAGTTAGCCCTTCATGCTTCCAGGGATGACGTTCCTCGGAGAGTACACTATCCGTGGAAAGGAAAGGAAAGGAAGAAAGGATGGGGGAAGGAAGGAAGCGACCTGGGACCTAAAAGTTGGGTACCACCCCGGCATTTGCCTGGTATGAATGAGGAAAAATCGGGAAAACTTCATTCAGGCTGGCTGGAATGAAAAAGCGTTTCAGACGTTTTCGACCGAGTGCCCCCACCGGGAATCTAAAATTACATATAACATGCTTCCGGAAGATTAGAGAATTTTCTTTGATTAATTTCAATCCAAAACAAATGACGTTACACACCGAGGCTAAGGAAGATGGTGATGATGAGAAATGAGAAATGAATGCTCTACCACTGAGTCACCGTGACCTCAATCCAAAATAAGAGTACCATGAAACGATAAGAGTAAATTTCATGTTCCATAAAAAAAATCGCAGAATTTAAAAGAAATTTTAGCGGATTTTAATTCAATGGAAACTAAAGTCACCTCTTCATTATTTATCATCTGAAAAAGCAGTGAAGTTGATTAAAAATCCTAGGAAAAATATACACCATATTCAAAGTCAGAGCACATAATACATAGGTCTATAAGTTGGATGGCTAGAAGAATTAACGACACATTGCATCAAAATGGAACAGTTTTGATGAAAATTATGGGGAGAATTTTTCTGTCATGTTATTTAATAATATGGAAACTTCGATTTTGAATTTATCCCTGGTGCAGACAAAACTCTGATATATTACTCGAAAAGAGTTACGCAGTTTCGGAATGAAGGGCCCGGATTCAGTCCCCCCCCCTCTCGTACGTTATTCTTCTATGTAATATCATTTCATACTAAACTTAGGGATATTTTTCCAAAATGAGGGATATTTGACACTAGTTAGAGAGGTTTTTTTTTTTTTTTTTTTTTTTTTTTTTTTACCAGTGAGAACCTGAAGCACTGATTCGCTGGTATGAATGGATGCTGAAAGAGAAATCGGAGTTCAGTATGCATCGGTATCTAGATTTTTAGCCAGTACCCATATCCACTTCCTACAGCTCCCGTAGTTGGAAATTCGGAAATAGGAGACGTAAGACCGCATTAGTTCCAGAAGGAGCTGGACGCTCATACTTTCAGGGATTATTCATTGAGTATCTACGAACTTAAAAAGGGGGTAACAAACCCACTTTCATTTACTTCGCGAGTGATACGAAAATAAAAAAGAACGTACCTGTTTGTTGCTCTTCTGCCTTTATTTACATCAGGCGTTTAGTGATATGCAAATGTTTGAGAGATGTATGCAGTAGTAGCAGGTCTAGCGTGATTGCTTTGCTGTTTTTGTCCAAAGAACGGAAGGTTGGGGCTTATTCCGTACAGGTTCGTGAAGGGAATGCAACGCGAAGTTTGCTTTTTCATGTTTACTTTGTTTTTGGTAATTTACATGCGAAGTATAATGCTTAGAATTACGTGTGTTAATTGAGTAAAATTCCTCGATGATCGTATTACATCTTGGAACTCTAAGTATAGGTGTGTTTTCCGCGCAGATAGCATTTCTAGTTTTGGGTCTGCGCACATTGACGGTAGGTGTTCTTCCGGTAGAAGAAGACAGAATACGATGGAGGGAGAACAGGTATGTAATTTCGTATTTTAAAAATCTTTGTTTTAATTGGATCATCTTCTAAAAATAAGTAGAAAATAAAAAAAATAGTGAAGTGCGCTTTTTGCACGTGTAAGTCGGGTTATGTATGTGGTAGGGATGCGGTTTTTGAGAATAAAAGAAAATTTCGGAGGACATGTGGCCTCCTTTTTCTTTTTAAGAAAAAGTGTCCCCTAGAAACGCGGTTTCATAACTTTCTCTTGGAAGTAGCTCGAATATATCCTCCTAGTATTTGATTGTGATTCGATATGATGCTTTCTGCTCCTTATTGTCTTTTTACTTTCATTCCTCACATTTTCCCTTGACTTTATATCTGCATGTGTAGTGCCCTTGTACTTTATCTATGAGTGCGTGTGTGTGTGGGGGGGGGGGATTTAACGCATATCGCATGTCTTGTGCTCCCTCTGCTCCTTATTGTCTTTTTACTTTTATTCCTCACATTTGCCCTTGTACTTCATATCTGCATGTGTAGTGCCCTTGTACTTTATATATGACCTCTGTGTGTGTGTGGGGGGGGGATTTAACGCATATCGCATGTCTTGTATTCACACTCCAACATAAAGTGTGAATACACCCTGATCTGCGTTTCTTCTGTGTTCTATTACCACTTCCACATGAAATACCATTTCCCTACGTAATACAAGAGTAAGAAGTATCCTGGAGCACGGAAAACAAGGGCGGTCTCATGTATACTATTACCGGAAATTCAATAAGGAAACAAAGTTCAGAAAAATAGAGTTTATAACAAAGTTAGATTAGTTATACATGGTGATTATTACAAAGAAGCAAGAAGCAATTGCGTAAAATATGCATTTAATACTTTTCTTCTTTTTCGTATATAGTTCACCATGTGCCGCATAGATGGCAGCATAATTATCTTGAATCCTATTGAGAACAACTGCAAGCATTGTCTAAATAATAACCCTTTTGGACCAAAGCAGAGAAATTATTTAAATTGCTTTTCAACTTTCACATCGAATAACGCTTTAATATGTAACATTTGTTAGAAATTCTTTCTTCATATTTTCCAACGCAAGGTAGATTCGAGAATACAATGCAATATATTATTTTGTGAAAGCTCCCAAGAACATACTGAATCAAGAGGCCTAACCTCTCTTGTGTGAGTTAATGTGCGAGCGAGGATCAAGTGTTGCAATACGCATTTGTGAGCAAAGCACACGTACTGCACTCAGAGGATTGACGAAAGTTTTCACTTTCGGAGGGCAGCTTGCTTTTTGAACCTCATCTTATCATACTTTCTTTCATCTTCATCTTCATTTGGGCTTCGGCCCTAGGATATTTCATCACTATGGCGGACTCTGGCAACTCACTTGGACAATCGAGACTCGGACGACATACTGGCTTACCACAAACTATTCATTCTAATCCAAGTACTTCTCTAACACAACCGGCACACCGCGGGCCATCCACTCGCACCCGCCATTTCTCATGGGGAAACGAGCCTTTGTCTAATGCATCTAAAGATCGGCATCCATCTAACGAATCCACTCAGTCTGCGAAACGTATACGGTCCCGTTCACCACTTTCTTCCATGGATATCGAGGTCGATCCACCACAAAATTCTACTACGGTGTCTCCAAATGTTTCATCACAAGCTAATATCGAACTTTATCACTTCCTTCTCACTGATTACGACGCTAAATACACGAATCCAAAAATGATCTTTCTTCAAATAATGAAGTATGTTCCTCGGGTCCGAGATACTCTAGCTCAAATAGTTAAAACCAAAAATGGCTACATACTAAAATCGAAAGATCCGAACTTTGGAATAACTATACGCAATAAAGCTTCTTACGAAATCTTTGGTAAGAACGCTAAACTTACTAAGCTAACGGATAAAAGACCGAAACAATCTCCGCCACCTAGAAAGCCACCTTTTCTATCTGTTGTAATTAAAGGTGTTTCACCCGATCTAACAGATGCGGAAATTCAGGAGGAGCTTAAACAAGAAGGAATTTCAGTTGATAAAGGCATTCGCATTAGAAATAATAATGGTCCGACATATCTAGTACGCGTTCTATCTCAGCGACAGGACACTATTGATTACCTCCTTCGATTTGGCGCACCTATATATAAGCGAATACATCGTGTTGAACCGTCTAAAACTAATGGACCATTACCGATTCGCTGCGAAAAGTGTCAGATATACAATGACCACACTACAGCAAACTGTCCAAATCAACCGAAATGTGGCTATTGCTCCGGGCTCCATGACACCAAAACTTGTCCTAATCTACAAGGACCACCTAAATGCAACACATGTGGTAGTGGGCTTCATCCTACGTACAGCTACCGTTGCAAAGCTAAACCAGCACCAACACCTGAACGTCCGGAATTAACTGTACCATTAAAAACGACAGACGCTACAGTTCAACCTAATCAATCCATATTACCTCCACTCACAGTAGAAGATTTTCTCCGCTTTACCAGTTTAGTACTTCAAAACATCTTTCCATTCCAGAGAGCCCATATTACCCAACATATCATTTCTGCCGCAAAATCAATTTTTCACATAAATCTTCATGCCACCTATTCCAATAATTATGTTCATTTCCATGTTGGGTCACTGGAAACTGCAGTATAAACTGATATATATATTTTTCATTATGGAGATTAATTTCCTCTTTGTTAATATACGATCATTTTTACAACACAGACGTTTGTTAGAAGCTCTGTTACTCGAGGAACATATCACCGTATTTGCTCTCAACGAAACCGCATTAAAACCAAATATATTAGCTCGCATTCCTGGATATCTATTACTACGTCACGATTATCACGACCACATGGCTCGTGGCCAAGGTGGAGTCGCAATAGGACATTCTCCAAAATATCCAATTAGGACATATACCCCACAAGCTTTCGATAATATTCCGGAGTACCTACTTTGTTCCATATACTTCCCATCAATAACTATAAATTTCAGCACAATCTATATTAGACCACGCCAACCTTTACCGTTAGAATATTTCCGATATATAGCGACTACCTTTTCCAATATAGTTATCATGGCAGATATTAACATCCATAGTAGGAGTGCTAGAGAAAAAGATGAATTTCAAGAGTATATAACTGACCATCTTCAGCTTTATATTCATGTTCTTCCTAAGCACAGTAGACCTATAAGCCAAACTACACCAGATGTTGTTATTACATCTCTGAATCTCATCAATAAATGCCAGCTTGAAGTGCTCGACTCTATTGGTAGTGACCATCATCCAGTAAAACTAACATTAACACATGGGCTTCCAACTCGTCCTGTACTTGCGCCTCGCTCTGTCCTGAGATATGATAAGGCTCATTGGCCTGAATTCCGCAGAGAAATTGAGGATACACTTCATAGTGTAACACCACCTACCAATGACACTGACCTCGCTTCTTGTATCAATACTATCACTACTGCAATACAACACAGCTCTCAGCATCACATTCCGGAATATCAAGTACATCCTTATAAACCGAAATTGCCTCCTACCTACCTTGCACTTGCACAGAAAGCGCGACATCATCTTCGCGACTATTATCGAACAGGAAACCGTGAGTCTCTTCAGCGCCACCGTCAGTGGCAACGCACGGTTAAAAACTATCTAGATGCATATAAACGTAGGAATTGGATTAAAACATGTAATAACTTATCTGAGGATGCACATCCTTCTAGATATTGGAAGCGTTTCAATCAACTTGCTGGAAAGAGCACCAAAACTACCTACCCTCTCATTGACCATGGCACACCTCTCTTTTCGGATCAAGATAAAGCGAACGCCTTTGCTAATCAGTTACAGACTGTATTTACTCCTTCTGCCGCTTCCGCACGTTCGGAACGGATAAACCTATCTAGCATCCCTGCTTTGCAGCCTTCCATAGAGCATGTCCTTGATCCGGAGCATCCTCTTACAGCACCTATCACCACTGCTGAACTTCAAACGGCACTAAAGAGGAAAAAGAATACAGCACCAGGAATTGATAACGTATCTTACCGTCATATTCAAGAAGCTCCACAATCGCTGCTGGTCCTCCTTGTCGCAATATACAATTTCATTCTTAAAACTGGTCTCTATCCATTGGAATGGAAAGTATCAAAAGTCTGCATGTTTCATAAACCAAATAAGCCTATACATTCTGTCAGCTCTTATAGACCAATCCAACTTACATCAGTGTTCAGTAAGCTACTAGAGAAAATTCTCGTGTGCCGGCTTCATTCATACCTGGAAGCACGTAACAAACTACCTATTCATCAAGCAGGCTTCAGACCACGTTTCTCAATAAATGATCAATTGCTTCGCCTTAGCACTATCATCACAAACCAGTATAACAAAGCATTCCCCTCATGTCTTATACTCATGGATTTAGAAAAGGCTTTTGATAAGGTTTGGCATTATGGATTAATTCAAAAACTTCAGTCGTTCAACCTTCCCATGTGCTATTTGAGGCTCATTCACTCTTTTCTTACAAATCGTATTGCTTATGTCACTGTTGGTAATGTGCTCTCTTGGCCTGTATTTCCGTTTACTGGAGTTCCTCAGGGATCAGCACTTAGCCCCTTACTGTATATACTTTATGCTTCCGACATACCTTCAACTCCGCACAATGTATTCACTTTTCAATATGCAGATGATACGGCATTCCTCGCTCTTGGCAAAACTGTACATCAACTTAATACTGCTCTTCAAACTACACTCAATAATTTCATCACCTGGTGTAAGAAGTGGCATCTGACTATCAACGAAGAAAAAACACAAGCAGTAGTGTTCTTACCACCTAAAAGACGTTCCAGAGTTCACAGGAACCCAACTCTTCTCCGAGTCACTATTGATGGATATCTTATCCATCCTACACCCACTGTCACCTACTTAGGCGTGGTCTTCGATTCTAAGCTCACCTGGAACGCCCACCTGAAGAGGCTAACAGCTAAGGCTAAAAATCGATTGAATCTCTTACGCCGACTCACTGGAACAACTTGGGGCTTAAAAGCGGATGTCTTGCTTCACACCTATAAGGCGTTCCTCCGCCCTATCCTAACTTATGGGCATACTGCCTGGTGTAATGCTTCTGCTTCTTATTACGAAAAGCTCTGCATACTGGAGAGACATGTTATTCGTCTAGCTTATCGCCTTAAGCTACCATATCCCACATGGCTCACCTATGAATATATATCGTTTCCGAAAATTACAGAACATCTTGCAGACCTCCGTATTAGATATATCACCTCTCGGATAAACACAGGTCATCCACTCTTTTTAGACGTTCTTCACTGCGATGCTCTCACAGACTCCACCTACCGGTTCATACTTTCACCATTAAACATATTTATATCTCTATATATCAACAGCACACACTTGACTCCGGACGAACGAGAAATCTACAACATTTATTTCATTGCCGATCACATTCCTCATCTTTTTCCATTATTGCACGAAGATCCTCACCATTAACAAGGGCTTCCCACTGTGTTCATTAGTCCCGAGTCGCCCCGGGACAGAAGATATAACCCTTCATCTGTCTGATTAACACATTTGTGTTTGTGACGTGCTAGCACTTCATCTCATTTATCATCTTCACTTCTCATAATTTCATTGGCCACATGTTGCACCTACTCTATATTTTTGATTTTGTTGCACTGATGATTAAACATGTTTGTTTTCTTTTCTTCGTTTGCATTTATTTCATATTTCTCCTTTTGCACTATATAATTATTTAATCTTACAGTTATTGTTGCACCATGTATTATATATTTCAGCATAAATTAAAATAAATGTAAAGCGATAACATAAAATTAAATGATGATGAGTTCACAACCCCTTTAATAGATGTTCCACCTCAGCAGTTAATAAAGAATATCTCCTAGCCCATCACCTACCTTTCCTGGCGCCTATTTTGTGTATAAGAATCGCATGCCAAAGAGAGGGCGTAACCCTCTGAGAGGCAGGAGGATGAAAATCGATTATCATAGAATTTAACTCTCCTAGTGAACCCATATTGTCTCTTCCTCCCTAACAAAAAAAAAAAAAAAAAAAAAAAAAACTCCCAAGAATGAACTGGCCACCTGGAATCTCTAACCAGGTAAAAAAATAGGGTATTCGTAGCTGGCGAAGAAAAATAACCAAGTCATTTAGTGTGTCCATCCCCAATTGTTATTTTATTCGCGATCTTCGTACATACGGTTGGAATACTTGCCTCTTTGGGGTTTAGGAAACAACCGTCGAATTGTATTTACATACCTCCACGGAGGTTGACACTTTGATTTGGTCTGAACTGTTGACAACCTTGCTATTCTCTCGGCTTACGATTTATTTTGATACTCTCCTCTTCGGAGGTAGAGGTACCTGAAGGAAATAAAAAAAAAAAAAAATAGTTGACGACTTTGGCACTTATACCGGTGAACGATTACTTTCGTGCTCCCTCTCTGGAGGAAAGAGCACTTTAATAAACTCTAAACTTAGAGCTTTGCTCTAACACCAGAATATACACAGGGGCCGTCACTATCCCTTTTGTAGTAAGCTGGCGCCATCTCCCACCTTAGTAATAAAGATGGCTTCTCAGAAGCCAGCAGCAAAATCAGATAAAAAAGTACAATCACCCCGGATTCCAGGTCTCAGGGGCAAAATAACAAAACCAACGTACAAACCGGAAGATTTTCTAGTGCCTTTAGGCAAAAAGAAACAAGCAGCCGCCCCAGCGAAATTAAAATCCACTGCACTTAAGCAGTCCAGCGCTTCACAACCATCCGCTTCGAGTAAGCCTGAAGACATGGACTTCACGGTAGTAGGAACGCTGAAGCGACGAAGGTCGTCTTTAGCAAACACCAAGACAGAACACCTCACTAATAGTGTCTCCGAATATCCACCTCTTCCACTCAGTAATAAGTTCGAGGTTTTGGCCCCAGCACAATCAGATAATGCTAGTACTAGCACTAGCACTAAAACTGCAACAACAAGTCAGCCACACAGTTTCAAGCCTCCTCCGATTTTCATCTACGGAATTAACAACACCTATACATTTATTAAGACCTTGTCCCGAGCATTGAAGGAGCCCCCTCTAGCTCAGCCAACTAAGGAGCGCATTCGGATTCAAGCGGCAAACAAAGATGACTACAATTCTATTAAGGCTTACTGCGATCAAACGAAAACTGAGTATGCCACAGGGGTAGCAAAAAGCGAAAGGCCTATTAAGGTGGTTGTGCGAAAGCTGCCTATTGACACTGACTTAGACGATCTGAAGGATGAATTTATCCGACTGGGCTACAAACCAACAAGCGTTCATCAAATGTCTCGCAAAAGCAAGACAGATAACAAGAAAATACTAATGCCACTGTTTTTGATTGCTCTGGAACGAAGTGCAGCTATTAAAGAGATCTATGCTATCAACAACCTACTTCATTACAAGGTCCAAATCGAACCATATAAGCCTCCCTCGGTGCTACAGTGTTACAGATGCCAACGCTTGGGGCATTCACAGAACACCTGCCAAGCGCATCCACGCTGTCTCAAATGTGGGCAATTTCATTTTACCCAGTCCTGCAGTAAATCCGACTCCTCCACACCCGCCACTTGCGCAAATTGTAAGGGAGATCACCCGGCAAATTACCGTGGATGTCCCGTATTC
This sequence comes from Thermobia domestica, assembly GCF_964235325.1. Taxonomy (NCBI): domain Eukaryota; kingdom Metazoa; phylum Arthropoda; class Insecta; order Zygentoma; family Lepismatidae; genus Thermobia; species Thermobia domestica. The sequence goes on from NC_137454.1 coordinate 378,758,947, forward strand.
AAATCCTATTCTGAGGCTCTTAAATTGCCGGCACAACAACCAAGAAAACTTCAAGATAAAGCGGAGAAAACTGTCAACAAACCAGCAGCAGAGACAATTCCCGATCCCACTATTATTAATGTCCAACCTATGGCTACGGACAATGAAGACGCTGAAGCCCCTCCTGCTTCCCACATCCAACCAGCATCTGCCGAAAAACAGGATAGCCCCAAAGAAGACCTGGACCTAAAGTCTATTCTTTCATTCCTCAAGGGGTTACATTTCCACAAAATCATAACGCATATTAAACGTGGTATTACCCGTTTCCGTCAAGCAGCAGATTCAGCTTCCAAGGCTGCAGCAGTAATAGAAACAATAGCAGAAATGGTTGACGATGGCTGTTTCTAACTCCAGCGTCCTACATCATACACTTATCCTTGCTACATGGAATGCAGATGGTCTCGAGGGGCAGAAACAAATGCTAATTAGATTTCTTACACACCATAGAGTTGATGTCATGTTTGTACAAGAAACACACTTTACAGCTCGGATCACTACTTGGCGACTACCCAATTATATTGTATATCGGCAGGATAGAGTCGGCAGACAGAAAGGAGGATTACTACTTATAATCAAAAAGGCTTTCCCAGTCAGGTTGGTTACAATACCATCCCTACTTACTTTGGAGGCACTTGCTGTTGAGCTAATAACTCCAGGCGTTCCATTAATATTGGTTACCGGGTACAGGTCCCCGGCCACACAACTAGAGCCCACAGACTTCGATGTCATCGCAAACTTAGGGCCAAAGGTCATTTTAGCTGGAGATCTTAATGCTAAACATGGAGAATGGAACTCAATTAAACCTAACGACGCTGGAGACGATTTACACCAATACCTCCTCACGTCCAACTTCAACATCAGTGCTCCGCCAGACCCAACTCATTATCCAAAGTTCGGCGGACAACCCGATGTGCTTGACGTCGCTCTTTGTAAAGACGTATCCTTTACTGTTCATCCTTATGTCATCTCAGATTTAGACTCTGACCATGATCCAGTCATTTTTCACGTATCACACCGCAGCATTGCCCATTCTGCCCCTATTTTTAAGCAAATAGAAACCGATTGGGATATCTTTAAACAAAAACTAAACACTATGATAGATCTCCGAGATCGGCCAGCTACCATTGAGGACATCGACCAAGCGGTTTCTCACATCACATTAGCACTTCGAACAGCGGAGGCAGCGAGCTCCACTACCAAAATCTCTCCAACACACACGGGACAATGTGACAGTCTACATCTGCAGATCTATCTCCATTTAAAACGTTGGGCTAGACGCCGATGGCAGCATACACTACATCCAGCATACAAAACATTATGGAATAAACTGCGTGCGAAACTCAAGATGCTCACACAGCGACAAAATCAACAGTACTGGGAAGATACCTTTCGAAATATCACACCAAATGATAGAAAAATATGGACATTCTCTAAATCCTTTCAGCGTGCTACAAATGCTTCCAGAGCTAGAGTTATTCAAGGCCAACAAGGACTGACTCAAGACCCACAGTCACAAGCGGATATTTTCGCTGACTCCCTGGAAGAACAGTTCCAGCCTAACAGATCACGTCTTGATCCCTATCTCAAACAGCACATCCGAACCACACTACATAGCCTAACTACACAAAACCCTATACATGACATCATCTTAGTTACACCTCGAGAAATAGAAAGACATATCAAATGTCTGCCGGCGAAGACAGCATCCGGACCCGACAGAATTCGATCTGATATCTTAAAACATCCAACCAGAAAACTACTGGTCTTCCTAACCTATTTATTTAATGCCATCTTTCACTTATGCTATTTCCCGAAGACCTGGAAGGAAGCTCGTATTATCACCATCCCCAAGCCCGGGAAGAATCCACTTCTCCCGGAAAACTATAGGCCAATAAGTCTTCTGTCACACCTAAGTAAACTCTTTGAACGTGTGTTTCTCTGGAGGCTGAAACAGCATGTAGCTACTAGAGACCTTCTACCATTTCATCAGTTCGGGTTTCGTGCACAACATAGCACTACTACACAACTCGTGCGAGTAGTGGATCATTTAACAGTGGCTTTCAACAGAAAACAACACACCCTTGGGGTCTATCTGGATGTCTCAAAAGCCTTTGATAAAGTATGGTTAGCTGGACTTTTATATAAACTATACACGCAAGGTTTTTCAGATCGTCTTCTGCATTTACTGCGTTCCTACCTCATTGGCAGAAAATTCCATGTGTCGGTTGACGGAGTTAAATCCACGTCTAGACCTATTAAAGCAGGTGTTCCACAAGGCGCTGTACTTTCACCGCTTTTATATAATCTGTACACAGCAGATATCCCGACCTTACCCCATTGCTTTGTTGCAACATACGCCGACGATACTGCCTTTTTCACGACCAGTAGATCACTTGCACAGTGTTACATATACATGCAACGCCAACTCATAGGTTTTCAAGAATGGGCAAGACGTTGGAGAATCAAAATAAATGCAGACAAAAGCTGTGCTGTCATCCATAGTCGGAGACGCATCCGCGTCCATCGAAATCTAACCTATGAGAACACACGCATTCCTCATGCTACGCACGCAAAATATTTGGGTGTAACTTTAGATCGTGGTCTAACGTTTGCCGCACACATCAGAGACATAAAACAGAGAGCATTACGAAAAATCTCAGCGTTGTACCCCATCTTGCGCTGTAGCTCCCTTTCTCATGAGGTCCGAGCTCACATCTTCAAAATGATAATCCTGTCTACCATCTCTTATGCATGCCCTGCCTGGCAACATGCTTCACATAGTCACGTACAAACTCTCGAAAGTGTGCAAACTCGAGCTGGTCGTATAATCACTGGCCACGATAAATATACACGAAACAGCCAGATCCTGGAAGACTTAGAGCTACCCACTGTCAGAGACGTACTACGGCATCTCCACAATAAGTTCTGGCGTACTTTACCCAGACATATAAATCCAGCTATAGCTAATATCGGCACCGAATGCGCACTGCGGAACGTCCATCGAACACCACGCATTTAAAATCTCTCCAGGACTGGTAAAGAATTCATAATCAGCTACTCTGCGACAGTTGCAGATGTAGTCTCCCATACATACCAAAACAATAGTAACATCCAACAAACCACCAGCACATCTTGATATATTCTTTCTAACATATTACTCATGGAGTCAGGGGCTCTGGCCCGATACTCTATACATAACCACAAAATGACCGTGACCGTGACCGTGACCCAAGAACATACTCACCTAGCGACTATAGACATCTGTTGGTCTATATTCGTGCTAATTATCTAGGCGAATTATTGTTGTCTTAGTTAGATCTTGGTACTTGCGGAGGATTCTCTGCAAGAATCGACATCGGCCTCACGGTCCGAGCCGCACATTTATAGACAGGGCTTGTTCTTACTAACTTGGTTGTACAGTCCACTTATTACCTGCACGGGGCGCTACACTTTTGTGTGTGCGAAACGTCAGGCTCTCTACTAACCTCCATCTCTTGGGATCATCATGCCGGGGCCTCCAACCCCGACAGATACTACGTCTGGGCGACATAGCTTACCAGCCACGGTCATGGGACCACCTAAAGATCGCCGCACGCGTCCACGGGAACGCGAACGCGAACGTACTTCCTCTGGAGCTTCTTCCGTCTCCACTACTTCGCCTGTCAGGGACCGAGATCGCTCTCGCTCCCCAACTACCATCAAAAAACTCAAATATACTGACGCTCTTAAAAGTCCACCCAAACGACAAACCGACACTCTTCCAGTACCATCCGCTTCAACCTCATCCATTGAGGAGCCCATCATTGTTGACCAACCTACTATGAACATCTATACCATCCTCTTCACTGACCTAAAACCGGAGTATTTCACAATCAAAGCTATGTATCTGCAGCTCATGCGTTATTGTAAACGTCTTGATCTACACCAACTGGTGAGAACTCAAAACGGTATAATTCTGAAAACGACTAATCCCCAACTATATGAACAGCTAATTTATAAAGTAGGGCCAGCAATGTTCGGGACGAATGCTAAGATACAACTTTTGAAAACGCCAAATCAAAAGACACCACCGCCACCACGCCGCACACCACTCTTATCAGTGGTAATTCGTGGCGTCGACCCCACTCTGACTGAAAAAGAAATCTTAGACGAGCTCAAGGAAGACGGCTATCACCCAAAACGAGCACTACGAATTAAAAACGCTACCGGCCCAACATATATGGTGCGCCTGCTCACTGAAGATCAAACTCTAGTAGATGAACTTCTTCAAAATGGGGTATATATCTACCGCTGCCACCATCGGGTGGAAGCGTCACGGACTCCACCGCCTCTCTCTTTACGGTGCGAGAATTGTCTCCAATATAACGCCCATCCAACCAATAAATGCACGCTGCCATCTGTCTGTCCCCATTGCAAAGGGGCTCATAAACTGAAAAGTTGTCCCAACCTTCAGCAACCTGCGAACTGTAACACCTGTGGTGGACCACACCCCACCTACTCCTACCAGTGCCCCCAAAAACCAAAGCCTCTGCCAGACAAGCCTGAAACAGTAGTGCCATTACGCATCCACCCAGCCACTCAAGTTTCTACCGGCACGCAAACCTCTCTTTTACCGCCGCCGACTGTTGAAAATATACTCCAATTCATAACTTTAGTGCTCCAGAACACCTTCCCCTATCAACGGGAAGCCATATTGACCCACGCTACGAAAGCAGCCTATGACATCTTTCACCTTCATATGGCTGCCACGTATTCTGGACTTTCCACCTATTTCCATTTCCACTCTGACACTCCAACATGAATCCTTGCACACGGGGGAAACGGCCAATCAAATTTCTCTTCTCCAACATCCGCTCATTGCGCACAAATCGAATTCTCTTGGAAACCATGGCAGCTGCACATAGCGTTGACTGCATCCTGCTTAATGAAACTTACTTAAAACCAAATGAGCTGTACTATTTTCCGAAATACAATCTTATCCGCGCGGACCTACCACAACACCCAGCTCACGGAGGAGCCGCTATAGCCATAAAACCGTCGCTACCCCGACGTCACATTATACCACCACACCCTCAACGCTACTCGGAGCACGTTATTCAAACTGTCTACTTCCCGTCAATTACTTTAACAGTTGCGACTATCTACGTCCGCTCAACCCAGCCATTGCCATATCACTTCTTGACATATCTTGACTTAAACTTCCGCACTTATATCCTGCTGGCCGACATTAACTACTCTTCCCGCACTGCCACTCAGCAACAGCGCTTCACGGATTTTTTAGCAACTACTCATAGTACCTGTATACCATTGCCTCATCATACTCGCCCAGATAGCCATTCCACACCAGACGTAGCCACAGTGTCCAATAATCTCTTAGCTCGAGCATCAGTGGAAGTTCTTGGTTCCGTTGGTAGCGATCACCTACCGTTTCTTCTCACGATCCAACATCCAGCTCCCACGCAGCCTCCTGCGTCTTTACCTCCGAAATATAACTTCAATAAGGCCGACTGGACCAAATACCAAACCAATATCAATACACGACTAGAAAATACGAACTCCAATCTTACCACTTTCGAATCAATAGACTTATTAGCAGATAGTCTAACGGAAGCAATCCGTGATGCCACAGAACATGCAGTACCCAAACATACTTCACATCCACTCCGGCCCAACCTACCTCCGTATGCACTTACGCTCTTAGATCGCTCCCATGCTTCTCTTAGGGAATACCGACGCACTCATAATCCATACTTTCTCCATATTCATAAGCAGTTCCAGCGCATGGTTAAGCACTACGTCATCGCCAAGAAACGCATTATTTGGCGACACTCTTGTAACCAGCTACAACAAGAGCGAAACCCGACTAAATTCTGGAACTTATTCAAACGCCTCACCTACCAGAAACATAGTTCACATTATCCGCTCGTCATCAATGGCACGGCTCCTCCAACTGATACTGCTAAAGCAGCGGCCTTCGCCACCTACTTTGAACAGGCTTTTACACCCCACTCTGATCCGATTTTTGTCCATCCATCACACCAACATATCATAATCGAGGGTGATCCTACTCAACCCTCCTTCCAATCTCAGTTTGGCGACCCCCTCACTGCTGACGATGCTCTCCTCGCTCCAATAACTACTGAGGATATCCAACATGTACTCCGGAACAGAATTAATACAGCACCAGGGGCGGACACAATTACCTACCGCCAACTTTCACAGGCTCCTCCTATCTTTCATGCTCTGCTCGCCATCTTATATACTATCATCCTTACCACGGGCTATATCCCTACCCAGTGGAAGCTTGCAAAGGTCCTAGTCTTTTTAAAACCACACAAAGATCCGGCATTAGTCACATCCTACCGACCTATTAGCTTAACGTCGGTATTCAGTAAAACCCTGGAACGGATCCTTGTTAAACGGCTCCATCCTTACCTCGCCGAGCACAATATCCTTCCTACTATACAGGCAGGATTTCGACCCTTTCATGCCACTGGCGACCAACTCCTCAAACTCTCTTCGCTCGTAATGAATCATTTAAATAAATACTTACCAGCTGTGCTAATCTCTTTCGATATCGAACGTGCTTTCGATACAGTCTGGCACGAGGGACTGCTATTCAAACTAAAGCGCCTCCTCCCACCTCATTACGTCCGAGTCATTGCCAATTTCCTCCATCAACGACGTGCATTTATCCAACTCCATCACGGACGTTCGCACGAATTTCTTTTACGAGCAGGAGTCCCTCAAGGATCCGTACTCTCTCCCCTTCTCTACATCCTCTACGTAGCTGACATGTCTTCTCCGTCACCACCAATTCATGCTCTACAGTTCGCAGACGATACAGCCTATCTCGCTCTTGGATCCTCTGTTGAGCGCATCAATGTACAATTACAAGCAGCAATAGATACCCTCATCTCCTGGTGCCTACGGTGGAAACTGAAATTAAACCCCAACAAAACACAAATGACGCTTTTTGCCCGCAAGACACACAAGTACTGTCCCACACGCAACCCAGAGCGTCTCCGTATTATGGTACTGGACTCAGAAATCTCCTTAAGCAATAGCGTTAAATATCTTGGGGTCCATTTCGATAAACACCTCACATGGCGCACCCACTTAGGCGCTCTTGAGAAAGACATCCGTCGTCGCCTCAATCTCTTAAGGAACTTAAAGGGCACAACCTGGGGCTTAAGTGCTGACGTCTTACTTTATACATACAAAGTATTCGTCCGGCCAGCTATGACATACGGGCATCTAGCTTGGCTTTCAGCGCCTCCCTATTTCTATAGCCGCCTACAACTCCTTGAGCGCCAGGCAATCCGCATTGCATACACTCTAACTTATCGAACCTCCAACGCCGAGCTCTATCAACGCACAGCAATGCCTCCAATCTTGGACCACCTCTATCGCCTTCGCACGCGATACACTACGCATCACATAACAACTTCCCATGACACGCTTCCAGCCCTCCTAGATGAGCAACCTACTCTCCCCCGTACTGGATATCCTCCAATAGACCATCTCCTGGCAATATATGAACGGGACACCAATTCAGCTGACTACAACCCAGAGCGTCGCATATACCAAACCCATCCTCATCTCTATAGATAATACTTTCAACGCAATACATGCTTTCCCATAACATCTCCCATGTCACGTGGCACTTCCGATAATTGGACACACCATCAATATTCCCGAGAAGCTTTCTGCTTACACCTATACTATAAGCGCAACCTGTATCCATCCACAATAATATTCTTCACATAGTAAAAACTTCACTCTGGCCATAGAGACGGCATAACCGTCTGCGGCCCGCCCATCGTCTGATGGGAATGAAAGACTTGTGAAAAAAAAACTCCCAAGAATCACAAAGGCAAAATATTGAAGTACAAGGGCAAAATGTTTTTATTTTTTTGGAGGAGGGAACCGGTAGAAGTCATTATACGTGATTCCTGGTATCCCTTATAATTTGTTGTTGAGATAATATAGATTATTTAGCCTTGGGATTCTCGATTGAACGCATTAATCCCTACAATTAGCTTTGGACAAACGTCTTATAAGGTGCCTGAAGAGGGAGCTTAAGCTTAATTCAAACAACTGTCTTTGAGTTGAAGCTCCATAAACACTGTAACAGCTCCAATCCACAATATTTACATTTAACTCTCTTCGACTTTCCAATGTCACTTCAAAACATTCTTAAATATCTGTATGTCACATTCGACAAACATATTACTTGGGATCATCATCTCAAATAACTGGAAGCAAATATTTATTTATTTATTAAATAGAACACAACAGGATAAATCCCAATTACAGTGTTCGGATTATACATAATTGTTACTACAGTAAAAGTATAATATTACCAAAAACGTGTTGATTACCAATATTAGTTGTTTACTTATTTGGCGTGTTGCTTCATTATATCTAATATATCTCTTAAATGTTCGAATGTTGTTTGTACATACATCAATTTTTGGACATAATTTGGTTGTGTTATTGTAGACAGTACTGATTCTTATGATCGGTGATATAGTCATTATACCAGTGCGTGACTTATTGATACTAAAGAAATTATGGTTCATGTTCCGTGTTTTAGTCGATGGAACTGATATAGATAAGCTGGATACAATTTCTGGACAATCGACTTTCGAATGCAAAATATTATAACTAACTAACTAACTCTATGGCTTACGGAACACGAGGTTCAATGCCGCGTTCACAAAAGCTCTCCGCTGACTCTATCCTTAGCCACCTGGATCGAGTTTCTACTTTGTATTCCTATCTCTGCGAGATCCATTTTAATATTGTCCTCCCATCTGCGCCTAGTTTTTCCTAATGGTCATTTTCCGATTAATCATCCAGTCAAGATTTTGAAAGCGTTTGTACTTTCTTCCATCCTAGCTAAATGACCTGTCCACCTAAGCCTTCTAGACTTGATGGCTCTAACAATGTTTGGTAAACCGTATAAATTATGTAGTTTCTCGTTATGAAGTTTCCGCCATTCCCCATTCCCGTTCCTCTTGGGTCCGAATATTTGTCTCACGATCTTGTTCTCACATACTATCAGTCTATATTCTTCTTTCAGAGAGGCCGCGGTGGCTCAGTGGTAGAGCGTTCACCTCTGGTGCTAGGGGTCTCAGGCTCAAACCCTGCTCCCGCCAAGTGAACTTTGTGGTGGACAAACACCGTGTGCGTGGGTTTTCTCGGGGTTCTCCCGTTTCCTCCCACTTTCTTCATTCCACAATTTCATTCATTACTCATTATCACCGTCTCCTTTAGCTTGAGTTGATTTTAGTTTAGCGTCCCTTTCAGCAGCGAGGCTATATGAGACGTGGACCTACTGATTAACGTGGAATCCGAACCACATGAGCTCCCGCCGGGAATCGAACCCGGGTCTCCCACGCTAAAGGCGCGTATGCTAACCGCTTAGCCACGAAGGAGCTCCCGTCTCCTTTAGCCTAACCGGCATAACCGTGAGACGTGAAACTCAAAATTTCATTTCATTTTCTTCTTTCAGAGTAAGCGATCATGTTTCGGAACCATATAGAACAACAGGCATGAATATCGTTTTATGTATTTTAAGCTTCAAATTCCTTGACAGATTTCGCGGCAACAGGAGATTTTGAACTGAATAGTATGAATTCCCTGCTTTTAATCGACATTTGATGGAAAATATTATATAAATATAAAAGAGTATTTACAAGTCTTCTTTGTTTCACGTTAACATGTTATAGCTGCTAGACAGGGTAGAGGAACTAAATTTACTTGGGTAAAAACCTATGTCCTTGAACGTTAAAAATCTCAGAAATTTAGCTTAAATTTTTTCGAGCTAGAACTTATCTTTACTGGTTTGAGAATCCCAAATTGTACACGGATATTCAAGCTTTGAGCATAGTATGATTTCAAAATATTGATATTTTCGAAATCTTTACCTAACCTTATAACTAGGCCTAGATTACGAAATGCCTCGTTGGTAATATGTTCTATGTGAACACTAAACTTTAGTTTCGGATCAAAGTACACGCCTAAGTCTTTGACTACATCTTTCCTAAATAGTGGATGTTCATTAATTACATACTCAAATGCAATACAGGAGTGTCTTCTGGTATACGACATTACACTAAATTTGTTAGCGTTTAGTTCTATATAATTATTTTTAATCCTACTGCTTATGTGATGCAGATCCTCTTGCAACAGTTCACAATCTTCAAGTGAGTTAACTTTCATAGGGATTTCGAGATCATCAGCAAAGAATAACTTATATGATTTACTTATACAGTTCGGTAGGTCGTTGATATAAATATCCGGCGCTGTTATAACTTCTTACGAAATCTCAAAGGCACCACGTGGGGTAGCAATACAAAACTTCTTGCATTTACAGAGACTAGCTGTAGTTTGTTGAGCTCAGTGAAGTCATATTTAGCATGTAGAAGCTGTATCTGGTGTAATTCACACGCACTTAGCATCTAGCATTCTTTCCAAATCTAGCATAATTTCATTCTTTCTTCTGAAGAATACGAAAAACAAAAGGCTTGATTGTTCAAACACCGTCAGCAATTATCTCCTTTAAATGGTAGTGTAACAATGGATGGAGGAATAAAACCAGACTGTATTTCCGCTGTGTTGTGTTGTGTGGTTGAGTTTAGTTTTTCAAAAATATTGAAAACAAAAACAAAACTCAGACTACAAAATACTGTTTGCTAAGGCACTAGTATTATTATTGTCAATTGAAATCTGAGTGCGTGGTTATCTCGAATATTTCTGTCTCTTTAGACATTGAAATTGAGGTATGAGTAGAAGCATGAGGACAGATACAGTAATATGCCGCCAAAAATAATGCTTTAGCGATTTTTTGGAATTGGTATGTATTACACATATCAGAGGAGGATCCAGGACGGACTTCTGGGGGTCGGTGGGTTGTAATACTGCTATTTAGAGCTCCTGTTACTTTTAAGAGCTCCAAACTCTGGAATAGATTTTATTTATATATAAAATAAAAAAAATTCTCTTCTGGAGGGCGACGATTGCTCCCCTGGATCCGCTACTGACTCTTCATAAAGTATAAATGCTCCCCTTTCCTAGTTTCAGTACAGACAATCGACTTTTCTAGTAAAGAAAGATGTTTAGAGAAAATTAAAACAATTTCTTTGAACGTGTAACGAAACACCCTTAATCCCCTTTCTTTCCGAATGGCCACCCCGGGGCCAAAATCCGTACTTGAAAGAATAAGAGAACACTACATATTTAACTTTCAAAATACAGACCTGTCCTCCGGGGAAATAATCTTGAAAAAATGGGGAGAGTTTTCGTCGGTACTGTATTAAAATGCTGCGTAGTGCATCCAGATAATGTAAATGTATTACTCTCACTTTTAATATAGAAAACTTAATTCAAAAATTATTTCAGTTGTTCCAGGAAGTTACTTAGCAATGACAACCATACTATTTCAATGAACAAGGACAAATTATTTATTATAAATAATGCGAAAAATATAAAAAAGAATAAGGAAAAAACATCTAATAGTACAAAGAATATTAACAATTCCATAATTAATTAAAAAAATCCTGCAGTTCGTGATGGAACAGCCTAGAATACATTTTTCATTAAGCGCCATTCCAACATGTTCTATAGTAAACTTTAATTTTCTCATATTTATGTAGTCAAAATTTCAATAACAAAATTTTACATTTGCTCGTATCTAAATATGTCAATCTTTGAATAATAATTTTTCAAATACATTGACTACGCTCCCGAAAATCCTCTGACACATTTTCCCACCATTTTTCGCAAAAAAAAAAAAAAAAAAAAAAAAAAATACATAGACCCTATATAATTTAATTTAACAAAGTGTAAAAAATATAAACACTACGTACCTTAAACAGTGCCTAACTGACGATTGACGTCAGTTGATCTATGGCTTGCATTCCGAGTTCGAAACCAACCAATCACAATCAGGATTTTAGATCACGAGGGCCTCGTCATTTTACACTATCAGCTGGTACCAGATCTTTCAATATATTTTCTCAATTCATTACACACCTGTTTGAGACCAAAAAGGTAGGTTGAAAATGGCAAAGGGAGAATAAGGTCGTATGTCCCAATGAAATAGAAGATGGCGCCATCTACTTTCTAATATATCCATTATGGTTATCTATATTATATATTCATATCTCACACAATACCTCTTTACCATATAAGTGACAACCCATGTCGTTACAAACGCAGTATTTGGTATTTATAGTGACCCGCGAGTGTGTTGGTTTGATATCAATATGAAGAACTCTCTAGGTGAAACACTTGAAATAGAAAAAAGGTGCTTGTTGGGTTGAGTTCGAAACCAGCTATTTATATACGGTACTTCCAGAAGCATAAAGTGACGTGGGAAAATGAACTAATATACATAGAGTGGTTGCGGCCTTTTAAAGACAGTTCTACAAAAGCGTACTGTTTTAAATGTAAGCAACAATTGTAAGCTAAACAAAGTATGCCCAAGAAGAGTAGTGTAACTGAAAGCTATAGAAATACATTAATGCTCAGAGGCGGATCTTGAAGGTAAAAACTGAGGACACCAGCCAGAACCTAGAATATGATGGAAAAAGTTTTCTATAAACTTTAAAAATAATTATAAACATACCTTAAATTATTTTTGTCACTCAAAAACTGAGTGGGCCTACGCCCACCAGCCCCGGGCTAGATCCCCCATTGGTAATACTCGACTTTCAAAAGCTCAATGTACTTTTAATTCAAATTGAAAATCATTTAATCTATCTCTAATCTTAATTTATCTTAGCTACGGGGATCGTTTGGGAAATACAAAGGGTGAAATTATTCCTGAAGGAACATTGCTAGAAAATAAGCGAAAACATAAAAATAATTTGATATCCAAATTCACAACTTTATCTTGGTAAGACAATATTTTGTAGCTCTAGTATTAAATTACACTACAATATAGTGTCCTTTTTACTAGCGAGGCTGTATGAGAGTCTGACCTACAGCATAACGTGAGATCCGAATCACATAAGCTTACACTGGGTATCAACCCTGGGTCTCTCCCATACCGAAGACTCGTACGCTAAACATAAAGACACAAGGGATCTCAACGTTTGGTAATGTGATATTAAGTTGTAAAACTACACTTATATAACGAAATGCAATTCCTTTTACTAATGTAATCTTCACAATGTAAATTCCCCATGAATATAGTATACCTTTTTGTAATATATTTCAGTTCCCCGTTCGACTGTAGGATGATAGAAAACCGAATAAGTTTTTTGTTTTTGTTCCCGGGACCGCGATGGGTCAGTGGTAGAACGTTCAGCTCTGTTCCATGGCGTTCATGGTTTGATTCCATCCCACGCCAAGTGAATTTTGTGGCGGACAAACTCAATGTGCGTGGGTTTTCTCTGGGTTCTCCCGTTTCCTCCCATTTTCTTCATTCCACCATTTCACTCATTTCTCATCATTACCGTATCCTTTAGCCTCGCCAGCCTAAGTTTGGGACGTAAAACTTAAAGATTTCTTGAAGATTTCATTTCATTTTTTTGGATCCTACTTTCTACAGTAGGGAAAACTGGCCTAAAATGACACACTATTTTATTAACGGGAATATAACCGAAAGAGCTAACAAAGTTATTTCTGTTCTAAGTACCAGAACATCATAACGTAAATTCTGGAATTAAATCTTGTTTCGGAAGTTAATAATGTTCCTGTAATCATTATTTTTTATTTTTTGGCTCAGTTTGTGATATTATGCTTATACTTGAAAAAATGACATACAATTGTGTCATTTTACCTTAAGCGCTCAGTAGGTATTACAAAATTCTGTAAATGATTTTCCTGTAGAACACATCTACACAAAATGAAATGGAAACACAATTTTCCAAATTCAGTGTGATAAAAAATACTTTTATAAAGAGCATGGAGCTGATTCTCTTATGGTAAGGAAACCGTGTTAGACATGGTTTTTTTGGACGCGAGTGCTGGTCCCCTGAGCACAGCGGTGAGCATTTTCGCCGATCCCAAGAGGTTCATCCAATACATAACTAAAGTGGCACTCTTATTGGCCACGTACCGTTGACGTCACAAAGTTTCAAGTTCAACCTGTTACTATGCTTCTTGCTTTCGTTTCTGTGGATGCGTGTTTGAAAAAAGAGAACGGGCATTATCAATGTTATTATTTGTGAAATACAATTCCATTATAATTCTTCATTTACGTTCAGTTTTTACGCGGTACAAATATACTGTATTATCCTTTAATAAGGCTTAGTACAAATAAAAGTTTTTAAAAACGCGCTACACATGAAGGTTATTGTCTACAATTTTAAAATTTTTATTTAAACACATCTTAGCTGATGATTCTTACAATGAATACCCTGTTTTTTTGCAGAAATCGTGCACTTTGGAACGCAACACATTTTGATTTCATATTTACATACAGAACTTGGATTCCACTCACTTGATGATGTAAATTTAAAAATGTTATTACCTTGTTGCTTTTACTATTTACAAAATGTTTTCTAAATTAACTTTACATTACACTCTCTAGTTAGTCTTCATTTGCATCCAAATGTAGGTCTGGTTTAGAAGTACTTTCCGGCATTGCAGTATCATTATAGATAAGCGATGCTCAGTTCAATTGTACGAGAAATGCCCACCAACTTGAGCTAGATGGCCATTATTAGTTGGCATTGTTTATGAATAACATAAGGATAGCAACTGGAGTATACAATAAAAATTGCATTACATTTCATTGGAGTTTAGCATCCCTTTTAAAACTAAGGTTATAATGAAACCTGGACTTACTGTTTACGTGGAATCCGAACCACATGACATTAAGCCGGAAATCGAATAAGGATCTCACGGGTTTAATACGCGTACGTTAACGCTATAACCACGAGATATTTCTGGACAATGTAAAGTTAACTTTGTTTTTCTTTAGAATGAATATACTTGGGTCAACCCTACATTGTCTTAAACTTTAAATCAGTAGTTTCCAAGGACTGGCCTCCTGGAGGGAACTTGAAGAACAAGCGAGGGCATCACAAGCTAACAACGGAAATAAACTATAAAATTATCAATAAAGTCAACAGGTATTACGTGTTTAATATTTTATTTTTCTTAGAGTTCCATTAGAGATTTTTAGGTAATTAAACAATAATAAATATAAACAGATGAAAACATGGTGAGTGGTTTGAGGTTTGGAGTTCCATTTAGCAGGAAAGCTATGTGAAACGTGAAGCTACAACTTGACGTAAAATTCTAATTTCATAACATACCTCTCGAGACAGAAACGTATCTCATTTTCTTAATTTTTCCAGGAGACAATTTTAAACATTTTCTCATTGTTTATTCTATCGTCTTCTTCCGAAATTTCATTTGATATCCTTCGTCAGGTATGTAACCTACGAGATCGAACTAAATTTTAAAAGCAGAGGATGAAGTAAACAATGAGAAAAGTTAAGAAAATAAGATACGCTCTTTTGTATCGAGAGGGACGATGAGTTCTCACCGGAAATCAAACTAAGGTCTCCAGTGCCTAAGACGTCTATGCTACTAATATAGTCAATTGTATTGTGGTTATTATTATTATTATTATTATTATTATTATTATTATTATTATTATTATTATTATTATTATTATTATTATTATTATTATTGAGGATTTGAGATTTCAATGCTGAATATAAATCATAGATTGATAACACAGAAAAGCACATATGGTCAATGAGTAGAAGGAATATTAGCGAAATGTAAACAGCGTATATGCAGAGGCCAGGTAAACATGGTTGGAAACCACTGTTTTAAACATTATCACTTAAATTTTAGAACCTTACGGTTATGGTTTCTGCTTTGCCATTCTTTTCTGTGGATATCATGCAAAACTAGTTTGTACAGACCACCCATCACAGATTCGCGTGTATTTTACGCATTTGATGACATAATTGCATCGTGAAACGCTTATCAAAAAAGACACTACAATAACATCTGTTACAAAATACTTCTACACGTCGAATGCAGTACAAACTGCAGAATTTCTTTTATTATCTTTATACGGAACTTGTGATCTGTAAATAGGTCTATTCCATGAGCGAATTTCCATTCTGCTACGAATGCTTTCAAGAAATGAGTTGTTTCATAATCCACTGGAAATGTAGATACCTGAATAGCACAGGGAGTTAAATTATGAGTAAGGATTGTAGATCTCAAATCACAAGCTTTAAAACACCGCAGACAATTGTATGTTTCATTTGTTGCAGATTTTGAAATCGGTGCTAAAAGCAGGAAATTTGCAGGAATGGTTTAGTAATTTAAATACGATTTTCGATTTGACTTTAGTGTACCTTTCAGCAGGAGTCTATATAAGACATGAAGCTACAGCATAACATGAGACCCAAACTGCATATACTTCTGTCGGGAATCGAACCCGGTCGTAGTGCGCCAAACGTGCGTACGCAAAACATACTCATGAAGAGTCTATGTGTAGTAATTTAGAAACGAAGAGCATCTTCAAGGAACTAGCTATGTACAAACAGCTTTCATCTCTTTATATTTATCAAGTGTTTAATTAGCTAAAAATCTCGAATGGAAGTCTAAGAAAGACAAAATGTCAGGCACGTAATACCTATTAAGTTTATTGATACTTTTTCTTGTTTGCTTGTGATCTCTCGCTTGTCCGTCAAGTCCTCTCCAGGAGGCTGGCTCTCGGGAACCATTGTTTTAAAGTTTAAGGCGATGTAGAGATGACCCTAGTATATTCATTCTAAAGAGAAACCAAGCTAACTTTACATTGTCCAGAAATATCTCGTGGTTTCAGCGTTAACGTACTGGTCTTAAGACCGTGAGATCCTTATTCGATTCCCGGTTTAATAATAAGTGCTTCGGATTCCACGTGAAACAGTAGGTCCAAGTTTCATGATAACCTTTTTGTTGAAAGGGGCGCTAAAGTCAAACGAAATATAATGCAATTTACAATATATACACCAGTTGTTATCCTAATGAGATTCATAAACAATGGCAACTAATAACGGCCATCTAGCGCAAGTTGGTGCGCATTTCTCGTGCAATTGAACCGAGTATGGCTTATCTATAACGACACTACAACGCTATTTGTCGCAAAATACTTCTAAACCAGACCTACATTTGGATGCAAATGAAGACGAATGGGAGCGTGTACTATAAAGTTAATTTGAGAAACATTCTGTATATGGTAAAAGTAACAAGGTAAAGATATTTTTAATTTGCATCATCAAGTGAGTGGAATCTAAGTGCTGTATGTCACTTTGAAATCAAAAGTTGTTGCGTTCCAACGTGCACGATTTCTGCAGAAGCCAGTGTATTCATTGTCAGCTCCATCAGCTAAGATGCGATCTAATAAAAGTGTTAAAATTGTAGACAATAATAAGATTCATGTGTAGTGCGTTTTTAGAAATTTCTTGGATGGACGAAAATGAAGAAAATTCTGAGGTAGTTAAATTTCAGATTTGAAGATGTCGCACTACAATCAAATGAACCCTGTTTCAGGAGATAACTTCTAGAAGATTTTCCTTTCGGTATTTTTGTCCTGCTACAGGACCACACAATTTCAAATCCACACACACACACACACACAGCTTTAGCAACTTTAACTTCCGAGATGGGTGAAGTGGAAATTTTGTTGTAAGTGATTTAACAGCGTTATTTATATCTTCTATAGGGAGAAAGGTGTTAATCATGCATCGTTGCCGGGAGGATGAATCACTCACGCCTTTCTTATTCTCATTTTACATGACCTTAGAAGATGATATTCGAAACCGACAACAATGAACCATTTCAAGGTCTTCAGTCTATTTATATTAGAAACTTGGAATTCCATTTAGGTGTATGACGGAAGTTGTTGTGCATTAAAAATTATCAATTTGGTCGTTTCTTTAAATATGCATTTATATGCAATAATGACATAAACATTCACTAACCTCCGAAATATGCAGATATATGCACTATTGAACTATACTATTCTACCCCAAAACAGATAAAAAGAATTTCAGCTTAAAGAGCATATCAATATCACATCGAAAAAAAAAAAAAAAACACGCAAATATGCAAACATCTGAAGTCTAGTCATGACTCATTTGATTTATTCCACGCATTCTACATTATTCTAGAAAAGTGCTGAAAGAACTCCTCTGTTTTTCCACTTCCTGGCTGGAAATTGAAGAAACCAAATGGAAGTGACGTCTGGATTGATATGTCGTAAACTCTGCCACAAGCGATGAATGGAATTGCGAAACGGTTTGTGTTCAACCAGTGGTAGCGCCTGGATACTCTTCATGGATTACTTCTGCGGCCTTAAACCTTTAGCCCCTCTAGATCCAAGTAGCGCGGAGTAAACCTCTCTCCAAATTGTTGTACATTTTGTTGTTACACACTTGATGGACTATCTAGGACTAGCTCTTGAAACGAGTCTCAAATGGTTTTGTTGAAAGAGGCCATTGAAGCTTGCGATAATTCAACTAGAAAGCTCTTGCAATCGGAAAGAAATATCATTTTGTGATAAAGAAATACTAGTCTTTTATTTATTGGCTAATTTACAATAACAAAGCAACTAAGGTGATTTATACATTTGTACTTTAGGAGAATGTACACACATGATAAAAAGTTTTGTGAAGTTGAATTAATAAATTAAAGGAAAATTAAAATAATTTGATTTTAAGTATGATTCAAATAGGGTAATAATTGTAATGTAATTGCATTTTTACTTTTGACCCAATATACAATAACGTACATCACTGTAGGATACTGCACGATATGTAGGCTACTCCTTTTCAAATGATTCATGCTGACGGCAAAACTGGACATTTTAAAGAAGGTTTAGTCATGTTATATATTCTGTTCTGCAATGGTTTTATTATTATTATTATTATTATTATTATTATTATTATTATTATTATTAGTATTATTATTATTATTATTATTATTATTATTATTATTATTATTATTATTATTAAGCTTTGAATTTGAAATTAGTATTTTCGTTTTCTCACGTATCACCGTCCTTATATAAATAGCTATATCTAGGTTATTTGAAGAATTTTGAAAGTAAAGTCTTGTTTACGTTGATACAAATTTATTTATTTATTAAATACAAAAATGAGTACTAATTTGAAAAAATGAAAGCTTATTCTTTACACCAAAGTTTCCCTCATTATATACATATATCTCAAGGTACACTTTGTTGCCAGGCTAAATGGTAATTGGGAGGTAGTACAGGTAATTGTTTTTATTCCCCAACTACCAAAGTAAAAAAATTAAAATCTTCCTGAACTCGTGAATTATTGTTCACTTTATTACTTTGAAAACGAATTTTTCAGACTTTCTTCAGACATTGAGAACAATAATCTAATTATCCCGTCTTACTTTATTTTGTGATAAATTCTTGTACTACCAGACGTACCAAAGTCGAATATCTAAAAAAAAAAAAAAAAAAAAAAAAAATCTACAAACAGGGGCGCTCTCAGGGAGCACTAAAACCATCCTCAAAAAGTAAATTTTATGATGTGTTTGCTACTGACTATTTTGGTTTATAGTCTTGTAAAGTAGCGTCAATTACATCATCTTTCTCCATTTCACCATCAAAAAAGAGTTTCATAGTACTAGGGTGCTGTATCGACAAATAGAGACATGGCATGTAGAAGAAAGAGTGGAGAGAGACTTCGTATTTTTATAGCGGCCATGTTCTTTGGTGAAATTTTTCCCAAGTAATAAATGCTATTGAATTTTATATATGTAACTCATTTAAAGTAGTATTGGATTGGGAAGATGACTGAGTTCGACATTTTCAAGACATTGACATAGGTCTCATTGTCAAAGATTTTGCAGACATAAAAGTTTGGAATTTTATATTGTAATTTTTGAGAGGTGCTGGAAGCAAATCTCATAGTTTAATTTGTTGCTCATTTTCAGTAATACTGGAATTAAACTTTTTATTTAGTTTTGTTACGCTGTTAATTTTCACGCCTGAGGCAAAAGGTTGCAAAATAAGCAGATAATTTGAGTAAATTATTCTAGAATTTAACGTAATTCTTTTAAGGAAGAAACAGATATGGGCGCTTTCTCATAAATTTCCCTAAGTTGATTTTGGCGTGGGTTACTTACTAAATAAACTTACGAAAGTGACAGGATTTCTAATAGTTGATAAAATCTGTTATTAATCTTTAGTCTTGTAAGAGTGTTTAGCTTTTGTACAAAATCATGAGATACGTTTTATGAATGCTATGGACTTCAACTACCAGGACCTTCACAAAGAATGTTATTTAAATTGCTGTACGTAAAACACGTTCAATATGTAAAAAGCGTTTAGTGGAATTTCACGTTATTAAAATAGACTGTTACATATAGGCAGGCAAGTTTAGTATTTTATGTGAAAATAATTCATAATTACCTTAAAAATTCAAGATTAGTTCCCCTTTACATGCAAAACGAACCCTGAAATGTCACCTAAGTTTCCATGTCAGCTTCCATCCAAAATGGTGGATCTAAGATGGACGCCAAGCACTTTTGCCATGTTAGATGTTTTTCCACATATCTAAGTTAGCAATAAACATATTTCAATTATGAAGAAAACTATATACTCTACAAGAATTACTACTTCGATGTATACTATAAAATAACAAAGCCGAAAAGTAACATTTTTGTGCTCTTAAGTTTTAGGTGAACTTATAAGTTGGGTACATTTATAAATCGAGAAAGAAATGTTATAGACATTCTTGCAGGGATTTTTTACAGTTTATACATGAAAAATATTGGCCAGTCATTCTCGTCATCATCATCATCGTCATCATCGAATCCGTAAGACGGAGAAGCCGAATTTTTACAGATCTCTCCTAAGGAAGAGGTACACAATTAGGAAAACTGCATGGCTGCCTTTTGGAGTTGACATGTTTCGTCACAGTCTCTTTTTGCTGTTATTTTGCAGTCATAAGATATTAGTTCTAGAAGTTGTTCAGAAGCTGTGAGAAGCATTGAAGGCACTGGGTTCAATCCACCTTCCTTCATGAACCATCCCCATTCGGTAGGGTTGAAGTTATTCATTTGCCACTCTGGCCTTGAAGATAAAACCGAAGTGAATATTTTGAATCTGTTGGATTTGTTGGTGGAAGAGTTGCCAAGTTAAATTTTGAACAAAGAGTTTTATTACTTCCTTATTTTGTCGCATGTATCGGAGATCATCCAAACAATTAGGTTTAATTTGTTTTCCTCCAAAAAATGTTTAGGAAATGTTTCTCCAACTACTAATACTTCTTGGTGATCACGTTGAGGGATGTTGAAATGTGAAATCAAAGAACATAGTTCGTCATTTTGCTTTATCAATTGAAAGCTGTATATTTCCCCTTTCTGTAAATTACGGACGTAGTGTCACATCCAGTGGCTGCGTGCAGGAAGAGAAAGACGTTCTTCATCGGGCGCAGGGCTTCTTGTGTTCTGGTTACGTCGTAGCATTTTCAATCGTAGGTAGTTATTGGGGGTCGCAAAAAGTACAGTGATATTTCTGGGATACTTCGTGCAATTAGAATTGTAAGCAGACCTGTATCAGCACCTATTACTGCAACTGATCTGGCACTGGTTTGAGTTGCATTTATTGCAGTTGAGCAGTTTAGTGAATCCACGTCTCCATCTGCTTGAACAACAGTTATTAATTCGGATTGGACATCATGTTTCCGTCAAAGGCAATAGTCACAGACTTTTTTGTCATATCCTTCTATGCCTTTCCACATTTTTAGTTTATAAAGCGCAGGTGTATCCACCTAAAACCACTGCCTCACATGACAAGAAGCTTCTCTGCACAAATCTAGCATATTTTGTTCATAGATCTCTGCAGGTGTGACATTCACACCAAGCCAATGCGTGCAGAAGAAATCCTTCATCTACAATGGAGTAGTAGGTTGGTGGTACCTTAACACATGACCCAACTGATTCAATGATAGCTTCTAAAGTTTATTTCACATTCTTCCTCAAGGAAACATCATCAAAGAGCGAGGATGGTTGAGCAGGTATTTCATACTTGAGATGATTTCGTAAATTTTTGATTCGACTTGAGCATAGCAGCAATCCTGATAAACAACTGCAAAGGATTGAATATCACACTTTCATTGCTTCCTGATGATGAATGTAATCCTCGTGCCATATATTGGTATAACTCTTTTTTTACTTCTGAAGTTTAACTTTCCCAAAGGAACCACCTGCAATAGAGGTTAGTAGTTTTTCACGAACTTCTTTTACACTGTCACAATTCGTTTTATCATCATCAACCAACCCAGTAGCTATATTTATAAATAAGTGCTTAGGATAATTGTCGTTGAAAGGATAGCGAAGCAGTTGCCAATTGGATAGCTTTGTCAAATCAGAGTCATTTCGTGATTGTGTGGATGGCCGAAATTCAACATGTTTGCATTCTGAGGATGCAACACGTTTTTCACAAAAATCTTCCAAACTTCTGATACTTTCATGTTTATAGAGTATGACGAAACCTATCTTCATAAAGCATAATCAACCATTCGTACCCCCGTTACTTTCATGGATTTCATAATATACTGTTCTAGTATCATATCTGGTGATACTCCACTCCATACTTTGTCTTTTCTACGAATAGTAAAATAACCTTCAGTAAATTTTCTGAATTCAACGTTGTCCATTTTTCCATTCAATTCTTCCATTTGCTGTGCATATAATTGGGCACATTTGACACAAAATATGTGACCGACGTGAAAATATGGCATCATCGATTTAATACAACACAAATATAACTCCCAGTCCCCAACTCGATCTGCTTGAATGTAGAGAATATGTTTGACATGTTCCACGTAATCATAAGTTTTCAGTTCTCCAGAAGTTTCCGTTTTCTGCATTCCATTCAACAATGTATTTCAATTGTTTTCGTATGACCTAATAATACTGCACTGTTTACAACCAATGTTATTCTTTTGGAAAATTAAAGAAAATACTTTGTTGCTTGTAGTTCAGTCACAGTTTGATCAAACTTGATTCAATTTTTTCAGTGGAATATACAAGAAACACACATATATGATATTAACATATTGTAGACTCCACAGAAAGATTGGAAACCACAGCAAATCCCATTTATCGCGGAGCGCTTCTTGAACAAATACAAAACGGGACATGTTTTACTAGAATAGATAGCACGATGTAAACAGTGACGGAACCCCAATGTGGATTGGAAAAGGGGTTGCAATATTTTTAGAATTTATTGAATTTATGCTGTTTAGGAAGCCACTTAAATCTGAATTGACATATGGAAAAGTAACGTAGAAACATTCATAGTTATCAATCAAGTAGCTAACTGTACACAAAAAATTTTAACTTTGAGATTACAATGACCGTTTGAATAAAAATCAAATATGCTATCCATTTTTCAGCGAAGCTTCACTTTTTTAAACATTCGTCCGAAAACAAAAATACAAACAACTTTCTAATTACTTCGTACGATTTACAAATTGTTTCAAAGTTATGAGGGTAACCAGATTAACATTACATTGTATACAAGAAAAAATTTGCATTTTCACGTGAAATATCTGCCTATACTAGCCCTACAGCTCATTTACAATTCTATCGGGTAAATCTAGGTTTAAATCACAACAGTCATCCTTGCGGAATACACAAGTTTTTACACAATCGAAAAATGATGTATTTTTTGACTGAGATATGGAGAAAAACACCACTTACGACTTGTAGAGCTTGGCAGCCATCTTTGATCCACCATTTTGAATGGAAGCGGACATTGAAAATTAGGTCATTTTCAGGATTCGTTCTATAAATCTCTAGGAGCTAATCCTGCAACTATAAGCTAATTATGAATTTCTTCCACATCCACCGTATTTTTGGCCTAAATTTGCTGGGCCAATAGTCAGATATATGGAAGAATAACTCCTGATGTTATTGATATAACAAAGCAATTTAAAATATAGCAGTAACCGTGTTACCATTAGTTGTATTCAATGCTGTGCGATATTTTTTTAGTTGATACAGATCAGTGCATAAATAATAATAATAATAATAATAATAATAATAATAATAATAATAAAAACAATGTAATTAATATCTTATGTATAGTTTTAAGTACTAAATATACCTGTATCATGTATTTGAGTATTAATTCTTCTTTTAGAAAAATGGGTTTAAAATATTAAAATCAATGTAATAAAGTATAAAATATAGGCTAGGACAAGGGGGGCCGCCAAAAAGTCACTTTGCCAGGGTGAAAGAAAATTTGCCTTGTTCCGCCCCTGTCTAGAAAGCTCCAAATGTCCCTGTTTTTCTCCAAAACATATGTTAAATATCATTTCTGTGAAATTTTACAAAAATACTATTATTAGTCATCGATACTCAACTAATGGGAATAATCTACTGTAGGGGAGACCGGGAAAAATTGTAACAAATTTTACATATTTTTTTTTCTCACATGTTTTTGCTCGAACGAGTGAAAATTATACAATATCTTAAGTGAAGCTTTGTTGTTACATTCATGTTTACAACATCCCCGTGCCTGGGTCAATTGTAGACCCCTAACAGAGCTTTGAGATAATTGTAACATGATGCTTTTAATTAAAAGTACAATATAAATGCCATGGCAAAACAATATATATGGTTAAATAATACTGAAACTAATAATAATAATAAAACTGATAGGTTAACAACCGATGGGGACAACAAATTAAGAGTATGGACTACATCCTCACATTTAAAAGCAGATCTCTTTAAAAACATATATAATTTCCAGGCGTCAACAAGATGCATGAATGATAATTTATTTGTTACTGGTACCGTGCTACATTAGCTCGAAATAACGTTTCTTCTGCCAAAGTTAAATATGGACAAGGAAGCCAAGATTAAAATATGACGTAACATAAAAATTCAGGTCAGTGACGTAACAATGGAGTTTGGCGTCCCTAGACAAAATCTGTAGTGGCGCCCCATACCCTGCTAATATTCCCAAGTGCACTGCGTCCCTAGACAATGCCTACACTGCCTACTCTATTGTTATTTTCAAGTCCTAATGATATTGCACTAATAGACACACGCTCTGCATTTGTAACCGCTCTACACATCCCTCACACAATGACGCTAACAGAGAACGCGCTACTATGCAAGAGAGGCTAAGTAAAACAAGTCAAAAGTTACATTGTTGATTATTTCCGATGAATAAGAAAGGGAACCTATTTGACAAATGAGCCTTTGATACCTCCCAAGATGACAGGTATTGTGTGACGGAAAATTTGCAACACCCTGTATATATAAATAAATTAGGTACGGTAGTTAGAAACGTGTATTTTGTGGTAAAAATTTTTAAATTTTTGGTTGTACTTCGTGTCAATAGGAAAAAATGGTGTCTTGGTTAGGTTAGGTTAGTTCGTAGAATTGTAGTATATTGATTTTTGTGTGATTTTATATATTTCCATGTGTTTTATGATTTTTCGTGATAAAAACTTCTTATTGCAGCGTTTCTCATGTCTTCAGAACATTTTTCTACCAAATGTTGCAATTAAAAGTCATCTATAAGAGTTTTATAATTTTCTACATAAATTTTAGTAATTTCTATTTTCTATATTTTCGGCCATCTTAACATAAATTCTCAAAATTCCTTTAAATCGAACATTACTTTCTTCTACATGCATCATTACTTTCTTCTACGTAAAACGAAGAATTATTAGGTGTCAAAAGGTAATTGGTCAGTATTTTTCATCTTAAATCACGATTTGCTCATCCTATTGTTGTCGAGATTTATCAGCCAATCCACGTAATTTTCTTTGTGACACAGAAGCCTTGAAAAGTAGCATCCATAGTAGATGACACAGATTTATCAGTGTGAGCAATTTTCGACGAAATATAAAAGATTTTGAGATTATTCGCAGAAAAAATTAGTTTAGAAAAGAAACCAAAGTGGTGAATGTTAAAAGTGGTCATAAAAAACACAAAAAAACCGACTGACGGAACGAAACGAGGGCAAAATATGAAGTTGGTGCTTCGGTGCTGTAGGCCTCATGGCGGAGTAACTCTGTTGTGATGAATTTGTATCTTCTGAGGAAGACTATTTTTTGAATCTAGTATTGTGTTCGTGGTTAGCGAACAGTAGAAAACGAATAAGGTTAAAATATAAGTACACATATCCAAGTATCTACAGAAGGAACTGTGCGTAGAGGTAGAAAACTGGAATGTCAAAATGAAGCCCAGTCATCCTATTGTCCACGTTCGATGTCCGGTGGAAAGAATGGAACCCAGACCTTCCTTTTGGTGTGAAATTGGTCCTGAAAATTTGTATTCGAGGTTGTGAGTATAGCGATTATTTGGAAAGTGTAAACAGAAAACCAGGTTAGTGCACCAAATTCATTCTACTTTATAGTACAGTTTGACGATCAAGAAATTATTATGTTAGTGATAGCCACCATTTGCACGATGTGTGAGTAATAACTTCGTTCCCTATAGAGCTGCTTTTCGAGCATTCACATGTAAACCAAAACAGTTTCTCTTTGGAAAAGGGGGGTTTCAACTAATTTGTCTATTGATATCAGAAATATCC
Organism: Thermobia domestica; assembly: GCF_964235325.1. Classification (NCBI taxonomy): domain Eukaryota; kingdom Metazoa; phylum Arthropoda; class Insecta; order Zygentoma; family Lepismatidae; genus Thermobia; species Thermobia domestica. The sequence goes on from NC_137454.1 coordinate 378,785,555, forward strand.
TTGGAATTCAAAAAGAGCTGTTACCTGTAATTGATTCAACATCTAGTCTTCCAGAGCAAACACGATGTCGAATGTGCCCTAGGAATAAGGACAGAAAAACTAAATCTTTTTGTTTCAGATGCAAAGAGGCTGTTTGTGCTGAGCACAGAAAGGAAGTCTGCATTTCGTGCAGTAAGGAACAGCTGTGTCTGTTCAAAAATACATACAAACTCCTATTGTGTATTCTTGTAACTGATAAAGTAAAATAAATATATTTAAGTTCGTGTATTATAATTTTAGTAGCGTTAATTATATGGGGTGCGCTGGCACCCCACCTGTGTATTCACGTAAGCTTTTTTTGTCTGTGTATTCCAGGGTTAATAAATATTTCCGTTGTTAATAGAAAGCTGTGAATAAAATTCTTCACGCCAACAGAAGAAACCTCCATTCTTACGCAAACAATACCTTACATTGAAAACTTTTTTGGGTCTGTAAATATTAAGAACAATACAAAGATTAACACTACAAAAAATTTTGCTACCAAATTACAATGAATGAAATAAATATCATAACTTAAACTCTATTTCTAACATCAAGATATTACTAAATGTCGATATTGGTGAAACACACGAAACTAGATATCGAAAAGATGGAAGTGTAAAATATTCTTTCATACATATTGGATAGGCAACCAAGAGTGCCATATCGTAACGTATTGGTACGAGGTTTGGTTTATAATCTTGATTCTTCTTTAATCTAGATCGGTTTAGCATTGAGAAGGTCATGGATTCGAACCCATCGGCATACCATACTGTCTGTTCTTCCAGCGTTCTTCTTACTTTAGGCAAATGTCGGTATGATATCTTGTAAATCAGCTATGATCGACGTCCTTCACAAACCCGTCCCTTCGTTGTTGTTACATTAGTGGAAAATAGCTCGGAATTTCATCTGCACTTTTGCGTGAAATAAGATACACATATATTTACTGTGATGTACCTAATCTTTTATTCCCCCTGGCGTCTAAGCCTGATGATTTTTTTCATCTGACTCACAACAATTTACTTACCACTCTCTCATTTCCATTTTACTGATATAAATTACTTATTAGGCTTATTTATTTTCATATTATGTGAACGGATGTTACACTTTGCTTTACAAATTCAAAGTTATCAATTGTGTTTGACTTTTTTCACACAAGCCTTTTTCTTATGTGTGACTGAAATTATATATTAACCTACCAGGTACCCAGGCTACGTTCGATGTATATTTTAATACTTTGTAATTTTGTTCACATCACACTGTTGGGGCAATTTGCGCATATGCGAATTTTACCCGTACATGGATCTGTGTATTTTCCCCCAAAACATATATAAACATTGTGGTTATTGACACTGACACACTGGTCTTGTCACACCCATAGGCGCGACAGCGTTTCACAAGCCGGTCTTTGTACTTGACGCGCATGCCTGTTGATTATCACAACTACACACAGATTTCTTCTAGTAATGGTTTGTACCACATCCTAATGTTATAATAAACACTACTGAAATACACCAATAACACTTGAAAGCCTACTTACCATCCAATTTGTCCTGTTTGCCTGCAACAACTCCTTTATACCTCTCCCTTCAACATAACACTCACCATGTTAGTCAATATTGCTAATTCAAGATTAAACATAGTACTGCGCATTTTCCCCGAATGTGCATTTTCCCCATAAATACTATACTACTCTTTCATCCTTCACTTAGTCCAGTTAGTTACCTCCAAGATTTTTGCCCTGACGTTTTTTAAGTTTGGCACATCTTTTATCACTGAAATAAGTTATATATATAAGTTTAGACATTGAACACCAAGGCGGATATATGTGATTGAAATGAAATGTATGCATCAGAGTTGTTATGTGGCAATACATAGATAAAATCAGTGTTGCAGACCTCTACATGATTTGCGACTTCGAGAATTCAGTATGAAGCGATGATACAAGAAATTCAGCTCCTCGCTCTTATTGACCATTTCCTGCGCCTCACCAACTTGTTTGGTTGCAGTAAATTACTGCTAGTTTTATAACAAAATCGATAATATCTTCGGCTTTCTACTTACGTAACTGTTAATAATCTGTGGTCTACAAAGACTATTTCTGAAATATTAATTACACTATCAGACGTTCTACAAGACTCCAAGCTCGTGCCTTTCTTATTCCTATATAACAAATAAGGATATAACTGAGTCTACTGAATATTCTCATATATTCTTACTTACAGAGAATCAGAAATTGTACGCTAAAATTTCAATTAATGACTGCATAAAACTGTAAATTGATTTACAAAATGCAACGCCATAGTGGTAATAAATTTACGCTATATTTCCCCAATTGTAAACTCGTTTTGTTTCTTAAAATTAGAAATATTAAATAGGTATTATTTTGATGGAACAAGCTATCATAAACCCGAAATGATTAAATATTTCGGAGTGATATTCGATTCAAGGTTATCATTCATTCATCACATCGAAAACATCATAAAGAGTGCCAACAAAAATCTTGGTCTCATTTGTCGTTTTAATAAGGAATTTCGTAAACAATCCAATTTTAGATTTCAACTAGAATGTGCTTGTGTTATTTGAAACACTAATATAGAAAGTACTTTAAAACATAGAAACGGTTTAGTATATATATTGATTTATTGAAAGATTTCTTAAATTATTTCAAAATTATTGTCAGAACTATTGAAATTATTAATGTGAAAGAAAATAGGTCCAATGCAGAATATCTGGAATGTAAAAATATATGCATAAAAAACAGATACATTTAATACTTTATTGATTAAACAAGTAATAGACATCAAGACTTTGATTTTTTTCACAAAATTGTGAACAATAATATTGATTCTGTTTAGATAAATTCCGATATAGTATTAGAAGTTCCAACATTCACAACTATAATTTCTAATAGTAATATATTTTACTACACGAAGGTACCATTGACAAACTACATAAATCTGTTGTATGGCGAATGTGTTCTTCAATAATATTGAATCGGTTGCTCAAGATATTTATATGTTTGGAATGTGTGAAAATGATTTTAGACGTTTATGCAAAATGATGAATGTAGACCAGGAAACAAGGGAATACTCGGTGTAAAAATATGTGTATATATAAAACGTAATTTGTTGTAAACTTTTATATAATATTCTTGTATAAACGCAATATTGTAATTTGACATCATTCCTGTTACGTCGAAATAATGAATGAATAACACATGTATAGTGATAGAAGAACGAATAATAAAATAATTTTTTTCTCCTACTCCATTACTTGGTTCACCCTGCTCTATATACAGATAACTTGCACTGGTCAACAAATTTTCGCTTTTTATTTTTTACAGAAACGAAAGTAGCCAATCTTTGTAGATTTTGAGGAGCTGAACACGAATATCACACTTAAAATTACCTGGTAGCTCAGGGTTGCCAGTAAATGTGGAATTTACCTTTAAAAAATCATGTTTTTCACATTTATTTTGTTAGGTTTTACTCAGGAACGTATAATTACGTCCCTATTTGTCGTTCCGGAATGTGTTATACCTCTTTCCATTCGTCGATGACCGTACTTTCTGAAACTTTAACAATCATTCCGGTAACCGTACCGTTGGGAAATTATATACCCATATATTCAAAAATATCCCTGTTTTAGAGGAAAATCCGATTTTATTCATTTTTTTACTGGCAATCCTACAATAGTAAAATTATAATTTATATTTGAAAAGTAACCTGTCAATATTGGGAATGCTTTATGCAAATGTCGAACTGTGAATGAGCCGAACAATTTATGAGCCGAACTGTGAAGAAAAACATTATCCTTTCTATCAAAATGCCGAAATTTTCCCTACCTTTACGACATGTACATTAATTAAAAATGTAATATTGACTTCCGTATGCCGAACAGAAATATAGGACAATACATTCAAACAATGTAACTATCATTTCGGTAGTCTGTACTGGGGTGGGGGATTTTATGTACTGAAATATTGCACGAAAAATTCCCTTTCTGCAAAAGTCCGTCTTCTTTTCTGCCTACAGCTGGCAATCCTGCAATAAATAACTGCACTGGTAATCCTCGGATAAATATAATCATAAAATATACGTTAACACCAACAGTTTATATTCTATTCACATCCACACAAAAAAAAAAAAAATGTTTTTCCCATGGGATGACCATAATGTCAAGAAACTTCTAAGGGGTAAATGTCAAACGTACTTAGGGAACATGAATTGCGTTGTTGTTATAACCCGAGATTACTAATGCTATTTTTTACCTCTTATTACTAACTATGCGTAAAACTGACGCATACATCCAAAAATGCGTTAAATATAAGGCAAAAGTAAATAATAAAATGATATTAATATTGAATGTATTTTATTGCATTACAATACTAACATAAACAACTTATTATGAGATATGCGTAAGCGGTTTTTTGATTTATGTTCTACACTACCTTGCCATACAAAATTATGTGCTTAGTATAAAAGCTAATTTAATTTTATGCTGATATTACGTATACAAATTTTTCCATGAAAACAGAAATATTTGTCTTACATTAAAAGGAAGGTTTTCAGACTGTCCATACATTATCAGTTTCATTCACTCCTCACGATCATTTTAACAGTTTGGGCAAAATTTCCTTTGATGATCATCACATATTGGCTTCTTGCATTTTGTATAGTATCTTGTAGTGAATTGCCGTTTCGAGTAGTGACACAAAGCAGTATTTTCGGTTTCCTTTTTCAGTGACTGGCTCGGCTTGCTGTTCTTCTGTTATCCCCAAGAGCTTAGTCAATGTAACTTTAAGCTCTCCGCTTATAGATGGTGTAGCAAGTCGTTGCTCTTGCCAAGGTGCAACCAATTGCTTGTGTAATTCTGTCATGAAATACACTCTTGAAAAAGGACTTGTAGTTTCTTCTTTGCATCTTCGAAAGAACTGATTACAATATATAACATAAGCATTAATTCCTGCAATATTTAGCATATCATAAAACATGCAAAGTGGCCAACGTCTTGTTTTCCTGCTCTATTCATGTCTGCACACATGTGGTCAAAAGTGTCCACTGCCCCTTTTGTTTGGTTATATGTCAGTATTAGCTCAGGTTTGTTTGATGTCTTATCTACGGACGGTCCATCGTGCATGGTTGACAAGAGCAAGACTAACTTATTTGGCTTAAGTTTAAATAATACTGCTGTGAGTCCTTCCGCGAACAGAAACATAAAACTATTCACTTCTCTGTTACGGAAATGCACATCAACAAACTCCGGTGGCAATTCGCGCTTATTGCGTTTTTTGGTTCCAACAGCAGTTAATCCATACTCAGAACGAAGTTCCTGGAAAAGGGGCACGCTCGTAAACCAATTATCCCTTGTTATGTTTTGGTTGGTATTTTTGACGCATTTGACAAGAGATTTTACAAAATATCTCGTAGGTCCAGGACAAATGTAAACTATGTTTTTACTTGGAATTTTCCATTCGGATTTGGTGTGAGAAGTCTCCCATCGCCACATTTCCTAGTGATTCCTCTTCCTCAAGGCAAAGAACCGTTGAAGGACTCACTCCATCCAATTGTGTTGAAGACTCATCTTCTTTAGAAATTTTACTCTTCTTTACATTGCCATGAGTTTCGTTTCTTCATTGATCGCTCTGCCTCACGAATATTCTCCACAGTTATGTTTTCAGTTTCTGATTCACTCGGTACGTAAGTTGGATCCACATCACTATTGTCAGACTAAAATTATTCTTCAAGACAATCCTCCTCGCTTCCATCACCGCCATCTATTTCATCAAGCATACGAATTATTCGTTCCTTCTCACTCATAGTCATTCGGTAATCTAAAAAATGAAAAAAGGAAAGGCCTCATAACTATAGCATTCTTTTCAACTTATGTGAGCATATTGCGCTTGTTTTACGCAGGAAGATTCACTGTTAATCATACTACGTAAAACATTAGGTGTTATGTATAATCTCTTAATACTAACCATGAGTAAACTATACGTGCAACATTTTTTCTATAAATACTAACCATGCGTAAAATCGACGCACTAACTTATAAATAAGCACCTGTTGCGAGCTGTCCCGCTGCAAAAATGAAACACCACTTGCACGAACACACAGCCAAATGAGCGGAGGTAGCACTGGTAGTAGGTTAGTAAACTTTGACATCAGGGTGGGAAACAACACTAAAATTTTAGTGACTATGCGTAAAATTTACGCAGTATTAGTAATCTCGGAATAATAGCAATATAAAAAGAAGTGTAACATCGGTTTTGCTGCTGTCGTTAAGCAAGTTGCACTTGTTGGATCTGGCAACTATGCGTAAAGCTCACTCATGTGCCCACGATCCAATCACCTGATCATTCGATAGGCTGAGACTTGTCGGCGGCGTGCGTGTGTGTGTCCGCGCTCTTTTACTGTACTGTAATATGTCTTGGTTGAGAGGTGATTGGTGGTGAATGTATATACAGTAAAGTATTTGCATTAAACTGTGAGTGTTTGTGTTATTTGAACGAGTGTCGGTTTTCATGAAAATGCCCCGCACCTGCAAGAACAATCCTGATACCTTTTATTACATTTGTGCAGACGCTATTTGTGGTAATTGAAGGCGACCACTTACTGATGTAGTACAGAAAGCCTATTCATTGTATTTCGGTTGTCGAGTGGGAGACCAAGACAAATCTTGGGCTCCACACGTGTGTTGTACGTCGTGTTCTTTCGTACTAAATGCTTGGATGCATGGGAAAAACGTATCCATGAAGTTTGGCGTACCTGCTATTTGGCGTGAACCCACAAATCATGTGTCTGATTCCTATATTTGTATGACGCCGCATTTGAAGAAAGGAATCAATACCAAAAGGAAGAGAAATATCGAATACCTTGACATCCCATCTGTAATTCGCTGTGCCTCATGGACAAGGACTGCCAATTCCTGTTCCCCCAAACGCAACATCAAGCAGTAATAGCAAGAATGCTGATCCTACACATCCAGCCGAAGAAGTGTATCCATCCACCAGTGTTGTTGATCCTTCATTTACGCCATCTTCATCCAGCGAAACACACAAAATCACACAACGTGAACTCAGTGATCTGATTAGGGATTTAGACCTACCGAAGTGTAAAGCTGAAGTGTTAGCCTCACGACTGCAGCAGTGGAACCTTCTAGCTGAAACAGTGCAAGTGTCAGTTTTTCGGGATCTTCAGAAAGAACTTGAGAACCATTTCAGTACTGAAGGTGACATTACATTCTGCAGTGATGTTGAAGGTTTGTTTCATGACCTACATATTTCATACAAACCGGACGAGTGGATACTATTCATAGATGGTTCCAAAACAAGCCTGAAGGGTGTACTGTTACATAATAATAACGAAAGACCGTCCATCCCTGTCACATATGCTGCTTTAGCGAAAGAATCCTACACTACGTTGAAATCTGCTCTACGCGTCATTAGCTACAATCAGCATGAATGGCTAGTATGTGGAGATTTCAAAGTAATTTCGATTTTGTTGGGTTTGCAAGGAGGTTATACTAAGTATTGTTGTTATATATGTGAGTGGGACAGTCGCGCAAGAGATAAACACTATACACGAAAGGAGTGGCCTTTAAGAACAGCTCTGATTCCTGGCTCAAAAAATATTGTCAATGAACCTCTAGTGAACCCTCAGAAAATTGTTCTCCACCACTGCATATTAAGTTGGGACTTATGACAGCGTTTATAAAGGCAGTGAACACGAATGAAGCAGCATTCGGATATTTGTGCATGAAGTTTCCCTACTAAGTACAGAGAGGATCAAACAGGGAATATTCATTGGTCCACAGATACGCCAGCTCCTAAATGACCCTGACTTTGAGGCCACTCTAACCCCTGATCAGCTGCATGCGTGGCGTTGTTTCCTTAATTTCACCACATTGTTCTTGGGACCTTGTGGGGCGACAATTACAGTGATTTTGTGGATGAACACGGCGAGAGATTTCACAGGGATATTTCTCTCATGGAACATCGATACACGGGTCGGTGGACAGCTGCAATTTTGGCTGACTTCTGCTGGACGCTACAGAGGGATGCTCCAGACACAACCTACAAGAGGAAGGCAAAGAAACGGCGCATTCATTGAAGGTGAGTGCATTCATTATCCTAGGCAACACATTTGTGTACAACTCACTTTTGTGCAGCAATAACGAAGGTCCGAGGACCAATTTATTTTTTTTTGGCCAAAAATGTAGTAGACAGGGGAAATTTGCGGTATTTCAGTTCAAAGGATAATATTTATTCTCAGCTCGGTCTTCTTCATAGCATATAATGTTACCAGTCTTAGAATAACTTTTCCAGCATTCTTTCCAGTAATTTATTGCAGGATTGCCAGCTGTAGGCAGAAAAAAGACGGACTTTTGCAGAAAGGGAATTTTTCGTGCAATATTTCAGTACATAAAATCCCCCACCCCAGTACAGACTACCGAAATGATAGTTACATTGTCTGAATGTATTGTCCTATAGTTCTGTTCGGCATACGGATGTCAATATTACATTTTTAATGTACATGTCGTAAAGGTAGGGAAAATTTCGGCATTTCCGTGGAAGGGATAATATTTTTTTCACAGTTCGGCTCGCTTCGATCATGACGACATTTGCATAAAACATTCCCAATATTGACAGGTTACTTTTCAAATATAAATTATAATTTTACTATTGCAGGGTTGCCAGTAAAAATAAAAAATCGGATTTTCTTCTAAAAACGAGATATTTTCGAATATATGGGTATATAATTTCCCAACGGTACCGGTTACTGGAATCATTGTTAAAGTTTCAGAAAGTACGGTCATCGATGAATAGAAAGAGGTATGACATATTCCGCAACGACAAATAGGGACGTAATTATACGTTCCTGAGTAAAACCTAACAAAATAAATGTGAAAAACATGAATTTTTTAGGTAAATTCCACATTTACTGGCAACCCTGAGCTACCAGGTAATTTTAAGTGTGATATTCGTGTTCAGCGCCTCGAAATCTATAAAGATTGGCTACTTTCTTTTCTGTAAAAGAAATCCACTGTAGATCAGTGTTATTAGATTCAGGAAAGCCTTGTGCTATAGAAGTAACACACTAGTATTATAAGAGAGATAGAGGAAATAATAGACCCATAAGAATGATGGTCGCTGATTTGAAATATGTCTTAAATCCATTGCAATTTAGAATAATTATCTTAAGACGTCTTAAAAAGAAATATTTTTATCAACTGAATTGTATGCTTATTTTTAAAGTAATACCAACCGTAACGATGTTTTGACTATAAGTTTGTCCTTTATTCATCTAACATACAGTCTATAATTGAATTCAGTCTTGATTGATACAATGGACGATAAGAAAATATAGGACTGACCTAAGTAACACGGTTCTGGATTTAGAACAATGATTTAAATTGGGAAAGAAGTAAGATGCTACCGTAGCTACTTAAATGAATCATTAACCTTTTAACCTCATATGACAAGAAATTGTCAGGCAATTAACTTTCAGCTCTCGACTAAATTGTCGAAAATTTATCACGAGTTCACTGTCCTCCATACAAGTACATGTTCTTCATTTCATGTGATGGGGGCTCATTTTCCTTTCAATATCCCTTCTATATATAAAAAAATATATATGAAATATGCAGTACTCATGTGCTTTGGCCTTCCCAGCTCTTCTAGTGGGCTACACGCATTTCTTTGGTTCACAGGTTTCTTGGTTCGATTCCTGATGGAAGAGCATTGCACACATTAGATGATTCTCATTCCAAGTTGAAATGTAACTCCCTTATTATGTAGCATCAAAGTTGAAAGAGGACGCAAAATTTCAATAAAGAAGTAAGCATACAAATAATTGCGTTCTATTTCTTAGTGAAGAACTGACGAAAAAAGCAATTAGCAGTGAAAACAGTTTAGGATATACCTCTTCATTTACTTTTGTATTTTAAGTCTACTATAGCCAGGTATAAAAATTTGAGCATAAAAATCTAATAGTTTATTTTTAAAAATACTTCTTGTAACTATTCTCTCCTATACATTTATTAGAATTTAAATGTGATTCGTCAGTATCAGTAGCGGCTTTTAAAAATGAATTGCATGATATAATCGTAGGCTATAAGATGCGAGAATTTTGTTCGTAGTTTTGGCAGTGATGCAACAAATAAGAATCTAATGTACTAAAAGTTTTCTTTGACTTAATACAACATAATTGTGATTATCAATGATAGTACATTTTTAAGAACTTACAAATTAACCGTAGGCCCAAGGTACATTCTAGCAAAGATTCTGTATAAGGATGCTGTTTTCATGCTGATAGATTTTACTTTTATTCCTAGTCACATTTTGTCAGTCGCAGTTGTATGAAATTGGATATATGTATTGATAGGTTGATATACTAATACTTAGAAAAACACTTGAAACATGCAATACCTTTATTACTTATGATCATATAAACATCTTCCAATGAAATATTATAAAATTGTTAACGTTATAAGACCTAGAAGGAAACTATTTTTTATGAGTGTTTAAGAACAAGTTATTTACAAAGTACAATTACCATAAATTATTTTGTATGAAAATATATTTCATTAATTTACACAGTAGCAATTAAGAGTGGGTATAGTAAAATTTCAAAGAAATCTTTTTGAAGCTATTTATTAACAATACAGATACATTTATAAATCACTTTACGTTTGTTGTTAAATGCAAAACAAGTAATGATGTAATAATACAAAATAACATTAAACGCACAACAAGTTAAAAGTATAGTTAATATCATTAAAAATTTTACAAAATATTTAAAAGATACTTAATTTTAATACCAAGCCTTCATATAAGGACTACATACTATGTGGCACACTAAAATATTTGGAAGAAATACACAAAACCGTTTTATACATATAATGATCTTAACATATAATTGGATTTACTTTGTTTGCCCTACTGATCTTGTTCATGTTTTCTTCTATATACATTTTGTAGTTTGTTCATATTTTTTAAAAGCTACATTAATAGTTGGTAAAGGCACTACATTAAGCACCCTCGACAAAGTGTATTTAATCGAATTTATAATTTACAGAATTTTATACATGTATAAACAAAAACAAAAACAAAAAACAGGCATAGAAAATAATTACAACTTTTTGCAATCTTAAAATGATCATCTAACTCCCACTTTTATGATGCAATCTTAGCCTTAGAGAATAAGCTAGCATCTATACATCCTAAAAATATTTCATAAGTTAAACTGCGAGTTGTCTATACTGGCACGTTCTCACTGGTACGCAATACTATGAAGAAATATAGATAACTAAAGCAAAGATTATTTTATATAAATGGTGTCTGTCATAATTGGAATATTGGTCCACTCAATTATTCAGGTAATATTCCAGGATCATTGAATGCCTCTTATGCCCCTTCCAGTAGCATTGTCACTATATTTATATAAATTTATATCACACAAATATGACATTTGTTAAAAGCAAAGTCTTAAACAGTTACGCTGCTCACAGTTGGTAGCAATGCTGTAGCAAAAATGAAAACGAATACAGTGATAACTATAAAGCAACTTTTCAGCCTGGGATAATGTTGACTACAAATAGAATGAAATCATTCAGAATTGGTGCTTCAGTATTTTGTACAAAATTTGAATTTTGAATACCAGAAAATTATTCTTTTTGTGACAGTTAATAATCCAAAACATTATCTTTAAGTACTTTTAATCTGTGTTTATATTCTTATACTTATGGAAAACTCCATTAATCAATTCACACAATCACAACACTTGTTATGATTAAAACAGACTTCGTTGTCAGTTGTTTACTTACTTACCGTTGCCATGTTTGAAAGATTATGGAGAAACTAAGTAAACCATCATACTATTGCAAAGCTGAAATGTGAGTTTTAGCTTTTCTAATTTCATAATTAGGAAACTTTTAACTATTCTTCAAAGCTTGGTTCACTTTATGGTTCAATATATTTTAAAAATTGTTCATCACAACATAAAAAGTTCGTATCTACATTCTTGATACCGTTTACAAAAGTTGTAACATTGTATTATTATTCCTCACAATCTAACTCATATCCGATTGTAAATAATAATAATTGTAAATAATTTAAAAACTTTCGTTTAATTTCAGTCAGCATTACCAATTTCATGTAAGCCATTTGTAAAACTAAGAAATGAATTCTTTAAAAACAGCTCCACTAAGACTTCCTACAAACATGAACTCTATTAGCAATCTGTAAAGGAGGCGGTAGATGATAAAACAGACTAACTCCCAGATAATCCCATCCAATACAAGCATTGCCGTTACAAAGAAAAATAATAATAAAAGAGCATTCTTTTGGAAAGGATACCCTTCACATGGAGCTTTTTTTTTTTTTTTGGCTGCACCCATTAAACTCACCCACTCCTACTACTACACTTGAAATTCCAATTAAATGATGGCCGTTCATGTTATATTGTGCCACATTGCTAAGTATGTCAATCAAATGTACTAACATAAACATTTCTTCTTACCTATTTCCAACCTAATTGTTTGCCAAATCGTTATTATTTACTATCTTCCAGGGCTTTTGTTGAAGTATCTTTACGTAGTGGCGCTATTCTAATTTTTTAACAACTGGTTATATAATTATATATATATTCATAGCGAGAGAGACAAGTGAAGATAGAGTCCTGTGATGAAATTAGGTACCATTGCGAATATTTTGAAAGCAAATCATCCAAAATAGATGGTTGTCTAAACACCTTAATCCAGCAATGAATCGACAATTGTTGATAACGGTATGTTTCAAATATAAATAACCCTCACCAGTACATCTATAGTGATCCCAGTTTTTATTTTTGATATCTGAGCACTTGAGATTAAGAAATAAACGCTTATACCTTGTTAAGAGTGATCATATATTTAAACCTTTAACTGTAAGAATTTCTAAAAACAAAGATGGTTTAACTATAATTTACTGTTCCTGAGTATAACTGCGTAAATTTTACTGTTACAGGTATGTATGGGTACAACAAACGGTTCTGCGAATTGGATATATTGCAACAACAGTTTCTAGCGGACCGGTGTGAACGGCTGAATAGCACCACTATCTTTACGTATAATTCATTTAATTTAATTTATTCTATAAGAGGTAATTCATTTCAATCTAGTCGTTGTATAAAATGAAAGAAAGCTTTTAGAATTAAAGAAAATGGCAGAAAGAAACACTTAAACAAGATAAAACTGGCTAAGAAAAACTGGGGAAGGAATAAGACGACATAACGAAATAAGCAGGCGTTTTCAGTCTATGATTAGACAGCATGGACAGGTAGTATTCACCATAGAAACAATCGACTACGAGATCAGTACTTTTGCTGCCTGTTCCATTGCTATTACTAAACGTTACCATTTCTATCCGCTCCACCTTATTTCGGTGGCATTGTCCTGTGCTGCAGCTCTGTTGAAAGTGAGATAATGTGATGAGGAACGGCCTATAGTGAGGGTATCTAGCTTGATAGTTTGCGCTTATGCCAACTGTATTGGACTCAAACCCCGATCGAGATTTGGAACTCATGTTAGTAATAGGTCCTGCCCTTTACACCTCGTTATTGCTTATGAATGTAGACCACAAAATATCTAAACGCTTTCTAGTTTAATTCTTTTTCTCCATATGACACGAATTAAGTTTAGTCCAGGAACTTGTGATGTCACAGAAAATCCTCTTTGATATAACCGCTATCGATGTATTGATGAAAATACGCCGACACTTTGGTCATCTAGGAGATAGGTCTTCAAGAGATATCTTGTCTGAGCTCTGAAATAAGCTCAACTCAGAAAATAACATAAAAAGTCATGAATATTTGTACGGAAAATAAGTTACGAAACTCAAATCATGAATATTGATATACGACTACTAAAATCCCAGGGCAAAAGCAGCTCTCTTAACATAAACAATGGAATAGAAATTTGTGACAATTCGATGAATAATATAAACTACTTCTACTCACAACGAAGGCAGATTTAAAATAAAATTGATACAACTCAAATATACTCCAATTAACAGATAACTTTGAGAATCCCTATTAATAGAGAATGCTGTCAATCATGCAAATTCTTGATAGTTCAAAGTTTTCATTATAGGTTCTACAGTTTGAACTGACTCCCGGCCTAGCATCAATCTAAAGCGTTTTTCACAGTCCTTTGCACCTTTCAAAAACAAACCGCGTAACTTGATGCTGTATCACTGCGCGCACGACTCTTTGCTGATTGGTGAAAAGGAAATTGTTTCGTCTGTTTCCCGCAATATTTCTGCTGCAGCACGTGCATGTATTTCTGCTACTGCGATGTGCATTACTCGTCTCACACCATCATCGCAGCAGGTAACTCTCACACCATTGCCGTCATATAGGGCAAAATACCCAATACTATATAATCCCCCTCCTTTAAGAGCAACTGAACATTGTTATTTTTCTCCAAACCGTAATTATAGATGAAATTACAATGAGTTATGTCAAATTATCAACTGACCGATAAAGAGATGGCGCTGGTATGTAACAGCAAGATTATTATTTCTTTTAATCTTTTTCATCTTTTACCTAAATCATTACGCATATCCATGAAAAACAGATGGTACTTTTCGCCCTTTCGCCCTTAAGTTCAATTTATTGATGTGCTTTCTTACATTGTATAGCATGCGAATGTACAAATACTAACTTCAGTACTACAAAGTAAGTAAATAAATATTCTATGAGAACATGAAAATTAGCTATTATAGGTCTTAATTTTCTTCAAGTGAATTGAACAACGTTGATATCGTTTGATAATTTATTTGCTTTTCTTCTGCACTTACGGGTTTGCCTTGTTTATGTTTAACAGAATAACTCGGAGCAGCAGGTAACTTGCTGGCTTCCTTGAGCGGCATCTTTAAATTGTGGCGCGCACTTCGTGTGTTTTGTCATTTGTTGTAACAGTTCTCTCTTACAAATTCGATTTTGGTTCAAGATTTCGATCCCATATAGATACATACTTTGAGTCGAAACCTAAATGTTCTTACTGTGCCTTAACAATACATTAATTACCATAATACATTGCATTTGTTGTGTACTATTTGCTCATGGAAGAATAAACAGTTATTAGTCTCATTTTCAATGTTGCTAACTCATAGTTATTTTTCTGTTTTTCACAATGTCAAACAGTTGTGTCATTTCATGAAAATGGGCTAAGAAAATGATAAAGAGAAATCAAGTAAACTCGCTGTTCTTATTGAAGATAATAACTTCATATAGTGTTTCAGATCTTTGTTTGACCTTTCATTAGAGATAAGGAAATAGTCAATTAAAAAGAGAGAGAGTGTGAGGGGGATAGAGAGAAGTTAAAGAGAATAAAACCTGTTTTAGTGATTCATTACGAAGTAATATGAGGCTATTTTTTTGTTATAATTTGTATATCGCGTTTTTAAAATGCGATCTGAACAAATGACCATTTAAAAGATGCAAAAACCGAATATTCGGTGCCAGAAATTAAATAATGCAATGAAATGAAAGGAATCTTCAACATTTAAGATTTTTTTTTAATATTGGATAGGAATGTTCATAACTTTTGAGTCTTATTTTTTCTGGCTGCAGTGAAATTAAGAGGAGTACTATGTGCATGTTAAATAATGTGTCTTTATTCCTATGTAAAATCTAAAAAGTTTCTTGGAATTTGTTGAATGCTATGTCGATAGAGTCTTCATACTCTCGTGACTGATATTAGTTTATAGCGCAACTTTTCTGTTAGATATCAAATGAAAGGATAAGTCACGAGGATTCAAAATATATTTTATATGTATTTTATTACATATAACAAAGGAAATAAAATAATAAATTTTCTATTCAATAAATAAGTAAACTCAGCAGTTTTCAAGTTCTTACAGAATGAACAATTGATTGTTCCAAACACTCGCTCGCCTATAATGGAAACGTACAAGGAGCTCAATTTTGAAATGAAATTTTTCGAGTTTTACGTCCCACAATTATACAGGCTAGGCTAAAGGAGACGGTGATGATGAAAACATGAATGAAATGTTGGAATGAAGTGGGAGGAAACTGAAGGACCCAGAGGAAACATATGCAGACGTGAGCCACCGCAGCCCCCCAAGAACTCAACTTTGAATAGAAATCGCGAGTACAACTGCACATGTTTCTAGATCCGATAATTAACTCCTTTGTGGCTATATGATCCGCGTACTCATTGTCGGGCGGGAGACCCGCGTTCGATTTCCGGACGAAATTCATGTAATTCGGATCACTCGTTCGGCTGTAGGTCCAAATCTTATAGAGCCTTGTTATTGAAGGGGACAATAAACTTTAATCCATCGATTCAACCATAAATCTGCTAGTAGGAACACTAAGTCATCATGTAATAGTGGCTCTGAATCCTAACATTTTAGGTAGATTCGCAGCTAGAGGAAACGTTAGGAGTGGGGATATTAAGTTTTAGTTGTATTTTACACTGGTAGAAGAACTTCAACGTTCTGCTCTTCCTCCTGATGCGTGTCTGCGTTTACAAAGTAGTTCAAAGATTCAGGAGAGCAGTGCGTACGCCACTGCAAACGAGAGAAAATGGTTCCTGATTCTCTTATCACAAGCCGATGCCATTTTATTTTTAATCTCATTGTTTCCCCCCTTCAGTTTGTTTATTCATTTCTTAGCACAAATTTGCATATAACATTTTTTATTTAATTAGTTGGCAACATTTCTGCACTGCAGTCTGCTTTGTTTATAAGAGGTGCAAAGCTTCGTGAAAATCAGAGTAGCATGTAGCAAATTTGTGTTTTAAAACTACTCTACAGTATGTGTCGATCTGTTGCAATTTAAAAACTCAATTTTTGTATTAGAGTTCCTTCGTGGTTAAGCGGTTAGCATGCGCGCCAAAGGCGATTCCCGGCGGAAGCTCATGTGGTTCGGATTCCACGTTAATCAGTAGATCCACGTCTCATATAGCCTTTCTGCTGAACGGGACGTAAAACTCAAAAATCAATCAATCAATCATTTTTTGTATTGGGTAAAAGCAGTGTCATAACTACATTTCAGCATTAGGAATGTAAAAAGTAAACTATTTAATCATGATTTAAGCACATAGCACATAGTGAGCCAATTGACTTGAGGGATCAACTGGTCATCCTGAAAATGAACAGTCCCTTTGCCTAAAGACATCTCCGTTTAGTTTACATATCGATGTCTTCCCGACGAAACAATTGTGTAATTTCTTCTAGATGTCAAGCGGCAGCATTTCAAATATTTAACTCGCTCTTTTAAAAAGTTGATCATTTTCAACTGTGTCACTTTCCTATTCAACAAATGACACATCTCTGAATATTTGAGAAATAACTTCTAGACTCAAATTAAATAATTTTGTTTCTTCTTAAACCTTTTTGAGGCAATTTTAGAGAAAAATAATAAAAAAAAAGATTTCCACTACGTATTAAAATGATAATTCAACCCAATATTTATTAGTTAAACTGTTTGCAAGTAATTTCTGTACAGAAATATTTTATATCTGTTATAAATTTCTTGCAGTCTGTGTATTCTTAAGTTTCTTAGCTCGTGTTTGTTGGATATCATTCATCTTAGACAACAACGGGTATAGGAGAACAATGAGTTTATTGTGTATGTTTTGTCTAGCAACGCATCCTCATCGCTATTAGAAATATATTAAGAAAGCTTCAAACACATTTATATTTATAATATTTGTTATAGCAGTTATTCCAATTTGACTCTATTTTCATCGATCGAAGAATAGTGCGACAATGATCCTTCTAATATTAAAGTAATGTGAAATTTTAAGTTTCAGACGAAGATAATCTACAAACATAAGCTAGTAATCCCGTGAATAAGGTTAACGTTCACGAAAAAAAAAGAAAGAAATTCCATTACTTTTCACTAATTTTGACTTTTGTCGCAGTAGGAAAACCAAATAGTTAAACGTTCTTACTGAAACGCATACCTATAAGCAACAGTGAATTTTAATTTAGCAACTAATTATAGAATTATGTCACTTTACCACATCATTTCATCCACTATTTTATATAGTTTGTTTTAATATCATAAGTCCTCAAATATTATATAAGATTATTTGGAAATAATGTTATTATTCTGACATGAGTTTTTTTTATTTTGTTAATTCTCTTTATCCACTTTTATGACATGAGTTAGAATCTATGTTTCGTGGGAATTTAACTCACAGAGCCTTATTCCGTAACAACCTACGCACTGTTACAACACAAAACAAAGCAAACAATGAAATCAATAACTGATGTGCTGACTATCGTTAATTAAATACTAATGTTGCGTTGCTTGGGCGTAAAAGACTATGAAATGCACCCCCCAGTTTAGCACGGAATCAATAATTTATAATTTCTCTTAGCCAGGATATTCCACAATAAAGGAAAAAGTTCTATTATAGTCCGCGTCACCCGAATTGGCGTGTGGCATCAGCCAAGCAGCTAGAAGTGCGTTGTTACTAAACCTTCAGAGAGAAATCTAATCATTCCTAATTGATTCTTTTCGTATTTGTGGACAATTATGAATGATTAGATTCCCCTCTGAAGGTTTAGTAGCAGCGCACTGCGAGCTTATTGGTTGATGCCATACGCCAATTCGGGTGACGCGGACTATAGTATTACAGTGATACATCTTCCTTCCAGTAAGATATACTGGAAGGATGTACTTAAACCTCAACCCACAAAGTGAGGGTGGTGTATATATTCCCTGAAAGCTTGAGTCAAGGTAAGATAAAAACTAGTTACCAAAATTGGGGAGGTCTCAACTATTCCGCTTGAGGGCAGCATGTTATTGAATTTTTATTAAAATCTTTACACGTGTCCATGAAGATTGTGTTGATATTTTGACCTACCGCTATTTTGCACAGGCTTATCGTATTGTCGAGAGATGATTTATCTTTTTTTATATTTAACAGCAACTTCTCTAGGATATGCAAGTTGACTCCCCTTTCCATATAAAAATTTTGAGTTGGACCCCGTCTGGAACCCTGGAACAATTTATTTTACTTTGATACGTTGTATTTTTGAAATGTCGAAAGGCATGTTTTTTTGTTCTCATATCTGTCTTACCGTTTCAGACTTTTCGGGGTTACAACGGACTTTATGGACAAGTTTAAAGATTTTAATAAAAATGAGTAACATGCTGCCCTCAAGCGGAATGCATGAGACCTCCCCACCGGTTTTGATCTTACCTTGACCCAATCTTTTAGGAAATATATACATCACCCTCACTTTGTGGGTTCAGGTTCAAGTACGCCCATAGTTAGTTTCATGAATACCTAATGTGTTTTTAATTTTTCTTGAAAATTTAATTTACTTTAAATTAAGTTTAATATTTTATTAGTTTTAATTAAAGAAGCCTTCTTTTCCACTGTTTGTTAGCCAATTTACAATTCGCAGAGTCCTAACAATAATAGAGATTGCATTATCCAATCTTCGACAGATGCAACAAGACAGTCTTGTACTGCTGAGGGTCCAGAACATTTTAAATTGTCAGCTGTTATTTTGGCAACATTTTTTTGTTCAGAAGGAATATAAACATCTCGATCTTTTAACCTTAAAAATTGGAAAACATCACAAGAACAATAAAAAGGGTTATGGTTTATATTCATCACAATAGTTGGATTCGATTCTTCAGTACCTATATTAAGCTCCCATGGTATCAGTTTAAAAGACGATATTTGATTATTCTCAACATCAATAGTTAAATTGCATGATGCAAATTTCAAATCCCTAGACTTAATTTCTTTGATGTCGTTGTAATTCAGATTTAGATGTTCTAAATATCTATGCCTATTTCGCAAATTCCAATCTATTTTTGATATTAAATTATTTGAAAGATCTAAGTGCCTCAAATTTGGAGCATTTAATCCCTCAATATATCTAATATGGTTGTTCGAAAAATCTAAATAAAGAAGGTTTTCAAAGTTACCACTCATATCAATTTCTAGCATATTATTCTTAGCAAACGATATTTTCTGAAATGAAAGAAGAGAAGTCAAGAATTCTTCAAAACAAAGTAAACTTTCATTGCACAGATTGTATGATAAATTAATTTCCACTACGTTCGAGAAATAAAACAATATACACGGAGAAACATATATTTTATTATGATTTAAATCAAGTATGCGTAAATTTGGTAAATTTAATAACGCTTTAGGAACTGTGATTAAGTTATTGTTATTCAAGTGTAAGATTTGAATACGATAAGTTCCACTGAATGTTTCATTGTCTAAATCAGTTAACTTATTATGACTTAAATCCAGGTAAATTAATTGAGGCAAATTTTGCAAAGTGGTAGGAGATATTTTGTTTAGCATGTTGTAGCTTAAATCCAAATATCCACTTTCTTCAAATATATCCAACGAAACAAACGTACCAACGAATGCGTTTTCATGTAAAACTGAGATTTTATTATGACTTAAATCTAGACTAACTAGGAAGCTGAGATTCTCAAAGGTATGAGATTCAATCTCTTGTAGTAAATTATAACTTAAATTTAAGCCTCTAATATTTCTCTGATCAAGAAAACTTGGTGTAATGTTGATGCCATTTCTACTAAGATCTAATTCCACTATCTCTGACTGGTTCTTCAGAATATTAGATGCAGTTGAGCCAAGACTGCAATTACTAAGAACGAAACGAGTAATGAATGCATTTAAAAACTCATTATTGTTTGTACCAGAAAGAATTGAGATTGGATTGTTGCTCAAAACAAGAAACTCTAAAGATGTCAGATTTCTGAATGCTTCCTTATCGATGTAGCTAATATTGCAAGAATGGATAATTAATTTTTCTAGTCTCACTAAGGGCGAAATAAATTTACCAATACTCTTGAAGTAGTTCTCACTTAGATTTAATTCCAAAAGGTTTTCCAGAGATTGAAATATATTTATTGGAAGAGTCTCTAAATTATTGTTGTCAAGATAAAGTACTGAAAGGCTGTGCAATCTATTAAACAACCCATTATTAAGTTCATGAAGTTTGTTTCCAGACAGAAACAAAAGTGCTAACTCTTCGATATTTTGAAATATTAATCTGGGTAAAGAATGCAACTCGTTATTTGACAAATCCAGTATTGTTAAATTCCGAGTATTTTGAAATATTTGTTCTGGAAGTTTACTTAAATTCGTGTTTGAAATATCAAATTCTTTTAAACTATCTGGCAAAAGAATATTAGGTAACTCATTTACATATACATCATATACAGTTATATCGTCTATTTCCATACCGTAAAATTCCTTGTTACTAAGTTTTAGTACATAGTTATTTGAAGTTCCATTTTCTATTGTAATATGCGTAAATATTGTAAAATGCGGTAGAGACTTCTGGAAAGAGATTATCTTCTCTCTTATCTGTGAACAATTGTAAAAATTTAAATATGTATGCGTGTAGTTGTTTTCTATGTCTGTAATTTTAGGTAAATTTCTAACCAGAACATCACTATGACAATTAAATATAACTTCGGAAGTAATTTCCCCATAATGAAGTGTAATTGTTATGGCATTAGGACAATAAATTTGCACTTCTTTCTCCGTTTCAAATAGTTTGCATTCTGGAAACTTCACTATTTGTTTAGATTTTTCACCACAACTGCTGTGATCGAAAGTTAGTACAAAGTAAATCAGAAAATTCATATAAAGAACTACCATCATAAATAGACAAATAGCAGCTAAATGATTCTCTAATGATTTCTGATTGACTGATATTTCTTCTCAGTTTGATATCGTACAGAGCTGAATAACTAATGTAGTCCACCGAGTTTTTACTATATTCTTGATCTTCGTTGACTCCTTTAACTATCTTCAACCTGCCAGTGCGTCTGAAGGAGTACAATCAGTGATCACGTAATACTCCTTACTGGTATTTCCCTCTGAAACAATAAAATAATACTTGTTTAGATTTGATTTATGCATTAATTTATTAAACACTTAATCGCTCAAATAATTGTAACAAGGTGTACGTATCACTTCAGTAACTTCCTGTTGTATATTACATTAGCTCATGGTATCCTGCATTACCTGAATATGCATTCATAGAATATAAACAAAATTGTATTAGATGTTCCCTAGAAATCATAACTCGAAGATCATTTTCCCAATCTGTATAGACTCCTTTTGATTTTGTCCGAAAGTAACAAATTATCGATTATTGTGCTGTTTGTAGTGAGATGTTCATTGACAAAATACCACGAAATTCATTAGTTAACTATCTTTTTCACTTTCAGAAACTTTTCGGAAGAAACATACACCATAATATGAAAAAAATGAATTGCGTAATATTTCATTCGTTTTCATGGGATTTCTTTTTATGAAATATTAATGCAATTGTTGGAGTAACTTTTGATGATTTTATTTTTATTGTAAAATTTATTATCTTTACACTTTGGTGTAAGAGAAACCCTTGAGACACCCCATGAAGAAAATTATTAAGAGATTGTTTTAAAATGCTGTATTGATACGTGGAACCATGTAAACCTTTGGCCACAGACAGACGAAAGACTGATATAAATTTAAAAGAGCTTTTTCTAAACGAAGTGAAGATCATGAAAATTGTAAATACGACGACGCTTGTAATTAATTATTTTTGCTATTAGAAACAACTCTCACTTCACCTCATATAACAATTTATAGATTTTCTCGATGAAAATTAATATTATATTGCATCCTTGCTAATTCGTATACAGATTATGGGCAAAATCACTTAAGTCCTATCGTATAAAGTCGACAAGAAAACAACTGCCTCCAAAACAATTATTCCCTGTTGCATTTATCCAAGAGAAATGGTTTATGTTATGATTATTATATATATGTTTTATGAAATATAAAATTGGGTTCCGAAATTCCTCTGTTTTAATTGGAGGTTCTGATACTTTGAAAGGAATACCCTACGGTTTAAAAAGTAACCAGACGAATGGACATCCAAAAGTTCCTTTCTTGAAATTAAGGGTTTACGAAGCGTGCAGAAGCTTAAGTTTGGACATTAATGTTTTCTTTGTGTAACACAGGACTTTTCTCTCCTCCTATCGTCGTTGAAAGAAAGAATCTGCAATAAATTGAATTATATTTGTATTTATTAATAACCATACAAATACGAACAAAAAAATTGAATATGTCTTTAGAATGGGACATTTTCCCAGAAACTTGTAACTACTATGTAATTTCCACCTTTGATTCTTCGAATACACTTCTCATACCTTTTCCTGCAATTACAAGAAAAATCTCTATTTGGGAATTTACTTTAAATATTTGAGAAAAATTCTGCTTAAACCCAAAGTATTAACTTCTACAGAAACAAGTATTTTTGATTTGCAACCCGTAAGAAACACAAAAAGCAATAATAAAACAGTGGAAACTTATTACAACTATTGTTGTGAGCAGCGAAAGCAGATAATGCTAAATACTCAGTGCTATCCAAGAGGATCGTCAACGAGTTTCAGCAACAAAATTTGGTTCCAGCCGAAACCTGAGTAGTTTCTTCTATGCAAAATAGAAAATATTTAATTTGAAAACTCTCGTACAAAATATTATACGAGTTGATACTCGTGAAACAAAATACCATTGGGCTTCGGACAGTTGAGTACTACGCCCGCAGACCACGAGTTGGCACATGTTAAGGCCACACATTTCTCATATTCTTAAAATGTCTCTAATTTTCAGTGATTTTGAGATATGGCCATTTTAATAGAACAATTACAAACTCACTTTTTTTATATAAATATCAAAACACACTGAAGTTTGAATCCCAAATTTCATTCCTCTAACCTTAAACGTATTACGTCACATGCCCACCATATTTTAAAAATTGCAGCCCCAATATCTTTTTACCCGGCTATTGTCTTCCCTTCTACAGGAAATATCAGAAAACGTCGGAACAAGTCTTTAATTATTTTTAGACTTAATTGCTAACTTTTTCATTTCTAACCTTAACGAATTACGAAATATAGTCATACAATAATAACAATAAACACCACCTTTTCTCTTTTCTTTTTGGGGTAAACATCAAATAACAATGAAAGACGTGTCTACTTTTCTTAAATATAAGTTAATACACGAAATGGCTGGACGCTAACCCTCCAAACATATGGACATTTTTATATAGTAATTTCCTGCCTTCCTCCCCATTTACAATGAATTTCCAAAATACTAGGACTGATCTACAAAGGCTGAAACTGATTATTGTACAGCAGTTTCCTTTGTTGCCGAATGCCGGCATGTTTGATAGTTGAAACGTTTAAAGAGTTATATTTCATGTATACTCTCACTAGGGGGAAACATTGTCGTATCGGTAGGTTGGGAGTAATCCTCTGTGTTTTAGACACTGCTTCCATTTCGCCTCACAACGTGCTGTATATATGCACACAATGGAGGTCACACGAGAACAACAGTATGGAGCAATACAATTTGGTTTCGCTTTTAATTGCAATATGTCTCCAATGATTTCAGATATCAAAGTGCTGTAAATGGAATTATGATCTTCACGCTTTTGTAAACAACTTACAGAACCATAGAGCTTCTGAAACATACGAAAATCTTAAGCAGGTTTACGTTGAAAGTGCATTACCTCGAGCAATAGTGTTTCAGGGGTTCAAAGAATTCAAAGAAGGAGTTGTTTCATGCGTTAAGCACGGTCGATCTGGTGTTTCCGTCTGCTGTGACTGTTTCGGCTTCTGCTGTAACAGACAGAAACATCAATACTGCTGTTTGATTGTCCGTGAGGATCGAAGGACAGCATTATATAAATTAAGTGAAGTGTTGGGAACTTCATATGGGAGTGCTTTTCCAATTATGCACCTACGTATGTAACGTGTTTGTACCCATTGGGTACCATGACTGTTCACTCTGGAACAAGCTTGCTTGAGCTTTTCGTATGTTTCAGAAGCTGCATGGTTCAATCGAAAACGAAACCTTATTGCTACATACCATTCTTCTCGTGTAACCTCCATTGTACACAGCACATTTTGAAGCGAAAGGCAAGCAGTGTCTAAAACACAGCGGATTACTCACAACCTACCGATACGACAATGCTCCCACTTACAAGTAACACTTCCCAAATGTAACACTCCGATTTTGACAAAATTTGGCAGATAGATACAGTACTGCACCTAAAATAAACGAATATGTGTTTTCTACTTTCTGCGGACAAACGGTTTTAGGAGGCAAATGCCCCCAACCAAAATTTTGAAAGTTGACGCCCGAAAGGCAGGCCCGTATTTATATATTGTGTTCTAAATAATTTGCCCCCCCCCCCCTCCGCACAAACTTATGTCTCAAACAAGGAAATAAGCCGTGATTTGGCAAACATACAAGCTCTGGTTCAGTAGCAGTTTAGGTAGCACAAGTTACAAAAGTCACAACGTAATTTTAAATAGCCTAATTCTCTCAATTGCAGTTCTTCATGTCCTTTACACATATCTGACATACTGAAAAAATGAAGTGTAAGTTTAACGTCCGACGCTTATGCCGGTTAGTCTAAAGGAGACGATGATAATGAGTGAAATGAGTAAAATAGTGGAATGAAGAAAGTAGGTGGAAACTTGAGAACCCAGAGATAACCCACGAGCACGGTGTTTGTCCACCACAAAGTTCACACGGCGCGAGCTGGGATCGAACCAGGGACCCGAAGCACCGGAGGTGAACGCTCTACCACTGAGCCACCACGGCTCCCCTACATGCTGTTACTATCACTATTGATATTTCGTGGTCAAAGGTTTGGAGAGGTCCGTGCCCCATCCAACCGTTTTTTTTTTTTTTTTCAGGAAAATACGAAACCCGTATTCCCTCATTTTCCGTCTACAAGATGTGTGCTCAATTTCATTCACTTTGATTCACTTCTTCTTGCCTTTCGGGAGTCAACTTTCAAATTTTTGGTGGGGGTTTTTGCCCCCTAAAACCGCTTCTCCGAAGAAAAAAGACATGTGTACCTTTATTTTATGTATAGTATCTAACTGCCAAATTTTATCAAAATCGGGGTGTTACACTTGGGAAGTGTTTCTTGTTAGTGAGATTATACACGAAACACAACTCTTTCAACTTCAAACGTGCCAGCATTTGGCAACAAAGGAAACTGCGGTACAATAATCAGTCTCAGTCTTCGCTAATCAGCCGTCGTATCTTTTCTTAAACTGGCGCGCCATCAAAAATCCTATACTCTGTCAAAATTTCAAGATTCTAGCTACAACGATTCGTCCTGGTCGTTGATCAACCAAACACAATTTCTTTCTCAGACCTGACCGTGATTTGTAGTCGCCCAAGCGACCGTGTGCTTGCCGGCAGTTGCTACCTTAGAAACAATTTTTGGAGTAATTAGGAACGCTTGGTGGCTAAGAAACGTTCCTCCGTAGAACCAACTTACAAGTTGTTTGAACCGTTAATACTAGATGCTTAGGATCGTCACACAATGGCAGCTTCCTCTAGAAATACGTGTGTTGAAGCAACACGTGTTATGTATTCATTTATTACTTATGTTTGTTGATAGAATTTTTAAGATTGAATACATTAATTTTCGTTTTCAATATCAGATTGTACGAAGCACGTAAAAATAGCGATTGAAACGTTGTCTCGATAAATCTACAGTCTGGAAGATTTGTATTGTCGCTAGAGTGACCATTGGTCTCAAAGCCCTAACTTCCTGTTTTCCAAAAAGGCACTCAAGTGGAATTAAATGCCTGTTTACTAAGGGCAAACTATAGAAGTAATTGGTTTAATTCTTTTATGAATGGACTGAGTCAGACACGCAAGCGGATGAGGGTGTCTTGGGGGTCGAGACCTCCCAAAAATTAAGACTTTTTGTGAAATTAGTATAACTTTCGGCAAAAGTTTCTACATATTCATAAATTTTCACCCAGACACACCTCTGAACTCCCCAAATCCGACTTTTACGTACTGTTTCCGCTCAGCTGAATTAATATGCTTAGCAGACAGTATTGGCCTAAGGCCTCACGTGTAGGGGATGACATCTCTCGATGATTACTCTTCCAGAGATACACCTCGCTTTGTTAGTAGTTTCAAGAAACAATGGACCTACCCGCTGTAGCTCAGATTTTTCCAGGGTTTTTCCTAAATCACACCAGGCAATTTCCTGGATGGCATATTGAACATAGGCCGTGGCACACAACCTTTCGTATACTCACTCCTCTCCTATCCTGGCCTGAGCCTTAGATCCCTAAAAGCCGTAAATGGAATTCAAATCAAGAAACAATGGGTGTGTTCTATTTTTATTACGACTCCAAATTATTGTGATACTCCCTGGCTTTTGGTGCCTAAATGAAAGAATTCCCACTGTAAAAAATTTTAAGAATTAAAAAGAATTTGTTGTAGTAATAATGTAATATATCCATAGTAAAACTAGTTGTAATAAACTGATAAGATGCAAGGGTAAGAGCTGAAATATCATTGAGATATTTGTTTAGGAAATATAAGCCCTGCAATACTAAGCCTTCGTAATTTTTACGAACGGAGTTGGTAAAACTGGCAAAGAAAGAAATCCCTATCCGTTCCCCCCCCCCCCATGACAGATTCTTTCACCGGACCAGTAAGCCAGTCGCAGGCGGGCAGTACTGTTCACTTCGTTCTTGGTGCAGTGAGTAGCGTTTCGTAATTTTTACGAAAGTTTATTACTCATAGCAAATTCTTAGTCGTAAAAAATACGAATGCTTAGTACTCACGTTTTTTCTAGTACAGTGTACATTTTATCTAACTGCATTCGGCACAGTATTTAGTCTGACTTTCACGACCTTACTGTGTCATTTTCTGAAATGGTCCATAATAGACCACTAGACCCGAATGCTATAAGCAAGTTGTTACCTGAAGAAGAGAGCGAAGAAGAACAAGAAAAAAATTAATCCCAAGCTTTGTGCCCAACCGGTTTCTCCTCATATGCATCGTCGACTGAGTGACCACATTTGCAGCGGAATCTTCGGGTTTTAATACCAGATTTCCTGAGAGTTCCTATCAACCATGAAGAACAATAGCTTCCTGGAACCAGGAAAACATGCTTTTACTGCCCAGCATGTAAAAGGAGGATGACAACCACTTACTCTAACCACTGCCGTCTGCCTATTTGTACGGAGCATAAACCAACATGCGTTCAATGTGATAAGGAAAAGTAAGAACTTAACCCTTTCCCCTCGAATGCGGCGAGAGCCCCGACATTCGAGATTTTCCTTTCCGCTCGTATGTCGGGGCTACCCCACACTAATTTTGACGCTTTAATTACTCGCATGTCGACCGAGCCCCGCTTGTATGATTTAGTCGACAACTTCTGCCATCATTTGGCCGTCTATTCAACTCCTTACTCGACTGTGCCTGCCACGGTTTTCCACAAATCAAAAGCGATATACAAATGTAAACAAACACCAAAGATGGCTGAGTTTGTGTGAGACGAAGGTGTTTTGGAACCTGCAGATACTGATTTCAGTGATAGTGGTAGCGAATATTTAGATAATGATAGTTTGAGTGAAGAAAGTAGTGGTGATAAATCTTCCGATTCCAATGAAAATGATGACCAAGTGGCAGGTGATGTGTTGACAAGGGACAATTGGACTCCCTATGGTAATAATGATGCAGATTTTCCTAAAATGCCCTTCACAGCAAATTCCGGATATAAACCACTAGTTGTTGGAAGGCCAACTACAGAAATTGAATTTTTCCAATTATTTTTTGGTGACACTTTGCTTGAGGAAATTACAAATGAAACAAAGAGGTATCCTAAATCTAAGATACAAATGCCGCTACAAAGAAAGGTCCATTTGGTCCACTTGGTATGACATGACAGTTCCTGAAGTGAACGCATTTTTGGGTGTAATACTAAATATGGCATTAAATCCTAAACCAAACATACAAGATTATTTTTCAGAGGAATGGTTGGACAAATGTTTATTTTATAAGGACATTTTCAACCGCGATAGGTTTGTTTTCAACTTTTTTTGGATGCTTCACTTGTGCCCCCAGCACCTCAGATGCAACAAGGTGTTCGTGTAAGGGGTTCAAAGATAAAAAACAAGGAACATCTTGACAACAAGTTTATTGAATTTTTTGGGTCAGGACAAAATGTAAGCATTGATGAAAATACAGTGGGGTTCAAAGGAAGAATAGTTTTTAACTGCTACAACCCACAGAAGCCAACCAAATGGGGGCTACGAGTATTTGTATTGGCCGACTCAAGTACTGGGTATATCTCAAAATAAATCCCTACTGTACAACTAGCTGTGTCAAAACAAATTCGAGTTCAAAGGGTTAAACTAAAAACATAAAATGACTCTGGTTTAGTGTATTAAGCCGTCAACAGTACAAACTAAATAAATTTTCCATAGTTACAGAAGAATTATTAGGTCTGACGGTTATGTATCTTTTACAGAAACAATTATAATGTGCCATTTTTCATTTTGAACATATGCGATATATAAGTTTACATCTAAAATTAAAAAAAAGAAGTTTGCATTATATCATATAACATGATGTTCTTGAATTCTTGCTGTAGGTCTATAATATAAAGTAATTAATTTGTCACAATATTCTTAAAATAAGTTTAAAAACCGTTTTAAAACATTTGCATTTTTAGCATACATGTGAAAAATTAACGCCACAGTAGAGAAATAGAAAGATTTCAAAATTAAATATACCCCTTATCTTACATAATAATGTACGCTCATGTACAAAATGATTGTCGCATATCTATAATCGTCTTCTTGTAAGAATATAATTTGATAGTGATTTTGCAAGGTACTGATACTATGTGTATAATCGGAAAATGCATATTTGTGGTAAATTTCATAGGAAAAGAATTATAAATACGAAAATTAGAATGAGTAAAACAAAATGTTGCTAAATGGATTAGAAAGTCTTATTTTCGTTTTATTGTTCTTGTTTACTGATCTTTTCACATGAAATTTTCCACATACATGTCTTTCCCGATTATACACTTACTAACATTGTGAGAAATAAGGGCGAATTCGTTTTCAAATTATATTCCTACAATAACATATTTATAGACATGCGACAATAATTTTGGACATGAATGTACATAGTCATAAATAACAATACTTTTAAACAATTATATATATATATAGATATTTGGTCTAGGAATTAATTCGTGCGGTTGGTACGCACACATTGAAGCTGTAGTACAAACACAAAATACATAAATACCTTAAGAAAAATATTGTCCATCGCTAGCCACCACTTTCGCCCATCTGTCAGGCAATGTACGGATTCCGTGGCGAAAGAAGTTCTCATCCTTGGAAGCGATCCAGTCAGAGACCCATGTTTCGATATCTTCTGAAGAAGTAAACCGCTGTCCAATCAAATCGTTGTTCATGCAATCGAACAAGTAGTAGTCCGAAGGAGCAATGTCTAGTGAATACGGCGGGTGGGGTAAAACTTCCCATCCGACATTTTCTAAATAGGTTTTGACCGGTTTTGCGACATGTGGGCGAGCGTTATCATGTTGAACAATAAGTTTATCATGTCTGTTCTCCCATTCTGGTCGTGTTCTGGCCAGAGCTTGCTTCAAACGCATTAATTGTCGTCGATAACGTTCTCCATTCATAGTTTCACCCGGTTGCAGCAGCTCATAGTACACCACACCTTTCATATCCCACCATATGCACAGGATTAACCTTTGCACAGTGAATATCTCGTTTTGGTTGTGATAGACCTGGTTCACCTGGTTTCACCCAGGCCTTTTTTCGTTTAGGGTTCTCGTAATGGATCCACTTCTCATCACCCGTAATAATTCGATGCAGAAACCCCTTTCTGCTCTGTCGTTGAAGCAGCAATTCGCAAATGGTTTTTCGTCTTTCAACGTCTCTGTCCTTCAATTCATGTGGAACCCAATGTGATATCTTTTGAATCATTCCCATGGCTTTCAAGCAATTGGAGACTGTTGTTTGATCAACGCCTAATGCTGCTGCAAGTTGTTCCTGCGTTTGACACGAATCCTGCTCGAGCAATGCTGTCAATTCTTCGTCTTGAAATTTTTTTGGCTGTCCAGCTCGCTCTTGGTCTGCCAAGCCGAAATCACCACTTCTAAACCGTGCAAACCACTTCTGACAGGTTCGCTCAGCTAGAGCATGGTCACCATACACTTCCACCAAAATACGATGCCTTTCAGTCGCACTTTTCTGCATGTTAAAGTAATGCAGCAGGACACCCCGCAAAAACACTTTATCAGGCACAAATTGCGCCATGCTCACTTAACTACAAACTGGTGTTGTTGACGCTTTAATCCACTGCCCTATACTACGAACGATAC
Organism: Thermobia domestica; assembly: GCF_964235325.1. Lineage (NCBI taxonomy): Eukaryota > Metazoa > Arthropoda > Insecta > Zygentoma > Lepismatidae > Thermobia > Thermobia domestica. The sequence goes on from NC_137454.1 coordinate 378,816,861, forward strand.
GCCATGACAGGGGTTTGCAACACATGTGTGGATACACGGAACTGTGGAACGCTCCGTTCGTTGCGCCATCTCTTGTCCACCCGCACGAATTAATTCCTAGACCAAATATATATGGGTAAAAAAAGAAAAAAACGATCTTAAGAGGCTTACAAGTAAAGGGTCCAAATGGATGAATTCTGTTGCGGGACAAGGCATAGTGCGCCTGATAGAAGATGTGAAAATATGAGTATGTGCAAAGTTATAGCGGCTGAGTGCCATAAGATACTCAGTGGGAGGGGGTCAAAGTTCGTGGAAGAACGGCTATGCTATGTTATGGAAATACATCAAATAAACTGTTGAATCGTAAAAAATAGTGAAAGATAGACAATGCAAACGGTGGCAGTTTCACATATTGGCAAAAGAAGAATGTGCAGAGTAGATCAGGAACCTCCGCCGCGATCTTCAAATCCTCCATCTTGAAGTCTGTGATAATTTTTGAAATAGAAAGGAAGTCACGCGACACATGTATTAAGACTGTATTTTGATCAGGAATGCAATGCTACTGTCCATTTTGTCATATCACTCACCGCTAACAAATTATGACCTGTTTTATCCCTTTGAATACTATCACAACACATACTCGAAATTCGACACGATAGACACTCGAGAAAGCCACCTCACCCAATAACTTATTTTCCACTACAACTTCGTTGCTGTATTCGACTGCAGTAGTCCACTTTTCACCCAGATATCAGATGCTATGCTCGTGCCACGTTGCTATTGCTTATGAAGGTGGACAAAGAAGTTGAGTGAAAAATTTGGCTTGTGTGGTAAAAAGTGGTTTACGTACAGTACGTACTAATTACATTCCAATCTATCAGATTTTATTGTGTCATGATCTATATTAGTATGTCATTTAACAAAAGATAGCAATATGAACTCCACATTGTTATCGACCAAAATAAAGAAAAAAAACGGAAGAGGTTCTTCCAGACCGGAACACTTCTCTTCTGCGCTATATGAAATTGGAAATAATGTCGTAAATAATAATAATGTATCAATATACAACTCAGGTATTGAATTTCTCTGTTAGTTTTTTCTTGCATATGTGTTTAAACTACATGTGTTTTCGTGATAATTCAAACTTTCCCCATAGGTCTACGAGTATGCCTCCTAGAGTTTCGTTAATAACTATAAAGATTATCCTAAATCTTCCAAATAAATACAGATAATGTTAATAAAGTTCATAGTTGATTTTTGAGAACATGCTGTCCCTAATTGATATATCACATGACTATCTTTCTATTTCAAAAAATGTCGAATATTTCAAAATGGCGGATTTAAAGATAGCAGCGGAGATTCGTAATCTACTCCATCCATTTTACTTTTGCCAAATGTGAAACTACCACCGTTCTTATTCTCTATATTTCATTATTTTTACGATTGAACAGTTTATTTGATGTATTTCTATAACATAGCATAGCTCTTCTCCCACCAACTTTGACTCACTCCTCTTCCGTTTCTTATGGCGCTCAATCGCTAGAACTTTGCAGATACACATATTTTCACATCCTCTATCAAGTGCACTATGTCTCATCCCGAAACTCGATTCATTCATTTGCACCCTTTACTTGTTAATAGTTTAGGGTTAAACTTCTATATCTTTGGCACTGAGACCTAATGGTTGCTAGGGCGACCTATCCACTAGGGATGGCCAGAGGAACCGGTTCTCGGAGATCCGGTTTTCAGAACCAGTTCTGGAACCGGTTCCGGGCCTGGATCCGAAGACCCGGTACCAGGAGACCCGGTTCCAGACCAGGATTCGAAAACCCGGTTCCAGATCTGGATCTGAAAACCCGGTTCCAGAACCGGATCTTAGGAACCGGTTCCAGACCTGGATTTGAAAGCCCCCAAAGACCCGTAAAGGAGGCACAGAATTCACCTTCAAAACACTGCAAAAACGACCATGCGCTTGTGCCCCCAGAAAAAAATGTTGATCCACCAGTGGGTGTTTAGCCAAATGAGTTGGCCAGTTTGCTTGTTTAGCCAATGAGTTTGACAGTTACCCAGTTTATTTAGCCAAATGAGACAAGCGGCCGCCGCCTGGCCAATTCATCTAGCACACACTGTTCACACCCTGCCAGCAGCTCGGTTTACCTTAGGGATGGTCATAAAGTTTCGGTTCCAGCGGAATCGGTTCTTGGAGATCTGGTTTTCAGAACCGGTTCCAGACCTGGATCCGAAAAAATGGTTCCGGAACCGGATCTTCTAGAACCGGATCCGTTCAGACCCGAAAACCGGTTCCACCAGGAACCGGTTCTCGCCATCCCTACTATCCAGTGCTGGTCAGTATGACCGCGATTAACCAAAATGAAATAAAATTACTTCATATGCATGTATTGCAACGGGAATCTTCAAATGAAACTCAAATAGAACAATTGATTTGTTCTCGGGGTCTGAGGAGGATAGACTAGTCTCTGACTAGCTGGAGACTCCTCCTCCAGACCCTGCATTTGCATAATCTACGGTCTCGAACTTCCCACATTCCTAACACATGTATAGTCTTAATGGATTTCAAGATATGCCCATGTTATCATAACAACTACAATCCCGGTTCTTTCTTTCTTCTCTTGCAGGGGAGATATTAAGAAAAGCCGAAACACGTCTTTAATTACTTTTTATGAAAAATAAAAATATCAAATTTTATCTCTCTAACTTCAACGAATTTCGAGATATACCTATCTAATTATAACAATTGTAATTTCCATCCTTTCTCTTCCCTTCTAGGTTAAATATCAGATAACACTGATATGTGACTAATTATTCTAAAGAAGAAGTCAACATATAAAATTTTGTGATTCTAACCTTCAGAGATTCCGAGATATGAATATTCTAAGATAATGATTGAAACAGTGTTGCAAGACCAGTCAGTTGGAAAAGCAGGAGATTCGAAGATAAAATGCAGGAGAAAGCAGTAGACACATACAGTGGTGGCATTTGAATATAAATCCGGGGGGAGGGGGCAATAAAATTTGCCATTATTAAGGGGACAGTAGTCAAAACAAGCAGTCCAGAATTCATTTCCGATGAACCACGCTGAGCAAATGAAGGGGAAAAATCCCGATATATAGTAACATTATTTGATACACACGTGTGTGAAGTAAAACATAGTTAAGAAGCAAAGTGGAGTGGGAAAATGTTTTTTCATGCACGTAGCGATAACGCAGCTATATAGTGCACTCACACGTGATCGTGTGGTAAGACGATTTCTTGCTGACGATCGTGGAGAAATGATCTAAGCCATTCTTCCATCCCAAGTCCCAATCTAAACAACACTTACTTGTAAATCTTACAGAAAGTCATAAAAACGCTAACCATAATGCATATAGAAGATGACGTACAGTTGTATTTTTTGGATTCATATTATATACAGTAAAGCTCTACAGAGCTTTTTGTATTATAACGGAGAAATTTCATCTTTTTATGTGAGGAACCTTTGAAAATCCAATATTAATAATAATACATTTCTTCAACTTCTCGAAGTAACGAAAAAGCAGGAGATTGTTCACTTTTCATTTTCTTTTGCAGTAGATCAGTAGAACGTAGAAAAAACAGGAGATCTCCTGCAAAATCAGTAGATCTGGCAACTCTGGATTGAAAACCTTCCTTCTCCTCAACCCGTCGAATTTCCAAAAATTTTTCCTTTGTTTGACCTTTCATCACAAATCCTGTTTCTCTTTCCAAATTTCAATCTTACAGATTATATAATTTGGCGGGAGTGTTTATCATTCAGTATTTCTTGCATATATGGAGATTAATTGAATTTACAGTAACTATAAAGCGTATACACTTGAAAATTAATTATTTCGTTAAAGAAAAGAAATAGCCATTCAAGGATTTCAAATTATCGGAATAGTCCGTTATAGTAAATATTAAAGAGATATAGTGACATCTGTCAATGGGTATGAACTTATGTTCAGTATAGCAGAAGTAAAGAAAAGGGAATTGGAAAAGAAGTAGTACAACGCCTAACGAAAGTCTCCAAAATTGAGAAAACTGCTGCCCAGAGCATAGGCGCCGACTTGAAGAAAATATTGGGGGCCCAAACAATAAATAAATATATTATCATACTCAGCCGTTTTCTATCAACTGCTTGATGAAGCACCTCCCCCCCTACCTCAGATCTCGGTCCGCTGCATCCACTCTGCTGCGAAATTCACGACCTAAGTCAAATTCGCTTAAAGGCATTACAACAAATTCAAGTTCACAATCTGAGAACTTCACTACAAGTTTGGCACTACATTGATCTTCACTTATCATATCAGTGTTGGAAGAGTGTCGGTTGAAGCTTCAATGCTCTATTAAACATACTTTTGAAAATGGCGTTTTCTATCGAATACGAAGGCTGTTCCTAAGATTGAATTAAAGGCACGATGAAGTTTACGACAGAAATTCTTGCTCCTCTTTGTTAATTTTTCCTCGACTGAATTATATTGGGGGGGAGGGGCGAGGATCCCACCCATAAATGTTTGGGGGCCAAAAGTATCCTGCCCCCCCCCCCCCCCCAAAGTCGGCGCCTATGGATCAGAGAATTGTCTTCGAACGGGGACAATTTCATCCCTACTCCTCGTGAGTAGCGTACTCAAGACTCCTACAAACAGAATAGAGCTCCCGGAACTCAAAATTATATTTATGTCAATTGAGAGTACAAATTATGTTCTAAGATAATAAAATTCCCTTAATCTAAACTGCGAGATTTTCCTTAAATAATAACTAAACATTTTTAAACATTGCGTTTGTTCCGTAGAAATTTCATTTAAAAGAAAAAAGAAAGAAAATACAAGCTATGCCATAAACATGGATTATACAAATTATATGATCTCGCTTTCAACTGTTGACTGATACTGCATTTGAGAATCTTATCAGCAGAAAGATCTACTGCTCTTTGATTTCAAAGTTAGTAAGATATTAATTTGTACGAGATTTTCAAACATAACTTTTTTTTTTTTTTTTTTTTTTTTTTTACTGTATAGCCTCCTAGCTTATAACGATAATATCTCTTTCTAATCGCAATTTTTAAATACCACAATAAGCATCAACACATAATTTGTGTAAGTAGTCTGTTTAAAAATTGAATTACGTTGTTCGTGTTAAAGAAACCACCAGTTTTTACAAACTCGCCTGACTCATGAGCAGTTAGGCCCAGAGAGAAATTACGCAAGTTATTGAGTGTGTTTATGCAAACACATTCCCTTACCACACATAACGTACAGAAACCACACAGTTTCTAAAGTACTTTTCTATACGGTAAAAACCACTACTATTACGCCTGAGGGAAAATCTAACTACACAGTAAACTAACCCTAGTTATAGTGGTTCCTTTCATGATGAAAGGAAGTGAATGTGGTCGAAACATATAACCATAATCAACTAGATATAGGGAAATTACATTTTACACACAATACAATGGGCAGTGATTATTCTCTCTACTGGTCTAGTCGTTAGCACGGGCACCTTTAGTCCCGGGTTCAATTCCAAATGGGAGAGAAGTGGGAACTTCTGTGTTAATGTTCATGTCGAGGTCGGTAGTCCTCAATGAGTGAAAAATAAAAAATAAAAGAGTCAGAAAGATTTTTTTTTTAAATGGTAGAACATTGTATTGTAGTGATTGAGGTCCCTAGTGGTATCCAAGCTAACACCAAATGGAATTTGTGGTGAGAAACGCCGTTTGCTACTGGGGTAATCTTAGTACACTCTTGCGAGCGGATTATTAACAATTTTGCCAGGATTGCAAAATCACTAAAAGTTGTATGCGTGATTTTATATCATTAAAGGTGATGAAAATATCACTCGTCTGCTAAGCTAAATTATCAATATAAGTACCCTTTTATAAATCATATTGTCATGGTTTTCAACATACATAGACTGAGAAAATCAAGTATATAAATATCTAATAGACACATGGAATGAGAGTACAGCGTAAGTAGTATGATATGATAAATGGGAAAATGGGCAGCCTATTGATTTAAAATATGAAAAATAGAAAGGGGTAATCTACTTCAAAATATTCTTCCACAGTATATGACATAAATAAATAATAATAAAACATTCAGGCATTGGAGTGGTTATTACATACATGTGGTAAAAATGCAGCGTAAGTGCAATAATTTAGATCGATGGGATAATGGGAAATTCACCAAAAATTAGAAGAAAATCATGGATGATCTACTCTGAGAATCCCTTGATATTGTATGCATTAATAAATAATAAAAAAACTCAAATAAATAAATATATCTAGTAGACACATGCGTCGTGAAAGTATGCAATAATTTAAGATAGATGGAAAATAGGTAATCAATTCACCGAAAATGAAAAAAACAAGAGGCAACCTACTCCAAGAATCCCTCTACTACATACAACCACTGGCGCAAATCCCGATGGGAGAAGGGGAATATGTCCCTTTCAATTTTGGAACTAGGGAGGACTGCCCCCTCCCCCGATAATCCTATTTGAGATGTGTTTTTTGGGAAAAATGTGAAGATTTGTCCGATTGTGACAAAGGAAAGTGAGATGAAATTGATGTCCCCCAAAAGAAGCCTCAAGTCTGTCTCCCTCCCAATGCTCAAAACAACTCTGCTCCCTGATCCTCCGAAGGATTGTTCAAGCCCGTAGCCAGCCCAAAAATGTAGAGGGGGCCCGGTAGAAGTTAGGGGGGGCTCGAGCCAACCATATTATAGTTCATCAAATAGTAACATCAGCAATTCATCATATCTGCTCTTGAATGTTTAACTATTTTGCTTATATATAATTCTATTATTCCCCTCTACACACACACACACACACATGAAGTTAACATTCTGTGATCTACATGAAAAAAAAAAAAACATGAATTTTATTAAATGGGTATTACTAACTACACGAATTAGAATTAAAATATAAATGTTTTAATAGTCCCACATGTAATACTAACATTAAAATCAAGAACGAGAGATGACCTACTATGAAATAAGGAAATTCAACTTTACTTAGGCTCTTGTTTAGCGTTAACTTGCGAAGTTGTCATTCCGTTTTTATCAAAATTTTGAAAATTTACCTAGAAGAAGTTGATAATTTGATTGCTTGTGTGCTTGATGGCATGCAAGTGAAGCGTAATTTATGTGAAATACCTTTTGATAAGCGGTTATAAAGTCGGGACTAATTCGCAAGTAGGGGGAACTACTTGTCTCTAGGTTCAGGACGGTTGGATAATTTTCGAGTAAATATGCCTGCAAGTGTAGAGGGTCTTTGCGCTGGATGTGAATTGACAGTACTAACATTTGTAAAACATGATGTTATCCGGGCAAGCGGGGCCTCCCAGGCCCAGTAGCTTCATATATTTTTTTTTTCGAATTTCTCAATAACCATAAATATTTCGATGACATAAAATACTGCATTCTTCTATCTTTAGTCGAAGTCATGAACATATCGAGTTGGTAAAGCTAATAGAGTTGGTAAGGCCCCAGTTGCCCGTCTACGTTACAAAAATATCTTGCCAGGACAAGGGTTAATCTTTTGAATATTCATGGCTTAATGAATGAAAGAACAAAGACCACCAACAAAGACCACGAGTTTCTGCTTGAGATAGGAGAGCTCTAAAAACTTAAGTACGTACTGCAGGGGCGGATCCAGGACCGACTTTTAGGGGGGGGGTTTGTCATACTGCTACTTTTAAGGGCTCCAAACTTTGGGATAAGTTTTATTTATATATATAAAATAAGAAAGTTTCCTCTTCTGGGGGGCATCGCCCCCCTGGATCCGCTTCTGTACTAACGTAAGTGCGAAGTAGACATAACCTAACGTAATTAACCTAGTAGTGCGTCATCCCGCCTTACTTCGGCTTCTCGCTTCGCTCATTCTTCCCTCTCAACTCCGCACTCCCCGTTAACTGCACACAACCGTGCTCCGCGCGGCCCGCCAGTCTCCTCTTTAGGTTAAAAATTGACGTCCATATGTAATTGTGGTTCCTCTCCCGTATTCACACCCTCGAGGTAACGTAACAGAACATAAAATGAGTAAAGTTTAAGTGGAAATTGATGATTGTAGATTTTATTATGGTTTTTGTTGAAAATTAGGTGGACGGGTAACTTTGAAGTAATTCCCTTGTTTACAATTACAGTTGTATTTTTTAAAATATTTATACTAAGTTCTTGTTTAAAATCTTAAATTAAACTCATTTTATATAAATGAACCACCTGCACACTACACCAAGAAGATACATACCAAAACAGCTTAAAAAAATACTATAATGTTATTCAAAGCTACACTGAGAAAAAAATGTATGCGGCATACGTAATATCGTAGATTACATTTGTAAATCCTGTAATTTTTGGACTTAACGTACAGCAAGCGTATAACTGAAAACGCATGTTTTATAATACTTTCTGTATAAGTGCTCCATCCATACATATTTTCTGTATGAAACAATATAGGCGGTCAGGATCTCACATACAAATGGACGTATATAACATATAGCTGACGAAGGTAACACATATATATGTATGTACTGTTAGACATCAAACATCCTGCAACAGCATGATGTAACGCCTATGTAGCATACGGATAACGTATGCTCCGTTCTAATTTTCGTAGAAAGCAAGAGGGTTTCGTATATTTGTACAATATACCACTGTCAGGAAAACGGATTTTTCTCAATGGAAGTAAAACGCTACACCCATCTAGTATCGAGTAAAATCATCACTGCTTGCTCCATGATGAATTACAACATTATTACGCGTACGTGACTAAGAAATAGTTCCAATTTACAACGTTTTTATATGAAAACTAGCTACTTCCACGGGATCTCCCACCCCAGGTACAATACAAAACATTTTGCTACTTAATTTCTCCTCCAAATCTTGTAAATTTTTTCTACTCCTGGCTCCACAACCCGGAATGTAATCCTTAAACTTAAACATTAAATATGTTCACTTGCTCAGTTATTCATCTAATTAAGGTGATTTAGCTTAACTTTATTCTTCTACGAGAGCAAACATATGAAAGTCTTTGCAACCATTACTTTTTCGGTGAATGTTCCACCACAGTTCTTGTTTTACATATCACACCACAATAATTTGGACCCTACTAGAATCAATCGCCTTTAACGGAACTCGGAGCTCTTAATTCAATTCGCATCTAATTGTTCCACAGTTAATCTAAAGTTTGCTGTTGACGAGGATTTTGCAATTCATGTATGTACTACAACTATATAAAGGAATAACAATATCCTACCGCCGTTACTGCAATCCACAAAAGATAAACGCGTTGTTCCTGCTCCTGTTTTTATGATTTGGCTTGCAGCAAGCACTTCACACTTCGTCTCCTACCTCCCAGATCGCTATTACAACCGTGGGATGAAGTATTATGAACATATTCCTTCTTTTCGTAAAAACTTCCTTCAATATGTATTGTATCATTTCATATCGAGATTCGAGAAGACTGATAAACTTTACTTTAACTTCTTTAAAATATGTTCAAAAGTGTTCATCAAATAGTTAAAATGGAAAAATTCTTGGAACAATCTCTTTTATATTGCATTTTATTCTTATTATTTGCACATAGAATTAATCGAGTTTTTTTTGCAAGCCTTCCATGAAAATTTTAAGGGGGGTCAAGAAAAATTTAGGGCCACCTCTTGCCCCCCGTGGATACGGGCCTGGGATTGTTTTTCAACTTCACAAACATTTTGAGCATCGGTTAACAAAAAAAAAAAAAAAAAAAGCAAACTGTCTTACTTGTCCTTCACCCCCAATGTCGAAGACAGATTTGCACCGCGGCATGCAACAATTAAGTAACAATATTAACTAACAAATTACAATTAACTAACAAACAGGTATCTAATGGACACCTGGGGTGCTAGAGTAGCATGAATATGTTAGGTTGCAATAGATAGGACAATGTGCAATCTATTGAATAAAAATGAGAAAAATCAAAAGAGGCAATCTACTCCGAGAATGCCTTTACAATATACGGCATTATCAACTAATTAAACAACTGAAACATAGATGATAGGATGCTAGCGCAGCATAGATTAAATTATTTATGGTCGAAGAAACAATGCAATATCAACTGCCAAATAATGGAAAACATTTAAAAGAGTGATCCACTCCGAAAATCCAAACACATTATATGGCATTGTTAAATAAAAATTAAAGATTCAAACATACTAGTGTCTAGTAGATATATGCTTTGCGAGGACAGCTTAATTGCCGAAATTTATAGTAAATCTGATAATGAGTAATCTATGAACCAAAAATTGGAAAAATCAGAGGGGTGATCTACTCCAAAAATCCATCCACAATGTACAGGATGTTTTAAAACAACACCGGCACCGTTTGGGAAGTGATTCCTGACACCAAGGTAAATCGAAAAGTATAGACGAACTTGGGTGCACAAATGATTCCTTTCGGAGTTATAGGCTGTAGAAAATGTGAAATAAATGAACTTTAAAGGTCCATAGCTCCAATATTGTGGGACCTACCGCAGTCGGGTCAAGACCTTATTTAGGAACTAACATGTGCGCTATCCAAATATCCATGTTTGAGAATCCTGCGTACTTCCGCAACAATTTTTATAGAGCTAGTCTGTAAGTACTTCAAATTATATTTCCCCTAGCCTTTACAAAACTTGCTGCATAAGTACCTTAGGACTCTGAAAAATGGATTTTTAAATAGAGCACATATAATTTCTAAGTGAAGTCTTGGGCCGACTACGATAGGTCCCATAGTTTTCGAGCTATGGGCCTTAAAATTTCATTTTTTCATAACTCCGAAAGAAAGCATTTGTGCACCCAGATTCATCTATACTTTTTCTCTTATCTTGATGTCAGGAATCACCTTCCAAACGTGGTCGGTGATGTTTTGAAACACACTGTATAACATAATTAACTGGTAATAATAATAATTCAAAGATATAAATATCTACTAGACGTTTGGACTGTGAGCATAGCATAAGTGCTACAGTTTATGATAGAAGGGCAATGGGAAGTATATTGGCCAAAAATGAGAAAAATTGAAAGGGAAATGATGTAATCCGAAAATTCCTCCAGAATATATTATGTTACCAAGTAATAATAATAAAAATCAAATATAGAAGTGTATGCTAGATATGTCGAGTGAGAGCACATCATAAGTGCAATAACTTACGATTGACAGGACAGTTTGTTATACAGTGACTAAAAGTTAGAAAAATCAAGAGAGGCGTTCTACCCATCCCCCACCCACAATATAGTCATTCAGGGATTGACTGACAGTTGAGGAATACCGACACTTCTAAGCTTAAAGCTCTGTCAATTCTTAATGGAAGTGCAAGAGTTGGCTTAATCAGTATTAAGTAAAACTGTGGGATGTATGGAATGTATATCTGTAAAAGTTTAAAAATAAGTAGGATAATTTGATGAGAAAGATAAAAATTTATGAAGTAAGGTGTGAGAGATATGTGAGAAGTTAAGGGTCACTATAAAATTTGAATATGTTTTATTAAGCTCTTGTTTGGAAGTAAAAGTTGTATTGTTCAGTACTCATGGTGGAAAGCATACAGCTGAAAATTGTGTAATCACAGGTAGTAGGCTCATCAGTGTGCAGTGTTTCTAACTTGCATAAAATATAGTTAAGTGCAACATTCGGGGTACTTCGGGGTACCCCGAATGCATCATTCGGTGCAACATTCGGGGTACTTCCCTCACTCACGTTTGGGGCACTTTCGACATATGCTTTTTTCCCCTGTCGTGATTTTTAATAATTATATATCAAAAATACTACATTAGTATTAACATATAGATAATAGCATGTCTGCATCCTTTTTCCATTGCATGATATGCTCTTGGAATTTGAACAATATTTGGTCTAGGAATTAATTCGTGCGGTTGGTACGCACACATTGAAGCTGTAGTACAAACACAAAATACATAAATACCTTAAGAAAAATATTGTCCATCGCTAGCCACCACTTTCGCCCATCTGTCAGGCAATGTACGGATTCCGTGGCGAAAGAAGTCCTCATCCTTGGAAGTGATCCAGTCAGAGACCCATGTTTCGATATCTTCTGAAGAAGTAAACCGCTGTCCAATCAAATCGTTGTTCATGCAATCGAACAAGTAGTAGTCCGAAGGAGCAACGTCTGGTGAATACGGCGGGTGGGGTAAAACTTCCCATTCGACATTTTCTAAATAGGTTTTGACCGGTTTTGCGACATGTGGGCGAGCGTTATCATGTTGAACAATAAGTTCATCATGTCTGTTCTCCCATTCTGGTCGTGTTCTGGATAGAGCTTGCTTCAAACGCATTGATTGTCGTCGATAACGTTCTCCATTCATAGTTTCACCCGGTTGCAGCAGCTCATAGTACACCACACCTTTCATATCCCACCATATGCACAGCATAACCTTTGCACAGTGAATATCTCGTTTTGGTTGTGATGGACCTGGTTCACCTGGTTTCACCCAGGCCTTTTCTCGTTTAGGGTTCTCGTAATGGATCCACTTCTCATCACCCGTAATAATTCGATGCAGAAACCCCTTTCTGCTCTGTCGTTGAAGCAGCAATTCGCAAATGGTTTTTCGTCTTTCAACGTCTTTGTCTTTCAATTCATGTGGAACCCAATGTGACATCTTTTGAATCATTCCCATGGCTTTCAAGCGTTTGGAGACTGTTGTTTGATCAACGCCTAATGCTGCTGCAAGCTGTTCCTGCGTTTGACACGAATCCTGCTCGAGCAATGCTGTCAATTCTTCGTCTTGAATTTTTTTTGGCTGTCCAGCTCGCTCTTGGTCTGCCAAGCCGAAATCACCACTTCTAAACCGTGCAAACCACTTCTGACACGTTCGCTCAGCTAGAGCATGGTCACCATACACTTCCACCAAAATACGATGCCTTTCAGTCGCACTTTTCTGCATGTTAAAGTAATGCAGCAGGACACCCCGCAAAAACACTTTATCAGGCACAAATTGCGCCATGTTCACTTAACTACAAACTGGTGTTGTTGACGCTTTAATCCACTGCCCTATACTACGAACGATACGCGATGACAGGGGTTTGCAACACATGTGTGGATACACGGAACTGTGGGACGCTCCGTTCGTTGCGCCATCTCTTGTCCACCCGCACGAATTAATTCCTAGACCAAATATATCAGTAGCTGCAGAGACAGTCAAGAATGCAGTGCTACTTTCTACTGCTTCAAGAGCTTTTGAAGTTCCTCGAATACGTTAAGTGACAGGTTATTCAAAGTTAACTACAAGAAGCATTTGGTGAGCATAAAACATTTGCTGAAGAAGACCAACACGCACTAGAAGAAAAGTTAATTATATAAGACGGGTATGGGTTCACCCAAGAACATAAGATGTGGTAATGTAAAGCGAAGGACAATAGTGTCAAACTTTTACTATCTTCACAGAAAAATAATAAAATAGATAAATCAAAAGATAATTACACATAAAAGAATGTAGATACATAAAAATGTTGCAAAACACAGTAACAAAAATGAGAAAACTTAAAAAGAAAATTATTGTGCTATCTGTCGAGTTTTTTTTTTCGGCGAAAACAATTCCGCTGATTGGGTTCAATGTACAAAATATTTTCAGCGGTTTAACAAGGACTGTGTTCTTCATCCAGACAATCCCTTCTTTGTGTGTCAGCAGTGAATCTCAGACATATATGGGCATAATGTTTGTTCTTTCCTGTACATGAAGCTAACACTAATATTTTAATCTATAACCATACTTTTGATAACATATGATTAACATAAATTAACAAATACTTTTTCATGAAGTACAGAATTTTTGTTCTCTTTGCCTAGCTCACATTTAGCATATTATTTTTTTAAAAGAAATTCTAGTTTCATATATTTCTAGTAACCGAACACATTTTGCTATTATTCTTTCCATCATTTGTAACTCAGTGACATTTTTTAAATATTTTCTGTAGCTGTAAATAAAGGCATTCTACATTCCCAAGCTTACAGATTCCTGTGTTTGTTTAAAGCTCATGAACTACTTTACCAACAGGAATCTGCGTTGTGGAATTATTAGTGACATTATCATAGTATGTAAGGTTTTAATGTCGATGTCGGTATTACCCCAACAACCTGTCGGTCGTCCCCATTGAGTTGGGGAATTCCGACACTTCTTCATTGTTGATTTCAATTGTGCCTCCACAGCCACACATTGCCTTTGTGTAACATGTATTGTATCTGTCAAGTAGTTGAAATAGTATACTTAAACATGGGATATAATTCGTTTCTTTAATAATTCGTTACAATCTTGTAGTAGTGCAAATGTCCTTAGGATGTTGGTATTGCCCCAAATGACCATATTTGGTAATATATCAGGTAATAATTAAAAAATCAAGTATATAAGTAACTTCTTTACGTATCGGATTATTTGTGTTGGACGGAACAATGCGCAATCCATTCACAGCGAATAAAGAAAATCGAGAAAGAGCGAGCAGTTACACAAAATTAATTTTAAGTGGTTATAACAAACATTTTAATCATGCTGTGTAAAAGAGGCAAATCAAATGTTTTACAGATATTTTTTCGGCAATGATGCTTATTTCTCTGAGCTGCACTGCAGAAATATGATTTTATTTTTTGAATGGAAAATAGATAGGTTAATGATAAAGCATGATTCTAAAAACGGAATTGAATTCTTCTGGAAAATGACAAAATTAAGGTTATAACTCGTGAGTGTTTGGTAGATTTAAAAACAAAGGAAAATTTCAAATTCATGAAACTGTCGTCCTGTAAGCACTCATATTCTAAAATTACATAAAAACGAAAAGAAACAAAGCGTAGAAAGATGAAACATTCAAGCATCGATAGATTTCATTGATCTGAACATAATGATACCAATCAGTGTAAATCCTCATGCGTAGTTTTGGAGAAAATGATAACAAGGTTTCTGTAAATCTTAAAATATATCCTTACAATAATCACGACACCTATAAAAATGAAACGAATGATGGTGTACAGCAATCAATTTTAGCATTATGACTCTGTCATAACGTTAGTCACATAAACAATTAAAGAAATAATATCTTTAAAGTTTACGTCCCATGGTTATGTCGGTTAGGCTAAAGCCCTAACAGCACAATTAAATAGTATTCATATGCCTATCGTGTTCCCTCAGGTACATAAGAATGTGTCCAATATATGCCTTATGTTCCTTTGAGAGAGAAATCACATGGATGGCAAGTAATAGTCACAGACTATGTCCGCCCCTAGGCACATGCCTGGCATGTACCTGGGTAACGTGCATAGTGTGTTCTAGGTATGTTCCCCATGCTGTAAGCGTCAATGAACCACAAAATTACTCCCCCAAAATATGTTAAATCGCCAATATGCGTAATGTGTTTACATTAAGGTGAGTCTAAAAATCACTTTAACCCTTATCCGGGCAAGACATATTTGTAACGTAAACGGGCAACCGGAGTCTGTGAGGCCCAGTATATATTTTAAGTGCAGAATACACAAAATCAATGCCTATTGTCACTTACTGTTTAGACTAGTCTAGAATGTACCGGTACATATTGTTGTCAAGTAGCGAAACTTCGTGTCACGCTTTTGTAAGCCGCCAAGAAGAATAGCAAATCCGGTAAAGACATTTCAGTAACGTAAACGGGCAACCGGGGTCTGTCAGGCCCAGTATATATTTTAAGTGCAGAACACTCAAAATTCAATGTTTGTTGCCGCATACTGTTCCGACTAAAGGTTACAATAGTCACGTGTTCAATATATAATTATGTGACAATTTGACCTAATATTTGACAGGAATTTCACTAAAGTTATACGGGCCTCCTAGGCTCCGGTTGCCCGGTTACGTCAGGAAAAGACTTTCCCCAAATTAAAAAAAAAAAAAAAAAACATTAGCTTTACCAACTCGATATGTTCATGATTTTAACTTCGACGAAAGATAGAAGAATTCAGTATTTTATGTCTTCGAAATATGTATGGTTATTGAGAAATTTTAGAAAAATGAAGCTACTGGGCCTGGGAGGCCCCGGTTGCCCAGATAAGGGTTAAACAAGTGAAAAAAATATTTCAGGGTAGGGTAGGCGGATAGAGAGACAAATTGTTGAGATCTTTTGAAGCGACAGTTGCCACCTAATAAAGTTTATGCGTTTGTTGCTTCTACTTACTGTACACAATTGCTAAGAAAAAGGAGCAAAAATGCATCAAATGTGGGAGACGAATTTAGAACCCCTAAAGGGCGTATTCCTCGCACATCTTGTGTTGTTAGGGTATCTGAAATAGTATGTACCTAAAGGACGTACCTAGAACATGACAGATATGTGTTCCAAGTGACAACATAGAAACGAATGACTGTTAGAGTGCGAAACTGAGCCAGGTATATAAATGCTATATATGTGGTACTGTACATAGCTGCTAGTACTAATTAGGTGTAACAAGTACCTAAAAGTGTAGGTAACTGAAGTACATACTTAGCACATGAATATCATATGTGCCAAGTGTCGGGTACCTAAAAAGTAGCTGGGACACCTAAATGGCACATGCCTAACACATCTTGTGCTGTCAGGGAGGAGGCCGTAATGATGAGAAATGAACGAAATGGTGGAACGAAGAAAGTGGGGGAAACAAAAACCTCAAGGAAACTCACGCACATGGTGTTTGTCCAACATAAAGCTCATTTGACACGAGCTGGAATCGAACCAAGAACTCCATACATCAGAGGTGAAAGCTTTACCGCTGAGCTACGGCTGCCCCGACATTAGACACTTGTTCCATACAGGATGTAATGTGATGATAGCTGAATTTTGATCTACTCTGAAGCTACAATTTTTGTCAGCAATAAGATAAACTGTATATATGTTATCATATTATATAATGATGTATGACATCGAGATGAACATAATAACTTCCTCCAAGACAAATTATCATGCTTGTTTTCGAGAAAATGAAGAGGAACGACTTCGAAATGTGTGTTTTTCCTTGCGAATATGATAGAGTCTACGGTTCATAGTTTTTTTTTTTAATTTCCTGACGAGTTTTGCTATTAATTTATTTGCTGTAAAGATGATGTAAAATAAATTCTTTAGTTTAACGACCCTCAGGTACAGGCACACGCACATAAATTCTTGTTTGGAGGAGTCCAAGATTTGGTTTGGTCCAATACTACATTACACTATGTTTACGGCAGCATCGAGCGGGTGTTATGCTACAGCCGAAAAAATAATGATAAATTAACATCTATATTCACACAGAAAATGAAGAAAAAAAAGATTATTTTCATCAAAAAAGAAACAGTACAGATGATGTACCTGGTCAAATCTTTACTCTATATCAAGTATTCCTCTGCTAAACAAGTATAGTTGGCAGTAGCGTACGCAGGAAATTATTTCGGGAGGGATCCAAACTCAATATGAGGGTATTTTATATTAAAATTCCTAAAATGGCCCCTAAAATTAATCTAAATTTACACAAAAGTCGAAATTTCGGGGAGAGGGTCCGGACCCCCCAGAACCAACCCCCTGCGTACGTTCCTGATAGTTGGATTTAAGAAATTATACATATGTACGTCGAGTAATCAAGCGTTTGGGGTACGGACCTATGGGTGCGCTCCGGCTAAGTTATGTACTTTACCCTAAAGAAAACGGCTTACTAATGAAAATATGATTGTGAGAATTAAAATTCTTGCTTTCCAACCAGAAATCGAACCCAGGATCATGGGCACCAAAGATATACGCGCTAAGTACTAGACCAGGGGGCAGAACTTTGTACTATATAAAAAATGTATAAACCTTTAAATAACAGATTCTATGTATTGTTATTTGATTTCTCGTAACCGCAATACACACACTAGTTGCAATTTTTATGTAAAACTCATATTATTCGTAATGTTTTATTTTCAATGTTGGAACAAACATTAGTACATATGACTATATAATAATCTTACCGTCATGCAACAGCAACATTTCAATTAGTAGTATTGCTAAGCAAAGGCGGTATTGGGAACTTTCATTTTCTCACTTTTTTTTGGGGGGGGGGGGGATCAATGAAAGTTATTAAAACACTAAGAGTTACTCTTCAAAAGTGGCTAAAGAAATAGACACGAAGAAAAATGCATCTTTAAATAAAGTAATTGTAAACTTACATTTCAATGAAACTGTATGTACTCTGCTGTCCCCTGCTGTTTACTTTCTATATAAAGAGAAAAGAGTAGTGATTCTTCTTTGGAAGTTTTAACTCCACTCTTGTGCAATAGACAACAAACACAAGGAAGCTTTTGTACTTATGAACTGCTGTATGTGAGACCCTCTAAGTATCTGTTGTTAGTTGTCTTGCAAACTTCTCAAACTAGTTTTTACAAAACTCGAAGAAATGAACTTATATTATCATTAAGAGGTATTATTAATGACTCCCACTTGTTGACCTTCCCTCAGGTAAAAGCTTAAAAAAAAATAGTGCAATTTTATGTTCTTTTTGGCTGTTTCTCTTTTCTTTTTTCTTTCTTTCTTTTCTTTTTCTTTTTTTTTGAAATAGGTAACCTTGGAAACAGGTTTTCGCATGTTAACAAAACTTGCCTAAAATTATGAGAAACTCCCAACTCAAATACAACTATAATAAACGTCAGAACAGAAACAATTATTTTGTTGAATTTTATAATACAGATCTATATATTAATTAAATCATGTATTGTATTGTGTAGGGACATGGAGGCTCAGTAGTAGGGAATTTACTTCTGGTGCGTAGGGTCACACGTTCGATCCCGGCCAAGTAAGTTTGTGGTGGACAACACCGTATCAGTGGGTTTTCTCGGGGTACTATCATTTCCTCCTACATTCTCACTTCAAAAAATTGGCGCCTTCATTCACTTGCTTTGAAAAGTTAAACTGAAATATACATATATATATTAATTAGAAACTATGTACTAATGGTATTTAAATTGTAAAATTGAGCAGAGCTTACTTACCAATAACACGCGTACAATGCTCATACTTTAGTTTTCTTATAAGATGTAAACCGGAAGAAACGTTCGTTGCAATTCCTCAAGAAAGCTATCAATCCTTAGCATCTTAACGTGCAAAAGTGGCTGTTCATAAGTATTAACATATTTCCACTGTGAGGTATAACTTTCATTCAGGGTGCGAAATCATTTGAAAATGGTGGGGGGAAGAAGTTCAGCGATCCACACTAATGCTTCGTGGAGTCTCCAAAAAGTTGAAATTTTAATGGATTATTATTATTATTATTAGTAGTAGTAGTAATAATAATAATAATAATAATAATAATAATAATAATAATAATAATAATAATAATAATAATAATAATAATAATAATAATAATTAATGTTCAAACTAGTTGACATTAGTATTTAAAAATACTTTAATGTTATTTATTCATTTAACCAAAACTGATAACATATCTACTGCATTTAATATACACTTCGGTGCGTATGGTCCAGGGAGCACAGTACCCTTGTGTTTACCATCATATTGAAGACTGCATTCACGAAAATGCGGTAGAGATCTATAAGTCAGAAATAATAATCCCTGAGAACCGATGTCCTAACCAAGCATTAGAACTACTAACTTGAAGCGCTTCACCTGGCCAGCCATAGATCCCCATGAGCAGTAGAGTCAGAGCACAGTTTTTATTATTTGTGAAATTCCCGTTTCATCGCTAAGTATTTAGTATTTCAGTTGGGTCGCTCAGATATCCGGTCACTTATGTAAGTCTAAATAATACTATGAATTTATATTGTATTATTAGCAAGAATATATTGTTATAAATAACAGATATGATTTCAATACAAATACTTGATAGACAACAAAAAGCCGTGCTGCCTCAGTGGTTGAGCGCTCACCTCAGATGCGTGGAATCCCTGGCTGGACCCTAGCTCGCGCCAAATTCTGCTTGTGGTATATACAAACAATTGTGTGTGGGTTTTCTCGGGGTTCTCCCGACTCCTTCCACTATCTTAATCCACCATTCTTATCGATCTCATCATGACCGTCTTCCTTAGTTTTACTGAATATTCGTAGGACGTTAAACCTTACAAAATGAAAGCACAAATACAACAATACGATTGATTTGCTTATTTAAATTTAGTGTCCCTTTTCAGCAGCAATCCGGGACCCCGTGCACCGAAGATGGTGCGCGAATGCTAGCCAGTAGACCAGCGGAGAGAGCCACAATAATACGAGTAATGAATGATTGTGTTACTGTATTTATAGACCTAAAATATAGTTTGCAATAACGTATCTTACCTTAGAGAAAAATTTAAGATTAAACTTCACTTTCTTTCCGTGTGTAACGAGAGTTGAACATGTGACGGCCAGAAGAAACCCACGTATGAGCAGCAGTAACAACATCCCATAATTTTAAAGGAGATCCATGTTCACAGGCAGCAGTTAATAATGGCACAGAACAAACTTTCCGCGTTAAGTCTTTAAGAACTTGAAAATCATTTACCGACTCAGAACTTGAGTTGTACTCTCTCCATTCTGACACTGTAGAACCTCCGTTTAGTCTAGTGGCTAGCACGCCTGACTTCGGTTAACGTGGTCCCTGGTTCGATCCCCGGTGGTGTACAGTTGAACGATCAAAGTGGTCGGATTCCATTATAATCGGTAGGTCCACGTCTCCTTTAGCCTAGCAGGCATAACCGTGGGACGTTAAACTAAATCAAACCAAGCCATTCTAACACTGCAGTATCAGGATTTAATCCAAACAATTGACTTCTTTATATACGTCTACGTTACCGTATAAACCACTCATGTTATTACGATCTTTATTTTCAAACACTGAAAAGCACTTTAGGACATCATTAGAAGGAAACCTTCTTTCCACTTCTTCTACTAAACCCTGGATTACCTGCCCCCTTATTTGATCAAACTCACTATCATCACTCCCTGTATCAGATGCTTGTTCGCAGTGCACTAATACAAAGACTTTGGTAGACATCATATTTCATACGCATTTCTCTCAGAGCTTGGATTAAAGATTCAATTCTTGCCCTATTTCATTGTACGAAACTGGTTCCTTTTGCATCGCTTTACTAATATTAGACAGAATGGACGCAATATCCAGAAGAAAACCGAGCAATAGAATGTTCTTTTTCTCCAACAGATTTTTTTTTATTTTTATTTATTTATTTCATTATTATTATTATTATTATTATTATTATTATTATTATTATTATTATTATTATTATTATTATTATTATTATTATTATTATTTGGAAATACCACTCAGTTTAAAACTATCACTGTTGAAATGGTCAGCATTTTCATACTCCAAAAGTAGGAATTGCATTATACAAGAAAAATATGTAAAGACTGCAAATAACACATGCTCCTCATTTGAAATCCAACGTATGTGAAACAATCTTTTGATTTTTAGTAGTCCTGCGGCATCTGTGACTGTCGCGATACCTTTAAGTTTAGCAGCTGTATGAAGTTCGCCTAACAAACATTCAAAGTTGTGAACAGCATTCACAACATCAAAAACTCTTTCAGATACAAGATCCGTTCGATGTGCCATGTAGTGTACGCTAATTAGACACTGGTCGAAATTTCTTCTAATTTGGGCAGCAACACCTTGTTTGGACAGGACGTACCTTAGTCACAAGGTGACATGAGTGAAACACTAAACTATTCGATTGACACCTGCGGCCTTGTCAACACTAGAGAAAGTTACAAAGTGATTAAGTAAATACGGAACATAGTTCATACAAAGTATAGCGATGTATGAAGTCTCCGTTTCATACGACTTGGATAAAGGATACATCTGAAATAGCAACAAAGAAATATATAATGATTTCTCTGGATAATTTGGATTAGTCCAGAATTCGAACACACACACGCTGGTAAGTCCAACATTTTTTTTTACTTCTTTCTTCGGATTCCCAATAAAGTTGACTACTGAAAAGCTGAGTTATAGATTCTGTATTAAAACAACACCTTCGCTAGACATGTTCAGTATACACATTGTCTTACATACAGAACAATACATTAGTTATTAATGCATGTCTGAAATAATAGTGCTTCGTATAGAATTTTACTTCATCCAATTGCAATAGCACAAAGATAAAAAATATTGCGAGGGATAATGTTCTTATTACAGAGAAAAAGAATTAAAATGACTTAACATTAACAATCATTTTCTTTAAACAGAGATAATATTTTATTATAATTTATGGAAGAAAGAAATAATTTGTAGTACAGTATCTTTATTAGGGTTATATATTCGTACAAAATAATGTAAGTACAACTGAGTCTGTCTTCAGAAAGGACGTACTTTTAGCCACAACCTACACTGCTTCTTTTGACTGTCTTTCAAGCAGAATCCTGGTTTGAAGCAAGAAATACCTGCAACAAAAATCAGAAAATATTTAAAATGTTATATTCAGTGTGCTTAATTTGGTTGTACTTAACAATACAAAATATCTTAACCTTTTTCAGATTAAATGGAAAAAATCTGTTCGGTCAGGTATGGACTTTTGGGTTGCACGTAGAAAAAATATGAGGTGTTTATTGATGCTGAACAACAACTCAAAATGTATTTATTACCATTCAAAAGTAAGTGGGTATCCCAATGGTGTTCGGGGTACCATGGGGTACCTAATGTCTGTATTTTTTAGATATATGGAAATGTATGTCTCTAAAATGTAAGGAACTGACATCTGTTTACCGAAAACCTCAACTCGGTAAGCCTTATGGATATCGAGATATGGGAAAATAAAGAACGACACCATAGAAAGGTGGGGTTTGCGTACTAGATGGGCAGTTTCGGAAACGTAATTACGAGAGCTTACAACCACCTCAAAAGTAGTTTCAATTAAACACACTACACACACGCCCTGATGGGGGTTTTCGGGTACCATGATATTCGCAGAACTCTCATTTCTAAACATTCTGAAATATGTCTTAATAACGTTTTAAAGAACCTTAGAGGTGTGTGTTTACCGAGACCGCAAGTCGGTACGCCTAACAGTTACCGAAATATGATGAAATAAAAAGTGACACCATAGGTACGTGGAGCTTGCATATTAGACAGTACAATTTAGAAAATTAATTAAAATATGACTATCAAGATATTGTCAAATAAAGGGAGGATCCATACAGTTATGGGGTTTTCGTGTTAGGTGGTAAAATTTCCGAAACCGGCCATGGAAAGTTAATAAGCATCAGTAGCAATTTCATCTTAAAGTAATTAGGTATTTCCATGGAGTTTAAGAACATCATGGGATCTACCAAGATTACATTTTAAAAGCTTTGGAAAATATATTTTGACATTTATAAAGAGTATTAGAAATATATATTTACCTAAAACTTCCAGCTAGTACATCTAGCAGCTAGAGAGACACCATACAATAAAAGCGTATTAGATCTTGAAGTTTCAGAAAACAATTATTGATCCTAACAAAAGTTAAATAAGATGGTACTTCTATGGGTTAAGTGAGTACCTCAGACTCGTCAGTACAATTTCGATCGAAAGATTAATTCAGCTCTAAATTTTCTTTGGATAATTCCAAGCGTTCATCGGGCTCTGAAATAAAGTGAACATTTTTTGTCAATATCTAATATAGCAAGCGAGATATAAGGAATTGTGTATGTTATGACGTCGTAAAAATAGAGACCCACATGGATTTGTACTTTTAAGTCTTTGCTGTAAGAAGAAGAAATTTCAGAAAACAACCGTATATACCTTAATAGACAATTAAATTGGCGGGGGCACAGTGGCTTAGTGGTAGAGTGCTTACCTCTGGTGTATTGGGTTCTTGGTTCTATCCGCGGCCAAGTCAGTTTGTAGTGGACATCTATTCGTGGGTTTTCTTGGGGTTCTCTCTTTCCTCCCACCTTTGCATTCCATCAATTCTGTCAACAACATTCACTTGCTTTAATCAAAATCTCCCTGAGACTGAAATGCATAATCGTGGGTCGCTACACTGAAATATTTCCTTTTATTTAATTTAAAATTAAATAGGGAGTTAAGTATGATCGTATCTCTATGGGTTAAGTGAATACTCCAATAGTTTCTGCAAGAAAAAGATTAGTTAAACACCCTACCACTAAGCTACTGTGTCCCCGCCCATTGAATTGTCTATTAAGGTATATACAGTAGTTTTCTGATTTCTTTTTCTTATAGGAAAGACCCAAAAGTACAAATATATAAAGATCTCTATTTTTACGTCATAAAATACATAATTCCTTATATCTTGGTTACTATCTTAGATATTGACAGCGAATTTTCATTCTTTTGTACAGCTCGATGAACCCTTGGAATTGCCTGAAGAAAACCTAGGACTGAACTAATCTTTCGATCGAAATTGTACTGAGGTACTCATTTAACCCATAGAAGTACCATCTTATTTAATTTTGTTGCGACGAATAATTGTTTCCGAAATTTCAAGATCTCATACACTTTTATTTCACAGTGTTTCTCCAGATGTTAGATGTACTAGCTGGAAATTTTGGGTAAACACATATTTCAAATACTGTTTACAAATGTCACATTATATTTTCAAAAGTTTTTAAAATTTAATTTTGGTAGACTCCATGATGTTCTAACACCCCATGAAGATATCTAATTACTTTAAGATGAAATTGCTACTGGTGTTTATTAACTTTCTATGACCGATTTCGGAAATTTTAGCGAAATCTAACACGAAAACTTCTTAACTGTGTTGGTCCCCCTTTATTTGACATCATCTTGATGGCCGTTAGTCATATTTTAATTCATTTTCCGAATTGTAGCGTCAAGTATGCAAGACCCACATACCTATAGTATCTCTCTTTATTTTCCCATATCTCGGTATCCATAAGGCTTACCGAATTGCAGTTTTCAGTTAAAAAAAAAATCAGTTCTTTACATTTTAGAGACATGTATTTCCATATATCTAAAACGCAGAAATTAGGGACCGCATTGGAACCCCATTGGAGTACTCACTTACTTTTGCATAGCAGGGTAAAAACGCCAGTGGTTCTCACTTTAAGGTTGAAAACATACTATTTTGTCTTTTCTCTGTGGAGCTATACCGTATTGTGAATCTGTCGGAGCTATACCGTAGTTGGAAAGACTCACTGATCCTTCCTATAATGACCATGTAGTCAGAATTCAAAAAGAAGTAGAAGGAAAAACAATATTTTAAAATCCTTGCACCAGTAGTCCTCACCTTAAAATCAAAATGTTCCAGTAATAGTCAGGATTTTCTATCAGTGTTCGTCACTCAAATAACTTGACATAATTTATTCAAAAACGCACTGTGTATCAGTTTAGGGTTAAGAATACAATATAAAGTAGTAAGCTTAATAACTTTTCATCACTTTTAGCACTCAAGAAAGAAAATAAAAACGTTTTTACATACTTTTTAAAGCAATTTCAGAAAGAAAAATGTTAACTGAATTCTAAAGTTAACTGTATATCACTTTCACGTTAAGAGTACAATATTAAATACTATGTTTAATAACTATACGTCACTTTAAACACTCAAAAATGAAAATAAACGTTTGTACATACATTTTGAAAACAATCTAAGAAACAAAATAAGTTAACTGAATTCAAAATTTAATTATACATCACCTTAAGCTTAAGAATACACTATAAAATACTGAGATTAATAACAATGCATTACTGAAGAATGAAAACAAAAATGTTTTAGCTACCGATATTGTATTTAGATGTTATTTCTCATTAACATTTTTTTTTTTTTGAGAACTCGTGATCAAGTCTAGGGATGCGCAAGAGAAAAGATTTGAGATTGTCTCCTCTCGAAAAGGTGCCGCGAAAGTTATGTCTCGTCTCGAAAACTGGATCCGTTTCTATTGGAAGAGCTCTATCTTGTCTCGAATTTCGTAACAAAAATTCTGTCTCGTCTTGTCTCGTGCGCATCCCTAATCAGGTCCATGGCCAAAAACTTCATTTACGAAGGGGTTCGATAGGGCTTTGCGATATCCGAATTTAGATATAGGTAATCGATATCGACAAACTATCGAAACTTGTTCGAAATATCGAAAAATACAGCAATATCGAAATATAAGCAATATCAAAAATCGAAAATATAGAAATATGAAAGATATAAAAAATATGGATATATCGATCAAAAATTTCGATATCGATGTTTTGATATTTGAAAATATCAATCGTTCGATCTAAATATCACACAGCCCTAGGCTCCAACTGTTGTCATCTTTAAAGTTAATGTGTAAATTGCTGACTAATCTTCTGTAAGTACCGTAAGATGGGATTATTTTGCACTTCCGGATTAACTTTGCACAAAATACGGCAAAAGTTTCACAGTCCTCTGTCGGTAAAATGATGGACAAAAGAGAAAGTTTCAACTGCCACCGTAAGATATAAATAGAATATCTAACTGGATTTTGACTATAATGTTGGCGGTTAACATCAGTTCTAATTAAGTGAAGGGTTTGTTGTTGTAGAGGTATGGAAAGCAGTAACTGTAAAGGCCGACAAAATTCGAAAGATATCACCTACAAGAATTTTTGTCAAAGTGAAGTCAGTTTCGTAGAATACTCTGTGTATAATGGGACTTTGAGACAATAGTTGAAATTGAAGTGTGAAACGTTTGAAAGTCATAGAAAAATAAAACTGGGAGAAGGCTGTTTTAGCCTCTAATCGGGGCTACTTTGCACCGATCAAACGTAACCCCTCAGATAGGAAATTATTATTACTGGTACCTCCTGCCGTCTAACTTTAGAAAAATTTCCTATTCAGGTAGATGTCGGAATGGATTTATTGTTGGAAAATAAATTACGAACAGCGGCGGATTCAGAAAAATAGTTTGAGAGGGACTTCACACAGAAAGATTTCCTTTATTTAGAAATGACTAGACTATTTGAAGGGTTTGAAGCGTAGACACATAGGAATGACTAACATTAGATTTTTTTTAAAAGAAATTCTGCAATTTGGGTGGGATTCTGCCTGAAAGCTCCAAATCCCGTAAATATTCCACTGATTACATTTGGGATGATATTCTTGGATATAAAGAGCAACCAAGGCAAATCAGATCTCGGAGATTTTTGCTGTTCTTGAGTTGCCATTTTTGTGGGACATACTAAACTATCAGAATGTGGTTCCTATGTCGGTACCAGAAAATACATAATTTTCTTTACAAATATCGATAATTCGTACTAAGCACTGACATCGGTACCGTAAGTCCAACCTCAATATTTGTAGACTGCATGCAGTATTGTGTAGGAAGTGAAATGTATAGAGGAGAGAAAACATTGCACAGAAACATTATGTTCGTATGTTGAAAATACTTTTTTTTTTGTATGTGTTGCAAAGTATCTTCAGCTATTAGGTTACTTTGCAACAAAGTTTATATGAAATGAAATCTTTGAGTTTTACGTCCCACGATTATGCCGGGTATGCTAAAGGAGACGATGATGAGAATGAATGGAATAGTAGAATGAAAAATGTGTGAGAAAACGGGAAAACCTCGAGAAAAAAACACACAGCGTTTCTCCAACACAAAGCCCATTTAGCACGTGCTGGGATCGATCCAGGAACTTCAAGCAGGAGAGGTGAACACTCCACAACTGAGCTACCACGTACCCCAAAGCACAACCTCAGAATATATTTCATATAGAGTAGAAATAACAATATGTTGTAAAAAAATGGCCGGTCTGAAAGGCATGTAAGCTAAAAAAAATACAATTGCTACTCGATTTGTTTACGAGCATTGTTTAATTATCTATGGTACTGCACATCGCAACACCAATATCATTATGTTATGTCCATCCTTTCAAAACTATGCCAACTGCACAGTACCTGCTTTGCTTCGTGATGTCCGAAGAGTAGACGACTGAAGGTGAAAGCAGGCTAGTAGCATACAAATTTATGATGCTGAAGGCGTTATTTTTCACAGCTATGGAGAAAAGAGATAGAAACAAAAAATAACAGGAAATCTTTGTTTTACGTCCTACGAATATGCTATGTAGGCTGACGGTTACAAATGAGTAATGAAAATTGATGACCTTGGGATACGATTTGGTGGAATAATGAGGGAGAAAAATAATCATTGATTAAATATTAAATTGAAAAGAAATAAGAGCCTGGCGCGCAAATACTTATCTATCCGGCACCCATCTTGATCCCCATAAAATATCATGAAGTGCTCGATTGATTCTAAACCCAATAATAGTAATAGTAATTTAACAATAAACACAGAATATATAATTTACGCACCATGAAATGTAGAAATTAATGGTTGTAATCCCCAGCTTTCCAATAGACCTTTGATTTCTCCAAATGAAGATTCGGATATCTTGTTTCTTCTCAAGCAATAATGGGTTACAATAATCAGTTGCAGTCCAAAGCCAAGTCACTAAGTTAAGCATGAAAATAAAAGAATTCATTAGTTAGATGCATACAAAATCCTACGCATGTAAATCCGAATCTACTTGTATTAAATTGTAAATTTAAACAAACTAAATTATACTACAGTTATAGTGACATCAAACATACATTATATTATAAGATATACAGGGTGTCTCAAAAGTCACCTGACATAGGGTAACTCTGTTATTATCAGAGTTACAACAAAATGTAGGAAGGGAAAGCATCTCCAAATATGATGTTTTCAATCTAAAGTGAAGGAATGTTTAAAATCGGATGACTCGTTTGCGCTGTACACTCTTTATGCGCCCAATGTGAAATGAAAATGCAACGTTGCCATTTAAATGGACCCACAACATAAGTGAGTGAAGTTGTTGTCTTTTACGCTAACATGTCGATGGCCAGCCCCCGTTTCAAACAGTAACTTCATCCACTATTATTGTGGGTCCAGGTAAATGACAACGTTGCATTTTCATTTAAAATTGGGTGCATAAAGAGTATACAGCACAAACATCTCGTCCGATTTTTAAAAAAGTGTTCACTTTAGATTGAAAACGTCATATTTCGAGATGTTTTTCCTCTTACATTTTGTTGTAACTCTGATAATAACAGAGTTACCCTATGTCAGGGAATTTTTGAGACATCCTGTATACATCATAAGAAGTTCCTTTCTAAATTCTACACGGATGTGGTTTCATTAAATGTGAGGTGGGTGATACACATGAGGCTTTTTGGGAGTACGTCACACGGACGACCGTAATTTTGTGTTCAAAATTTTTATTATGAACTGGTGGGATATGTGATACATATGGCCACGGGCTAGAATTTTCTCAGTATGTCAAATATGCAATTAGATTTCATGCAGCTTAATTTGGTGAAAAGCTATTGCCAATTGAACGTTACATTTACCTCTTTCTTGCAGATGTTGAACCATGCAGTTAGCACGTGAGGAATGGATCGAAATAATGAAACTGGGGGGCGGGAGGAGTATATGTGCAGTGGTTGCCGATTGCAAAGTAATCCACAATGTGACTCTGTGTCACATGTTTCCGTGTCACAGTAATTAAGTAAATTTGAAAAGACGGGCACATTCGTGAACATACATCGTAGTGGTTCAAACTCGCGGGACCTTTTTCCTTCCCCATTTTGAACCGGTACATGAAAATGCCACTTTCTCCATGTTTGCCTGCGCCGATTTTGAAAATTCCTTCACTAATCGATTTCTCTCGTCGAGTACTAGAAGAATCAGTTAAAATCTCGCGGTTCTTTTTTCTTCCCCAACCCAATATTTTTGTATATTTTGAATGTATTCAAGTATGGAACAAAAGTATTTTATTAATTCCTTTAGCAGACTTCACAACTTAATATTTTTCAACTTAAATTTTATTTATTTTAATTATTTATTTTCTTGTGACTCAATATTTAATTGCATTTGGGAGAAGGGTGACCATTCTCAAATATATAAATATAGTACTCTTAAAATTTGTGTGTTCTCGTATTATTTGTTTCTTCCACTAGACCTGCAAATTGCAAAATTAATACCTGGAAAACCTGGAAAATTCAGGGAAATTGAGTTCCATATTTATGTATGAACCCTGCTATTTACAGTTTTTTTCGAATAGGGGGAAATGTACAAAAAGGTGTTTTGGGAATGGCATAACAGTAGGTTTCTGGGGGTGTTGATCGAAATGAAATGAAATCTTTAAGTTTTACGTCCCACTATTATGCTGGCTAGGCTAAAGATGATGGGGTGTTGTTTGGTGGGGGTCAATGTTGCCAATTTTGGGAAAAGTCACTAAATCAGGGGAATTCGACCTCAACGATAGCGTAGGGTGACCATAAAATTTTCAGTTAAAAACGGGATAGGTTCTGGTAACCCTAGACTTTTAGATCTACCTTTGTTCTTATCAGTGCCTTGATATCAGTATCCCCCCTCACTCTCTTTGTTACAGAGCGGGTACTTATGAAAAAGGAAAGACACGTTGAAGTTTGTTCAACATACAACCAACTGCTAAAACCTCTGCTGCCTTTCGAGCAGTACTGCGAACTATAGATTATGTTTAATATAGGGAATTTCAGTTCAACTTTTGCCTCTTTGTTATTATTAATACTTTTAAAAGGAGTAAAGGTACTGGGTTTGTTGTTTACTTCTTTCATTTACATAAAACGGGACGAATACTACTTTTTCCATCTACTGACGGGACGGCCGGGACACGCCCCTAAAACGGGACTGTCCCAGTCAAAACGGGACGTATGGTCGCCCTACGATAGCGACAAAAAATAATTTTTCCGATTGGATACATTTTTGGGTGATTTTTAAATGACGATTTAGCTCCTTACAAATTTAGCGACTTTTTGCTGCAAACAAAATGTTCATCTGTAGAGAAGCATTATTAGTTCAAAATAGTTTTTACAATCTTTTTTTTTTTCGTCAGCGCAAGTGATGAAGAGTTTGGAAATGCAGCGTACCCACTGCCCCACAATCCTGCATTGTTATGTTACCCTTGCCCTCTAACGAAGAACAACTACAAACTTGATGTCCTTTAGTTCGCAGAGTTTTCGTTGAGAGATACACGTAATACATCATTACCGATAGCAACAAGATTAGCTATATATGCGTGAATAAAGCCGAAGTGGGTGTTTGTTATATTTGTCCTTTGGTGTCTTTTAATTATTCTGCACTTTTTCTTTTACAAAAAATTGCTAACCGTAAGTACTGTAGTGTTAATTATTTCGGAACTATTTTGACTCCACAATATGAACAAAAATACCCGAAACAATCTGAAATGATCCCTGAATTAAAGGATTGGTTGCGCCCTGTTTACAAAGATGTGAGTAGAACCAGCGGCGCAAATTTGTCTTCAACATTGGGGGGACGGGTAAGACCGTTACCATACTTATTTATTTATTTATTTATTTTGCGATTTCAAAAATACTTATGAAGTTGAAAAACAATGTTGTGGAGGATCAGAGTTGTCTTCAGCGTTGGTAGGCTGCAGATTTGAGGCTTATTTTGGGGGACGTCTATTTTATCTCACGTTCCTTTGTAGCAATCGGACAAAAATCATCAAATTTATCCCAAAAAACACATTTCAAATCGGATTACTGGGGAGAAGTACCCCTCAGTTCCAAGATTGGAGGGGAAATGTATCCGTCATCCCCCCGGGATTTGCGCCAGTGAGTAGAACTTATTGTTTAGTTAACATCTACAACTTTAAAACAATGCTTATAGACAATGAATTTCTCGGTTATTTTTTATAGCGACTTTTCACCCAAAATTTGAGTTGTCACCTCTCGTTTCGCAAACTTATTGTCAACATTTTGGCAACACTGGTTGCGGGGAGATCTACAAGGGATGAGTCAAGTTATTTCGTCGCTTCCTCTGTGAACCTAAGTACAAGATTCCAAAAGTCACATTTTTTTTGGTTCCAAACAATATGTCTGCTGGATGAAAGCATAGACTGGAATGTGTTTCACTTCATTTGCATGTAAATGTGTTGCCTTTCCTACCTTATCTTTAATCCCATAGTAGCTTCTTTTCAAAAGTTAAAAAAATGCAATTCTTCCTTTCTTAATAGTATTTATAACTCAAAGTATTACGCAAGCATTGTATGTTACTTATGTAGCTCACAGAGCCGCAGCTATGGGCGAGCAAGCAAAGCACGTGCCCCGGGCGCGTGGTTGGAGGGGCGCCTAAAAGAGAGGTTATATATTAGTACTTTTCCTGGTGGTATTTAATACTTTTCATCAGAGTGCGAAATCATGAAATCAAAGTGAGAGGAGACTGGAGGAGTGAAGAGAGAGAGAGAGAGAGAGAGAGAGAGAGAGAGAGAGAGAGAGAGGGAGAGAAAGAAGAAAACGCTCGCACTTTTACACTTCAAAGTAAATTAAGTCTTATTTATTTTTTCTGTCCCCCTCCTCCTCCTCCCCTAAGTTCTACTGTCAAAGTAAATAGCTAAAAACACTCCCAGGCCAGAACCGCATCTACGTTAGAAATTTGACCGAGATCGGTCGGGCGGTTCAAGTGATTAAGTAAAAATGAAATGAAACCTTTGAATTTTACTACGTCCCACGGTTATGCCGGTTAGGCTAAAGGGGACGGTGATGATGAGCAATGAATGAAATGGTGGAATGAAGAAAGTGGGAGGAAACGGGAGAAACGCACACGGTGTTTGTCCACCACAAAGTTCACTTGGCGGGGGCTGGGATCGAACCCGGGACCCCAAGCAGCAGAGGTGAACGCTCTACCACTGAGCCACCGTGGCCCTTAAGAGATGAAGAGTCACAAACATAATCACTTTCAATATTGTAATATATATATATATATATATATATATATATATATATATATATATATATATATATATATATATATATATATTGCATCACTGACTGATAAATAAAATGCTTGGATTGTATATATAAAAGTCGCCCCCTGCCCGTAGAAAGCTTCATTCGAACTCGTAATCTAATTGCATCTGTAAAGCAGTGCTGAGTTGATTTTAACGTCCCTTTCAGCAGCAAGGCTGTATGAGACATGAACCTACAGATTAACATGGAATCCGAACCACATACGGTCCGGCCGGGAATCGAACACGGGCGTCCCACGCCCCACAAAGGAGCTCATCTGTAAGGCAGTGTAAGCAAAAAAAAAAAAAAAAAAAAAAAAAAAAGAACGCACACTGGATGTTTGCGCAACTGAGGATCAAAACATTCTCAATGGAGTATGAAATTAAATGAAATGAAATCTTTAAGTTTTACGTCCCACGGATATGCCGGTTAGGCTAACGGAGACGGTGATGATGAGAGATGAGTGAAATGGTGGAATGAAGAAAGTGGGAGGAAACGGGAGAACCCCGAGAAAACCCACGAGCACGGTGTTTGTCCACCACAAAGTTCACTTGACGGGGGCTGGGATCGAACCCGGGACCCCAAGCACCAGAGGTGAACGCTCTACCACGGAGCCACCGCGCCCCCCTCAATGTAGTATGAGAAATAGTAAACGTCAAGTGTGCTTTTGCTTATTCATTACTTTGTTAATACTTAATTCCTTCTAGAAATAGTAAAACAATACTATGAAGAAACACTAATTAAACTAATAACTATTATGTTGTATTTCTTACCACACCACGAAAGTAATATACCGTTTTTACCAGCCATATAATTTGAATCTAGTACTATACTGCATTAGTCACGCCATAACGAAAGCAGAAATTCAAACACTGCCTTTTGAAGCTTTTGAAGGTTTGTTGTAGGTACGGCCTGCGTTGGTACTCCTCAACATAAATACGTCACAGCCCAAAGCCAGGAAACATCACAGACAGAAGCTAGAGGCACAAGCAGTGCCTGACACTTTATGAACTCAAACCCGCCAAGACTCAACTGAACATGACCTTCAATTACGTTCTAGAAACCAAACCAATGCTAAGGCACAAACTCACCAACTACCTATATGAAAACAATTCTAACTTTTTTGGTTCCAAAGTGATGACATAACAATAATACTAAAAATGTTTTAATTCTCAGTAACCCAAACATTAATTAACTACGGAACATAACAAGCAAAAATAAATAAATAAATAAAAATAAAATTAAATTAAATTTAAAAAAAATAAAAAGCTGACAAGTAAGCTCTCCATGATTACTTTTTTTTAAAATTTCAGTGAGGATGTAAAATATGTCAATATCTTCGTAATATATATATATTTCAATGTAAACAAGTTCTTTAAACAAAAGAAAGCTCTGTAATAGAGCGCTTCCCTCTGACCCGTTAGGTCCCTGGTTCGATTCCTGCTTCCGACAAATAGGCTTTTGGTAAACACTGTAGGTGTGGTTATTCTCAAGACTTTCCAGTTTCCTTACATTTTCTTGATTCCACCATTATCATGTATCTCAACGTCACCTTCTCTCTTACATTGATGTACAATCATGGGGCGTTAAACTAAAAGCAAAAAAAAAAAAAATCTTGTAAATATCCTAGTAAAAATGAGTTTTCTAGACTACACAAGTTGCCCCGCGTAGCGAGGTCGCTAATGCTCTCGCCTTTGGTGCGAACGGTCCCGGGTTCGATCCCGGTGGGGAACTCGGTCGAAAAAGTATCAAAAGATTTTAAGTTCAGCCATCCTGAATGAGGTTTCCTTGGGTTTTCCTCATTCACAGCAGGCAAATGCCGGAGTGGTCCCTAACATATAGGTCCCAGGCCGTTTTCTTCCTTCCCCAATCCTTTCTTCCCTTCCTTTCCCCGGATAGTGTGCTCACCGAGAGACGTCATCCCTCATATGTGACGGGATAACAAGGCCATTGATGCCGAAAGCCCAGAAATCTAAATCCTAAATCTTCACTACACAAGGAAATTTTCGCGCTAAAAACGGTTTCTTAGCAATTATGTTAAGCAGTTCTGTAGTAAATCTGCACCAAGTAATAAATCGTCACATATAAAATGGAATGAATAAACACATAACATTCATTTTGCTACCTTGAAACATAAAATGTTTCATAACATTAATATTCAAAGTTTTTTTCAAAATTCAGATTCACCCATTCCATTTTCCTCAATCATTTACGAGTTACAATAGTAAGAATTGTAGTCATAAACTACATTACTTACTTAGTACTATATTAAAGCAAGTCACACTAAAAGAATATATAATTAATGGAATATTTAACTAAAGTAATAGTTAACTATTGTACTTACCCAGGCTTTTGTTTCCTCCCTCTCTTCTTTTCCGTTTGTAAACAACCTCGTTTCGCAAGCAAAAGACGGTAGTTCAATGACGTCAGCCATTTCGAAAGAAAGAGTGTCTATAGACGGTCTGGATCTTACACACAGATGGACGTATATAACGTATAGCTGAAGTATTTAACATACGTATACGTATGTAAAATACGGAAGATTGTTAGATGTCAGACATCCTGCAGCGACATGATGTAACATCTAAGCGGCTAAAAGGCAGTACCTCTGTAGTATATGGATAAAGTACGCACCGTACAGATTTCCTTAGTAAACATAACGAATCCTTGTATTTGTACAATATACCGGTGTCCGGATAATGGATTTTTCTCAGTGTACACGTTACGCTTTTAATTGTTCTGAATACATGAAATTTTAGATGAAGTGGAGTGTTTCTTTAATTTACTGAATGATCCTCTCGCTAATAACTAGATTTATTAAAACCTACTCATTTCAGATAATGAGTAGAAGCAACTTCTCCGCGTCATAACGCATTCATTCCCGAAAACTATAAGCACGACGCGAGGAGATTGTTAATATATACAGGTAGAGTTAGGTTATGGTTGCAGCAATTTTAGGTTCGCGTTCTGGAATTATAAAGCTGGCAAAGGACCAGTGGCGGATTAGAAGGTAAAACTGGGGGAATCTACAAGGTCTCACACTATGATACGTATACCATGAGTTTACTAGAAACTTTCGAAACATAAATAATAGCTTAAATTATTTTTGAGTTGATTGAGTTGATTTTGAGTTTAACGTCCCGTTCAGCAGCGAGGCTATATGAGACGTGGACCTACTGATTAACGTGAAATCCGAACCACATGAGCTCCCGCCGGGAATCGAACCCGGGACTCCCACACCAAAGGCGCGTTAGCTAACCGCTTAGCCACAGAGGAGCTCATTAAATTATTTTTGTCACTAAGAAAACTGTGGGGGGCTACGCCCCCCGGCCCCGGGCTAGATCCGCCACTACAAAGGACAGAAATGCTACAATTATTGGTTAGCACTTATTAATTCACAGGCAAACTTTAGCTTTGAAAATTTGAGAAGGGAAATTAATGCTCGCATTAATTAATATTGACTATTAAACTTGGCAATTTTGTAAAGTCAAAGTCCTCTGAATATTTGTCTTCTTGATGCTTTGTCTAACAACCTTAGTGCTGTACATGAAACTTTAGTTTATCATACTGAATTGCGTTGGTTGTTGAATGGTAATAAGTTAAGTAAGCTGTAAAAGTCAGATCTCGAAATATTTTTCCTAAGTGTAGGAAAATATAATTTTATAATGCTTTTACTGATGACATATTTGTATGTTCTCTTTCATAGCTTGCTGAATTTTTTGAAATATTACATAATCTTAATCTCAAAGTCCAGGGTAGAAAGACGAAAATATTTATGTTTGTGGAACTTAACGCTGAATATCAAGAAACTTTTGTAGTTAAAATAATGTCAACCAAAACACTGAATTTTCTTCTTCCCTTACTTGCGCTGAGAAAATAAAATGTAGATGGCGTACTTAAAAAGGTAGGTTACATGCGTAATTTCTGTAGTTTTTGGACAACGTACAGCAGACATATAACTGAAAACGCACGTTTTATAATACTTTCTGTATAAGTGTTCCATCTATACGGTACGTACTTTCTGTATGAAACAATGTAGGCGGTCAGGATCTCACATACAAATGGACGTATATAATATATAGCTGACGAAGGTAGCATAAGTACATGCATGTGATATACGGGAAACTGTTAGATGTCAGACATCCTGCAACAGCATGATGTAACATCTAATGGCAGTGCGTATGTAGCATATGGATAACGCATGCTTCGTATTCATTTCTGTAGTAAGCAAGAGGATTCCGTATATTTGTAGAATATACCGCTGTCCGGATAAAGGATTTTTCTGTGTGATAAGATTTTGAACTCCATCTTATACACTGAAATACCATTTTGTACTCACTTTTGATAATTTTGCAGAAAAATTAATTTGCATAATTATTTAGTTATTTTTTTCTTTTATAGAAATCTTGAATACCAATAGGAAAGACAAAATTTCAAATATGTAGCGTTTTGAAATCAGTTAAAGCTAAAGTGTAACTCCTTATTACAAGTTATGTTTCATTTGTTATTTTACGTTTCATTTCTATCATAATTTGAGCCGTAGATTGGGAACCACTGTGTTAAAGATTAGGTTAATATTTTATAAAAACAATGTATTGTATGAGAAGTTGGCAGCACTATATGGTAAAATACCCAAAATTTAAACATATATTTTGGTAATTTATTTTGCTTATTAAAAAAAGGAAGCGATAATTAAACTATTCGTTTAGGAAAATAAAAACGGATAATATAGGCATCTCACCGCAGTTATAAAATGCTTTTCTATAAGGAAATACCGAAGCTAAAAAAAATATAAGAAGACCTGAGCTAAGCTCTACGCGACAGCTAGGAAGCGTCGGAAAAGGGTTGCATTTGTTGAGTACGGAGAGTAGACTTAGGAGTTCGAATTAAAATCAAATAGTAAAAAATTAGGAAAAAAAAGACCATCAAAACTGAATTAGCCAGTGAGTATTACATCTATTTACAATGTTAAACAGTCATAACGGTTAAATTTCTCTGCCATTACTACCCAGTAGATTTTTATAATTAAAATCATTTCAAGTCCTAATAGCTTGTGCTGCGATGTCAAAAATTTCTAAAAGAACTTAATTATTTCATTTCGTATCATAAGAAATTCGTAAAATTCATCGTTGGGTTTTTTAATACACGGTGTTAAAAATTTCAGATGAGTTACGCTCCGAACCCAATCATGAAAAGTTTTTAAGATACTAAGTTATTTCAGTTTGAAATTTGTGGCCCACGTTATGGTGGAAGCATTCGGTTTTTATCCATTTATGGGTAAAATTAAGATTCCGCAGTAATAGCAGGTTAAAGAAAAACTGTTACAGTTTGGGATTTCTCCTCTTAAAAACTATTACTCCCATTTTCAAAGTATCATTTTAAATTTAGTGGATAGTTAAGCATCCTTCAACTTCTAGTACTATTCAATAAGTTTCCCAGTGTTTTTAAGTATGCTGACGGTTCTGACTGGCACAAAACAATTGAGAGGGTATTTGTAAGAGACTAGAAGGTTACTGTTTAAGGTGGATCACCACCCGGAAGTCAGTACATATTTTTAGCTCGTTCCCTTAACTATTGCGCAATGAAACGTTACATATTATAAATATTATACTATAAGGTGGAGTCATGTTTCAGCTACAACACAAGACACTGATTCATTTGGTTGTGTCGTCTGATATCGAGAAAGGTAACAAATAAAAGACAATATTTGATTCGTTTTAAAATGAGCAGACAAGATGGCACTTACTGATAGATCTTACTAGAACTGCTACATTTTATGAAATGTTTATTTGTATGTGTGAAGTATTTTAAACTAACGATCTTATTACGAAATAGATATATTATTTGACCGTTTTTCGTATTATGTTTGCCATTTTATTTAAATATTAATTTACATTTAAGGAAATAGATTTTGAGAAGAAATTTGCGCAGAACGCCATAATGCGTTGTTGCCAAATTTTTGCACTTATTGTGGTAGTCACAATAAGAAAATTCCTGGTTGCAGTTCGAGAAGCGGAACTTACCATGTGAATTGCGGTAAGGATCGAAAACTAATTTCACAAGCAGAATTACTTTCTTTATTATCTGCTATCAGTAAACACTCGACACTATCTGGCAACGCCGCACTATTAAAGCAGCGTTTAGCATAGCAACGAGAACACCTAGTGATCCACCTTAAATACAGATTGTCATTCTTGGGCTACTGGTTCGCTGTGTCTTTTGTGAGTGGTGATCCAGTATGATACAATGACTCTCATGTCTTTATCGTCATAGCATTTACATTAATTGGAAATCACAATTGTTCAAAATAACTTATCCAGCAGTTTTGCTTATTGGTGATAACTGTGTCCCAAAAAGAATTAATAACAAATAATGTTTAGAATATAACAGTTGTTCATTGTATCAAGAAATAACCTCATTTAGGATTGTCATGCAATGCAATGTAGAATTTGAATTCTGAATTCCAAACAATTCACCTAACTTTCTTAGTTACTGAAACATAACAGCGTAATCTTTCAGTATCTTCACTCAGTGTTGTAACGTGCTGTTAAAGACCTCTGCTATGGGCCAACAAACTTTTAGCACTAGAACCAGTATTTAAACTGGGAGGCCGCACTTACAATTTTAAAATCATTAAAATACTTTCTATAGCCAAAAATGTATAAATTATATCTATTTGTCTTCGTTTTAATTAATCTATTCGTATACGTGGATAAGATTTTTTTTTTCAATAAGCAAATAGGTAATATAAGGCTATAGAAATAAAAGTTGATAATATATATATTGAAAACTTTATAAGCATCATTCTCCGGGTAGGCCCTTATACTTCCAGTCTACCTCTATCGTACACTCCGTGTAGTTGGAAGTTCAATACGGAGACAAATTTTAGAAGAAAATAAATTATTACAAAGTTAGAATAGTTATACAGTACATCGTGATTATTACAAATAGGGAAGAAGTGATTGCGTAAATTACTGTACATTTCTTACACAACATAAAACACATCTTTTCTTCTTCGTATGTAGTTCTCCATATGTAACACAGATGACAGCACAGTGACCGCGAAAACTATTGAGAAAAATTACAAGTATTATCCATATAATAACACATTCGTCCAAAATGCTTTGAAAGTATTTAAATTGAGTTTTACTACTCAAGTCGAATAACACTTTAATATTTAAAATTTGTTAGAAGTTCTTCTTTCATATTTAATAACGCAAAATAGATACTGTAATACGGAACAATATATTAGTCAGTTTATTACTCGAACACTTCGTGTGATTATTTTATTTGTTCGTGTTATTTTATTTTATTGGTTCATTTGCGTAGCAAATTCAACTTATTTATTGGTTCGATTTCTATGAAATCTCAGAACACTTGTAGTGTGAACCTACAAATAATTTCGAAAATACTAACTAAGCTCGTTTTTAATTATTTATTAGATCGTATGCCAAAGCATACTCGCTAGAACAGCTACGCTGTGATTATTTTATTTGTTCGTTTGGTGTGCAAACTCATTGTTAACTTTAATTTGATCGCTTCTTATTTTTATTGGTTCGTATGCCAGAGTATACTCCTAAGAGCAGCTAAACTTACAAAAATTTCTTATTTTACTATTTCGTATTATATTTAATAATACTCTTGCAGCAACATAGTTGCTCTATTTAAGTACAAAGGAATAAAAAATACCTTTGGTAACAGAAAAATATCCTGTTCCTCTAAGACTTCTGATGGTCACTTATGACAGTTTGCAAAGGGTAACCTAAAATATAACATAACATGTGTTAGAATGATATTTTGTACTATATATATTTGATATCTAGTATACAATATGTTGTCATATGTATATTGTTGAAACATAGATAATGTTTAATGCGTATATATATAAAGGCACTAAGATTATATTAGCTAATTTATGACATGCAGTTATCTAAAGATATATTTCGGAAGCGACTGTAGTTATATTTGGTTCTATATAAGTAAAGGTTAGAATGAAGTTGTTTATTTCATAATATATATCTGTGATACTTTCAAATAGGAGTAGTGGGATAATAAGGTTGAAAACAGTTGGGCAGTCAAAAGATGAATAATGTATATGTGAGTAAGCACACTAGATGGCAATGAAATTTTGTAAATTCACACTCGTAGAGTGTGAGACCTAAAGGAAACATTCATAGAAGTTTAGAAAAACATGGCTAGAGTTCAAAACAATATTAAGAGAGAAGTCAGAAGCAGTCATACATACATAAGAACTTCAATTATTCATAGAAACAAAAGCATTCATAAAGACAGATGACAAAACATAAGAAACGGATTATAAGAGCATAGAAAGAAACAATAGCATACATAAAGACAGATGACATACATAAGAAACTTCAATTATTCATAGAAACAAAAGCATTCATAAAGACAGATGACAAAACATAAGAAACGGATTATAAGAGCATAGAAAGAAACAATAGCATACATAAAGACAGATGACAAACATAAGAAACGGGTTATAAGAGCATAAAAAGAAACAATAGCACATACAGAAACATAAAAGGCATAGGATATACAGACCAATATCAAATAAGTTACAAACACATACAGAAACATAAAAGGCATAGGATATACAGACCAATATCAAATAAGTTACAAGCACATACAGAAACATGAAAGGCATAGGATATACAGACAAAAAGGATAAGAATCCACGTACAGCGGATACTAATAGATTGCAGTAGCGGGCAAACATCTTAAGAAATAGCAGTAGCCATAATACGTTACAAAACCATGTAAGGAATATAGTAAACAGAATAGAATAGCAACCAACCATGTTAAGAAATATATAATGCCAGCACAATAAAGAACACATACACCAGTGTTAAAAGACATCTACAAAGAGGCGCACAATTGGAAATTCTAAGAGGCATCTAATAATAGAATTGGTAACAGACATATAATAGCAAACAAGGGGGCAGAAAAAACTTTCAAATAGCTTAAGCTTGGTTCAGGATAGGAACATAAACTTGTGTATGCAATAGTTAAAAGCACCACACTGGTCTAGCATTAATTAAGAAGTAACAAACTAATTAGTTAGCGAGTAAAAGCAGTACATGAGCTCAAGTCATTTAGTTTAGGAAACATTTCAAGTGGACAAGATCTTAAAAGTTTAAATTATTTCAAAACAAATTATTCAGATCATGACCGTATTGGCGTTTAATAAGTATTGTAGGTCATTGGTGGTTGACGACTGAGGCAAATACAATAAATTAAATTTAGTTCACATTAGGAAGTACAATAATAGCAGGAATAGAAGTGGCGGCAAAGTAAAAGAGGAAATCATGTAGGACGACAAACAGAAAGAAAATATTTAGCGATTCATACCATGGAGACAATGAAGGACAGATATATATTACCTAACAAGTAAAGGTGGGGTGGGTTAATTAAAGAGAAGCAAGAATATGTTAGCTAAAGCATAGTTGGAAAGACACCAAAGAAAAGCGGATCAGGACGTAATTTATATAAAATTGGAAGCCCATCAAAATTAGGGTAATTGGAATAACTTAGGTTAGGACAGGTTACATAGAAAGTCGTCAGACCCAAACAAGAGAAGATACTAATCTGTAAGAGATGGTTTGTTAAAGGGACTTAGTTTTACCTACTTCATCATATTATTCTATAGAAAGAGACAGACATGCAAGAGAAGATACTAATCTGTAAGAGATGGTTTGTTAAAGGGACTTTACTTAGTTTTTACCTACTTCATCATATTATTCTATAGAAAGAGACAGACATGCAAGAGAAAAAAGAGAAATATTCAATAGAAATAAACCAACGAAAGAAAGAGACAATTTAGAAGCCAATCAATAAAGGAGTGAAATAGAAATAAATAAATGGGTGCAGATAGAACAATAGGTGAAATAGAAATCTAATAGCATAGAGGAAATAGGTAAAAATAGTTAAGAAGAAACACAAAGAAAAGAAATTTTGGTTAGAAAAAGGGCATACATGCAAAGACAAACATAGAGAGAGAGAGAGAGAGAGAGAGAGAAAGAGAGAGATAGAGAGAGAGAGAGAGAGAGAGAGAAGTACAGAGGGAGAGAGAGATGAAGAGAGAGAGAGAGGCATACATGCAAAGGTAGACATAGTAGTAGAAGAAAGAAGGTTAGATTACAAGTGGAAGAAAAGAAATAACAGCAAAGCAACAAGCAGTACCAGATACTCGATAGTTCACATGCAACCAATAGTAGTAGTAGTAGTAGTAGTAGTGGTAGTACTAGCAGTAGTATTAGTAGTAATTGTAGCAGTAGAAGTAGTATTGATAGAGTAGTAATAACAGTAGTGGCGGTGACACTGGTAATGCTAATAGTCGGTAGTAGTAGTATTAGTTTTTTTGTTGTAGTGGTGGTACTAATAGTAGTATTAGTAGTAGTAGCAGTGGTAGTACTGATAGAGTACTAGTAGCAATAGTAATGGTGACAGTGATAATGCTAATAGTCGGTAGTAGCAATATTAGTTTTTGTTGTAGTGGTGGTACTAATAGTAGTATTAGTAGTAGTAGCAGTGGTAGTACTGATAGAGTACTAGTAGCAATAGTAATGGTGACAGTGATAATGCTAATAGTCGATAGTAGTAGTATTAGTTGTTGTTGTAGTGGTGGTACTAGCAGTAGTATTAGTAGTAGTAGTAGTAGTAGTAGCAGAGGTAGTACTGGTAGAATACTGGTAGCAGTAGTGGCGGTGACACTGGTAATACTAGTAGTCTGTAATATTAGTAGTAGAGGTGGTAGTAGTAGTAGTAGCAGTGGTAGTACTGATAGAGTACTAGTAGCAATAGTAATGGTGACAGTAATAATGCTAATAGTCGGTAGTAGTAGTAGTAGTAGTATTAGTTGTTGTTGTAGTGGTGGTACTAGCAGTAGTATTAGTAGTAGTAGTAGTAGCAGAGGTAGTACTGGTAGAATACTAGTAGCAGTAGTGGCGGTGACAGTGGTAATACCAGTAGTCTGTAATAGTAGTCGTAGAGGCAGTAGTAGTAATAGTGGTAGTAGCAGTGGTAGTACTGATAGAGTACTAGTAGCAATAGTGCTGGTGACAATGGTAATACTAGTAGTCGGTAGTAGTTGTTGTTGTTGTAGTGGTGGTACTAGCAGTAGTATTAGTAGTAGTAGTAATAGTAGTAGCGGAGTAGCAATAGTAATAGTAGTAATAATAGGAGTTCATGTAGCTTCAACGATCATGTGTTTTACATATATAAAGTATCTGCAATTCAGAACTTAGTTACTTAAGAACACAAGGTAAATACATATGTAACGGCCTCAGCTAATACAGATTTACTTTTAATTAAATACTTTCTGTTACATATACAATAAGTTTCCATATACGTAGACTCTCATTGGGTAAACATTTATCTAATGTATGGTTCCAGGGTAAGCATTCTACATTGAACTAAATTAGTGACTATTTATAAGAAAAAAGGGATGCCTAAATTTAATAATTATTATTGGTAAGCTTGAAAATGAGTCTTTACAATGTATCAGCTATATTTTCTGACAATATCAATAACTTGGCCCTAATACTGTTCTCAATAGAATCTGCAAATGTAAGTTGAAAACTAAATGAAACAGTTTTTCTTAGTTTTACATGTGTTAGTGTCTTGAACAATAGTATTCACATTGAACTGAAACAAGTGTTTCTGCTTCTATTATTCATATTGACTATTAATAGGGCCCACCCATACTTTCACAAATATTAACAGCGTGCAGTTCTTCCGTCATTGCTTATATTGAAATCTTCTAACTAAATGCGTATCCTACTTATAGTTAAAATTGCGTCCATTTAACTCGAATGCATGACATACTCAATAGTAAAATTGTGGGGCCGATGCTAGGAATTCTTGGCTCCCTGTAGCGTTCTCATGACAAAAGCA
Source organism: Thermobia domestica (assembly GCF_964235325.1). Classification (NCBI taxonomy): domain Eukaryota; kingdom Metazoa; phylum Arthropoda; class Insecta; order Zygentoma; family Lepismatidae; genus Thermobia; species Thermobia domestica. Next base: position 378,861,456 of record NC_137454.1, read on the forward strand.
AGTGTTTTGTATAAATTGTGGTAAACAAACAGCGTAATCGTGGCTTTCCCGGAGTTTCCTTCCACTTTCTATATACTTTTTTCATCAGCTTTCTTTGTAAAGCAAGTCAATATAAAAGATTCATTTCTCATGATCACCGTAAGCTGAAAGATACTGATTCTTTAACAAGTGCATACAAAATTCCCTCTGTCCCAATCTTAGGGGTGCTAAAGCGTTCATGTCCGGTCAAGTGTTTTCATAACAGTTTAAATCTTATATAAATTGTGGTGGGACCCCTCCCCTTTGGCTTACATTTGAAAGAAGATTGGTGAGTATTCTACGAAAGTCATAATTGCGGGACGCTAAACTAAAATATGTCATCTCATTATAATAGTAAATTTCAAAGAATAAGTTGAGATACGGTAGTATCCCTAGTTGTATGCAACCCAGGCTTACATACGTGCTTATCTAGTCTACATAACATTTCAGGCACTTTTCTATTAAATATATTCGATATCGTTCCCTAAACTATATGTATTTCTTCCCTGTATAGTTAAACCTCCTGTACGTTAAGCATTTTAAATGTCAAAATATACAAGTCTCGGCATGTCCTCAAATAAGTCATTATCCAAAGTGGGCTAGAAAATCTAAAATCTTAATTCCAATTCTATATGTATTTCTGAGTATTGTCCTGAACATCCCACTAATCAACCTTACAAGTATTGAGGAGTGCTATAACATTTTTTCGACGGCATCAAATATTTTAAGGAAGCTAAAGACTCTATTTGTTAATTAAGAAATTTCATTTAATTTTTTGTCCATCTAAACAATTTCTCATTTGTATTATCAAACGGAAATAGATACAAAACAAATCGGGTACGCTAATATTCAAATATTACTGTAAACAAGGATGCAAAACACAATTTATGTATACTGTTCAACTTATTTTACACAAATACGGAACTAATAGCTAATTTGATAAGTCTGAAATAAAATTAAGTTTCAGGGAATACTAATTTCAATAAACTCAAATAGTACGCTACAAACAAAATTCAAGAGTACATTACAAAAGCTTACTATCTAAAATATATGTACTATAATTTGTTGTATCTAAAATTGTGTCTACGGTCCCTGTAATCATCACTATTTCTTAATAAAAATGTAACCTACAAACTAAAATACAATGTGATTAGTCTAAATAGCAAATCAGTACAACTCCTCCTTTATATAGCCTCAGTATTGATCAATTTGTCTTCATATCAAAATATTTTCTATATTTCTTTAATTGTGGGGAATCAGTGGTAGAGTGCTTACTTCGAAAGCAAACTATGGCATCATAACAATGTCCATAGATTTTTTTTTTTAGGGGTTCTATCTATTTTAAAGGAGCAAAACCACCACCGTCTCCCTCATAAGTTAGCAACTATAATTGCAAAAGTCGGAATTATTCCCCAGATCACTATAACTGTGAGTTTTCCCGGGGGAAAATGTTAAAACAATATGGTGCAGTAAACAAAGTTAAGGGGATTCTTTAAATTTGTTCTACCAATCTCCAAACTTTAAAATTCACGTGTGCCGTCCATTTTTAAAATTACTAACAGCCATCAGGATCTCAATCCAAACAAAGCAGCGCTACTAATTCAATAATATACGGGTGTATATATATTAAGTGCCTCATATAATCATACCATTGGAGGGTCATGTCTCAAATAGCCATAACTTTAAAACTTATGTCTCCGACACTGGAGGTTCCCCATTTAAGAAAACTAATTACCTTAGTTCATACACTCTATCCAATTTCCTTAAGTGTCAATGCTACCTGTATTACGCTATTTTGAAAAGTCATGAATCTATTCGCTTTGTTTCACACTAAATTTTCTGACATCCAATAAATTAAAACTACTATTTCGCTCTACGCAATTTCTACTTTCATTTAAGCTCCTCCCCATAAAATTTAATTTTACATGCATCCAAAAGAGATATCATCTATAAAGTATTAAGCTTCCTTGGGGTAGCATATACGGTTTTAGCACGGTGGAGGTCCCCCCCCATCTTACTTCCTGTGGTTCATAAATATAATAAAATATAGGTCCATGTCTCATACAGCCTAGCTGTTAAAAGTAATAATAATAAAACATGTTCCTTGCTAAGCAATTAACGTACACGTTTTAGTTGCGGGAGACCCACCTATGGGCAAACACCGCTAAACTGTGTCTCATATAGCTACAGTGTTGAATGAACTATATGCATTATCTAGGACTTTAAACGTAATTTTACTCAATAACCGTAAAATTAAAAGAGTACATTTTCGGGGAGTCATAATCAAGAAAAGATCTAAATTCAAATTCCGCTATCTTCAATTACAAGGCTAATATAATAAATAACAGTACGGTCAATAAGCGTAGACCCCTCTCATTATGCAGCGTGAAGCATCTAAGAAAAATTAAAACTAGTAAACTTCAATCTAAAACGTCGACGGCATTTATTATACATAACACAGCTAAAAGTCAATCCATAAAATTCTAGATGTTAATGCAAATTATGTACAAAGTACCGCAATTTCATCTCATGACTTGTCCCTAACTGGACACTCTTTATTTTTACTGCTACCATTAAAATAACCCCTTCGTTACTCACAAAATTTTAGAATTCAAAACCCTTAAAACTTAATTATTCTGTCACGGGGCAATTCCTGTAACACTGACAATGCTCCGTTTCATATAAAGTCAATACTTTATACAAAGCTATAATAAAAATACTATCGGTAAATGGAGTCGGCAATAAAAAAGTCTGATAACAACTGGCATCACAATTTGATGATCATATTACAAAATAAGGAAAACAAAACTAATGTTGATAAAGGGCTATGGGAGACAATCAAATAACTCATAGTTAATGTTCTTACACGTCATTCTCTTTGCTGAACGAAGGATTTTCTTTATATATAATCTCAAATTAATTCATAGTTAGAAAACCTTAAACACCAATGTGCTAAAGTAGTCAACGTAAAAGTAAAATCCGCATCTCACAGTGCTCATCTCCAATAAAATCACTTCAACAAATATCGTTTTCCTACAACCTTTGATTCTAATTCTGTACTGCATAATAATAAAATACAAAAATCTCCAAACGGAAAACAAAGTTTAAAATCAAACTCAAGATGTGCAAAAAAACTTCAACTCATAATAATAATAATAATAATAATAATAATAATAATAATAATAATAATAATAATAATAATAATAATAATAATAATAATAAAGCTTCTTTCATGCTAAGCTTTTAGCGTACGCGTCTTTGGCATTTAATTTTTATTCCTACGAAGCAATATTCAATTCAACTTTCCATTGCTTACAGTCATCAAAGTTTGTCCGTTTCGTTTAAAAAAAAAAAAAAAAAAAGCCTCGCTGCTGAAAGGGATGTTAAACACAAAATTAACTAAAGTCAACATGATGAAACAAATCTCTTTCAATAAAACAAAGTTTGAAAATGAAATATCAATTTCATGAATTAATCAATCTGCAATATTTAATTGTATATTTCCTATGTATAAATTAGTTAAAGTTTTCTTACCTTAATTCTGCATAAGCGCTGAAACAGTCTTCGTTGCCAATACGGGTAACCGCTGAAATCAAACACCCGAACTACCACTCCAACAAATTTTAATACAGCCTCACGATAAAACTTCTCTAAACCAAACGCAGTACTAAAGAATAATAAAACGGCTATGCTCGGTCATGTTGTTATAAACCCCAAATCCGTTCAATGTGATAGTTCATTCCCTCCCACTTCTCCCATCTATGACCAGTTACGGATGTCTTTCAGACGCCTGCACCATAATCATTTAAAAGAAAAAAATAAAGGATGGATAAAATTCGATTTCCTCATGTTTCATCAGCTATAATAAATGAGGGTTCAGTCTCCTGCCCTGTCCTGTTTTCTTGGATTGCACAAACACATCACACAATTGCTTGAATCTAGTCAATTTACTTTATTTCTTTTCTACCCGACATGTTATTCAAAAATATTGAATGAGGGTACACATAAAAGAGAAAATTTTGGGGACCTTTTGGTGGTTACTTAGCAATAACCCAGTAAATAACGACACCAATTAACGTAGTAGCTTTTTTCTTCCCTTAAATTAAATTTCATCCGTTTAGAGGTCGTTCCTTTCAATTCGTGTATTAGTACATAGTTAGAGGCGTCTTGCAGACATAAATCCATTCACATAAGTAAATCGTAAACACCATAAAGGATCAAGGTAAAAATCATAAACATCGTAAGGTTATTCTTTCAGATAATATCGCTCACTGTATCTACAGTCCGAATAATAACCTTTATAGGAGACAGCCACATTGTGGTTCAGAAAAATAACGCAAGGGATCAAAGCATGTTTTTATTACAACACTTGTGGGTATTAATCAGATAATGTCCACACAAATAGTGCACCACCGTCCTTTCCAAAAAATATTTGTATTGCTTTATTTTACTTCTCACTAATAACATAGGGATTATATACAACAAAATAGGCATAAGCATCAAAGAAAATATTTCAACAAGCTGTATTTCAACTAAAGGTAAATAGCATTCTAAGAATCAATAAATTCCACATGGTTTCAAGGTTGTGTTCCAAATTTTCAATGACAATAAACGCTCCGCTTGTATTAGGTAAACATTAAATAAATAACAAAAAATTTCTATTCATCAATCACGCCGAAACCTGCCGATGTTGTTTCATTCCAGGTCATATATCCTGTCTTTCCCTCCTGCCCTTTGTAGTACATAGACTTGTTACCTGATGGCGCCACCTCCTTATGCGTAAAGAGGAATCTACCTTCGGAGGTATCAACACGCAAAGGAAGATGTATAGCCGGCTTGCCTTTGGTTTCTTTCTTTCAACAAAAAAGGTGCATAAAAAGAGGATAACAGATGTCACCATTGTACTGTAAAAAAATTCCTATCAAGTACTTTTATACTGTAATTGTGTACTTTCTAGTATTTATTATTCCACGTGCATAAATAATATTTAAATCAACTATTTATTTCTAAATAATTATAATAAATGAAAATATTAATGTAACATTAAATAATTGTAAGTTGTTCGGTGGAAATCAAGTTCGTTAAGAAATAATTAAAGATCAGGATTGAGGATGATGTAATCGTCCGTGTTAAAAAAAAAAAAAAAAAATCCGGGATCAAAACGCTGCTCGGATAAGCTCGGGTGCTTTCGGTGGCAGTTCTCCTCGCGCTTCGGTTTCAGGTAAGTTAACTATTATAAGTTCATTAATTCAATAAGTTAATTAGCTTTAAAATTCAATAATACGGTAAACCCGTTCGTAATAAAACACCACTACAAGGTAATGACGTCACGTGTATGATCAGACGCGATTACATTAATTCTACGAAATCATATGTGATTGAATAAATTAATAGGTATTTGATTAAAGGGGTAATGAAATTTGATAGGAGTTTAATTAAAGGGTTAATTTGATATAATTAAATAGTACTATAAGGTAATAACGGTACGTATATCATCATACGTGATTACATTAATTCTACAAAATCATATGTAATTGAATAAATTAATAGCAATTTGATTAAAGGGGTAATCATTTTGATAGGAGTTTGATTAAAGGGTTAATTTGATATAATTAAATAGTACTATAAGGTAATAACGGTACGTATATCATCATACGTGATTACATTAATTCTATGAAATCATCTTTAATTGAATAAATTAATAGCAATTTGATTAAAGGGGTAATCATTTTGATAGGAGTTTGATTAAAGGGTTAATTAAATTGATATCAAAATTTAATTAAATTATATCTTACAATGTTGCATGTTTTACACTATAAATATGCAAAATATAGGGAATTTCAACCCTTTAGGGCATAATTTGGCAACACCGCAACGCTAAAAAGCCCGTAATACAGCGTAAAAGGCCTCGATTAATATAATATCGCCTCAGGGAGGTCAGATAGGGGAACCATTCTACTGTACGCTATTAAAATTTGTGCCAATTACAACACGTCGATTGTCATGCCATTTGGCAATGAGAACTTACTTCCTAGTCTAATCTGTATTCATGTGAACTTCATACATATTTAATCAACTCTTTTGAATCAGTTAATTGATATACTGAGACACACGATTGCTTTGCAGAGTACGGGTTGTTCTGAATTCCAATTCACGAAGATGAATTAGCAGATCTCTACTCGCGAAGAAATTCTCAAATATAGAACATGACATTTCGGATCATCTGGTATATTGAGAACCACTCTGGAATCTTAAGAAAAATATTCTCTATCATTCTGCATTTTGTCTTTAGCACTCTCCTTTATCTTCATATCATTTCCATAGCAGAGATCAAATTTTATAACAAGTTTTATAATCACACAAGAGAAAATAATCATTCTTTATCTCCGCACTATACCGACCTGTTTGTCTCCATTGTGTCACTGTTGAAAATACAATAGAATATCTCTATAGGTGATTTGTTTACAACATTTTTCTTTCAGTTCGCTCAAGTTTCTGTCAGTTTGTACACCAACTTGGGCAAGCTTTGTGTATGATGCGTCCATTTCTCTTCAAATTTGAACATTATTATAAAGCAATTTTCTGTCTCATCCATTTACTTCTCTACTGTAACTATACTAAAGCTTAGATATAAATTCCATTCAATTGACAAAAGCAAAAATTGATGTTATCAAGCGTTGAACAATGAATGATAAGCGTAAGAACTCGAAAAAAATCAAGGGCGTTGGTCTATCTATACATTCCCTTTTATTACTTGGTAATATATTGCTTTGGACCAGCGTCCTATTTATATGACACTAATGTTTCAACATCTATAGGACTGAAAGTTATAACAAAACTAAAATAACTTTCCTATAGCGTGATTGCCGCATACATATTGCTACCTAATACATATAAACCAAATACGTTGTTTCCATTAAAAACAAAAAAAATAACGTTACCCGAATCATACCCAAATAAAGAAACTTACACGGGTAAATTTAAGTGTCCTTTTTTTACAGAGGGAAAGGAAAAATATATAAAAAAGTTACAGTGCATTAGGACAGGTCTCCAATTGCTCCCTGTAATTAGCAGTACTCGAAAACTTTATTCTTCTTTGTTATAAAAAATAAAATATCAAGTGTCCTAAAAATAGGACGCTGGCTCCAAATGGGTTAACAGCCCTTTCCTATTTGGCGGCGAACTGCGCGCGCGGCTGCGGCGAATTGCCGCACAGGGTAGAAAGACATTGCAAGCAATGGAGCTTTTCCTATATGCGCGACGGTCACCGCAGATTTACGCGGCGAGAAAGAACAGCCGCCTCTCCCTGCTAGAAAGAGGCGCGGTAGATTGCCGCGTATAGCCAAGCGAGACATTGCAAGCAATGGATCTCTTTACATATAGGCGGCGATCTGCCGCTTGGGTGTTGGAGGCAGTGAAGCCATATCTAGCATCTTGGTGCTAGATCTAGCATAATTCACATGCATTTAGCATCTAGCATCTTGACTTTAGCATCTTGGCCAAATCTAGCATAATTTCATTCTTCCCTCTGATGAACAGAAAAAGAACGAAAATTTAGATAGTTCAAGGACCGTCGGGAATTATTCTTCTTATTTGAAGCAATGGTTGGAACAATGAGACCAGTCAGTATTTCCGCGGTTGTAATTTATTGTTGAATTCAGAGAAATGTTCAAAAATAGCAAAACGTGACTCTACAAAACATATTTACTTACCCATAGTTTTATTACTGTCAACTGAAACCTGAATGTTTGATTATCTGGGATGTTTCTGTCCCTTTCAATTTACAACTTGAGAGGGGAGGTATATGAACGTCAGGGGACAGCTAGCAATACACTAAAAGAAATGCTTCACTCCTGTGTCGGAAGCGGCATGTTGTGTATATATTTCTTAAAATGTTATCCACTCATAAAAAATAAATTCGACCTTCCTCCCCTATAATGTGCCATTTACCATTTTTTTCTTTTTTTGATTATCATTTCTTGGTACATGAACAGTTGAAACTCTTCATTAAAATAATGAAGATAAGTACGGGCGGGTCTTTAAAATTAGTTAGGAAAGATAATTTGAAAATCTGGCATAATTTATAAAAATCTAGCATAATTCAGACCCGTGTTTGGCATCATCGCGAGTCTCGAGTGTGGCAACCCTGGTTGGAGGAGGGAGCAAGTGTTGCCAGAAAAGAGTAGAGAGTGGTAGAGTGTGTTTGTGTATGTGGTTATGTTCTTTCTCAGGACACCTGGAGTGCTTTTAACCATACTTGTTACATACAATATATGGGGAAAGATGACAATCGAAAACGACCGATACTACCGAAGTGTTGAATGCATAGGTCGTTGATTAAGAAGAGTCCAAGTCAATACTTTTTTTTTTTTATGTAATAGAAGATTGGGATAAATGTGCGGGTAGCGCTGAGCAAATGAGGTTATAATTCTCTAAATTTCTGGTGCTCCAAAATTGAAATATATACTATCAAATATTTCAACAATATTTTATAGTATTTTGCTATATATTTATGTACTATTGTTACATGAAAATTCGTAATCCGGATTTCAGTAATAATACTGTAATGTACCTTAGCAAAGGAAGAGAGAATTGATTATGCGTTATTTGATAAATACATGGTATTTTATATATTTTATAACTATCTTAACACTTCTATGGGTGTAATTCCTTCAATAGTTCCTTGAATTCAGGGAATAGAGCAGTGCTTTAGAGACTTGAGTCAATAGTCGGAACGCTTAAAACAAACGAATAAACCCGAAATACTATAATAATAATAATAATAATAATAATAATAATAATAATAATAATAATAATAATAATAATAATAATAATAATAATAATAATAATAATAATAATATCTACAGATCAGCCTTCGGCTCAGTGGTTGAGTGTTGACTTGGGTTTCTGGGATATATCTCAACCACCGACTATTATGAAAAGACTTTATCCTGGGTTTCCCAGTCACAACAGGTGAATATCGGGATGGTATTTTAAATATCCAGAATGTTGCCGCTATTTTACTCAAGTCTATCAATTGTGGAAACAGTATAGAAAAATCTCCTTGAAGATACCACTTCTGTAGAAAAAAAAGGTGAACCGATATGTTTTTTCTTTATTTGTTTGCTTGCTTGCTTTCTGTGTCTTAACAAGGGGAGTAAAGGACAATTTTTGCGTCTCTCCACTGCAACCACCACACAACACGACCAGAGTCACAAGGTTTTATTTCTTCCGTTGCACAGCAACCCTGCTCGAATATTTTTCATTCCCGGCAAAGCGCCGCGTAATATCAAAGAGTACACTTCTCACCTGGCAAACTGCCGCGAACGGCGACGGCAAATCGCTGCCTCAATGTGAAAGAAGCGTCAGTCGTGATTCTAAAAATTTAGACGATTAAGCACTTTGCTTTCTAGCACAGCACTCAAGTTTGGTTGATAACGTCTAAGTCCTAAACACACTCTGTAAACCTTGTTTTGTTTTCTTTTCTTTCTTTCTTTCTTTCTTTCTTTTTTGTGCTTTTCATCTCGAAAGTTGCCCAAGGGACGCTCAAAACTTTTGACGCACAAAGCCAACCCATCTCACCCCAGGTCACCGCCTGTATAACCCTTTCCGTTTTCTCTGTATCCCAATTCTGTCGCGGAGTCATTGGTTGGTATCGCCCAACCATCTGAAAAAAGTAAAATAAAATAAAAGATTACATGCAAAGTACAAAGTAGCCTATATCCTTACGAAATGATCATATCACTCAAAATAATAAATGCACAAATGGACTAGGAATCCATGCACAATATGCAATTCAGGTTTATTGATTGCGACTTTCTCAATCTTTTATTCCAATGGCTAAATGCCAACTTCGAACATGCATACGTTATTTCTTTACTTATTATATTACTATAATTTTGGTCATCTGTTGAAATTAATATTTGAATTATTAATTTAAATAATACTTGGTTATTAATACACATAATAATAGTTTTTTTTGTGTGTGTGCGTGTCTTGTCCAACAGAATACTACTATCCATTTCATAAATATAGGCCCCTGACTTGGCGGTGCTGCCGTGACGTCCAGTCAAAACTTATATTACATTGTCGTACCTCGTTGGAATTGTTGGAATGTTGTCTTTTCAATACTTAAGACATAAAAAATTTTCTTTGTACTGTGTAGTGAGAAAAAAATAGAAATTAATGAAAAAGTGCGTATTTTTTCGTACTTTTTTCGTAAATCAATGTTTATAGGACTATATTTCGGAAAGGAGATAACATGAAATAATTTCCTGTGCACCATATGTACATGCATATGTTCACTGGCGCAAATCCCGGGGGGACGAGGGGGACATGTCCCCCCCAATCTTGGACCTGGGGGGGACTGTCCCCCCCAATAATCTCATTTAAAAGGCGCTTTTTCGGATAACTGTCATGATTTGTGTCCGACTGCCCCAAAGGAATGTAAGATGAAATTGATTTCTCTTGGCTTATCCATTAAAAAAAAAAAAAAATCGTATTCTGTAGTATTTCAAACTGAACTTCGTGCTGTAGTGAGTTTAGTAGTCTCATCAGTATGTATTAATTCCACTTACGCTATTTGGGCACAAATTGCAATAAATGCCAGAGGAGGATATGCCCCTCTCCTCATGCTGGAAAGTTGTCTCAGCTGTAGGTACGGGCACAAATTCCGGGGAAATGGGGAGACATGTCCCCCCCAACATTGGAACTGGAGGCTCTCCCAATAATCCGATTTGAAAAGTGCTTTTTGCAGATAACTGTGATGAGTTGTGTCCGACTGCCACAAAGGAAAGTGAGAAGAAATTTGTTTCTCTTGGCTTTTCCATTTTTAATGAAAATGAAGGCGTGCGACTGTGCGTGACCTAACCTGATATGAAATCTTATCTCCTCTCCCCTAGGCCCTAGCACACGAAGAGTATATAGACTATCCAATGTCAGTAGAACCCATCTTTTAAGTAAATGCGCATTTAATCTACTTATAGTATCAGCCTAGGTATCTACTCATGCTTCGTAAGTTAACTAACTCTATAGCCTATGGAACCCGGAGGTTCAATGCCGCGTTCACAAAAGCCCTGAACTGACTTCTATTCTTAGCCAACTGAATCCAGTTTCTACTTTGTATTCCTATCTCTGCGAGATCCATCTTAACATTGTCTTCCCATCTGCGGCTAGGTCTTCTTAATAGTCGTTTTCCGATTGGTCTTACCACTAACACTTTGAAAGCGTTCCTACTTTCTTCCATCCTGGCTACATGTTCTGCCCACCTAAGCCTCCTAGACTTGATGACCTTAACAATGTTTGGTAAGCCGTATAATTTACGTAGTTCGTCGTTATGAAGTTTCCGCCATTCCCCATTCCCGTTCCTCTTGGTCCGAATATTTCTCTCGGGATCTTGTTCTCAAATACTTTCAGTCTATGCTCTGCACTCAGTAAGCGACCATGTTTCGAAACCATACAGAACAACAGGTATGATTATCGTTTTATACATTTTAAGCTTCAAACCCCTCGACAGAATTCGCGACGACAAGAGGTTTTGAACTAAATAATAACACGAATTCCCTGTTTTTAGTCGACATTTAATTTCTTCGTGAATATGATTTTCGCCTGTTAATATTGATCCTAGATATTTGAAAGTATCCACTTTATCAAAAGTATTATTTAATATTTTAACACATACATAATTTGCCGTATTACGGTCCCGACGCATTTCCATGTATTTAGTTTTCTCTGCATTTACTTCTAAACCCATGTCCATGCAAGCGCGTCTAATAAGACCTCTGCATTTCTTTCTATTTTTCACCTATCATCCCCTACTAAATTTACATAATCAGCGTACGCATAACCTGGTGAACACCGTTCAGCTCTAGGCCCTGGTTGCTATCTTTGATTTTCCTTATAGCGTATTCCAGGACAAAGTTGAATAATAATGGCGACAACGCATCTTCTTGTTTCAGGCCATTCTTAACGTGAAAGCTCGTGGCCAAAAATTTTCCTACCCGGACTTTACTTTGGGATTCATTTAAACATGCCCTAATTGATCTAATTAGCTTTTTCGGTATTTCAAGTTCTGTAAGAACGTTGTACAATGTTTCTCTCCTAACCGAGTTATAAGCCTTTCTAAAATCAATAAATAGTTGATGTACCGGACTACTGAATTCCCGCTTGTTTTCGAGTATTTGGCGAATGGTAAATATTTGGTCGATAGTTGATCGATTTCGTCTAAATCCACACTGATAATCTCCAAAAATTTCATTTGCGTATAGGGTCAATCTTGCTAATAGAATGTTTGAAAGGATTTTATAGGATGTTAACAGAAGAGAGATGCCTCGATAATTATTACAGTCAGTTTTGTCGCCTTTCTTGTGGATTGGAACAATGATTGATTCTTCCCACTCTTGTGGCAATTCTTCCTTGTTGTAGATAAGGAGAATGAGTTTGTGTATCTTGTTCCACATTTTTTTGTCTCCAGCTAAAACTAACTCAGCCGGAATTTCGTTTACACCCGAGATTTGTGTTTCTTTAATTTCTTTATAGCGATTTTTACTTCTATTCGATTGGGTTCTGGAATATATGGTTCTGCGGTGTGTATCTTCCTTTCTCCACGCACATTAGTTTTTGGCTGCGTGTTAAGCAAATCGTCAAAGAAATCTTTCCATCTATTTAAAATGCTATCTGTATCAGTGAGAACTGTTCCATCAGCTAGCTTTCATATATAAGAACGAGGTTGATAGCCTTTCTTAAATTCGTCGATCCCTTTATACATGTCCCGAATGTGTTTATTTTTACTATTATCTTCAAGTTCCGAAATTTTAGCTTTCAAAATATCGCGTTTCTTTGTTCTAAAAGTTTTGGAAGTTCCTCGCCTGATGTCTACGAAATTTTGTGTAGTTATTTCATTCGGATTTTGTCGTCAACGTAATTTTACCTGTTTTCTCTTCTCTGCTAGTTCGAACCATGGTTTGTTCCTACGTATTTCCGCGTGTCCCAATTTTTCTTTTGAGAGAGGATGTTTCGTAAGCAAAGAAAAGAATTCAATTGCTGGAATATTTTTCTCTATAATCTTAAGGTTACATCTGTTAAGTAAAGAGTATGACATGCGTCAGATTTCTGAAACGATTCCTGTAATAATTGAGATTATAATCATTTTGCTCAAAGAGTATTGTTGATGTATTCAGATTTCAGAATGTTTTCACGGCAGTGATTTGTAATACTGATATGTACTACTACTTCATCTACATCACCTAATATATAATATACTCTACAACAGTTGATCAGATTCATCTACCGTAATATGAGTTTCATCTCCCTTATCTAGAATAAGCCTCAAATCTGCCCACCTTCCAATGTTGAAGACAACCAATGGGGTATTTAGGATTTTCTTTCGAGGGCTATGCCCAACACAAGGAAGGAAGTGGGCAATTGCCCACCTGAATTTGAGAATTAAATATATTTTAATTTATGCATAAATTGAAGTTATAATGGCAAGAATTATAGATCGATAAATCCTATATGATATGATACAAAAATTTAGAAGTGAATCTAACCCTTTATTCTATTCATACAAGAAAAAAAAAGCATCCTCTTGGCCGTCCTAATTTCCCGGGCTAATTATTCCCCGTCTTACCCGTCCCCCCCCCCCAATGTTGAAGACAGATTTGCGCCTATGCATATGTTACCTATAAGTTCTGAAAATTTCATTACTCAACACGTAGTAATTTTCTTGTTATTCAGTAAAAAGTGAGACATCATTATCTCTGAATTGCTGCGGTGTATTAACAATCTTAAAAAACTTTTAGAAAGATCTTAAAGTAGCTTTTTCAACCAAACTGTTTTGACTTGTTTTAAAAGATAAACAATCACAAATATGACATTATGATTTTCTCAGCTTTGCGCCCTTCGCTATCGCAGTTTATACGGAGTGCTACGTTGCCACATTTTCCTGGCGCGTATATACTCTCAGTCGGACGGGTATTTAAACTTGTCACGCACACTGTCCGGCACTTTTCAGAGATATTTTTAAAATTTTATGTCTCCACAGATTTGAAACCAATTTCTTAGAAATTAACAGGACATACACAAAATGTGCCAAATGTTCAAAATTAGAAAAGCGAACTCTTATTTTGTTTGGATTTGCATGCGATGGTCTTCGAAAATTTGTTGCTTTTTGTCAGTTTTTCACTTGCTGCACGCAGTACAAAATATACTTGCACAGAAACAAATACAAGCATAAACTTTATTATATGATACAACCTTAGTTGATATGTAATATTGAGTTTACACTTCACAGAAAATCTGTTCCACCAATTGACAGACATACTAATAGCCCTTGCGTAGTTGATTTGTAAAAATCGCGTAAAGCTGGCTTCCGTACAAGGCTTATGTGAATAATTAGTGTAATTTTTTTCTTGTTTTTAATTAAAGTAACACGCTTTCATTTAGAAAACAAAGATTTTTGTTTTAGTATTTTTTTTTCTTTTTCTCAATCTGCTGTTTTGCGTATTGATTCATAACTTTTACTACTATTCCTGGGGGAGCTCATGTAGTTCGGATTCCACGTTAATCAGTAGGTCGACGTCTCATATAGCCTCACTGCTGAACAGGACGTTCAACTCAAAATCAATTCAACTTTTTTTACTATAAAACTTCATCGGTAAAAACAGCTGAAACACTTTATATGCTGTTTGTCGAAGAAAAAAAAAATTAATGTTTATGTTACTTTTTCTTTGTAACTCTAAAATACGTCAGACTGTGCTTACTGACTCTTTCCGTCTCTAGGACAAAATTTTCGACAAACTTAAAAAAAATAGAATATAATAAATTATATTCAGACTCGTATCTTAAAACAAAATAATGTCTAGGGTAATTAACTTAATAAACAGGTTTATAACTCAGGATCTTATCTACATATGAAATCATAACACATGAGTTACCTCTATTAAAAATTTATTTAGAAAATGTCGATAATTCTATGAAATATCTTTCTTTAAAAGTGCATGAGAAATACTGTGGGTATTCTCTTCTCTAATTCCTTAATTATTCTCTAGTTTTAGTAAACTTAATAAAGCTAAGGTTCCTCTAATTATGTGCCTGTGGCAGACAGAAGGATTAGCCCTCACTAAAAGCGTCCTCTGTCGACCTTAACTTATAAAGGGCATTGACTCACTACATCAGAAGCCCTGGCCTACGACCCTATTTCGTGTACTCCCTTAAATAGGAGATGCACTAGAAGGATATCTATCTAAATACTTATTATAGGGATAGGTAGGTAAGGAGAATGAGTTCGCCTTATAGTAGCGAAAGATCCTTAAATAGATCCGGCAGGTAAAGGTTAGATAAGAACCATACTCCCTGAATTAGGAGATGTGATTCAAAAAAAAAAAAAATCTAAAACTCTATCAGTAGCCTCTTACGAGTCCACTTCGAGGGATCGAACCCAGGAATTTGTGTTCAGAGTGTTCAAAAAATACCTATTGTGTCCTGCAAGAGGAACAAATTACCTTATAACCGACCAAAACCGTATACAGCTTCAGTTTTGAACACGTACTCAAAAATTCTAGTATCTGGGAATTGTTAAACTAAATGCCATATCCACCTAAATATGGAATGTAGCATTTCAAGGATCAAATCCTGTCCCTATTCTACAGGGTCTAATTCCCTAGCAAAAATCTGTTTCTTGAATTAGTATAAGAATTGTATTTCTATATCCCTTCTTCTCACAGGACCTCATTTTAGTCCAAGAAAGAAGTCCCTTAAAAATAAAAACCTACTAGAAGGTAGAACCTAATATAGCTCATGCCTTCTGCCTTATTTAAGACTCGGAGAACCTAACGCGTCTAAGCAAGACCACCGTAATACTCCCCTTTCATTTACTTGAAGAGCTAATATTCTCTTACGGGGAGAAAAAAGTTCCCACTCGGCTCACAGAGCCGAGTCCGTTCTATAGACTACATCTTGGAGACTGTTCGAAGTCTCCCCCAAGACTGACGGTCAACTGACCCCTTCCCTGTAAAAATCTTCCGTATATATAGGAAAGCAGTCATATCAATAGCTATGTAGAAAAAACGAGTGGTAGGGAGGAGGGTTCTCCCACCAACAAGAAGCTTTCTCTGAATGCTTTCAAACTGACTGTTATTCCCTGAAACAAAGTTGCTATCTAACTATTCTTTTTACTAGAGGTATTTTTTATATAATAGCTGAAAACAGAAATAATATAAATATAGATAATAAATACAACAATTACATTTACATACAATTAATAATAACAATAATTAATCACCCAATGACCAGATCTGGATTTCTTAACCTAATAATAATAATAATAACTTAAAATACATAAATCAATATCAATATACTGATATAGAACAATATATAAATTAAAAGCATTATTTAAACAAAAACCAGCAAGTGATCCAAAAGTGTCACTTGCAATGCGGAATACTCTGTAGATAGCCCAGCATTTTTATCAATTCCCGGGATACCACTAAACAGGGGTATGCATTTACTTGAATTTTATCGCTCCAAGCTACATCAGAATCTGTCTTTGAATAGGAACGACACGTTTTTTTCTCTCTTTCCCGGCGCAGCCTCAGGTTCACTTCAAACAGAGTTATTATCTTGTTCTCTCCCGAATACGCCACTGAGCACAGAATAATCAATGTCATTACTATTCATTACTAACTCATAACCGTCTGAATCGGAGTCATTCATCAGTTCTGCAATTTCATTATCGCTAAAAATTTTGCCTCTTCTCTTTGTAATACCGCCGCCCGTAAAGGAATATCCATATATATATCCATGAACCCATATGGTGTGAGTGCATGTCTAAGTTTTTGACGCCTACGAACCGAAGGGAAGTGTTGAAGACGTAATCAGTGCAACGTGATTAGACGCAAATACAGCCCTCGTCACCCACACATTGCATAGTTTTCTTTCGTTGAAAGAAAACAAAGGACCCATTCTGTGTTATTGTACATTCGGCAGGGGAATTGATCGCAGAACTTGGGTGAACACGTGATTGCCAAGGATACATTTCTTTTTAACCTTTAACATGTTCGTAAGCTGGAAAGTGTCTATAGTGATAGATCTTGAGGTAGAAATGGAGCCATTGTTAATAAGTATACAGGAAGATAACAGGAGCAGCGATGAGTCAACAAACCCGTTACGAAAGTGAATGAAGTAAATAGATTAAGAGATGAGTTTTTGGATGTTTTACTTCAACGTTTTATTTCGATTAAATTGAGATGTGTAATGCATTATTATTATTTTTATGATGTTGTGAAAGGTTATAATAAATATTTTTTCCTATTACATTCTTATGAAGTAAGCTTCGCGCTACAAACTTCCTGAACGCGACAACACTGCACGACAGCGTTGCCGCACTTCCACTTACTGTATGCTGTTTCTTCATATAAGCGCGGGGAATTTAAAGATTGGGCTGCAACATGGCTCACCGCTTAACGCAGAGAACATGTTGAAGTAAAAAATATATTTTAAAAAATAAATACTCTACCAACTAAACCTTTTTATGTTAATAGTTTCAAATATTTGGAACACTAGACTTCCAAATTTTCGAACAGTGTTTTGTACGTTTCTCTAACTACCATGGTAAAGGAGATCAGAGCGTCGTACATTTGTTTTAATTACACAAAAAGTATCAAGTGATGAAAATTGAACTTTTCACAACTTACAGTTAATAGATGCATCTACATATTGTACACAGGAAATTATTTCACGTGATCTCTTTTCTGAGATATAGTCCTATAAACATTGATCTACCAAGAGAGTACGAAAAAATACGCACTTTTTCATTAATTTTTATTTTTTTCTCACTGCATAATACAAAGAAAATTTTTATGTCTTAAGTATTGAAAAGACAACATTTCAGCAATTCCAACGAGGTACGACAATGCAATATAAGTTTTGACTGAACGTCACGGCAGCACCACGAAGTCAGGGGCCTGTCTTTATGAAATGGATAGTAGACCTCAGAGTAGAGATGCAAAGGCTCGGAAAAAAACCGGCTTTTTTGAAAAAAACTCGGTTTTTTCTGCTTCGCTTTTTTGCTTGGGAAATTTTGGGCTTTTTTGAAAATTCTGCTTTAAATTGATAAACCAGATTTTGTTTCGCTTTTCTACAACACAAAAAGTCATTTAATTAGTGGTTGATGCCGATAATAATATAAAACCTCGAAAATAAACCATGAATTTCGAAAAGATATTTCAAACAGTTTTACTTCTCAACATATTTACATTATGAATTCCGAAGGATTAACTAATGTATATAATAAGATTTTTTTTAACCTCCTACTTACAAAAGTAAGCAGGGTTGGCAAGAGCCTTGGTTGTTTTTGCAAATGCCAAAAACCCGTTTTTTGGGGGAGATTAAACTAGGCTTTTTTTGGTTTAAACCAGGTTTTTTTGGGTTTAGATATTTTGCTTTATGTATTTATATTACATATTGACAGAAATAAGTTTGTTTCGCCTTGGTGTTATTATGCAACAACGGGGTTATGCTGGAAGAGGTCACATAAGCTTAAAGAAGTCCGGTCAGTAAATTTCTTAAACTGAGAAACTCCCGTCCTAGCCATCGGGAAATTCCCGTCATTACTCTAAATGTAAAACAATAACGAAAAAAATCCTGTTATTGCTTTGCATGTAAAATTTAAAGGTCAACGTATCATAATCAGTACGCTAAAACTGAGGTATTAAATTACAAATTTAGTGCGTACATATCACTGAAAGTACAATCCAAGCTAATGTTGGAAGCCACGTAGGCAATCGATAAATTTTGTCAATTTATATCAGTATATTTAAGCAACCTTGGCTTCTTTATAAAACAACAGGCATTCAGGCATGCAGAAATATACAATTTAGTTTCGTTTCGTATGTTCAGGCTTAACATCCTTACGTAATACCGAGGTTATCAAGGAGAAGACTTTCGCTTAAAGTGACATCCGAACCGCTACTTTGTTTACGCATGAAAGAAGGGTTGTGGTTCGACCGAGAATTGAACATGGGACACCTTGATTAAAAGGTGAAAAGGAAATAAAACTAATGCAGATGGTTTGATGTATGGAAACGTCACCATGAAGTTCACACGATTCGCATTTTTCGTACCTTTTATTTTTTTTCGGTTTAAACCAGTTGTTTATTAAAAAAAGAAGAAAAACAGCTGGTGTAAACCAGCCAACCCTAAAAGTAAATACTTCTTTTAAAAAAATACTCAAATAAGTAGCAAAATTCTATGTAGTATTTTTACTTCAAAATATTCCATACCCTCTTTTTGGAACGAAATAAAATTAAAATAAAACATAAGAAAAATACTTAGATTTATATGATACACTTAAAAGCTGCACACCTAGAGCTTTTGGTTTTGTATATTCTTGAAATTCTACAGTTTTATATAAGCACCATCTCGGTTTATTCAGTCCTCAAGTTTTCTGTATTTTTAACAAGAGCGATTGAACATGAAGGGTGTGAGATAAGAACATGGAAACCCATAATTTTACTATTTTAAGAAATTAGAAATTTTCTGCTGCACAATCCATTTTGAAAGTCGGAAAGCTGATTTTTCACATAAGTCTATACATGAGGGATTAAACGAAGCGGTATGCGTTGCTGCCTATCTGATGCTGCGTAACTCAGCAATTGAAAATTTGTTAGTTACCATGTTCTTGGCTCACACCCTTCATATCATTATGGAACTCTCCCCACCCCACCAACACACACACACACAAAAGGACTACGGAATATATTTAAGTTAAGATAAATACAACTGCACAACAAACATGATTGACTGGAGCTTTTGCGCTTCTATCGAGAAGTCCGGAATTCAACTCAGCATTCTACCATTCTGACAAAACTTTTCTTCATTCCATCTATGTAGAAATAGTGCGTGTATTGTGAGTTGGCTGACTTCATTTCTTATTGTTTTTAAATCGTTATTATTACTAATTACCAGCAGTGACGATTTGCGAGGGTTACGGGGGGCGGTCTTTCGGACTGAAGCCTGTTCCCCAAAATTACGGAATGTCTAAAACAAACGAAATATCTATTAGTTATGCCTTTACTCATAAACTTTAAGCTGCCGTCAAATAAAAATTACGAATGTTTAGAAAAACTAAACATTAGTAAGAAAAAAACCCTCCAAAAATACTTTTCTAAATCCGCCAATGATTCTCAGTATAAAATGATCTTCAAGGTTGTATCCGGAAGATTATCGCTAAATATATAAACGAAACGAAATACAGTATTAGTTATGCCTGTACTCATAAACTTCAAGCTCCTCCCAAATAAAATTAGGAGATTTTAGAAAATGAAACAATCAGAGAAACCCGTCCCAAAGTAAGTTTCTAAATCCGCTACTGATTATTTGTATAAATTAGTATTCAAGGTTGTATCCGGAAAATTATTGCTAAATCGTTGCACAGCTACAGTTTAAAAGAAATGTGGAATTACGGTTAGACGGATATATTGAAAAACGTACGCTTTGACGGATATATAGAAAAACGTAAGTTTAACTTCTGCGTTAGAAGCTAGAGTACTAAGCTCTTAGAAATGAAACAGACGACAAACTGAAATGATATCGAGAAGAAAAAATATCGATAACTCAAAAGTTAAAATAAAGTTAAATAGCCTCTAAAATTGCCCTCAAATACTACATTCTTCATGTTAGCTTTAATTCGTAAAACATGTGCTCCATCCATCTTGATTTCCAAAATTTCCAAAATTCTCGTTTTTTTCCCAAAAAGCCGGCTTTTTCTGTGAAAAAAACAATCGATTCAAAAAAGCCGGCTTTTTTGCATCTCTACCTCAGAGGTCATAGTAGTCATTTTATGTGATTCGTAGCCAGTGGCGTAGCAATTAGTGATGGGAATTTTGATTCCTTTCTGGTATTCGATTCCTTTGGATTCGTTGAATTCAAGGAATTATAAAAAGTAACGACTACTTTTGTTACTTTGATTTCAAGGACTCATGTATCTCTCTGAATCCCTGTACTCAGTTGCCTTTTGGGTTTCTTTACCTCAATTCTGATTACCCGTATTCAAACACGTTTTCAAAAGCTTGTCCCTCGTTTTCGTCAGTGTATTCAGTTTGGCTTCGTAGTAGTTCGTATATCTTCGGCAGCATACTATTAATAAAGCAATCAAATAGAATTCTGCTTGGGGTGAGTGAAAGGGAGAAAAGGAAAGAATATTTTTAGGCAAAATAGCACCTCCCGCTCCATCCTTTTTAAAGGGAGTGACTCCAGCGAGCGGTGGAAAATAGTTGTTTTCATTCTTCCTTCCTTAATGAACATCCAACGTAGAATTGCGATAAGTTTGATAGTACTATTGTGAATAACTGTTGGGCTGCTAAATAAGACAAAAAAGTGAAGGGCTGTGTTTCACTGTATTTTAATATACTTTTTTATCGGGAAAATATAATGAAATTTGAGATTAAAAAAAATGTAGAACGCAAAACTTTCTGACCTCAACTACAAATCAAGCCTTTACAAACAACAGCTACAAGCAGTGTGCGGACTGCTTGGAGAATACCATGGAATTCCTCTCCCGGAAAAATTGAAATCGTCTGTGACTAAATAGAACTTGGGTTCTGTATTCCCTAAATAAATTAATTAGCATACTGACTACAAATGACAAATTCGAAAAGTTTCAAAAATTTAAGATACCGGTACTTTCTGCGCAAGAATTGTAAGAGTGGCCTCGCATAGCGTAGTCGCTAACACTCTCTCGCCTTTGGTGCGAGCGGTCCCGGGATCTATTCTCGGTGGGGACACTCGGTCGAAAAAGTGTAAAATCTTTCTGAGGCCAGCCATCCTGATTTGATTTTCCTGTTTCTTTCTCATTCACACCAAACAAATGCCGGAACGGTACCTAACATATAGGTCATAGGCCGCTTCCTTCCCTCGGTTAGCCGAGGACGTCATCCCTCATGACGGGCTAACTTGGCCATCCATGCTGACAGCCCAGAAACTTAATTCCTAATGCTATAATCCTAAGGGTGAAACAGAATCTTTGAGAGCCGGTAATGCGTCGAATCTGATGACATTTTAACATTTTTTTCTTTTGCCTGTTAGTTTGCCAAGAATGAAAGCAAATACTGCAATGTGAATAACCATAATCATAGATAATGGTGTTATGCACCAGAAAAGATGCATAAAAGTAACCATTAGCGTTGATATCTGTAGACATTTGTAATGTTACCACAAATTACGATTCAAAAAATCTGTGTGACGAAAGCGACTAGAACAATGAATTCACCGGCATTAAATGATAAATTGTATTGTCTTTGCGGTATTTTTAAATATTACATCTACTTAATTCTAATAATTGTATTTCAAAACGATTTTGCTTATTACAAATGTAATAAAAGTACGAGAAAATTAGGAAACAGCCATATATTTGACAATTAGAACACAGCCGTATAATGATTCAAATTGAATTAGAACTGCTCAAAATGGCAACAGATGGAGACATTTTGTTTTGCGGCTGTGAACTATCTGGTTCCTTAAGCCATAGCCTGAAAAGGGGCTAGCGTGTAGTTAGCCCCCTATTAAATATAGCTTATATTTATGTTACCAAAGCTGATGAAACGTTAAAAATTGTTATCATACCCGACCAAAGGGTGATCAAACGATTGACATAAGAAAAATTCGAATCGGAGGTGTAGAAGGACTGGCACCCCATTTTCTAACCATTATTTCATTGCTAGTAAAGTTGATCAAACGTTGAAAATTGTTGATCAAACCTGATCGAACAATTGGCATCGAAAAATTCCGAATCTGGCGTAAAGGGGGACTAGCGTGTAGTTAGTCTCCCCTAGTAAATATAGCTTATATTTATTAGTAAATCTGATCAAACTTTAAAAATTGTTCAGCATACTTGATCACACGATTGACATAAAAATAGTTTTAATTTTTTGTGAAGGGGTGCTAACTGCGCGCAGGTGATTGCAATCTTCCAGTCTTCCAAATTCTGTTTTACTTGTCCTTGGTCGCACCATCAGCCATATCAACATCATCTTACAGGAATCTATAAATCGTTTCTCTCAATGGCGTAGCAAATGTCACCTCAATATTAATGCTTCCAAGACACAGGCCATAGTATTTCTACCACCACGCAAACGTTCCAAGACTCACCGGAATCCTTCGCTTCTTTCTCTGTCAGTTCAAGGTGCACCGATCCGTCCATCTAAAACAGTCACTTACCTAGGTATTGTTTATGACCACCATCTCACCTAGCTTCTTCATCTCAACTACATTAACAACAAATTTTACAACTGTCTGAATCTTCTCAAACGTCTCACTGGCACTACATGGGGTCCCAGCTTCACAATTATCCTCAACACGTACAAAGCTTTTCTTCGTCCGTACTTCACTGCTTGGATATTAGCTCCCGTTTCCTACTACTACAAACTTGCCACCTTTGAACGCTATGCCTTCCGCATTGCTCATCGTATTTCTCTTCCCAGCCCTACTCGACACTTATATTCACTCAGTACTTTTCCTACACTCCTTTATCACCTTGAGTATATTTGCCTCAAGTTCATCACTGTCCGCTATATGCAGCAACAACCAATCCTGTTAGCGACCATGCACTACCTGGCACTTTCATCGGTACGCCCTCAATATTACCCTCTCCCTCAAAATTTACTGTTTACATTGTATTGTTATACCTTGCCGCCCAATCATCCCGACTTAGAAGTCTTACAGGACCATCGATTGCATATTCATCTTATGCATATATGTCCATTGCATCAAGCACAGTGATCAACCTCTGTTCCTAACAGTGCCTTCCCCCGTCTTCAGCCTAGCGTCGCCCCTAGGCACAAGATAACCTGCATTTGTTCTTGCTAACATCTCCTATGTGTTGTGACGTTACCTGCACCTCATTCCATCCCTCATCTTCATCCTTGCCCATATAAAATTTCTAATCAACCTATCTTGCCTTCTTTAATGTTATTATAATTGTTTTTTTTTGTATTTATATGATATTTATACTTATGATTAATAATACGTTCATACACGTGTTATGTATTGCTTTCCTCAATAATGATTATGGACGCAAAGCCCATAATGACCTTCCAACTGAAGTATTTATTAATAAAGAAACATCCCATAGCCCAACGCCAGTCCTACCGCATCCAAAATAGTTTCCTTTACACCACTTCCCTCCAAGAGGGTGTAGCCCTTTACAAAGTTGCTAGCCTGAGGGCTAGCAATATATATATATATATATATATATATATTGTAACACCACTGGTTCTTAATAAATATTTCTTGAGCCACAATATCTATAATAGAACTTTAAGATGTAAATATCATTTATTTATACCTTTGTTTAATATTTCTCTTACAAACGATTAACTTCTAAACATCAATTCTTCTGTTAACCTTGCAATCTATTATTCAACAATCTTACTTGTTTATATATTCTTATTTTTTTTTTGGTAACTAAGGAGCACTAATAATCTTTTCAATACAATTTTTCTTCTTCTTTACCCAATATGCTCCGTTGTCGCACCTCTGATCACCTTCTAAGACCGGTACAGGTAAATAATAGTACAACATACCGTTGTATCTGGCGCCACGAACATGGATTTCATTTATTCATTAACAATAAATGAAAAGAATCCTGGACCGTACAAGTATACACATTTTGATCAGCCCTTGTATATACATAAAATTATATTTTACATCAGTATCATAAAATCAATCACATAATTAAGCATATTCTTTGGCCTTACATTATAATATAAATATCAAGGTACATCAACAGAAAAATAACAATAATAACACGGTCCACAATTTTTTTTGATTCATTGGACTATATTTACTATAATGTGCATAGTTTTATTCATGAAGTTAAATATAATTGCACTGAATTAAATATAAATATGTTCTCTAATAGAATTGATCCAGATGTAAACACGGAATAAACATTCTACGTGAATATACATATAGAACACATAAAGGGCTTAGTGAGTAATTATAGTGTTGTGAACATAATAAAACAATATAACATACTTTAACATTGAAGAAAATAATTGTTACACTAGAAAAATAGTTGAAGATAAAATAACATGAAGAAAAATACAATAAATAAGTTATATAATTATGAAATACGACGTTTATCTCGTTTTGAGATTGAGTTCCCTCTATTATACATAATTTATATTAATTTTACTTATGATCTCAGGAGGGACTACATTTTTAACTAAGTCCATTCATATCTTTCTAGTATTTTCGGTAGGTTGCCAAAATAATAAACTGAATAAAGAACACATTAACCATAGACATAAGCAAAGTCGATCTAAAACAAATCTGTCGGACGCCTTTTTAATGGTTCAAGTTATTCGTTCAAATGGCGCAATTAAGGAACATTGTGTTCCGCATTCTTGAGTAGAATCGGATCGATTGTATGCACACACAGAATTTGAATTTCTGTTATTATAATTGCTACCACCTATGAACCGACTTTGTGCATAATTACGATAATTGTTGTTACTTCGATTATAATTTCGGTGATTATTTCTGAAATTCCTATTATTATTTCTTCCATTAGGTTGAGTTGAGTTACCGGTATTATTTGGATTACACGCTCGTTCATTAAAACGACGATTGCCATTTCCTTGTGTGTTGGAGCAATTTCCATTCTGTACACTTATATTGCGAATATGAGCATAATTAATAGGATTGCGGCTAACATTACCCTGACCTCTGCTGGGATTTTTATTATTTTTCTGAATCAAATATTGACTCTCGAAGTTCTGCACTAACATGACCATATGACTGAAATTGACACATTGTGCAGACATTAACATTTGTTGTAATCTAAACGGCAATAGTATGCGAATTGAAGCAATTATACGTGATTCCGGATGATTAGGATTTAGAGCTTTTAATTCGTTGTATGTCGATACTACAAATTCCGTAACATTTTTGTGACTTCGGGGATCGAAAACTTTGGTACGTAATAAAGCATCCCTGTTAGCAAGCATAAAGTCGTTTTCATAATTGGATAGTAGGGCCGCTTTAAAATCTGAATAAGCATGGAGATTTTCTCGAATGGCTTTGAACCACGTTAAACATGGAGGTTGTAAGACGTGTGGAAGTATCTTCAGGAATTTTGATTCTTTGATTCCTATCAAGTCGCATTCGTCCTCGAACTTCTCGATAAATACCCGTGCAGGAATATCATCAGGTCCACCGCTAAATTTGGTCAATGACTTTACCTCGCTAAATCGCAAAGGTTTGTCATTATTATGAGATTTTGAATATTTACCGTAACATTTTGAATTCCTACGGGATGAATATTTCTTTCTTCTTCCAACTTCGGTACTTCCTTCACTGTATCCCGAAGACTCACTATCCTCCAAAACTCGATGAGCTGTTGCTGGTTCTGGTTCCTTAAAAGGAGACTGATTTCTATAACCACCATCATGAGAGATTACTGGTTCTAATCCATTATACATAGCCTGATTTCTATGTCCACTGTGAGACTGATGTCTATGTCCACCGTCGTGCTCTTCCTTAGTAGTATGGTACCACTCTTGCAAACAATTCATATCCTCCCGGAGTTCTCGGATGTGAAAGGTGTGTTCGTTAATTACCGATTCCATGGCTTTGACCACATCCTGCATCTCAGTGTAATTTTGGGATATTCGTTCCATCTTTTGGTCATACTGCTTACATCTCGTGGAAATCTGTTCCTCCAATTGACCTTCTATTTTACAATGTAATTGATCCATTTTATCTTCCAGTCGTTCCTCAATTTTAAGTTGTAATTGCTTTAGGGAGTCCTCCAATTGTTGATGGGTTACATTCTGGAATTCCTCAAATTGTTGTTGCGTAACCATTTTTTGTTGGAACTCCTCAAATTGTTGTTGGAACTCCTGTTGATTCTGTTGGAACTCCTGTTGATTCTGTTGAAGTTGGTTCATTTGACATGATATCTGCTTTAAAAGATCTGTCACGGTATCAGGAGCCTGACTACTACTTTGCATAGGTCGGTCTTGTATACCTTCTGTTTCCGACATACCTCGATTTATTCGTTTACCGCTTCTTAATATAGTAACATAAATATTGGGCTCAATTGTGCTCGTTGTTACTATACTTCAGAACGATACACTAACTCCCGGTATGAAGGCACCATTTAATTATGTAACACCACTGGTTCTTAATAAATATTTCTTGAGCCACAATATCTATAATAGAACTTTAAGATGTAAATATCATTTATTTATAACTTTGTTTAATATTTCTCTTACAAACGATTAACTTCTAAACATCAATTCTTCTGTTAACCTTGCAATCTATTATTCAACAATCTTACTTGTTTATATATTCTTATTTTTTTTTGGTAACTAAGGAGCACTAATAATCTTTTCAATACAATTTTTCTTCTTCTTTACCCAATATGCTCCGTTGTCGCACCTCTGATCACCTTCTAAGACCGGTACAGGTAAATAATAGTACAACATACCGTTGTAATATATATATATATATATATATATATATATATATATATACTAGCATATATTACCCGCTTCGCTGGGTTGAAATGAAAATTTAAATGCACAACTCCATATCTCATGTGTTTAATACCCGTGAAATATGCTTGCAGTAAATGTTAACATTATATCGCCTGTCATTTATGTTAACCCGCCGAGTGACACGGTCATGCGGGTTGCATATAAATACGTTTATTTTTACCTATGATGAACTAACAAAGGATTTGTACGTTATGGACACTTGAATCGTCAATTATCTCAAGACACTGGTAATTAAAAATTAAAGTGATATGATAAAAACAATCTAGGGTCCAAATCCTAATAACCCCCCAAAAATGAAAGAAATTGGTTCAGCCGTATTAGCGTGATGAGGGAACAAAGGATTTGTACGTTCTCTTTTATATATATATATATATATATATATATATATATATATATTTTCTTTGGGTTAGCCCAGTGGTTCTCAAACTTATTGTTACCGCGACCCACATTAAATAGTAAAATGTATTTTGTGGCCCACCTACTTTTATTCAAATACACATGGACATTATACGTAATGGGGGTGTATTTCAAATTAATTAAATTTGGTAAATCATATCTCTAATTTTTTATTTCCTAGATTAAAAAATAAAAATTCACATGATATACAAAAGTAATTGGAAAGCAATATCTCTGTATAACTATTCATAATGAGTCGCATGCGATGCATGTGCTTGTTTTCGATATTTATTAATAACTGTATTGATATCCACACTGACGAATTAGGCTACTATCAGGTGCAAGGAATTAGACACTTGCAGTCGATTACTGCATTTAGTCTTGATCCCCGCCATCGTTGTTGCTTATATTTTTCTATGTCTTTAAGGAAGTAACCAGGGCTCTGAATAACCATTTACTGTATTGTTCCCCTCATTAACAAACGCTTCCAATTTTCATTTTCTTAATAGTACTTCACATCAAAATAATATTTTCATAATTAGAAGGAAAAACTTCTAGTGACCCACCAAAAAAACGACCCGCGACTCACCAATGGGTCGCGACCCACACTTTGAGAAACGCTAGGTTAGCTTAACTGTCTTAACCCTTGTATGCATATGCAGGGCCTTCCAGGCCCCGTGGGACTTTATTTTCAAAGCTATTACAGATCTATTCAATCAAAAAGTTTTGTTATTTGTGTAATCTTTTAACATTATTTTGCATATTGCATAGCGCATCCACCTTTAAACTTCCATCAGTGCATGCAGTACCCACCGCGATACGATTTTACGTAGTTGCAGCTCATTACGCAATATCCTGTGGACGGTGCGTTTCTCGATGCTACTTGCCTTCTCCAACTCCAGTAGCGTCCGTCGTCTGTCTTCATCCAGGAGCTGCTCGATGACGGCATGTGTCACGTCATTCCGCAAACTGACAGGTCGTCCCGAACGTTGCTCATCACTGGCTGACACACGTCCTTGGTGAAACTTTCCTACCCACCGTGCTACTGTCCGGTATGGTAGGGCACTTTTCCCAAAGGCTTCCACTAATTTACTGTGACATTCCATCGCATTTCTCCCTCGGAGAACGGCTATTTTGATGTAAGCGTGCTGCTCAACACGGGTTACTTCCATCTCGCAGGACATTCACCAACTGACTGATTTCACAGCCCTTGCTGTGCTACTACCAGCTATCACAGAGCCATCTGTTGTTCTGCATACACACTATGCCTGCAGAACTTCCACACGACACATAGAAGTTTGTGATCCACTCACATATTTGCAAAAAAATTAAATAAATAAATAAAAATAATAATAATAATTGCCATAACTTTTGCTCCAACCCTCGTATTTTCCGCTATTTATATTAATGGTCGATAATTATTTAACAAATAACATCAACCACTACTCTAAAAGTAATTTTCTACTGTCATTAATCAATCAAATGTATATATGTATCCATAAGCAAAGGAACAGGGAACAGACCTACCCCAAATTAAAATCCTAAAGCCGCCCCTGTTCAGAAGTTGTTAGTGAGAGTGCAAAATCTTTTCACTCTTGCACAATTAGTCGTCGAAGTCATTTTGAACTGCAAAGCTGAGAACTGGTCTCTAAGACGTTGACAGAAATTAAAATACCAAAGAGCGGAAGACACAGTTCCGTTAAGGGAAATGAAACTTCTATTATCAACGATTCTTTCATAAATCAGCTGATGTGAGTTGAGTTGATTTTAGTTTAGCTTCCTGTTCAGCAGCGAGGCTATATGAGACGTGGACCTACTGATTAACGTGGAATCCGAACCACGCGTATACTTTTCTACACTAACCGCTTAGCCACGAATGAGCTCATCAGCTGATGTGTCAAGTGAAATAAGCATATATATCACATTGAAGTTATAAGTACAATTGTTGTAATACTGAAATTCACACACTCTTTGTAAGACATAGTTCCTACTTATACGTAGAAGTAATACCTCATTAATAAATAAACGACTAATATTAAATTGTATAAAGAACTGCATTGTATATATACAGACAACAAAACTTGAAAGGCGCAACTTACAAGTTAGCTTGCCTGCATCAAAACTTTTGTGATTTCTCCGCCAGATGGCAGGGAGAAGCAGAGCGTGTATCCAGAACGGCTGATAACAGCATTGACAAGCGGCAAGGAAGTGAACCAACTAATATCGTCTACATAGATACGCAATTGCAAGCATAAATACATCTTTTATTTTCTCTTATTTTCATATTTTTTAAGAAATGATTTTATTTTTAGAAAACTCTTTGACGGTACCACATAAAATATAAGGAAGTAAAGGTTGAAACAGGTATAGAAGTAATTTTCGAATTAATCCTTTCTGAATTAATATTTTTATTCTGAATTAACATGGGGAGACATTTTCATAGACCAGGAGAGCATGCATGAAGGTATTAATGTAATATTTACAAATTATATTCTCATCTTTCTCTCTCTATTCTTAGTAAATCGATTTTTTCTTTTCTTGTGTATCTTGTTTGTCAAAGCATTGCACTGAAAGATAACTACAAGGTATATCAGAATGCACATGCATGAAAATCACAGAAAGAAAAGTAATCATACTTTTTCTTATGAGGGTTTGTCAATAATTAATCGAATGTGTCTCTAAAACTTGTCATGTATAATAAAGATAATGGTGCTAAGCAATGATATTATTTTGTTAAATCTTTTACTATACACCGTGTTTTAAATCCCTACGTTCTTTTCAGTACGTCACAACAAATAAACATGAAATTACATTTCAAATAATAAAGATAGTTTCTTACATGGACGCCAATCCTGGAAACTGACGGAACTAGCCCCCCCCCCTCTGAATTTTGCAAGGGTGAATGGCTTTGTATTAAGATCGTTCTTAGTATCTTGCTTGATAACATATGGCATATCTAGAGGGTCTTCCAAAGTTATACATAAATCGGCTAACCTTTATTGAGAAATGTCATGCAGGAAAACAAATACGTCAATATTTGAGTTTAACATTATTAATCCAATAAACACTCTGCAGTAATGTTGTAGAGTTAGCTGATTCTTCGGCTATCGGGTCTGTCTGGTTGGATGAGTATATTCAGATCAGACTGTGAGTAGTGGGAACCAACCTCTTGTGGCCGAGATATGTGATTCGTGACAGTTATTCTTAAAAAAAAAAAAAATCATGGACAAATATAATGTTGGAAAATTTTGCTTCTGAATTAGGTACCAGTTCTCAAAACTTGGCACCACAATAACACAGTTTGATCTATATAGCTACATATTTTGGATTTAAATTATCTTGGCGCCAGACTATTATTTTTACTCGCTATACCTACCTGGTGCTCAAGATTTTTCAAACCTGAACAAGAACATTGGAATAACTATGTCTTTTCAACAACCTCACACAAAATAGTATTGCATTCAAATATATTTATAATTTTTCTTGCATCAGCTCTGAGTGTGTGTAATATTTGGTATATGGTGGTAGGCCTACACTTGAGAAAAGAATGGTATTCTGAAAGTATTGCATTTTCTACGTTCTCTGAGGTTCAGAACGGGAATAAAAGTCATAAAATAAATGTTTGAAGAGTCCGTTCCTTTGTTAAGTTTCGTTAAAGTAGATTATTTGCCTTATATGTATTGCTTCAGTCATTGGAACAGAATATTATGTGTATTACTCGTCAAGATATGTCACGAACGTTCGTAATCTAGAGACACGGTGAAACGGTAGTGGGGCGCTCACCTCTAGTATGAGGGGTCTCTGGTCCGAACCCAGGTCATATTAGTTTGTGGTGGACAATATCATGTCCGTGAACTCTCTCACGGTTCTGGCGTTTCTTCTCACATGACCATTCCACCAATTCCTTTATAATCATTCATTTTCATTAACCATCCGTCTCCCTTAGCCTATAGGACATAAACATGGAATATGAAATTAAAAGTTTTATTTAATTTAATTCAACGAGTTGAAACTAAATTGTTATTATTGTCCTATCATATGTGTTTATTTGGTTGTATTAAATGCTAACGCATGTTTCTAAACACTTCAGTCATGAACTAATATAAAAAATTTAGGAGTATGTTACAATGGCTAATGATAATGAGGATTAGTGCGAACACCTCATCGTGAGATAGAAGTGTTAGTGTGTAAAGTGATCCGATAATATACTGGAGAAATCTCAGAAATTTCACGGCCATGATTATCATCTTAAGCTTGTGCTTCTTTGTATTGAATTCACTAAATAGTTTGGAGTTATTTTTAATTGGAAAAGTGTTTTCGTCTCGTAAATTTCCTCTTGCTCCTCTCCAAACATTCCTTATCGATTCTATGATAAACTTGTCACGGTCCTATTGCGTTTCATTACATAAATAAATGAAAAAAAATGAAATGAAACTTTGAGCTTTACGTCCCACGGTTATGTCGGTTAGGCTAAAGGAGACGGTGAAGATGAGAAATGAATGGCATGGTGGAATGAAGGAAGTAACAAGAAACGGGAGAACCCCAGGAAAAGACACGAGCACGATGTTTGTCCACCACAAAGTCCACACGGCGCGAGCTGGGATCGAATCAGGGACCCCAAGCACCCGAGGTGAACGCTCTACCACTGAGCCACCGGGCCCCCCATAAATATATGGAGAAAATGAAAATGAATCTTGTATATGTGGAAGATGATGTGACAAATATTATGAACATCTTTGCGATAAGTTAAGCAATGGTTTATACTAAAATAATTTGCAATGAATTGTACTAAACGATATTTTAAAAATGTTAATTATCGCCAACTGGGGCAGTTGTCTCCATCGTCTGCTTATGAATCTTACTGAATATTGTATTTAATCCATTACAACAGGGACACGAGCGCAGAAACTTTGAAGACAGTTTAATACACCCATTCTCTGCAGTGAGACTCCAACGCATGAGGATTGTCCCTCGTCGTTCAAGAGATATACTTAATTTGAATTGATTTCTAACTTAGTCT
Source organism: Thermobia domestica (assembly GCF_964235325.1). NCBI lineage: Eukaryota > Metazoa > Arthropoda > Insecta > Zygentoma > Lepismatidae > Thermobia > Thermobia domestica. The sequence continues at coordinate 378,894,447 of NC_137454.1, forward strand.
CTTTCAGAGCGAAGCTATATGATACATAGACCTACAGCTTAACTTGGAATCCAAACCACATAAGCTGCAACTGGAAATCGAACCCCGGCCTCCCGGCCAAAGGTTGATACGCAAACCTCCTAGCCACGATTGAGCTCTTCAACATATGTATAATTTAGCATCCCACATTCATGTTCTTTAATCCAAGAAGACGTATGATCAATTAAAATGAATGATAATGGAGCATTTGCTGTAATGAGTGTGAGAGAGAAAACGTGAAGAGCAAAGGGGTTCTACTATACATTCACTTCATTTGGGGTCGAACCACGGATCTTTTGAAGCAGAACCTCGTCACTCGAATCCGAACGCACAAGGTCAGTACCGGTAGTCAATATGACATACGAGCCACACTATACATAAAAAAGGGAGAGAAAATAAAAGTTTACATACATAAAATGAGGGTAAGAACAAGGCTTTTGAAATAAAGAAGGTAAAAAAAATAGTAATTCTAAAAAATGATTAATCATTTTGCTTCATATATTTGACAATGTCTTGTATTTTTAGGTTTGAAAGCGAAGGAAAAAAAAAAACTTTCTTCATGCACAGTTTTAAAGAGAGATATTCTGACCCAAGGTTTCTGAATACTCTCGTTCTTAGAACTACTATTATACTGTCACATCGTAGTAAACAATTAATCACTAGTTTTCATTGTATTTATATGATGACCGTTCAAATACATATTCAAAATGTTTTCGTTATGTTTCTATAAGATGTGAAACCATCAAATGGTCCTTTTTTTTATATATAGAAGAAAATAGAAAGAATAATGGTTCTTAAAGAGCTTTGGTGAACGTTGTTCATACAAACAAGTATTCCTCTTACAACAGTGTTTTCAACAGCACTGTTTTCTAGGATGCAAACAGCATCAAATGCTCAACATGACGTCAATATAAGATCAGATGTAAATAGATTACATTGTTTCCCATCAGTATTTTAATGTTAATCGCAAAACGTTCTGTCGAGCTTTCGACCCTCGCAGGTGGAATGACTTACAACTTAACTTGTGACAATCGAACGCAATATTTTTATTTAAAAGTGCAGTTGAGCAACACAAACATTTTTGGGATCACAAGAACCAGTTAACAATTTTTTTTTTCCTGAGTGATTTCGAGTGAAGATAGGAGAGATGAAAGTATGGTACACTGAGAAGAGAAGTATGTGGAGTATGTAAAAACGTAGGTTACATGTGTAAATCCTGTAGTTTTTTTTTTACTTAACGTACAGTAAACATATAACTGATAAAGTATATTTTATACGTACTTTCAGTGCAAGTGTTGGGAATAAACGTACTTTCCGTACGAACGAAAGAACTGTTTAGAGGCGATCAGGACTTCACATACAGATGTAGCTGACTTAAGACGGTTAGATGTCAGACATCCTGCAACGGCATGAAGTAACATCTAAGGGCAGTGTCTATGTAGCATATTGATAATGGATGTTCCGTACCGATTTCTGTAGTAAACATAAAGACTCCATATGTTTGTACAATACGGATAACGGATAACGCTGTCTGGATAACGGATTTTCCTCAGTGTAATTATGAAAACTACTGAATTCGACATTCGAACGGTTTTGTACGTTTCATGATTGCGGCACACCGGAAAAGCGATATTTGAACACCTGATTCTCAAATCGTCTGTTCGTTCTTTTCAATATATGTACAGTCGTTTAGAGGCCCTACCGTTCAGCGGAACTACACAGAGGAAAATCCGTTCTCCCGACAGCGGTATATTATACAAATATACACAATCAATTTTGCTTACAACAGAAATCAGTATGGAGCGTACGTTATCCATATGCTACTTATGCACGTAGATGTTACATCATGCCGTTGCAGGATGTCTGACATCTAACAGTTTGCCGTATATCACCTACATATACTTATGTTACATTCCTCAGCTATATGTTATATACGTCCATTTGTATGTGAGATCCTGACCGCTTATATTGTTTCATACGAAAAGTACGTATAGATAAAGCACTTATACGGAAAATATTATAAAACATGCGTTTTCAGTTTTACGTCTGCTGCACGTTTAAGTAAACAAAAAAAAAAAAAATACAAGAATTACGCATGTAACTACCTTTTTAAGTACCGCATCTTCCTTTTTCATCTGTGTAAAACAACTTTTAAGTGTAAGTTTGTTTAATAAGATATTCTAGTTTATTTTTAAATTTCCTCCCCGGGCTGTAAAAAACAAGGGAAATTTATTGAAGGGTCAAACACGACAAACAGACATAACTCATGGTCGTGAAAAAAATCTACGACAGATGATTTATTCTAAAATATAACACCAACAGGTGATTAGAACAACTCAGTCTCCATTTGGAGTTGTGTGTCAAATGCAGGTAGTTGGAATGACACACAGCTTGTGTGTTAAATTAATGCGTAATTGCCAAATATGCTGTCCATCTAATTATAAATTCCTATGTCTGAAGCTACAGTCAAACACTGTAGAAAGAAATACTTAAACAAATCCAGGTATTCGCAAAATTTCAACATGCAAACCGCGCGATGTGTTCTCAATTGTTTTACATAATGTTTCTGAAGAAATATATCAACAGCGAGAAACAACACCGTATTACTGTGTCACTTCTACATTGCACTGGAGCTCACCAATCAACACCGGGGACTGTTTCAAAAATGGTGGGAAACAAGTATAAACACGATTAAGAGTTAAACATATTATAAGGATACAGGTAAGAGTTTCCTAATATTCTTGAACAAGTTATTGGTAAAGGTTGTGTTTCGAATCATCAAGAAATACTTTACAATAAATGTTGGGGAGGACGACAAATATTCTTATGATGATTTTCTAAATGAAGTGTTCTGTAGTTTACTATTTTTATTTTAAAATTAAAATCTTCGGTAAGCTTAAGCATGCACACCACAAGCTTTTCCAACACAGAAAAATGATTTCATCAACACCGCACACGGAGTTATTTCAACACCAAAACAGGTGTCGTACTAACACAGAATTGGAATGGAACTGACACCAAAAACGATGTCAATCTGGTGGTCTGACCTTGAATTTTAAAACAGAGAGTGTTGATATAACACCAAAACAGTGTTACTTATACGGCTTTGAGCTTGAATTAAGACACAGATTTTCTGTTGAAATAACAAGAAATTGATGTTGAAATAACACAGGGACTGTGTTATATTAATACTTGACATGGTGTAATATTAACACAAAAAAATAACACACTACACACTGTGTTACTTTCTTCATGTTGGTGCAACACCGACAGAAGTAATATTCATCACTTTTCCCCATACTACCGACCCTGACATGGTGTCGGATCAACACCGAAAAGACTAACACAGATCCGAATTTAACACCGCTCAACACCAGTTGTGTGTTGAAAACGTAACACACCGCCTGTGTTAAACGCTAACACTGAAGGGTATGTGTTGAATTAACAGCGCATAGTAGTAGCCACGCTGGAACCACTGCCTGTGTTAACTTTGAGTTGAATTAACACAGCCATTTTTTTACTACGTGCAGCAATATACTAATGAAAAAAGTGAAAATTGGAACTCCTTTTATGTTGGTAGCGAACCTTCCCCGTTTTCCCCTTAAACCAAAATATGAAACAACGCTACTGTTTCTCGTTACGACATGAACAGATTTGTGGGGTATTATAAATAATTTTTGTTAAATCTAAAAACGTTCTTCTTTTTAAAGACAGTCAGTAGTATGCCCTGGTTTACAGCACATTTGACTCAGATTGACTGAGGGACATCACGTGACCTGATCATGTAGTATGACGTCATAGTGGCCAATTCCCTCTTGATCTTGGCAGGGGTTCTTTGGCCCAAACCTGAAGTTTTGGGAGGGTAACATACGATCGCCCCTTAAATTTTGTGAAATTCCAAATTTAAAAATTGTGGTTGATATATAAATCCGGGGCAGTTTCGTTGGTCATCTCGTTCCCTTTTATGGGTAGAAAAATTACCTAAAATGTAAACTTCGAAGGTTTTTGGCCTATTTTATCCTATTTGATGACCACTTATCACCGTACATGGTTACATATGAATGAGTACAAGGGTCCAATTTATTTCATAGAATATAGGTGCATTGATGTTCCTTTCTCAAAATCTGGGAGGAGTGTGTTAGTTCATCCTTAAATTTGAAAATTGTTAAAACACAAAATTTGGTAGGTGTTCCCTAGAAATCGAAAATATAACTATTCTCTTTCATAGAACATAGTACATTGATGATCCTTTGTTAACACCCCATACATTTCGAAATTAACCAAAAAGGAAGGTTTTTTTTTTTTTTTTTAATTTTCTCTAGGACTCTCGAATGACTCGGAAAATTTTACCGGTTCTGTCTATTCCATTCTACAGATAAAAAATGTCAAAATATTAAAATTACCATGTGCTGACCACGTGTTATGTTATTGACAGAAATTATTTTCTTTCATGGTTGTTTAACGTTATACGGTTCCTTCACAAAATTTAAGAGCGATATGTTGGCTCACCCCTTCAATTTAGGATTTGTAAATGAAATGTTAAGTATTTTTAGGACTCGAATATATATCTCCGTAAATTTGGTTGGTTCACCTTCTATCCTTTAGTGGGAAATTTTTAATTAATTATTATGGGGGCGGGATTTTAATGTACTTACCAAAGTAAAATAAGATGAGACTTTATTGAAAGATACACTGACGCAAATCCCGGAGGGTGAGTGGGACATGTCCCCTCCAATCTTGGAACTGGGGGACTGTTTCCCCAATAATCAGATTTGAAAGTTGTGTTGTGTAGAGAAATGTTATGACTTGTGTCCGATTGTCACAAAGGAAAGTGAGATGAAATTAATGTCCCGCCGAGAATAAGCCTCAAATCTGCCCGCCTCCCAATGTTGAACAAAATTCCGCTCCCCTGGTCTTCCACAGCAATGTTTTTCAAGTTCATTAATATTTCGAACATAGCTTAAATATATATATATATATATATATATATATATATATATATATATATATATATATGGGAATGATCTTACGCGTCCTCCCCGCCCCAAATGTTGAAGACAGATTTGCGCGGCTAGCTGTGACAAAAGGAAACCAAGTTTCAAACAAGACGAAACTTCTTTTAAAACTCAGAAATGTATACTCTCGATTTAATACCTTATGGATTGCAAGAATCTATAAAGAACAGCAGTTGCGGAAAAAATTAATTACTTAAAATAAACAAACAAACATACAAAAATTAGCTGCTTTGGATTTTTAAAATTTATAATAATAATAATAATAATAATAATAATAATAATAATAATAATAATAATAATAATAATAATAAATCATTCAGTGCTCTTAAATTGTATCTACATGTTTTAAAATACTGACTTTTCAGAAATATGAAGATAACTGTTACAAAGGGGAAAGAAACCTAAGGAAGATACAATTGAGGTAAACAACCGTCGAAGCTTCCTTTTCATAGAGGGATTTATTCCAGCTCCTACGTGGCTAAGCGGTTAGCGTACGCGCCTTTGGCGTGGGAGACCCGGGTTCGATTCCCGGCAGGAGATCATGTGGTTCGGATTAAAGGTTAATCAGTAGGTCCACGTCTCATATAGCCTCGCTGCTGAACAGAACGTTAAACCAAAAATCAACTCAACTTTATTCCAGGGAACTGTTCCCTTTCCCTCTGTTGCCTCTAAGTAATCTTAACAGCCAAGTTACAAAAAGCATATTGATTTAACATTCATGCTGGTTCTTGTATATATGCTGTTCCCTCATTCCTAGTAACGTTTTTAACCTCAACGCCACTAGAAAGAAAAATTGGGGAAATAGGGGAATAAAATACTTACCTGAATACACTTACTGAATTTTGCCACACGAATAAGGAAAACTTAACTCTTAGCAACAATTTGATTGTTGGTGTTTTTTTTTTTAAAAAAAAAAGATTTGTCATTGTTAATTTATAAACCCCGTTTCTAAAAAAGAAATTCGAGGTATGAAAATTTTCTAACACAAATTTTCAATTTAAATAATGGTTATTGCTGTATAACAATTTTAAATAATACAAATGATTTTCAGTGGTATTCAAATGATTTTCTTTTCACGTTGTGTATCTACGATAGATCTCTAAACTATTTGAATTCAATGCTGAAACCTTAAGAAGTGGATCTAGAAGTTATGGTTGTATCAGAAATGAAAGCCTGATGCATATGAAAAAGTTTCCCGCCATCTCTAACAATTATTACTATCTAGGAACCAATATTGAAGTCGGGAGCTGTCCCCTTAAAGAATTCGTTGTCGCCTCAGCATCCGACTTCTAGCTGTTATAATGGGCCCAGCAGCGACGCCCGCCGTCGGCATGCTGGTCAAAGTTATAATGAGACCACCCTCTGAACCACCATGTCAGGGCCATATTACTACATGCCATCATGTACTTGGCTTCCCACCTCCCTGCCGCCATGTTGCCGTAATTAAACCACTTTTCAGTCGCAATGGCGGTTCTAGAAATGCGTGCCATCATCTGGATGGCGGTCCTTCTTCCTGGCGACGTAGTGGCCTTATAGGAATAATTCTGCTAAACCCCTCTATCGGCATATGGTCATCGCATCGCCATGTTTCAGTAGACGGATTTCCTAAATGGGCTAGTGGTCTAAACGCACAATTTGGAGGTTTACCTGTATCACGTATTTATCTCGCTCTTATAGGCACCTAAATCGTGTACATCCACAAATACTTTCCATCTCAGGCGCAAATCTCGGAGGGATGAGGGTGGCATGTCCTATCCAATCTTAGAACTGGCGGGACTGTCTCTCTCAATAATCTGATTGGAAATGTGTTTTTTGTGGAGAAATGTGATGATTTGTCTCGGATTGCTACAAAGGAAAGTGAGATGAAATTCATGTCTCCCCAAAATAATCCTCAAATCTGCCCGCCTCCCAATGCTGAGGACAACTCTGCTCCCCTCATCTTCCACAACATTATTTTTCAATTTCTGTTTTGAACATCTCTTAAAAAAAGGATTATGGCAACTGTATTACCCTCCACCCCCCAACCCACTGTTGAAGACAGATTTGCGCCGCTGGAAATATATGATCATGTGAATAAGTTTGTTTCTTTTTTTCGAATACTATATAGATACCATGATATACCCCTTTGAATTTAGAGACGCTTAAAATTTGAAAATTGCCAAAAACTAAACATTGGTAAACGGTCCCTACGATTACAGTATATGATTCTTAAAATTTGAATGAGTAACAGTGTTTACTATTATGGGTAAAAGGGCTAAAAAATAGAAAGTCAGAAGATTTGTGATCTTTACTCTGTAAGATGTCTGTGGTCTCATTTTAATTAATTGAAAATAAGTCCTTGATACATTCTTTGGCCCACCCTTAAGTATCGGAATTGTTAAAAAAAAAGAATTTTCATAATTCTTCTCTAGGACTTCATGTGAAAAAGTTTGACTTGAAACTTAAGATGAAATTGTTAAAACCGATTGATGTATAACTAATAATTGTACGCGGTACTTTTTTTTCGTAGAATTAGGATATTGGTAGACAGTTATACTTGATTCAATCTAATTAACTGATTATTTCAAGACTTGTTCCATATTTTTCAAACGTTTTTGAAGTTTTATTTAAATGTGTAGATTGAAAATGTTTTCATTCACTATTGTAAGATTATTAATGAAATGAAATCTTTGAGTTTCACGTCCCACGGTTATGCCGGTTAGGCTAAAGGAGACGATGACTATGAGAAATGAGTGAAGTGGTGGAATGAAGAAAGTGGGAGGAAACGGTAGAACCCTGAGAAACCCCACGAGCACGGTGTTTGTCCACCACAAAGTCCACACGGCGCGAGCTGGGATCAAACCTGGGACCTCAAGCACCGGAGGTGAACGCTCTACCACTGAGCCACCGCGCCATAACACACAATTTACAAATTTCATATCCTTTGGTCTTGTTTCTGCCGCTTGATGTATTCGTAGTAAATAAAGCTCCATTAGGCAAATTGCTCTTTTGGTCGACCGACAAGAGCCCAAGATCGGAAATATGCATTACCTTTGGTGAAAGGAGTAGAAATATCATCACTGTCTCAGAGAACACCGAAAACCCAAGAGAAAATGCCTGCTCGGAGGAGGATACAAAGCAGGAAATTGAATTTGCAATTCTTTTGAACTTAGTTTCCATCTGACTGAAAGGGGAGGAAACACGACAGACCTAATGGCAATGAGGAAATCACAAAGTCAATTGAATCCTACAACTCCTTTTTACACAGAAGACTAACTCAATCTCTGGAAAAGCCATTTTATTCTTTTTCACTTTGGTTCTTTCTTTATTTCCTGGCTGTAGGCTTGTTTGCTGGGAAATAAATTAGAAAAAAAATATACGAGGTACAAATAGAAAAAACATTGCTAGCAATGAGAGCTATGTACAGGAACCAAACACGCTGAAGATTAAGAATATGAGCTATAAGTTTAGAAATTTTATAGGAAAAAATGTTAATTAACACAGGAAATTATATAATGACTTTATGTAGAGGCCAAACATTTAAACCACGTACCAACGCATATATACCATTGAAACGTTCGCACTATGTTGTTATAGGTCTAGTCCCAGGATAGACCACTGTGCCTCACAGCGGTAGAACGTTCAAATCTGGTATATTGGGTTCTCGGTTCGATCCCAGCTCGCGCCAAGTGAACTTAGTGGTGGGCAAATACCGTATGCGTGGGTTTTCTCGGGGTTCTCTAGTTTCCTCCCAAGTTCTTCATTCCACCATCTCATTCATTTCTAATCATCATCGTCTTCTTTATCCACACGGCTTAATTGTAGGACGTAATACTTAAAGATTTCATTTCACTTTCTCCTACAAAGATGAAGACGACACAGTGTCTCATTGCTCGCTAATATTATGTAATCGAACGATTCAAGGTGTCATACTGACAATCGTAAAGCAAAACCAACTTTGGTTCGACTCCTTTTGCCGAACGTGGACTTTTAACTCTTCCTGAACTTTCTTTATTTAAGTACCTGCATGTGAGTGTTAGGTGGGCAGCATTGATTCTGTGGGGTTTCCCGAAGTTCTTCTTTTGTCACCACATTCTCAATTCTTTCATAATTATTCACTTTCAGGCATTATTTATCTTTCTTAGCCTACAAGGCATAATCATGTGACGGAAAACTGCAATATTTTACATTCATTCTCTCTGAAAGAATATAGAAAAAAAACTGCAAGGAAATTTTATGTAATGTGAAAAGAGAGTTTAGATTTCTAAGACCGTTGGCAGCTATAATCAACTTAAAAAGTAATAAATACAAAAAGTTAATATAAACTTCATTTCATTCTATTATGATTTTCTTGTAATTGAGAGCACAAGGAGTTGCAGCCAGATGTGGGATGTCCCAGAAGAAGGGGAATAAAGAAATTTAATAAAGTAACAGGGAATGAAGAAATGGAAATAATTAAGGCAGTTGTTCCGAGAACACACTTTTCTTGTTCATTCATGTGTACGACAAAATATTGAAGGTTATAAAGAAAAGTATCACAGCTGCGCAATCTCTTTTCACTGCTGCAAAGATTCATCTACGTTTGAGAGATTTTTATTGTTTCTGTTTACTTAAAAAACTGAAATACTGCAATACACTACTTTCCGTAAAGATATAAATGTTTTCATATTAGCTTCCCTTCTGTCAGTGGGCCCGTGGTGGCTCAGTGGTAGAACGTTCGTCTCTGGTGCATGGAGTCCTTGGTTGGATTCCAGTTCGCTCAAAGTGAGTTTTGTAGTAGACAAACACCATCTACGTGCGTTTTCTCGTAGTTTTTCCGTTTCCTGTCACTTTCTTCATTCCATCATTTCATTGATTTCTAATCATCACCGTCTTTTTTTAGCCGCGTGGGACGTAAAACGTAAAGATTTCATCTTGAGAATGGAGATAGTTATCGCGAAATAACTTCAGATTCGAAATCAACACCTCTGATTTATCAGGCAATTTTCGATATCACGAGATGTTTATCAGTGGTAATGTTTGAAATCTATTACAAAATCTCCAATTGCTTCCCGACAGTAAGAAGAACTATCAGAAACGGGATTCAGATTTAGAATTATCCAGTGACACAATGCTAGAAATGTTTAGCGTTATATGCTCGAGCACTTTAAAAATATAGAGTATACTCTAATCCATATATGTTCGTTCTTTCGTATATTTAAGGTGAGTATATGTTGGACTATAAACATATTGCGTGGGAATACCAGAGGCGCACAAGCTAGCCACTAGACCACCCGTAAGAGCCATACAAACAGTGACGTCAAGTAGCAACCAGTTTGAAATTACTTATTTCGAACCTTAGTTTTTCATATTCATCACCAGAGAGTAGGACTGGTAACGATCATTGACCTGCAATTAAAGATTGAGTGAGAAAAGAATCCATCTTAGATGGAAACTCTTATTGATCTAGGTATTACATTTCCTATCTTCCTCCTCAGTACAACACAGGTACAGGAGGTTTTATTTCCTCCTTCAGTATCATTTGTCTTTTTTTTTTTTTTTTTTTAAAAAAAAAAAGCAAGTTGAACTAAATAATTTTTGAAATAAGTTTAGCGTAAAATAGTCTATTTAAGAAGAGTAAAATGATTGTTGCTAAGTAGCAAACTTGAAGCTTCGTCTTGAAATTTCTTTAACAAGATTTTTTTAAGAAGACTATTTTCCCCGTTGAGTGAGCAGCCGTATTCATTGATTCTTAATTATACATCTTCAATTCTTGACATAACAAAAAAAGGTATCCTTTCACTTCAGTATTTCGCAATTCAACCGCTAGAGGTGCTAATTTCCGAACTAAAAATTACTTTGCTTTAAAAGTGTGTTTTTCCCATCAATTCATCCGAGTGGGATCATTTGGACTCACTCTAATTGTCTTCTTTCTAAAGTTATCGATCTATGAAGTGACCTTGCTGTTCTACGTTTTTATAGCGTATTAGGGAGCGAAACTTAAAGCTGAAATAATAACATTTAGAAGTATAGAGGTTTTTAGGTTGTTCTCAGTTGATAATGATTTTGTTTAACAAACAGCACATACAGAATGTCATCAAAATCTTATTTTATATATAGTCTATAAATAAAACCCATTCCAAAGTTTTTAGCCTTTAAAAGTAACAGTATGACACCCTCCTCCCGAAGTCGGTTCTGGATCCGCCCGTGCTAGAACACAACGCAGGAGTGTAATTTCAGGTTTTTCTTACGGAGAGAAATCAAGATTGTATGCTAATATAAGTAGTTTCACGTTTCTTATTTGTATATTACTATGTACAGATAAAAAATATACCTGGGGTCGTGATGGCTCAGTGGTACAGCTTTCACCTCTGGTGCTTCAGGTCCCGGGTTCGATCCCAGCCCCCGTCAAATGAACTTTGTGGTGGACAAACAACGTGTGCGTGGGTTTCCTTGAGGTTTTCCCGTTTCCTCCCACTTTCTTCATTACATCATTTCATTCATTTCTCATCTTCACCGTCTCCTTTATCCTTATCGGCATAACCGTGGGATGTAAAACTCAAAGATTTCATTTCATTTCATTTCAAAAATATATCTATAAGAAATTCGAATAAGTTGAAAACGAATAAAGATAGAATCGTTCGGTTTTCTTTTTCGGAAAGAGAAAGGAATATAATGTTATGCCCAGCAGACAACTAAACACAACAGACCTTCACGCATGGGAATTATTCGTGAGCAAAATGGCGTCTTTTATAGTTTGTTAGAAAGTAGAGTGGTGCTTTTGGTTCGCAGAATTCATGACCACTGTAACCGTACAAAGACGATTTAGAAAACAATACGGACAAGAACCATCAGATCGTCATTGCATTGCTAGATGGCACAAACAATTGCTCAAAACTTACTCTGTGTTGAAGAAGAAAGATAGTGTGTGTGTGGCAGAGACGGTTCGAGAAGACTTTCAATGAATACCGCGTAAACTTATAATGCATGTGAGTACTCTACTATGAATTCCGCGTTCGACTGTGCATGATATAATACATAAAAGGTTAAGTCTCAAAGCCTACAAGAGACAACTTGTTCAAAAACTTCAGTTTAATGACAAACCTTGGAGATGTGAATTTGCTCTTGAAATGCTATCGCACATTGATAAGGACAATGATCTTCTTAAAAGAGTAGTTTTTTTTCTGACGATGCCCCACCATCTATACGTCAGGTAAGGTGAATAGGCATACTTGCGGGATATAGGGTGAGGAAAATCCACATCCACAACAGCCCAAAATTAATGCCCGTTGACTGAAAATTGTATCAAAGGCCATTCTTCTTTGAAGACACTCCAATTGAAGGGTAAGGGGAAAAAAGAAGGAATGTCACAAAAATTGATTTTTGAGAAAACGGCGTTTTAATATTGAAAACCTCATAAAAAGAATAGGGTTAGTCAAATCTTTTGCCCCTTCTTGCATGGACATTTCGACATCTACGCATGCATGGCATATACAGTCAAATAGTACCAAGAGTCACCAACAGATAGGACAAAGCACCCGATAAAGCACACACATGGACATTCCTTGTTTTTTCCCCTTACCCTTCAATTACAGAAGCAACGTACCTGGAAATGTTGGATTGTATCTTGCGTACCACAGAAATACCTGTTCCAACAAGACGGGCTCCTCACTATCTCCCTTGATTGAGAGGATTTCAGATAACGATTTCCAGACCAATTGGATTGAAAGGGGAGGTTCTATTCAATGGTCAAAATAATCGTTCTGCTTGACCTTTTGAACTTTATGCTTTTAGGGTACGTGAAGGCGTTTGCTCACGATTTGGGACATAAAGTTCAAGATTTGGACGATCTAAAATGTTAGAAGATGTTAGATGTTAGAATTTAGCAATAAAAAAATAGGTAAAAATTGAAACGCTCCTTTGGAAATAATTGGTAAGTTAACCGGTTAACAAGTACAAATCATAACAATCCATGTTTCCTGATTTTTAACTATGACAATTAAAACTTTATATCATCTTCTCGTATATAGGCTATGAAACATGTAATGTGGTTGAATTATAATGATCGAACTTGAATTTGTTTGTCATCATCTTTTCTATTCAAGTTCAGAATGAACAACTGAGAAATTTACAGTATGCTATTTGAGAGCTAACAAACTTTACAAGTTATAACAGACACAATGAACAAATCGTTGACAACAGTTTTTTTTAGTCTTTTAGGACTGAACAAGTCTGTAGCCATTTTACTACACTTTAAGTTTCTTTTATTTATTTTGTTCACTATTAGCAGTGCAGTGTATTGTAGAAGCAAGCGATATTCTTTCCTCCTCCTCCTCCTCCTCCTCCTCCTTCTTCTTATTCTTCTTATTATTATTATCCGAAATTATCAATCGTTTTATCGTCTACCAGTTTCACTGTTTGTTTCTTAAAAATCGGAATTTTTACGAAGATTTCTTGGAACTTTTTTATATGAAAGGGAAGGGTAAATTCATTCCTTCATTACTGACTGATGTTAACTCCAAACACAATGAATTTTAATTAAGGAAAATCCTCATAAAAAACATCAAAATCGATTTTGAGAAAAGCTATCGATGAGCATATTTCTTAAATCGTGAGGAGGATTTAGGTTAATTAACTCTTTTATTAACGATTGATTTAAACCGTGAACTGAACACTCCGTCGAAAGAGTGTAAAAAGCTTTTTGAGACCAGCCATTCTGAATGAGATTTTCCTGGCTTTTTCCCATTCATATCAGGCAAATGCCGAAATGGTATATACCATCCAGGTCCCTTACATCCTTTCTTAATTCTTTTTTCTTTCCCTTTCTTCGGATAGTGTAATCACCGAGAAACGTCATCACTCATACGTGGTGGGTTAACACGGCCGTAGACGCCGAAAGCCCAAACACCGAGCATTGCATTTCCTCGTCTCTCCGATTTGGGTGATTTCTGGATATGTTGTATCTGAGTTTATATGTGGCCAACTCCCTATGACTAATCCTGTGACCTCCAGAGGTCACCAAAATTCACATCGTTAGGTGGAGTATCCTCATTTGCCGTAGCCCAGTAGAAAACACAACTATTTTTTTTTTTTTTTTTTTTTTGGTATGCCGAGTTTAAACCAGATCTACCAACACCCATTGTATAACCTCTGTAGGACACAGGATTGGTCATAGGGAGCTGAACCCATATAAATAATTTCCCGTGGGGTCCTCAGCTAAAACATATCCAAAAATCTCCGAAAGTCGACAGACGAGGAAATGCAATGCTGTTTGTACGCCGCGATTTTTGGTGACCTCTGGAGGGCACAGGGTTCGTCATAAGGAGCTGACCCCACAATTGACGGGGGGGTCCTCAGCTACAACATATCCAAAAATCACTCAAATCGGAGAGACGACGAATTGCAATGCTTTTTGTATGGTGTCCTTTTATTCCTTTTTATTTCTAATCCTAATTGTAAATCTGAACTGCGATCATGATTGGGAAGCTTCAGGAAAACACATGCTATATTCTAAAAAGAATCAAATGTATACGACAGTTAACGTGATTTTTTTTTTAAATTCGAAAGAAGACAAATCCACTTCTTTATTATCTACTGACTTTAACTTTATGCTCTGGAAATCATTGAGGACCCTCTAAGGCAATGTGCGCCATATGACTTGAAAGTCAAATAAGTTTTTTAATGAAGCGTATCGTGCAAGATATTGTAAAATGGCTTGCAGGCAGTTATTCTCTCTTTCATTCACTCTTTCATTCGCTTTTTCAAAATTTTAAAATTTAAAGAAAATTACTCCCTTGCACCCGCTTATCCATGATAGTACGCAATGAGCTTCTAATAGCATAATTTGAAATTACAGTATATAGCTAATTAAATTTGTTCAACCAGCGCCATAACATAAATTTTTAGTGGGGTGGCAAGCATTTAATATTTGGGACCCCTAGAAAAAGTTTTATGGGTCTTCCCGCAAAATTCAAAAATAGGTCCCTTGTGTGCATCTTTCTCTTACCCTTTGTGGACCCCTCGGAGTCTGTGCGCCCGTTCAATGCATAACAAATTAATTAAGGGGACAATATTATTGGGTACCACAATGTGTAATCAAACAAAATATTTAATTGAATTTTTAAATGTGTATAAAATAGGCAATGTATGAAGTGGAGGCAGTTTGAATGTTCTTTAGGATTCATAATCCAATGGAAAATTTAGAGTGCCTTGACTTCTACAATGCAAATGGCCGGCTATGACTTCTAGAACTAGGAGGACTCAGAAGGAATGTGCAAGAATGTTGACATGACGGAAAAATCGTATAAATACTACCGGATTCTCTTACTGGTATGGGAGAGCTCCCTCGTGGCTAAGCCGTTAGCGTACGCGCCTTTGGCGTGGGAGACCCGGGTTCGATTTCCGGCGGGAGCTCATGTGGTTCGGATTCCACGTTAATCAGTAGGTCCACGTCTCATATAGCCTCGCTGCTGAACGGTACGCTAAACTAAAATCAACTCAACTCTTCCGGGTATGGGAAGTTGAAACTCTGCGAGTCAGTTTATTAGTTTTGTTACTCCGTCATTCTCTCCATCAGAGGTTCTGCTTATCACCGTTACCAAAAGTAAGTCTTGTCTAGTCTTTAAGTCATACCAGTCCATACAATGCTCTGTAATTATTCAATTATTCAAGATCAGTTCATTAAATTCTTATTCTAAATTTTATTCTGTGTTATCGAATTTTATTTTTGAATTTCTATTCCCATGTTTCAAATCAATTCTGAGCTACGCTGTCTACTCCCCCAAGACTTGCATTAATTTAAATTACTTCTGAGAGGAACTGGGTGGATGTTAAAGCCATTCAGTAATTTCATGTAATGAATTGTTTGGGGTTCGCAACCCAGACAAGAGGTCTCCGTTCGACATGCCTCCGGAAGTTTCTAACTGCCTTTTACGTCACAACACCGGTCACGTTTAAGGTAGATTCTGAACCTATTTTTAAGGTTTTAGCAATATTAACAAATCTCAAAGCCATACGAACAAATATTATTTCTAGGGCTTCTGATAGTAGACATTTTTTATACTTAAATGCGCCCACTACTCATTTTTATTTACTTTTTCTGTGTTGTTTTGTTTTTGTAATATAGTGAACCTGTTTAATGCTTTGTTTATAATTTCATGTTCGTATTGTAAATGGAGTAAGAAAATTTTGTCTTAAAGTGGGCCGCCCTCGAACGGCTGAGAGCTCCCCTGGGGAGGCAGTTGCCCCCTGACTTCCACAAGTTACGGCCTGTGTCCAACTGTGAGCAGTTCCTGCAACTGTAGATAATCTTAAACTGTGATCTGAAAATAAATTCTAGTTCGTTACTAAAACCTTGGGGAAATAAGGTAAGACTGGAGAGTCCGAGGAAGTCCATAAAAGGTTATGTTTTATCCCATAATAATACGTATGGATGTCTTCGTTGGGACAAAGCTTCCTGTCGGTATTTTGTAGATGTGAGTAATTGAGAGTTGTCCTTAATGGAAAAATTGAATGTACTTGGATTTTCAGTACATTGTTGCTTTCCATCTTCTTGTTCTAATAGTGCTGATCTTAAAAATTTCTAACATGATAGCATTTATGTGATCATTGTAAATCCATTTTCGAGAAATAAACACCCATTGTTGAAAGATATTTCGGTCTGAAAAGTTGTGTGATTGTACCTAGACGATTGCAGGATTCCTCAAACCTCTATGAAATTCAGATTTGCGAAAGCATATATTACACTACAATCTTTATCCTTTAACGGACCTTTATCCTTTAACGGATCTTTATCCTTTACAATCTTTAACGTTTTAATTGAATTCGTGTAAGCTTTCGAACTTGATTACGAAATTCCCTGCTATATATTTTTGTCATCATTAATCAAATTCTTAATTAATTCTTAAGACAAAAAAACTTCTAGTTACTACTTCACAATTTCTTTCAAATATTAAATATATATATTCAGCTTATTGTACCTATGATATCCCAGAATTCATAATACTACTTTCTGATATCATCCCCGTTTTCAAAACTCGCAGTGAGAAAGAAATCCAATTCGGTTTTACTCGTCCATCCGAATCCCAGATAATATATTATGAATAGAACTATTCTTCCAAATGATAGAAAAGTTACAAGTAAAGTATAAACATAAGAGTGTGTTTTACATTCTTTGTAGGAAATATTGTAACAAACAATAACAGTTGCTTATAAATTTCACCATTTTTTCTTTCATAACTTTCTATTAACCTTCAAAAGGTAACATATATTTCTCATAGAGCTTAAAGAGTTATCTATTGGCTTCATTTCTTACTATAGAGGAGTCTAGAAATTTATCTTAATAAGATTGTAAACCCAACATACTCTGTTGTTTGTAAAAATTGAAAAAGAGAACTTTCTGGATTTATGCATACAGTCATAGGATTTGTGCGCAAAGTACCACGTACGATTACCATACCTTGAGTGGCATATGGGTGGTCCCAACTTCGTCCTTGATTCAATGCTAGGAATAGTATTGCGAGCAGTGTTTCTTTCAAAAAACTATTTTCCGGGGGGCACTGCTATTACTATTCTATGTATTATTATATTATAGAAATATTATTTTAGTCTCCTCCTGTTGACACTCTCAGAGCTACGGGAGGGCAGTGTCCCCCTAAAATTTTGTCTGGAAGAAACATTGATGGTGAGAGGACAGGTTAAGCAGCACTTAAGTAGTGAACATTAGACAACCGAACAGGAAATGTGTGGCCAAGCTTCACTATGCCTTGTTGGGTTTAAAAAACAGCATATAAAGCAACAACTGCGTTCGACCGAGGAAGTATCATCCGTTTTCGAAAAGGTGACTGCTCGTACTACAAAATTGGTCTGTCAACAGGTCGTCTTATCATGGTACAAATATATGTGTGGCAGGAGTAAAAATGAGAGGGAACACACCACTCCTCACTTCCAGAAAACATCTGTAGCTTTCCCCAATTTCTAAAAATATACAATGGGCAAATATAGGCAGTGGGGACGGCGTGACGACGTGCGTCCCCTACCTTTTCAGATCTACTTTTACCTCTGTCTGTGGTAACAATAGTCACAATGATGTCAACGGAACTATCGTGGTTAACAGAACTGAACACAGTGACAATCAGGAAATGGACAGCACAATATGACCATATTACAGGATGATATATTGTGTGCATAAGCATGGAGAACACTAATGTGTTAACTTGATGCTGGAGTGTAGTAACGGAACGACGGTTCAACAGTCACGAACGCTGAACTGGCTGCATGACACACATACCTTTCCGTCGATTTCTGTTCACCCAGAATTACAAGTATTCCAGCTCACAAAGATAACGTGAACACTGAACGGAAGATCCTCGTGATTTCGAACGACTTGCTTTAACCTGTCCTGTAATGGCTGACGCATATGGGTTAGATACAACCTTTGTGTGGATACTCTAAGAATGCGCACTATCCAATGTTATAGCGACCGAAGTACTGCTGTGTTGGTTTGTGGCATCATTGGGTACAACACACAATCTTGCCTGCTACAAATCGAGGAAACCTTACCAGTGACCTTAACATTAGGAAGCAGTGGCCATATTATCCCTTCAGACAACTCCGGGTGACATAATTCTGCAGAAGAATTCGCAACCACAATTCATTCTTTAATGTGTAAGTCTTGATAAGGAATGGACGGGTTCCGCTTTACTTTGGCCTGCATCATCGACTGACATTTAGCCCATCGCACACGTGTAGAATTGTGTTCATTTCAATCCTCCACCAGATAGTCTTGTGAAATCATACACACCATTCCTGCAGGTGATTCATCAGGAACATGGTCATTTTGACTAGATTCCATGACGAATAGAGGCTCTGATTCCAGCATACAGAGAATGACACGTCATCCTAATTTTTCGATGTCACATGGCGTACAACTCTCAATTTGTATACATGTCTGTATAGTAATGCAACGAATCTGCGGATAAATATTCATTTCACTTAGATTTGTCTTTCGTGGAATTCCAATTTGAAGCATAGCAGTAGACCTATTTGTGCATAGTACTGTCAAAATGTACTGTACACCATTCAGTCTGTTAGTCATACCGTAGAAAGAAGACATAGATGCCATATTTTGCATCTATCCTTTTAATACTCTGTTCCCGGAGGGAGCTCATGTGGTTCGGATTCCACGTTAATCAGTAGGTCCACGTCTCATATAGCCTCGCTGCTGAATGGGACATTAAACTCAAAATGAACCTTTTAATACTCTGCTAATGGAAATAATTGATGGTATAAGACAGTAGAATCAAACGGAAAAACCACGATAGAACGTAAACATGGTGTTCGCCATATCTGTTTGATATGCATTAAAATCGAACCAAAGATTCTTCACATTAGAAGTGAGTGGTCTACCACTAATATATTATGTCGTCCTTCAAATGAGCATTTATTAAATTTTTTCAATGGTAAATTCCTATAATGAACTACGATTCAATAGTAAATTAGAAATAAAAAATACACTATATATGTAAGAAAAAATCATTAACACTAAGGCAAAATTTCTAGGAAATATAAAAATTATTTTCTTGTATTGCCACCAAATATCTATAGTTTTGGGAATATTCCTTAATGTGTAGGAATGATGGCGAGTTAAAAATTGTGACAAGGCAATTGAAAATGACACTTCTTCTTTTATTCTCTTTGTCACATTTACCGTATGATATAAGTGACATATAAATGCGAAAATGTAAATCGTTTTGAAGATGATTCTTAAAATTTGAAAACTCAAACCAAGAGCTAAAGTTGGCTAGTGAAGAAAAACATCTCCCTTGTTCGCACTCTAAGTATGTTGCATTCTCAATTTTTAGGTTAATCACTCCCAGATAAAAGTATATTTGTTTGTATTTCGTCCTTTCTCAGCCACAAGTCTTCTATATATTAAGAGATCTAGAGTTTCAAGTACGACCTGAATCACGCAGTAAGTTCGATTCTTTACTACAGGAAACCAAACGAGAGACCTCATGTACCAAAAGCAAGTCCGGATGCCACTTTATCAAGTAATATCCACAATGCAATCCCTTTATACTTGGATCCTTCAGTATTCTCTAGGATCCTTTTTGATTGTTCTTTGTTCCTAACATTTTTCTTCATGTTTAACTAATATCATGGGGGCACGGTGGCTCAGTGGTAAAGCGTTCGCTTCTGGTGAGAGTACCTCGTTCGATCCTAGCTCGCGCTAAGTGGGATTTATGGCGGACAAATACCGTGTTCGTGGGTTTTCTCGGGATTGTCCCGTTTCCTTCCACTCTATTCATTCCACCAGTGCATTCACTTTTCATCATCAGCATCTCCTTAAGCCTAACCGGCATAATCGTCGAACGTAAAACTCAAAGATTTAATTTCATTTTTAAAAAACTAGTTTTGACAATGAGACCAGAAGAAATGTATTTGTCTCATCAATTCTCGTCTTCTAAACGAGCCGAATCTTGAGATGAAAAGTACATTTTTTAAAAATTCGAGATGAATTTAGAAACGTGACAACTCTTGTTTCGTTTTCGAAACTAGGAATTTCAGTCGCCCGCCCAGTCTTAGATCTCAAACATAGTTTGTTCCATGATTCATAGTATGGAAACTATAAATTCATATGATGTATGTACGAACACATATGAAAATCATTTATCAATGTTTAAAAATGTGCAAGTCGTTGTACAACATATTCCAATAATAAATATGATTTCAACCCCTTTATCACTTCTAGATGAAATTAAGAAATAAAATCTTCACATAAATTAAGAAATAAAATCAGGGCATAAATTAAGTAATAACATCAGGGCATAAATTAATAAATGAAATAAGAAAAAAATATGTAATAAAATCAGAGGGTAAGTTAAGTAATAAAATCAGGGCATATATCAGAAATAAAATCAGTGCGTAAATTAGGAAATAAAATCAGAACATAAATTAAGAAATAAAATCAAGGCATAAATTTTGTACACAAATATACGAAACGAGACGAGGAATAGTTTCCAGACGAGACAAGAGAAGCTTTTCGAAAATCGACAGAAGACAATTAAGAATTCTTAAAAAATCGAAATGAGTCTTCTAAAATTTTATGTGACGAAACGAGGAAACCTTCATTCTCGTTTTTTGGGCAACATATCTTCAAGCAAGGATACAGGGACATTAACATACAAACATGAAGAATCACTAGAAATAATTGAGATTTTCAGTTGGAGTAGAAATCATGACATACAGTTATTCATCACCGCCAAAACAACTCAGATGCCTTTTCCGTAACGCTATATTACTTTTATTTTCCACTTTTTGCTCTATTCAGTAATACCACAACCAGGGAGACGGGTTAGTTGAAAACGAAATACAAAATTAAATAATTTTTTTCTGTTAACAGCTCACGTTTACGCCCTTTAGACTAAGACGAATATTAAAACAAGTGATGATGATGATGATGATGGAAAAGTTGGTGGAATGAAAATGTGGAATGAAACTGGAAAACCCATGGCCATGATGTTGTCCACCACAAATTTACTTGTCCGGGGATCGAACCAGAGGTTTCATGTATCAGAAGCAAGCACTTCATCACTGAGCCATCGTGCTCCGCGGAAATAGAATACAGGGCTTCCTAAAATAGTAATGGCCTTATTATTTACATCATTAAAAAGTTGGAAATAATTTTGGTAAATATAGTAGAGAGGATTACGTGAAATCTACATGTGGATAGTTGAAGTAGTCAGTTTTCCATGTAAGAGGATATGGATGACCACAGTTAAATTCACCGTTACCCATGAAAATCTTAACGGATTGGCCCAGTTAACGAACTCAAACGAAATAAACGTTTTAATTGTCAATTACAAAAGAGAGAATTGAAAAAAATAACTTTTGTTCAATTATTACTATGGAGTAATAAACATGCATACTTAATAATTCCCACAAGCGCCCTAATAAACTGTAGGAATTTTTCATTAATAATCCATAAACCAACTCCAAAACAATGAACACAAAATTCTAGTGGAGGATCTAGCCTCGGGCCGGAGGGACTAGCCCCCTTACTTTTTTGAGTGACAAAAATAAATAAAACTATTTCTTATATATATGTTTGAAAGTTTATAGTAACCGTTGCCTTGTATTCTTTATTGGAGTTTTTTTTAGATATTAGCTGTAGATCCAGCTGCAGTTTTTCTGTTATGCAATTTTTTAAAACAATACTTAAGGTCCACAATGTCAACGTTCAACCTAGCCATAATACCCATCGCGAGAAAGATAAGTTGAAAAATTCTGCAGGACACATGAAAATTTATAAACTTATGATATATCTATCGTAGTCTGGGTTTTTACCAGTTTTTACCTTCTAAATCCACCACTCCAAAAGTTCAAACCTTTAATTTTAGCCCCGTCTGGTACACAGAGAAAAATCCGTTCTCCGGACAGCGGTATTAGTACAAATATGCGGTATCATCTTGCTTACTATAGAAATCAGTACGAAGCATACGTTATCCGTATGCTACATAGGCACTGCCCTTAGATATTACATCATGCCATTGCAGGATGTCCGACATCTAAACGTTTTCCGTATATCACATAGTTATACTCATGTTACCTTCGTCAGCTATATTTTATATACGTCCATTTGTATGTGATATCCTGACCACCTATATTGTTTCATACGGAAAGTACGTATAGATGAAATACTTATACAAAAAGTATTATAAAACATGCGTTTTCAGTTATACGTCTGCTGTACGTTAAGTCCAAAGACTACAGGAATTACGCATGTAACCTATCTTTCTAAGTACGCCACCTACATTTTTTCTCAGTGTAGTTTTTCTTAAATGAGCAAGGATAGATATTTGAGCTGTTGTTTTCACAGTAATGTAATGAGCAAACGCAAAAAGAAACGAGTATATACTCGCATAACTTATGAGGTATTTCCTGTCTTCATATGCTCTTTATTCCTATAAAATAACACATTTTCTTCTCTCTTAATTGAGATTCTGTAATTAAATCCTGAATCTAATTTAATCTGTGTAGTACAGTGTATAGAAAACATATAATAAAAAGGTAAAATAACTATGTTTAAATTTCTCTGACCTCTCATTCACAAGCATTATTGCTACTCCAACTGTGTAATTAAAGAAGATCGTAAAGGATTTTTAGTGGCAACAAGAGCTCGAAAAGGTTTGCTTCCACCAAAATGTGTCACCAGATGCTTCATCTGAGAGCTTGTTATATTCAAGTCATTAACTGCCTTCTTTAATTTCGTCGGATGCTGAAAAGAATACAGGCTCACTATCGACTTGCATATCCATTTAAATAAATGTGAATTTCCATTAACGCAAAGAAAAGTTTTCAACAGAATGAATTTAATTCCAGTAATTCACAAAATGAAATTAACTAAATTGCGAGATCTGAAATAAAGCACTCTATATTTACTTTACGTATTGTCTTCTGAAATGAATGGTTTATGTAATTTTCCCGAATAGCTTATGACTCCTTAGGATTAATAACAGCTTATCGTTTCCGATATTTTAGTTCCAACAGAGCTACAAGGTTCAGTGTTATTGTGTTATTTTCATTAATATAATCTCCATGTTTGACATACGGACGTTGCTATGAGTATCTTAAGTCTTAACTATGCTGATGACACAGTTCTTTTCTTCTCGAGTACGTCATCACAAGATGCAATGAACATACGCCTACAGTGTTGAATACAGGAGCAAGATGGCTCAATTGTAAAGTTTTTACCTCTGGTACGTGAGGTTCCTGATTCGTTTCCTCACACTTTCTCATTCCGCCAATTCCTCCATCATAATTCACTCCTTTAATTATTGTCTCCCTTAGCCTAGGTAAAAGGGCATAATCGTGGAACATAAAACTCAAAAGATTTTATAAAGTGCAATAGACTTACTCTGTGCTTATTACATTCATTGGACGCTTAAATCAATAGCTCTAGAATACCATGGAACAGTGATAGAATGCTTAGCTCTGTTGAGAACTCCATACCATATGAGTTTGTAATGGATATCATTGGGTATAATGCAGTGATTATCTCGAGGTTCTTTCACAATCTTTAATTTTCATAGAACAACCTGCATATTCTTGATGTGAAATGAAAGCAAAAGACCTATTTGGCGATCAAGCTAATTAACTAACTAACTCTATGGCTTATGGAATCCAAAAGTTCAATGGCGTATTCACAAAAGCTATCCACTGACTTTTGTACTTAGCCAACTGGATTCGGTTTCTACTTTGCATTTCTATTTCTGTGAGATCTATCTGAATATTCTCTTCCAATCTGGTCCTGGGTTCGATTCCCGGGAAGGTGACTCGGTCGAAAAAGTGTAACACACTTTTTCAGGGCAAGCCACCCTGAATGAGGTTTCCCTGGGGTTTCCTCATTCACACCAGGCAAATCCCTAGGTGGTACCTAATTTATAGGTCCCAGGCCGCTTCCTTCCTTCCAATTCCCCGGATTGTGTGTTCGCCGAAAGACGTCATCCCTCAAATTGTGAAGGGCTAAATGGCTTTAGATACCGAAAGCCCAGAAATCTAAATCCTAAATCCATGTCTTCCAATCTGCGCCTTGATCTTCCTAATGGTTGTTTTCTGATTAGATTTTCAGTTAAAACTTTGAAAGCGACCTTACTTCTTCCATTCTTGCTACATGGCCTGTCTACCTAAGTATCCTAGAGTTGATTAGTATCACAATATTTGGTAAACGGTATAAACTATGCAGTTCCTTGTTATGAAAAAATGAAAATGACATGAAATCTTTAAGTTTTACGTCCCACGGTTATGCCGGTTAGGCTAAAGGGGACGGTGATGATAAGAAATGAATGAAATGGTGGAATGAAGAAAGTGGGAGGAAACGGGAGAACCCCGAGAAAACCCAAGAGCACGATGTTTGTCCACCACAAAGTTCACTTGGCGGGGGCTGGGATCGAACCCGGGACATCAAGCACCGGAGGTGAACGCTCTACCACTGAGCCACCGCGCCCCCTCCTTGTTATGAAGTTTTCGCCATTCCTCATTACCCATTGGCGATTAAGGTACAGGTTAACTGTTATAATTCAGTGGCTTGTAGCTGTGAAATTCAGTGTTAGTAACTGTTTTCATATACAACTGTTTTCTCAAATCTTAAGTTAACGAAATCTTTCCTATTGTACAATATGATGAAAAAGATTATACGTACTTCTATAAATGTTCACTTCTAACTGAAAATAGATCAAAATCTTCCAAGATGTGTAAGTAAATTTTTGTACTGTTTCTTAATCTGCAGAGCGTTCCTCTCTTTCTAGGTGCAGAACCTCATAATAATCCTATCATGTTATTTTAAGTAATTGTATTGAATGAAATAGGAAAGTAAAAATGTTTAACAATATTCCTTTTGTAGATATTGCGCCACTTTAATGAAATATAGCGTGTGTATTATCTGAGATTTCCCTATAAGAAATGAAAATGAAATGAAATATTTAAGTTTTACATCTAAGGGTTATGCAGGCTAAGCTAAAGGAGACGGTGATGAGGAGAAATGAATGAAATGGTGGAATGAATAAAGTAGGAGGAAACGGGAAAGCCTCGAGAAACCCCACGCACACGGTGTTTGTCTACCACAAAGTTCACTTGTCGCGAGCTGGAATCGAACCAAGGACCCCAAGCAGAAAAGATGAACGCTGCACCACTGAGCCATCGCGGCCCCAGATTTTCCAATAGGAATCATTATTTGGGACTGACATTTGTTCGGATAAATCAATGTTTTTTTCAATAACTGCAACAAGAAAATCTTTCTTTTGAGTCTATTGTGAACTATAAAAACACTGAGTGTGCGAATTAGCAGAATGGATATGGGGAAATTCCGCTCTAAAGAATTGGATGTCTTCCATAAATTTTGAACTTACTCATGTTAATATTATCGGATATTCACTTTATTCCCCCTGTAAAATGTTCTTTAATTCGCACATTGAAAATACTTACTTTTATAAATTCATAACAGTTCCGTGTTGCTTTAGATTCCGAAAGTGAGCGTTTTCACTGATAGTATTAAGAACATACTTTTATTCGTAGCAAGTAAGAATCTTCCTTTTGAATAATTTAAATCCCTAAATAATAATGATTTTTTAGTAGAATAAATTCTTAAATATTTCATCTTAATCTTCTTTAGTTTTATTGAAATAAAAAGAAAACAGGTGAAAAGGAATAAATAACGTTGGGGAATTCGTTCCGCAACCTTAAATTAGCATTCTTCTACATCCAAGGATTAAGGAAGGATTTTATTGCATCGAGGCTAATCCTTGTACAATAAGCTTTTAACAGCCCATTCGAGGATCTTCCGTAAAGAATGGTTTGTAGCAATGAGCTGCCTCAGATAATGTTCCCTTTCTCATTGTAAATGTATCCACATACAGAAAAATAAGGATTTACTTAATGTTATCACCAACTACGTAAATGTATGCCGTTCAGCCTTAAATAGATGTTGGTAATCCAGGCAGAGAAAGTGCTATATTAAGGAATGTTTATAACTGATATTTAGTGTAATCTCAAAATGCATGAATGTGCTATATAGGGTGGTCCGCTAAAAGTCGAAACCAACCAAAGCTGCTCAACGTAGAGTTTCTGTATTTTCCATATAGTAATGAAGAAAAGTACTCACTTTCCTGTTTAAGCGTTCTTGTGGTTAAGCGGTAAGCATACGCGCTTTGACGAGCGAGAGCCGAGTTCGCTTTTCGGAGGAAGCTGATATGGTTCGGATCCCAAGTTAAGTTGTAGGTCAACATCTCGTTTAGCCTCGCTGCTGAAATGGATACTGAACAGAAAATCAAACCACTTTCTCGTTTCTGCAATTGCTAAAATAGATTCCGGAAATGTCAATACAATGTGGAGCCATAGAATCATGTTCTGGAAAATTTCTGTAAAGTTGCATTGTGAATGGTTTTAACATTTGAATTTGGCCAGAATCCATAGATAAGTTTCATGACCGCTACCATTGATGTGATCCAAGAGAGCTAGAAGTCACACATGTTTGGTAGTTGGTTATATCTCAAGAGTTTTTAAAGGAATACCTTCCCTTTAACATTTCGTAAGTGTTGCACGGTTTTAGATTCCAGCTGGTATTCATTGTTTATTTTTACGCAACAGATGCAGAACTTGAACCTCTTCGTACCATCCTATCTCACAACGTACTTCAATGTCGTGTTTCGTCAGCAGTGTTCGTAGGTTGAGGAAAATTTCCCTAATCTAGAGAAATTTCATAGGTAAATTTAGGAAAAAGAAAAAGGGGGAATTTTTCGATAAAATGTGTAAAATACAGGCAAATTCTCTAGCTGACTGATTGACTAATAACAATGCTTAAATTTTTCTTTGTTCTTCAGAAATAAAGCAATACAATAGCAATACTTTATGTGTACTGAAAGAAGCATAATTTGTAATCATTGTTTGCTGGAAGGGGGCAAGATGGTTTAGTGGTCGAGTGCTTATCTCTGGTGCTTGGAGTCCCAGGTTCGATCCTCACTCAAGTAAGCTTGTTGTAAACAACATCGTGTTCATGGATTTTCTCGAAATATTCCCGTTTCCTCCTACTTTCTCATTCTCCCATCATCATTTACTTGCTTTAATCATCATGTCCCTTAGCCTAATAGACATAATCTTGGGAAGTTAAACTGAAAGATTTCATTTCATTATGTTGGCTGGATGTATATGTATGTATACTTTTGTAAACAAAAAAGGAAAAGTGAATGAAAAGTAAATGAAAAAATAGAAGAAAAACAAGTGAATAAAACGAATGAGGTAGGCACTTCCTTTAATGTAGTTAAATTAATATTATCACATTACTTCTGTCAAAGAAATTGGACAATCAATAAACTAGGGAAAGTTTGATATGAAAAGGGAAAATTTTGTCAGTCGAGGGATTTTTTTAAAAAAGAAACCTACCTACACTGTGTGTCAGTGAGTTTCTCATTATTATTGCGGCTGAAGTCAGTATACGTATGGTTTCTACTTGCTCATATTGCGTCTGTTTGGTCATATTTCTACTTGAAATATTCACAGATTCTGTGAAACAAAAATTAAAAATATTTCTATATAATGTTCGTAAAAATGTAAATCATAAGAGGAGTGTGAGAAAATAATAAAAACATATTAGTTCCATTGTAATTACTTTGTGTGTCCTACCATTCTTCAAAATGTATGTTTTTCAGTGTATATTTCATTAATGGCTCAAAAACTATTTTTACAATCAGTAATTGAGATGATCATAGTTGTATACTAATAAAGGTAATGATAGAATAATAAACCATATTTAGTTTGAGAAACAATTCATAGGACAACGAAAGAAAAAAAAAACGATATTTGAGATCAGTCACACTAAAGTTGTTCCAAAAATTCACCAAAGCTATAAAGGGTTAAAAAATATATACACCGAAGCAACCCTAAATAATGTATAACCTAGACATTTTGTTGGTCGAGGGGACGCTGTGGCTCAGTGGTAGAGCGTTCACCTGCGTTGCTTGGGGTCCCTAGTTCGATCCCAGCTCGCGCCATGTGGACTTTGTGGTGGACAAACATCGTGCTCGTGGATTTTCTCGGGGTTCTCCCTTTCCTCCCACTTTCTCCATTCCACTATTTAATTCATTTCTCATCATCACGGTCTCCTTTAGCATAACCGTGGGACGTAAAATTTAGATTTCATTTCATTTCATTTTGCTGGTCACTCATTTTTACGATGCCCAATGACTTGTTTTGGGAAGAATAGTTGCCAAGTTTCTTCAGCTTCCGTCATGACATATGAGGTTGTACATTATTCTGCATAAAGTATACGTTGTCCACAGTCTAACAGGTACACAATCTGTATATATAAATGCAAACATTAATTCATTTAACCTTGCACGAAGAGCTGTATGGCAGCAATAGTACAATTTTCTCCATAGCAAGAGGCAATAAATATTAATGGGTAAATCTTAATGCAAATAGCGAAGAGATACTAAGAAATTTTGCAGCCTGGAAATGTTTAAGCCATGTGGTGGAGAATGAGATCGTGGTCAAAATGAAGAGATACACTAAGAAAAATCCGATATCAGGGGACTGGTATATTGTACAAATATACTGAATCCATATGTTTATTATGGAAATTAGTACGGAGCACACGCTATCCATATGCTGCATACGTACCGCCCTTTTCCCCGTTTAGATGTTACATCATGCCGTTGCAGGATGTCTGACGTCCAACAGTCTTCCGTATATTACATATGTATACTTATGTTACTGTTCTCAGCTATATGTTACATCCGTCCATCTGTAATGATTTCTTTGTTTCATACGGAAAGTACGTATAGATGGAACACTTATACGGAAAGTTTTTATAGAAACATACGTATTCAGTTTTACATTTGCTTCAGAATGTTACCTATAGTCATAAGATAGGTCCAGAAACGACAGGATTTGTACATGTAAGTACGTTTTTGCGTACGCCACATGCGCTTTTTTCTCTGTGTGTAGTGCATAAGTGCTAGATAGGGAGTGCGTTTAGTGTTAATACTTTTCAGCTTATCGAAGGGAGACATTGTGATACTGTTTTAGGTGGAAAGTAAGGATTTTATAGTTTTCTTCCAAATTGTTTTCTTGAACTATTTTTGTAAAGTTTGGCCATGTAACGTCGGTTCAGTTGTATGACGACTAGGTTCTTGGATACGAACGATGAATACTATTTTCTATCATACGCAAAATATTTCTAGGACCTACCAATCTGGATTGATCTTAACACATTAAGATAAAAACAAAGATAAGCACTTGAAACCTACTACTAAGGATCATAATGCGTTTTATATAACAGATATTAACTAACTACACGGAACCTACTACTACATATGGAACCCGGAAGTTCAATTCGGCATTCACATAAGCTCACCATTTACTTCTGTCCTTAGCCAACTGGATCCAATTTCTACTTTATATTCCTAGTTCTGTGAGATCCATCTTAATATTGGTCCTCCCATCTGCACCTAGGTCTTCCTAAGGGTCGTTTCCCGATTGGAGTCCTAGTTAAAACTTTGAAAGTGTTCCTACTTTCTTGCATTTTGGCCCCATGACCTGCCTACCTCAACGTCTCTTAGCCTGAAAGGCATAATCATGGGATGTTAAACTCAAAGATGTTCTTTTAAAAGAAAAAAAAATAGATGAAAGACAAGAAAAAAAAGCATTTTTGCTATGTTTTCTGAACTTTTAAAATATTTTACATTATATTTTTAATAGTGCAACAAGGAAAATAAAATATGTATTTGATATATTTGAAGAAAACTAATTATTCTTGGAAAGAGTTAAAAATGGCTGATAAATTTTACGTCTTGAATGCAAATCCTTTGCTTTCCAAACTGCATCTGTTAATACTTGGAACTTAGCTCTAACTTTTAGCTTTTCTTTCTGAAGATAATAATAACAATATTATTGAAAGGTATAAAAAACTAAATTAGAAACAAGCAGCTACCATAATAGTAATAATATCAAAAGGGTTTCTGCTATTAGTCTGGAGGAGAAAAGATAATATAAAAATGTTTGAAATAGGAAAATTGCTGTTAGATGAGGTTTAGTATCTTTACATACGCTGCCGGATGAAAAATGTAATTTCATTTTCTTTTCTTGAAATATAAAAACAAGGTTATGAGTAAATGGAAGTAATGATAGCACAGAATCATCCATCAACATTAATGAACCATAAAAAAATTACAAGAGCAGAGCTTTCTTCAGGTACATTGAAGATAAAGTATATCTACAGACTCTCTCACTAAATTTTCCTCTTAGGCGAAACTTTGTGTTAAAAGTTACTACAGTATTCTTTCATTTGCTTCGTAATTACTTCACCATTCATATATTTTCCCTTTTTATACTTTCAGATGTTTCATGTATACTTTTAAATAGTATTAGAAAATATTATATCTATATATTAGCATAATGTGATATAAGCTATATCTTTTCTATGCTTGAAACAGTTCTCTCTAGCTGTTCCATATCTCATTAAAGTCTCACCTTAAAGGAGCTGTGCTCGTACAGGGCTTTTTAACATTTTAATATTCTGCCTTGACTAGAAGCGCTTGCTCTAAATGGCAAGGCTCTCATATTTACTATGGTCCTTCTCTATCTTAATATGATTCTTTCTATTGTTTGTAACTCTCTTATTCTCTCCATGATTTTCCTTCCACAAAAACTTCTGTTAGGTCCGTATGAATACAATATTTTCTTAAACTCTGCCCAAATTTATTCTTTTAGAGTCATTATTATGTGCAAATTAATCATCAGCAACACCACAGGTATTCTGCAATTATTGGCACGTCGTTTACTGCACCTGAAAAGTGTTCATGCCCCACGATTTTCTGCTAACCTCTTCGTCTCCACGTACAATTTTTCTGTTTTGATATCGTCGATTAATTGTAGTTTCGTTCGCCCTCTCCCTTTCTTTGCTGCCACCATTTACTCTAGAACATCCCTCATAATACGGTTCCTTCTTATGTTAGCCAATATCTCAACCAGTTTCTCTCTCTCTTCTTGATAATATATAAAATTGTTATTTTCTCTCTCACCATTTCTAAAATCCTTTCATTTGTTTTCCACTCGACCCACCTAAACTCTGCATATAATTCTCCATTCGTCTCCACTCCCACATTTCGAAAGCTTCCAGTCGCTTTTCATAATTTTTTAGTAATGTCCATGTTTATGCCCTGTACAGTACAATACTGTACAAAACATTTTATCATTCTTTTTGCTAATTCTTTATTCAATGTCCCACAATAAAGTTTTTTTCTTACTTCTAAAGGCTTCTTTTACTGTTTCTATCTTTGCTTTTATTTCACGCTTGAACGACGTAACATCACTGAATAGGAATGGGAAGTATTATATGTAGAACAATTATGTTTATCCGTCTATCTAAAGGTATGTAAGCATATTGCGAGAAACAGTGGTGCTGGGATGGATATAGAATCAAAGAATGGGTTAGGTCTCCACCCACATTTGTCTATATTCCATTTCTGGTTTCAACACTGATCCCTATAGGAAAAACGGTAATAGAATGCGAAAATAGATATTTTGACATGGATTCACCGTTGCAGAAATTATTGCCATATAGATCCTTTATCTCTCTCTAGTAAAGCCGGAATCAGTAGAGACCTATTACCATTTCCGGTTTAAAGTTAGATCCCAGTACAGCTTAGAATGGCAATAGGTAGCAAAAAAACAGTTTTTGATATCAAATATATGTTCTTGGGGATGTCAACCAGGTGAAGTGTTCATTGTCCAGAGTTTCGACAACAGACATTGTTATCTTCTCTTTTTTTTTGTGAGGAAAAGCGGTAAGAGACTTCGAGATACTTTCTTTTCTTGCAATCGATTTAACTTCCCAACAGTAGTTCTATCTCCTCCCTTAACCAGTCAATTCAAAGTGGTTCAGATTAACGATTTTCGGTTTCAAACTTCATTGGCAGAGCACAAAAACAGTAAGTGTTAGCAAGTAATGTCTTTTTAATATGAATTCAACGTCTGTGGACCAGGTTCAATCTTTGATTCATTAATCAATATGAACCAGTAGTTATAAATGTACTCCTTCAAGTTTGAATAGTGAATTCCAATAGAATTGCAGTAATTAAATTACTTTTAATGTTATAGTGGGAAATAAAACGTAGAATGTGTATTTCTTAATTGTTAGTTCAACTAAAGCCGCTCGTTAAAACTATACAGTGATACCATGTTACATAAAGGCGCGTTGTGGGAAACGAAAGGTGGAATGTACTGCTATTTCTTAAATATGGTCCCGCGTAACGTAGTCGCTAGTATTTTTTCCTTTCGTACGAGTGATGCCTTGTTCGATTCTCGGCTTGTACACTTAGAGGAAATTGTGTACATAGTGTCTTTTTTCAGTTATATATATATATATATATATATATATATATATATATATATATATATATATATGTGTGTGTGTGTGTGTGTGTGTGTGTGTGTGTTTGTGTGTGTGCTCAGAAGTGTGTAGTGATCAGTTGGCGCAATGTCGCAGTTCGAGAAACTCGTAAGCATTCATTTCATTTGCGAATTGGAGAAAGGTGTTTCAGAGACTTTCTCCGGATCTGTGGCTCTTTCCAAAGCTAAAAATGAGCCTCAAACGCTACCTACCATTTCGCTAAATATATATATGCTGAGGTATGTTCACGTATAATTTGTTAATAGGTACATCACTTTTGATGAATGTTTTCCTATTTCAACGAATATACTATTCCGGTTATCCCATGTAAATTTCTTTAAGATCTGATAGTAATTTTTTGAGCTTGATTATAAAACTTTGCACTGACGTGAGTGCTGGGTTATTAAGACAGAGTTAAATGCTTATAGGCAACCATACATTCTTTGGCGTGATTGTGGTTGCATAACATTACAGGGGTTATAATATAATTATAATTATTGCAAGATTTTCATAGTGTATTTTATACTAAACAAGCGGGTTATGTGTGCAGTTAAAATGTCTTTTTTAAAAGTTTTATAATTGTGATTTACATGTATACACTGTTGATGGTAAAAAATGTTACTTGGAGAAAATACGAGTACATGTGAATGGAATGACTTTATACCATAGATTCGTTATACGACTAGAAATAAATTCAGAACTGTAAATCTTCAACGATGATAAGTCTACGCTGAAGTCTAAGGTTGCTGCAGTCAGAATATGTATACGTCACAGCACCGAATCTAACATGCATTGGATGTGATTATAAGGAATCGTCTACCACGTTACTTATATGTCAGTCTCTAAGATATCGATATTGTATGTTGGAGAACTTGCCTGTTAACCACATCCCACATTTGTTTCATGAACAACTGTCGACCACTAAAACACTGTACACTCTGTGATTAAAATAATTTTGTATCTTTCCTCTTCATTTTTTACCTGATCTTTCCAGCTTTTCAATTCTCTTTCCCATAAAGTCTTCCTCTCTTCGTTCTACATGTCAAAACCATCTCAGTCTCCACTTTTCATTTTTTTTTTTACTTGAACAGTGCCTCTTAAATAATCGACAAAACCTAAGCTAATATTAGCACATATTAGTAACGTGGACAGCCAATGCTTTATCCACACTGATAAAAACATGCCGTTTCTTGTGGGATGATCGAAGTCAAGAATTGCCAGATTGGTAAGAGAAACGACCGTTTATACTCACACGGTGGTGCTACCATTTCGGTATTTTCCCTGCATCAAGAGTGGAATTCGAAGCTCACTCGTGTCTAAGCGGTAGCGCTTTGCGCCTTTGAGAGACCCTTTGTTCGATTCCGGGTGGGAGCTCATTTGGTTCGGTTTCCACGTTAATCAGTAGATCCACGTCTCATGTAGCCTCGCTGCTGAAAGGGACACTAAACATTTAAAAAATCAATTCAAATCAATGAGAAAAATTTGGAACTACTTGAAAGAAAGGCGTAGTGAGGTCTGGTCTAGAAAGCGAAGAGACAAGAGGTGCTGACCACACATCATCTCAAAGCCAAGAGTGCCACAAGCCAGCTGGTGGACTCTGGCTTCCTTTAGTATGATCGTCGGTCTCCTCGAAGTACGCCCGTTTCCTTCCACATTTTTATCCTATTAATTAGTCCAGCATCATTCACTTATCTAAATCATCCGTCTCTCTTAGCCTAACAGCCATAATTGTGGGACGTTAAACTGAAAGAAATTTGAGTTTCCATGCTAATCGGCACTAAATCATGATATCAATAGAGGTTTCAATAGAATAGTAAAGGCGGAGAGATTGGGGTTCAGAATCTATATACAGGGTGTTCCAAAACAACATCGACAACATTTGGGAGGTGATTACTTTCACTAAGATAAGACAAAAAATATAGACTAACCTGTGTGCACAAATGCTTCCTTTCGGAGTTATGGGCTGCCGAAAACATGAAAAAATGAACTTTAAAGGTCCATAGCTCCAAAACTACGGGGCCTACCGTAAGCTTTTGAAAAATTTCACTTAGGAACTAGTATGTGCCCTATCCAAATATCGAAGTTTCAGAATCCTGCGATACATCCGAAGTCATTTTTAAAGAGGTAGTTGGCGTATACTTCAAATTATATGCCCGCAGACAAACTCCCTCCATGAAAATTGTTGTGTGAGTACGTTAGGATTCTGAAACACATATTTTTGGATAGCGCTCATAGGGGTCTACTAGTTCCTAAGTGAAGACTTGACCCGAGTACGGTAGGTTCCATAGATGTGGAGTTATGGACTTTTAACGTTCATTTTTGCATGTTTTCGGCAGCCTATAACTCCAAAAGGAAGCGGGGCCGCGGTGGCTCAGTGATAGAGAGTTCACCTATGGTGCTTGGGGTCCCGGGTTCGATCCCAGCCCCCGCCAAGTGGACTTTGTGGTGGACAAACACCGTGTGCGTGGGTTTTCTCGGGGTTCTCCCGTTTCCTCCCACTTTCTTCATTCCACTATTTCATTCATTACTCATCATCACCGTCTCCTTTAGTCTAGCCGGCATAACCGTGGGACGTAAAACTCAAAGATTTCATTTCATTTTTTCTAAAAGGAAGCATTTGTATACCCAGGTTAGTCTATACTTTTTGTCTTAACTTGATGTCAGGAATCACCTCCCAATCGCTGCTGTTGTTTCGAAACTCCCTGTATAAAGCAACTACTTATTATTTCTTTTCTGGTACCTTTTGACAGATAGGCGGACGGGCGTGTATTTCTGCAAGACCATTTATACTTGTGCATATAATAATTTGATAATCTTTTTTAAAAAAGGCAAAACCTCAATATTTAAGGAACATTAAAAGGGTTGTGGTGGTTCAATGGTATCCAGTGGCAATAGCAGAGTGGTCTCGGGCGTTCAGCTTCAGATTATAAGGCGCAATCCACTGGGGATTCGAATCTCTCTGAAGAGCATGGTCGGAATTTTTAACTGTCCTCGATAATAATGTGTTCGTGTCATTGTCATTTTTTTGGATTTCGTAGAATTTCAGAGACATGGCCACGGAGACCAGTGCTTGCCATTAGGACATGAGGTACTTGGTTCGTTCCCTGACAAAACACGTTTGTGGTGGAGAAAACATGTCTCTGGACTTTCTCGAAAGTCCTGTTTCCTCCTACACTCTCGTGTCACCAATTGTCCCATCATCAATTATTTCTCTAAATCATAGGACCTTAGCCTAACAGACATAATCATGGGACGTTAAACTGAATTTTTATTTTTTATTTTTTTGTAGCATAGTCAAAGTCGTATCCCTGGGTTTTCTGGCGATGTTTTCATTCATTCCTAGATCATCATTCCTACATTGTTTTACACGCTTTCACTTTCATCGATCATCTGCCTCTCTTACTCTCCAGGACATAATCATGGAACTTTAAATTAAATATTTAGTTTCATTTTTACAGCTTTTTGCCAATCCTGCAGCTTATCGATCCACATCAACATCTGTAAATAAATGATATGTTCTTTCCATTTGCCGCAGGGGGCAGTATGGCTCAGTGGTAGAGCGATTACCTGTGTTGCGTGAGATTTCTGGTTCGATCCCTGGCTACGTAGGTTTCTGATCGACAACATCATGTACATGGGTTTTCTCGAGGCACTCCCGTTTCCTCCCACATTATGATTCCACGAATTTTTCCCTTTCCGTTCACGTACCTTAATAATCATTTGCTTTAGTTTAAAAGACATAAATGTTGACACGTTAAACTGAAACATTTATTTTTCATTTCATTTTTTCTTCCACTTTCCACTCTTTATTACGTCATGTAACGGTGTTTAAAGTTTCGACTTATTTCTTATGTCTGTAATATTGTCAACTAATATTGCAAAGAAATGGAAACTGAAAATTAAACACTTTATTTTATCAATCATTACCTCTACTTCAGAGGTACTTCAGTCGTTCTAAATTCTATTAAAAGTTCCAGTAGAAGAGTTACGTTTGACAGATAATTCGCAAGTTTTAAAATAGTAATATTCTGCAATCAAATTCAGCAATAATATCTTCTAATTGCCAATGCTACTTTGGTTTAAAAAAAAATAAGGCTAATCAAACATTCATATCTTTTACTTTTACACCATAATTATTGCCCGTCCAGTTGAGTGTCGATCTTTCGAATATATTTAATACACTAATTGGATGGAGTTGGTTTTCGGACTATTCATTAGACTTACTATCCTCATTTTTATAACTGAAGTTTAAAACATTC
Organism: Thermobia domestica; assembly: GCF_964235325.1. Taxonomy (NCBI): domain Eukaryota; kingdom Metazoa; phylum Arthropoda; class Insecta; order Zygentoma; family Lepismatidae; genus Thermobia; species Thermobia domestica. The sequence continues at coordinate 378,931,640 of NC_137454.1, forward strand.
CAAACTTCTTGCCCAGCAACAAACTAAGCATTACCAATATTGTAGTGTCTGGTTAACTATTTCGTACAATTATAATAGCTACTTTCAAAATGCCTAGTGTATTAATTTGTTTCCGTTTTAAGTTGTGTAAGGTAAAGGTAGAACAGCCATTTAGAATGATCTTACTTTATTATCACATTCAGACAACTAAACGAACACAATTTCACCTAGTATTGTCACACATTGGCTGGTTTACGTCTGTAGAAGGCCAACTTCCTGACCGCGAATTTGGATTCCGTTTCCGTTTCACTGTTATTTGCGCATATTTAATTATGGCTATTGAAATCTACGCCTTTCCGATTTTTTTCAGAAAAAAATGAAATTTTGAGTTTTACGTCCCACGGTTATGCCGGTTAGGCTAAAGGAGACGGTGATAATGAGTAATGAATGAAATGGTAGAATGAAGAAAGTAGGAGGAAACGGGAGAACCCCGAGAAAACCCACGCACGCGGTGTTTGTCCACCACAAAGTTCACTTGGCGGGAGCAGGGTTTGAACCCCAGACCCCTAGCACCAGAGGTGAACGCTCTACCACTGAGCCACCGCGGCCCCCTTTTCAGAAAAATATCACATAGATCGTTATAACAAGGGGAAAATAATTGCTTCATTTGTTAACACAGTAAAATTATATCAACGCGCTGAACTGAAGGAAACGCTAAATTTCCACTATGTCTAATGCAATTGAGGAGAAAGCTCAACAATACAGCTTCCAGCCATTTTTGAGCTTTGTGTCTACTCGGTTTTACTTGAAAAAAAAAAAAAAAAGATTCCTCTTGTCATGGGTCAACGATTGAATGTTGAGTGGTAATGGCAGTTCAGGAGAAAAAGTGAAAAAAACAATTAATTACTTTCAATAAGCCAACGAATGTACTTCTTTCCCTTAAAAATGCAGAACTTCTTTTCGGATCAAAAGATCCAATATATTTCAATAAAAAATTTTCTTGTACGCCTTATATCTGAAGAGCTACAAACAGTGTAGCCAAACCTAAACTATCACTTAAGACAGTATGATGTGCTTATTCCGTAGAAAATACGAAAACTCGATTTAGGAGTCGTTCAAAACTTTTTTTGGCCACTGATTCAAAAACTAACATTATTGGTCAAGATCGCAATCTTTTAATCGACTTTTTAGGTTTCCTAAACTCTTGTTATTTTATTGTTTAAACTAATGTGTACCTTACTTAGAGGCACAAAAGAAAGGAAACAGATTTTCCACTGTTCCATGGAGCAAACACTACTGTCATAACACACTGAATTCATCTTATATTATGCGTGATTCATTGCTCTTCAATTCGATTCTCTGGCCTATCGTATACCAAACCAGCTTCTTTGAAATTCTTTGAAATTGAAGAGAGAGCAGAAGCTCAAACTGATTGCTCTACCCTACAACCTTTCCCACAATTGTTGAAAGAATCATTGAAACTAACTTTTGATGATTGAGTTCTTATTACTAGTAATTCAATTCATAAGTACGATTAAAATTATATCTTTACAATATAAGTAATAACCATCATAAGTATGGGCTGTGGTGGCTCAGTGATAGAGCATTCTTCTCTGATACATCGGGTTCTTGGCTCAATCCCAGCTCATACCAAGTGAGGTTTGTGGTGGACAAATACCATGTGCTTTGGATTTTCTCAGCGTTCTCCCTTTTCCTTCCATTTTCTTCATTCGACCATTTCATTCATTTCTCATCATCAACGTTTCCTTTAGCCTAGCTGGCATAATTGTTGGAAGTAAAACTTAAAGATTTCATTTTTCATCATCATAGGTGTCTGCCATTATTGGCAGGTCACTTGCTGCAAATTAGAAGCTTCCATACTCAATGGTCTTCCGGTAACCTCTTCGTCTTCACATTTGATTTCTCTGTTTTCGTATCATTCATTAATAACATTTAATATAAATAATAACAACTACTTATTTTAGATTGAAGAAAAGAGTTATCGTTAATACAAGTCATTGATAGTGACTGAAAAGCAGAGTATTGTCGGAATGAAATTCAAATCGGACTCGATTTTTAATATTAAATAAGTCTCTCTTCCTGATATGATCGAAAAACATTTACTCCTTTTTTGCAGTGCAAAGAAAGGTGAATGAGTAGGGAAGTTCATTTTCATTACCTATCAGTTTACGTGGAATGAATAAGTCTCATACATGCCGAAAATGGCTTTGGGATATCCGTCCACTCCATCATTTGTTCGCATCCATTGTCCAGATATATTTAAAGACGTATGAGCCACACTCCTACGTGACAGGAAGAAATTATTAACATAAGTTTCTCCGGGAAACACTTTCGAATTTTCTATTGTAAAAGCAAGAATCGTTTGCTAGAATGTTCTGAGGCGAATCTGACCATTAGAAACAATATTTCATTAATAGAACTACAATATGATATAGCCTAAACGAGGAATAGCTTGTTTGCACTTTGGTTTGAAGCTATAAGAGCAATGTTCTCGATAGATACTCTGGCGATTTTGTTCATATTTCACAAATATCTCCTTAACAACAATACGATATTGATATGGAATTAGAAATAATGGAACATGTTAATTTCAAAAATGGCTAAAAAAGGGGGGGAAATGAGAAATGAAAAGAATGGGTGATACTCGATCGTAACATCGAAAATCGTTATTACTTTTAAATTTGTTTTCCGCAAACGGTTAACTATTTCTTCGGTTGAAATTTATAGGAAAAATTGATTATATTAGACGATTGGGTGGTATTGTCTGTAGTGTAGGAGCGAAATTCCTTTAAACCCGCCGAAGCGACTACCAGTTGATATTACAATACTTTTTTAATATCACAAAATATATGTATGTCCTCGTTACGGAAGAGTCGGCATTCTCTGCCTCTGAATATGGATTTACGGTCTTATGGTCTCATTCTACGTCCATTTTAGCACCAGAGAGAAGAAGAGCGAACAAGATGGAGGAGAGAGGAGAAGCAGAGAGAAAGAGTAAACTCCACAGTATTCTGACTAAACGCTGAATCGATTAATGCTTTTGTAACATTTTTCTTGTTGTACAGAGAGGTTAAAATGAGAAATAAACGACCTACCATTCATCTACCGGATTAAATTTTCTCTATGAATTCTAGCGTTTCAAATCCTCTTAAATTAAAATTCATGGAAACAGAGAAATTAGTTTCTGAACACAAATGTTTATATTTCAGATTGTAACTCCGTGTTTTTTTTCCTTAAGAAAATGAAAGAGCGTAGAGAGCGCAAATCATTTCATTATTTACTTGTTTACTTTCTTCACAGACACACACAAAAACACACACTGGTGACGCGGTGGCTCAGTGGTAGGGCGTTAATCTTTGGAGCAAGGGGTCCTATGTCAGTCCCCCCTTCCTACAAGTGGGCTTTTTAGTACACACACACCACACTGAGAACAAACAACATAAGTGGTGTATATAAAAACATAGGTTACATGTGTAAATCCTGTAGCTTTTGGACTTAACGTACAGTGAACGGGTAACTGAAAAGTATATTTTATACGTACTTTCAGTGTAAGTGTTTCGAATAAACGTACTTTCAGTACGAACGAATGAACTGTATATAGGCGGTCAGGAACTCACATATTTATGGACATATGTAACATATAGCTGACGTATGTAACATACGTACATGAATGTAATATACGGAAAACTGTTATATGCGATAACTAAAACTAACTAACTCTATGGTCTATGGAACCCGAAGGTTCAATGCCGCGTTCACAAAACTCTCCGCTGACTTTTATCCTTAGCCACCTAAATCGAGTTTCTACTTTCTATTCCAATCTCTGCGAGATCCATTTTAATATTGTCCTCCCATCTGCGCCTAGGTTTTCCTAATGGTCGTTTTCCGATTGGTCTTCCAGTCAAGACTTTGAAAGCGTTTCTACTTTCTTCCATTCTAACTACATGACCCGCCCACCTAAGCCTTCTAGACTTGACGACCCTAACAGTGTTGGGTAAACCATATAAATTATGTAGTTCCTCGTTATGAAGTTTCCGCCATTCCCCATTCCCGTTCCTCTTGGGTCCAAATATTCGCCTCAGGATCTTGTTCTCAAATACTTTCAGTCTATGTTCTTCCCTCAGAGTAAGGGACCATGTTTCGCAGCCATACAGAACAACAGGCATGATTATCGTTTTAAGCTTCAAATTCCTCGACAGAATTCGCGACGACAAGAGATTTTGAATCGAATAGTAACACGAATGCCCTGCATTTAGTCGACATTTAATTTCTCCGTGAAAATGATTTTCCTCTGTTAATGTTGATCCTAGATATTTGAAACTATCCACTTTATCAAAAGTATTATTTAATATTTTAACGCATCCATAATTTGCTGTATAATGGTCCCGACGCACTTCCATGTTATATGCCATACATCCTGCGAAAGCATGATGTAACATCTAAGCAGGAAAAATATGTAGCATATGGATGACATATGTTTCATACTGATTTCCGTAGTAAATATACGTAAGGATAACGTACATTTGTACAATATACCGCTGTCCGGATAACGGATTTATCTCAATGCGTGTACGTTTTTCAGACATTTTATCATTTCCTTTCACTTTTTCATTCCACTATTTCATTAATTTTCATTATGATAGTCTCCTTTACCCTGTACGGCATATCAGTGGAAGTGTCAAACTGGAAGATTTTATTTTATTTACACCCTAATCATACATACTAAACACAAACACACAGAGAGAGAGAAAAAGAGAGAGAGAGAGACTCATATACGTGGGTCCTTCAATATATAAATTTCCCAAAGCTGTAGAATGTTTATTTTTAAGATACATTTGTAAGCTTTTCTTACGTGTATAGGTGGGTCCTTCCTCACTTCCCCACATAATTCCCATCAAGATTCAGGCACTTGTCTCACTGTTGCAGCAATTTGTCGAAACCATTTGCAAAAACTCAAAGCTTTGGCTATTTAGGACTCTCCTTCAATTCAGACTCACATCTTCAACTGTTTCGAACGCTTACCTTGCAATGAGGCTGTATGGAAAATAAGGTATCCGTTCCCACCCTAATTCTACAGTTTGTGTCTTGTTTGCGTGCTGAATAGGATGAGCGGTATCATCAAGAAGAGATCAGATCGCTGATTTCGATCATCGTCTTTCTGAAGAAGAGTTCAGATTTGACATAAACGACCTGGTCTCCTGTCAACTGGTGATAAAGAAGTTAAGCGGAATCTAAGGAGAGTATTAAATAGCTAGAGCTCTGATTTTTTTAAATGGGTTTCGACAAATTACTGCAACGGTGGGACAAATGCCTGAATTTCGATAGGGATTATGTGGAGAGCTGAGAAATACAACATAGAACCATACACATACTGTATATGCTGACAAATGGCGAACACGAAGGTAGATACCAATACGGGAATCTCGAAAGAAATAAAATAAAATGTTCTAGTAGTAAATGCTTAAAATATAGGAAATGAAGTGACACTTTCAATCCCTGTAGTTTGAAAAGGACCAATTAGTAAAAACTGATTTAAAGGAAGACCGTGATTGAAATTTACAGACCATATTATACAGGGTGATTCAAAGAAACGGAAAATGTGGAAGTTATGTTGGTAACAATTGAAATTTGGTAACACTGAATTACGTACGCCAGCCTGTCAATGACACCCTGCCATTTAGTTATCATGAATGCTGGGAGTGGTGCCAACTTGTTTTCACGATCAAAATGTTTTATAAGAACAATGATAGTGTGGGGGGCGCACGTAGACTATTCTGCCGTCATTTAAATTTAGGACACCACGGACAAGAAACAATCCTATGGAGCTACACCAGCGCCCAATGCACAGCAACAAAGTTACTGTATGGTGTGCTATGTCATCATACGGTGTAATTGTTATTACTGTTGTTATTTTTACTATGAACTAATTAAGTATTTATAACCTCATGTAACTTTGTGTTATTTACATATATTAAGTATTTACCCGCCATCCTACAATATGTAAATAAATTCTGAAAGGGAGAACCACAAACAGCAGAAGTTCGGCGTCTCCCTGAATCCCTATAAAGATTGTTAAGTAACTGTTTTGTACTCATAATGGTCCCATATCGTTTTGAGAACGATACTGGCTATGCCAGGAATACAAATAAGCAACAAAATTTTACTAGCCCAAGAAACAACCTACTAGCCCATATTCCACAATAGAAATTATTTACTTACCTTCGGTATGGTATTAATTACTCGTCCGCACCGATGAGCCACTCGCCCCGGGCGAGTAGGTGAGTGGTTATTTGCATCCCTGCGCTATTCGATAACAGTCACATACAATCGTTACTTCACCATGCTTGAAACCTTTGTTGTCCTACAACTATAGGGATTTCCATACATTATTGACACATCCTCGTTTCAAGAAGATGGATCAATGTCCCACGAATATTGATCGCTACTGTACGCCAATTGTTTAGGGAAAGTGTAATTTCGAAAAATGGTAACATTCAATGGTCTTTCATATCCCATAATTTGTCAGTTTGTGATTTCTTTTTCTGTATTCTAAAATGGCATTATTTTTAATATTAAATGAGATTTTTAAAAATAAAAAAAAAATCATGAAATTATTTAATTTTTAAAACTTCCCGTTTTCTTTTAACCACTCTTTAGAAAACAAGGAGAAGAAAAAGAACAGTGAAACAAAACGTGTCTCAGTATAATGAAATGAAATGTGTCTCAGAAGTGGGAGATGTGAAACTTGTCTGTGATCCATGTGGGTAAGAATACCGTTAAGAAATTAATTTACCAAAAATTCATCGTATATACTTTGTATGTCTGTCCAAGGACAAAAAATCTAAGAAAGTTTTATGAAGTTCTTTCTTCATCACACTGCAATTGATGTTGTAATCATGTAACTGCAGCTATTATAGGGTTACACCTTCTGTTTCGTAAATGTTTAAAAATATTTTAATATTATCAATAATATACAATGTCAAAGTGACAAATTATTGCTGCATATACAGAGATTTTGAGTGCAGGAACATAGCTGACCTGTTTCTTGGAATATAGTTAGTACCGATTTCAAGCTGTGTTCTTATTATACCGTGTCATAAAAAAAGGGCGCATTTTATTGGAAGAGTGTTGGAATGTTTTAACATTTAGGCCAAAGTATTTTACGGATTATGTTATCACACTTTCATTGAATTATATATCCACGGGGGAAAGAGGATTCAAATATTCTCCACAAAACTATTTTTCCTGTGCGAACAACGGGTATTTCAAGTAGCAAGGAAAATAGTTTTTTTGAAAGTAAGTACCGTTTTTAATTAAAAAAAGCATAGTTTTCGTAATACTTTTATTGTTACATATAACTGTGTACTTAATCTACTTTTCTACATAGTTTCCACCAATATTAAAGCAGTTATCATATTGTATTACAAGCTTTTGTGTACCATCCTCACAGAAGCTTGCCGCTTAATTTGACAACAACTGCAACACGGCATTTTTTATACAACTTTCAGTGGTAGAGCGTTCACCTCTGGTGCTTGGGGTCCCGGGTTCGATCCCAGCCCCCGCCAAGTGAACTTTGTGGTGGACAAACACCGTGTGCGTGGGTTTTCTCGGGGTTCTCCCGTTTCCTCCCACTTTCTTCATTCCACCATTTCATTCATTTCTCATCTTCACCGTCTCCTTTAGCCTAACCGACATAACCGTGGGATGTAAAACTCAAAGATTTCATTTCATTTTTCTGATACAACTTTCCATAATTTAAGCGTTGAGTCATAATTTTGTAGAGAACACTTCTTGGAACTTGAGGGAACTTAGCAGATAACGACAAAATTGTAAAGCATCTGTTCTCTTTTACGTTCTCAACTTTCTGCACCAAGTTTTCATTGATGCACTGGCGTCGTTAGGTTTTTAAATCTGGGGGGGGGTCGGATGAATCAAAATCAAAATACTATTTCCGACAAAGTTTTATATAGTTTATACAAAGTAGTATAGTTTCTTTATATATATTTGACTAAAATCTGAGAGGGGAACGCGTCCCCCAACCTCCCTGCTAACGACGTCCGAGATTCATGACAGAAGGTGCCCACTACGTCTTCATCGTAAACATTGGTGCGGCCATCTTTCAAAGCTCTAACCCATTTAAGTTTCATTCCATCCCTATTAATATTTTCTTCATACACTTCGTCTGTGGCTTGCCACTAGATGTAGGGGTGTCACGTCAGAAGGGCCCGGACAAAAGGGCGAGGACAAAAAGGCCCGGGTCAAAACGGCCCCGCGTCAAAAGGTCCCCGGTCATAAGGGCCCGAGTCAAAAGGGCCCCACGTCAAAAGGGCCCGGGTCAAAAGGGCCCGAGTCAAAAGGGCCCGGGTCAAAAGGGCCCGAGTCAAAAGGGCCCCGCGTCAAAAGGGCCCCGATCATAAGGGCCCGAGTCAAAAGGGCCCCGCGTCAAAAGGGCCCCGCGTCAAAAGTGCCCGGGTCAAAAGAGCCCCGCGTCAAAAGGGCCCCGGTCATAAGGGCCCGAGTCAAAAGAACCCCGCGACAAAAGGGCCCGAGTCAAAAGGGCCCCGCGACAAAAGGGCCCGAGTCAAAACGGCACCGCGTCAAAAGGGCCCCGGTCATAAGGGCCCGAGTCAAAAGGGCCCTGCGTCCAAAGATGCCGGGTCAAAAGGGTCCCCGGCAAAAGAGCGCGAGTCAAAAAGGCCCTGAGCCAAAAGGGGCCCCGAGTCAAAAGGACCCCGCGATCAAAGGGCCTCACATCAAAAAAGCCTGAGATATAGCGTTTTATTAGATTAAAAGTATTCAGTGGATACCACCTGCTTTGTGTTGAAAGAACGTACATGTATATCTGTATACAGTGTTAGTCAAAGTTATTACACTAGCCCAGTTACGATTCATGTGAACAGAGAAAAGTGTTGCAGGTAGGTATTGATCAGTGCCGTGTCATGGTGCGGGTGAGCGGGGCAACGACCCTGGCTGCCGAAGTAAGGTGGCGCAAAATTCGGGAGTAAGAAATAAAAGGAAAGAAGGAAAGAAAGAGAAAAAGGAAAAAAATACTTGGAATATTTTAGATCAATAGCAGATTGTGTTACTCGTGTTAGGAAAATCTATGTACACCCAACAACAAAAGTCTCTCCACCCTAAGTGCTCTAATTCCATAACTTGGGGTCCAGGTAATTTGCAGTTGATAGAACGCCTGGACAGATGCAACCCAATTTACACGTAACATTTCTCGGCACTGACAACAGTTGGTGGCACTGAATCCAGTCTTTATGCAAGTAAAATTGTGAGTAGATGACGCACGAAACATTTCTCCATTCTGAGATGAACCTCTCTGGTTTAGAGCGTGTTGTTCAATGAACATCATATGTTAATCTCAATATTGTTGTGTATGTAATGTATTATTTCACTATATACTGTATATTCAAAGAAATAAAAACACTGATCACACATAAATCAGAAAATGCTTGAAAGTAGACGAAAATATCAAATCTAGAACAACTGCTGGAAATAAGTTAGTAAATGATTGCCTTCATTGAGAGACCTTCTCCAATTCTCCTCATTCCAATATTTTTTTTCTTTCTGGAGGAGAGAAAATCTTGGTTGTCACACTGAGTATGTATTGAAATTGAAATTGAAACATTTGAAAAAGTTAGAAAATGACCGGGATTTGAACGCGGGTCCGCCGAATATAATTTCAATGCGTTAAAAACTTACCCACCTCGTCACTTCATCTTCCGCCTAAACTATTAGCTAGTTAAAAGCATTGCATGTAAGACTATACACAAAATACCCGTACTAATACTCGTATAAGGAGGTGTTCCTTATGAATGTCACAATAACTTACTCGAGGTTTCCTTCTTTAACTCAAAAACAAGTGATATAGACCTTCGTCAATGAGGAAAATATCGCGAAGCGTTCTTCAAGATGAGGCTACCTCATTGTTTTTAACTGGTCCCGATTTATATTACTGCAATTCTTCCTCATCGTGACTTCTAATTTCTAAAGAAGAAAAGCCGGCAGACATTATTTTCGCATTCTTTGAATTGCATCAACACGTGTAGAAATAGTGTGTGCTATGTTTATGTAACATAGCTACTAGTTTATTTTCTTATCTTTGTATCAAGTGTGAAAGCAGAGAACTGCCATTTCAGTGACTCGGGTTCGAATCCCAGCGTGAGAGTTATTTTTTCTTTATTCGAAGGTATTGTTTATGTAATTGATATTGTAATTCTGTTATTATTATTATTATTATTATTATTATTATTATTATTATTATTATTATTATTATAATATTATAGTATTATTATTATTATTATTATTATTATTATTATTATTATTTTGCGAATAACTGTATGAATTTCGATGGCAACTGTCGCCGAATATTAAAAAGTGAATATGATAGAACTATGAAATAAAGTAAAGAGATGCGCGTAATTTTATCATAAAATTATATGGCGCAACTAATTTTATCTTATCGTAAACGGTTATCGTCGAATATACACGGTTAAAGGAGCACTCTGTTGATCAAATTAATAGAAGTTGCTAGACAAGTATTGACCACCGGCAGAAAAAATACAGAGTAACTGCAAGTCGAGTACGTACTATTGTACAGGAATATACTCAAAGACCTTTAGAGAAATATCTTCGTGGCTTGGTTCACAATTTTAATTTGCAATCCACGCAAGCAGTTTGAGACAAATATCAATCGTATTTGGCATTTGGAAAGTTAAGCAAAAATGATAATAAACTTGTGTCCAATATAAGTTGGAAGAATTTCAAAACATTAAAGTAGCCAGATTTTTTCAATGTAAGTTCACATACTTTATATATCTGCGACTTGGGACTAAAAGGGCTAATGTCAACACGAAGTAGTTTGGAGTATATATACTATTCATATTAACATTTGCTTTTCTTGCAAAAGAAAATATCCATTTATAGGCGTTAAAATTTGACGAACATCTCATTTTTTTGCCAACAAGTGACACTGGCCCCTTTAGACCCAATTTAATCGACAAGATATGAAAATTTTTTTTCTAAGGATTCATGTTAAGTAAGTACTTTTCAAATATAATAAATGTAATATGTTTATCTCAAAAATATTTTTTGTTAGTAATGTCTTCTTTCACTCTTTTTATCTTACTGTAAGGCTTTATGCAAGATTGGTACTTCTAAAATATAATGATCATAGTGTAATGTTAATCAAAGTCAAGTTGTTCAAAAAATATACTGTAATGTAAAATAATTATATACGTATAAAATCTGATTAGATGCAACAGAAAATACAAACAAATGCTATTTGTTTGTAATATTTGTCATTTGTCTTTCAGCTGTTTTTAAATCCTTATTATAAGGCTTCGTGTTAGGTTAGCACCGTTAATATATAATAAGAATAATGTAATGTTCACCGAAGTCAAGTTGTTAATATTATATATATCTATATATATAATTTGATGAGATTTAGTGGAGAAAATATATATAATAGTTTTTTGTTTATAATATACTTCTTGTTTCATTATTTTTATTTGATTCCATGTCAGTAAGGCCTAGACAAAGAACGACGTGTACAGAAGGGGTCGTCCTCAATGAAATATCGTATATCAGTGGCTCCCAATCATGTTTACCTGGCACCCTCAATGCAAGCCCTTAATACTTCACACATTTCTTACCGCTTGTCGGCTACACGTACTTTTTGTGATCTTTTACCTGATTTTAGATACACCATTGAATTTTCAATTCGATAATAATAATAATAATAATAATAATAATAATACTAATCTCAATATATTTATATTTCCTCTAGCAAGACTTCTGAATACCTTTGTAGTCCAATATTATTATTTACCAGCTGTATTCCTAATTAAACCACAGTTCGTATTCAAAAAATATTTTGCATTCCTACTTTTAATTTAACATATCTCTTATATCACTCGTAATATTTCTAATTAAGAATGTAGTTTATTTCTGTCAGTAGCTTCTGCACTTGTGTTCTTCGAAATAACATCCCATCAATGTGGGTTTTCATCGCTCCAATAGTGATAATTTTTTCGGTTCACCAGACCATATAAGGTAAATATCACTTCATCAAAGAATACCGGTGGGAGGGGCACGGTGGTTCAGTGGTAGAACGCTTAGCTCTGGTGTGTAGGACTACTTGTTCGATTCCCGACCAAGTAAGGTTGTGGTGGACAATATTGTATAGGTGAGTTTTCCCGGGGTACCCTCGTTTCCTTTTGATTTCACCCGTTCTTTCATCATCATTCACTTGCTTTAATCATCGTCATCCTAAAGGGCATAATGTGGGACGTTAAACTGACAGTCTGAAAGTTACCAGAGAATACCATGTCATTTACGACAATATTGCTGTCATCGATATTTCATATCATTACTTCGCAAAACTCAATGCGGTGATCAAAGTCGTCTTCCGTTATTTCATGCACTAAACGCATTCTCCTAGGGTTTCAATTTATACCGCCTTATGCAGAGTCGTTTTGACGTATGATTAGCGTCATACTAAAGGTTTGACTACTGCAATTAACATATGTTAATCGAACTCTTTAGTATGGTACTAATCATACTTCAGAATGACTTTATATAAAGAGCATAGTGTACAAAAATTCATTGCGCTGAACTCTGGGAAACACCTAGCTTGTTAGCAACTCTGGTTATCAATGAATGCGGAATTTCCACAAAAGATTGTAAATTAAAAGAAACTGCCAAATTGCTACATTGTTTCGGCCTTCCTGATCGCATGCGGTACCTTTCTGCAAAACATTTAATGGTCTCTTAGGCAGTTGACTTCGAAATTGGGTTATGGTCGGAAAATGTAGCATTAAATAACTGTTGTACCTCTGTATATGATCTCTTCCTATCCTATAATCGGTGTCACGTCAGAAGGGCCCGAACAAAAGGGCGAAGACAGAAAGGCCTTAGTCAAAAGGGCTCCAGTCATAAGGGCCTGAGTCAAAAGGACCCTGGTCAAAAGGGCCCCCTAACAAAAAGGCCCCATGTCAAGAAATCTGAGATATAGCCTGCAAAACTTCAGAAGTATAAAAATACTTATTAGATGAAAAATATTACGTGGACATACCTGTTTATTTGTGTTGAAAGAACATACATGTGGAAAAAATATAGGGTTAGTAAAAATGTTTCGACAGACCAGTAATAACGATACGCGTGGACGGAGGTAAAGTAAATATTGCAGATGGTGGATTCTGCGATATTTGATATCACTCAATATCTTTTGAATGGAAAGAGGTGGGTTTGACACATAAATTTAGGCTGGAATGTTCCCACGGATGAGAAGAAGAACTCATTTTTTAAAATCTATCTTCATTCGTTTGCGAGATAGGGTGCTACGTTTGACATTTGTATCTAGTAGACCAAAGTATCTGGACAGGCAAAGAGACACGTAGACGTAGAAAAGTAGAAGGTTGCAGGTTGATGCGAAAACTACACTGAGTGAGGGCGTGGACATAATGACAGCCATCCTAGATTCGCCATATTGGATATCACATAATATTTTTGAATGGAAAGGAGTATGTTTAGCACATCAATTTAGGATTGAATTTTCCTACAAACGAGAATATGATTCATTCTTTACCAATCCTCATTCTTTTACGAGGAAAGTGTGCTATGTTTGACATTAGTGTGTAGTAGACAAAAGTATCAGGACAATAAAATAATAATGTGGCGGAGGAAAAGCAAATGTTGCAAGTGTGTGTTGTTGCAAAAACTACATTGAATGGGGATGTGGACACTGTTGATCACATAAATATTCAGATATTATTGAAAAAACTACTATAAAATGTCCTCTAAAATTATTTTATTCCTCCAAGTTAATACAGTTAGTATTTAATAGCAAACACACAATGATTTATAACTTTCCTTAAGCATTTCTGCATCGTTGTTACAATTTTCTTGGTGTAGTGTGGGGAAATATTGTTCCAATCTGTATGTAATGCTTTTCTCAAACCTTCTTTCACCGTAACTCGTATATATTGACCTTACGTTGCAATTCGCTCCAAAGATTCTCAATGGGATTAAAGCCGGTACTGTGTGGTGGGGTTTAGCGAACTTTTGGGCAGTTTTAAAGCAATCTTTTCTTTACAACATATACTTTGTTTGGGATCAATATCTTGATAAAATTAGAAGTCCTTCTAAGAACGTTAAGATATATATTTCTTCTGTATTTTAAAGCAGGCTGGAAGTTCTTGACATCTATTTCTGTATTTACTTGTCGAAACACTATTATTCTACCATCATATTCATGCAGGTTTAACTTAAATTCGCCGAAAAAAAACATTCCCACCAGTTTTTGAGTTTATTTTCAAAAGCTCTAGAAAATTTAAGTATATTTCTTAATTTGGGTATACATGGTTTCTTTCTAGCAATTCTACCATTATATCCTTCCCGTATTAACTCTGCATGGTACAACACACTGACCAGAAGAAACATCGTTATCACCCACTACTATTTGAACGACGTTGTTGAGCTCTACCAAATATTCGAAACTGCACATTAAAGCATTCTATTGCTTTATAGTCGTAAAGTAACAATTAATAACAAATATACTTACTATTAAAATATGTTATACATACGTGGTAACTTCTCAATATTTTACAAACGTAAGCAAACGAACAGAAACGTTAAGAACACAATGAAGTACTATTTATTAGTTACCTGTCTAAATACTTTCTTCTACTAGAAACAAATGTCAAACTTAGCACACACTATCGCGTAAATGAATAGAGATCGGTCAAAAGTCGACTCAGTAAGGAATGCGCAAGAGACGAGTCGAGACAGAATTTTCCTGAGAATATCCGAGTCGAGACAGCTCTTCCAATAGAAAAAGGCACATTTTTCGAGTCGAGACATCACATTTACAGTACATTTTTGAGACGAGACAGCCTCAAATCTTGTCTCGTGCGCATCCCTAATTCAGATTATCGTTTGTAGCCAGATTCTGGCCTAAATTTATGTGTCACAAGTACCTTTGTCTATTTGAAAATATTTTATGGTATATAATATGCGGAATTCAAGTTGGGTGGCATGATCATTTAACGCAGTTTTAACACCAATACCAACCTGTAACATTTACTTTTCCTTTGTCCATTTGTCTCTTTGTTACTGCCCTGTCATGATACTTTTTTTTCTATTAGATACATATGTCACCCTGTCTCATAAACAAATGGTAATGTGTCAAAAATGAGTTCACCTTCACATTTGTGGAAATATAAAGCCTAAACTGAAGTGTAAGATCATAGCCTTTTCCATTAAAAAATTGACGATCCCAATATAGTGTAATTCAAAATGGCTTCCACGGTGACCACACTCCAAGCCAATGCAGTTTTTGCAATAACACCAATTGCAACATTTGATTTTCCCCCGTCCACGCGTGTCGTTATTATTGTTCTGTCCCAATACTTTTGACTAACACTGTATGGAGATCCACATGTATGTTCTTACACCAAAATTAAAGAAACGTTTTCAAGATAATATTATTCATATAATACGTATTTTTCTACTTTGATTCAGGGGCAGAAATTGAATTTTAGAACTAAGGGAACAGTCATTAATAGATAGTCTGATTGGGCTAGGTCTCGAGAATACAAACTTAGAGATATGATATGATATGATTTTCACTTTAGCATCCCTTTCAGCAGCGAGGCTGTATGAGATGTGGACCAACTGATTAACGTGGAATTCGAACCACATGAGATCCCGCCGGGAATCGAACCCGGGTCTTCCACGTCTACAAACTCAGAGAGACGCGGTTGAAAGCAAACTTTCATCGAGAAACGACTTAAGCGATAGGGATTGTTGCAGAACAGCAACCAAACAAAATTAAGATCACCATTCAAGTTTCCTTTTTGTCTATAATAACCACTGATATTATCCCTTCTATTAGACAATCACTTCTACTTACTAAGGTGGCACTATCCACTCGTGCATCTTTGATTTCCACTTCTGTTTTGATTTCAGGCTTTCTGGCCGTGGAACTATTTCTGCCCGGGCTCTTTCCACTCAAGCACTTTTTCGCGGGACCCTTTTGACATGAGGCTCTTTTGACTCGGGCCCTTTTCTCGCAGGGCCGTTTTGAGGGAGAGGCCCTTTAGACTCAGACCCTTTTGTTGTGGTGCACTTTTGACCCGGGCCCTTTTGTCGCAGGGCCCTTTTGACCCGGGCAGTTTTGACGCAAGGCCCTTTTGACGTGGGGCCCTTTTGACCAGGGCCCTTTTGACACGGGCCCTTTTGACCCGGGCCCTTTTAACTAGGGGCCCTTTTGACGCGGGGCCCTTTCGACCCGGGCCTTTGACGCAGGGCCCTTTTGACCCGGGCCCTTTTGACCCGGGCCCTTTTGACCCGGGCCCTTTTGACGCAGGGCCCTTTTGACCCGGGCCCTTTTGACGCGGGGCCCTTTTGACCAGGGCCCTTTTGACGCAGGGCCCTTTTGACCGGGGCCCTTTTGACGCGGGGCCCTTTTGACCCGGGCCCTTTTGACGCGGGGCCGTTTTGACTCGGGCCTTTCTGTCCTCGCCCTTTTGTCCGGGCCCTTCTGACATGGAATCAGATGTAGGTACACAACGTGCATGCGCGTGATACCGATCGCAACGCTGCTGCGGCTAAATTTCAAAACGGTACTTACTTTAAAAATACGCCACGTATTAAGTGATAGGCCTATTTCGAAGGGAAAAACATCTTTAGATTGCATGCTTCTTTACCGTAGAACAGCAAATAAAAATATATGATCACTGAAAAAGTTATTTCTTCTTTCTGTATTCCTATCCTATAAAAAAAAACTGCTATCAACATATAGATAGTCGGAAGGGAGAGGTGCTTTTTTTTACCCTAAAGAAAATAAAGACCTCCTCCAAACCACCATCATTGAACCAATACTATCTGTGATAGTGATGGCTTTCTATTCAGAGAGACCTTGTGAATGCATTTGAGATTTCTATTAACAAGCAATAGAAAAATTTGCAACTCCAAAAGAACGAAGACGACTTCCTTTTTAGGTAACGCGTGTTCATTTAATTACTTTTTCCTCTCTTTTTGCTTCTTTTTCCGTAGCGTTCTCATTTACGCCTTACAACGTACTATGCTATATATTGTACAGTAAACTTCCGAATATCCGGCTAGCTACTATCCAGCCTAGTTTTATTTTAGCGTAATTAAATTAGAAAGGCAAAATGTTGCATTAGTAACATTGCCAACAGTAGCGTATTTAGGGAGGGGGCTTCCGGGCTTAAGCCCCCCCGAAATCTTACTTACTATAGTAAAGTATATAAAATATCTTGCAAAATTTTCACAATTTCAGGTAAAGCCCCCCCTTAAAGTTAGCAAAGCCCCTCCCGAAACAAAATCGTATATACGCCACTGATTTCCAAGGTATTGGAAGCGGGCGTCTGCTACGATCCTTCTACGTGTCGCTTGCAAATTACAAGTTGTGACAGGAACAGAGCAGCGTTCTTTTCCTTGTTCATTGTTTTGTCAGCGTCTAATGGATCTCAATACTGTAAGCTTGACGCTGTTCCTGATACAACTGTACAGTACGAACAAGCAGTACTGTATTCGTAAATTGTTCTTGGGTGAAATGCTTAATGTTCATAAAGAAATGATTTAATAGAACTCAGGCCTATCTGGATATTTTGTTATCCAGTCTGCTGTTCCGCCATATTCAGTCTACTGTATTTACCTCTTGTTCAACAACATCAATATAAAATTTTTATATGTAAATAGCATTTAAACGTACATTGACAGTGAGTGTTTTGTTATTTTTTAAAAGGTAACACTGTTCAACAAATTTTGATCGAAAGTATGTAAATTCTTTGAAATTGCGATTTTTACATTCATTTAAGCATAATATGAAAGGAAATGGTAATAGAAGAATTTTCTTAGCTCAGGTTGTGAAAAAAACGCCCTTGTACAACAGTAGCTGTATATATACAAATGTATTAATATTTATAGAACATTTAAGCAAAATCCTTTAAAAACCTACATTTCACTTTTTTTTTATCTATTTCACTGTGATGTGATAAGCTGGGGAGTTACGTACCCTAACCTATAGCTTTTTATATCCTTGTACTCCCTTTTTCAAAATTGCGCAAATACCAGTTTCACAGCGATACAGAAAATAAAGTAACAGTGGTCAAGTTAAACATTAACAATTCCGTAATAAAAATCAGTATTAACATCAAAACATTAAAAATATGTACAAATACCTTTTTATGCAAGAACTACACTGTAATGTAGACAAAAGTTTCAAGTAATCCCTTGTACAGGATTATGTTTATTTTATTTTGAGCGCCTTCGCTTGGCTTGCTTTTTGTAGGTTACATCTGGAGCATCCCTTGCAATAGTCCAACAGCAGTCGGCCAATATGTTAGAACTCCACTTTCCCTCATATCTCTTCTCCATGGCTGCAATATCTTGATGGAAACGCTCACCATATTCGTTACTTACTGCTCCACAATCTTCGGGAAAGAAGTCTAGATGTGAATAAAGAAAGTGGAGTTTCAGAGACATATTGCAACCAAGATTTTCGTAGCACAATAACAACTTTGCTACCAGTTGTTTGTAATTTGTTGCTCGGTGTCTTCCCAAGAACTGTGAACAAACACTCTTCAAGCTTTCCCACGCAGCTTTCTCCTCACCTTGGAGAATTTCGTCGAACTTGTGATCTTTGAATAGTTGCCTAATCTGTGGCCCTATGAAAACACCCTTTTTAACTTTGGCATCACTTAATTGAGGGAATTGTCCTCTTAGGTACTTATAGGCCTCATCCTCTTGGTTCATGCTCTTAAAAAACTTTTCATAAGACCTAATTTAATATGTAGAGCGGGAAGCAAAATTCGGTTAAGATCTACCAGTGGTTCATGCTGCAAACTTTTCACTCCCGGCTGAAGAGTTTCTCTGGTACTCCAATCACTTTTGCGGTAATGAGATCCACGATCTCTACTGTCTCATTCACATATAAAGCAACAATACTTTGTATACCCTAACTGGATACCTAGCAACAGTGCTATTACTTTAAGGTCACCACAAATGAGCCACTGAAAATCGTAATATTTAATGGCTTGAAGTAAACGTTTCAAGTTTTCATAAGATTCCTTCATATGAACTGCGTAACCGACAGGAATTGAAGGAACTTCATTTCCAATATGTAAAAGCACTGCCTTTAAACTCACCTTGGACGAATCTATAAAGAGCCTCCACTCCGTAGGTTCGTAATTAATTTTAAGTGCCCTCATGAGACCATTTACATCTGTACATGCCACAAGTGTGTCTTCCATAGTAAAAAATGAAGTGAACATATTCTCCCTATTCCGATACACTGAAATATTTACTTTTTCCTGCATCCATTGCTTTAAGCGTGACGCTAAAATTTCGGCTTTGCTTTTCGAGAGGTCCAAGTCTCTGATTAGATCACTTGGTTCCTCTTGAGTAATCTATGTGGTTCACATAGAGGTTCTTCTACCACAAACGTAGGGTCCTTCGAAGTACTTGATTCAGGAGCTTCAACTTCTTGATCATCATCAGAAAAAAAGATCGTATTCTTTAGGTGGGTCAGGAACAGATAGTCCTTCTCCATGTGGAACAGGGCGCATTGCAGAAGTAATGTTAGGATAGATCAAGGCCCACTTCTCCTTCGTGGAAATTCCCTTCTTGACGGAAGGAACCATACAAAAATAACAGTCTCTGATGTAGTCGCTTGGCTCCCTCCAAATCATGGGCACTGCAAAAGGCATTGAGCGCCCCTTCCCATTAATCCGATTTCTTAGATTTATCTTGGTCTCCAATTTTACAACCAAAATAATATTGATAGGCTTTTCTCATTAGTGGTGTTATAGTCTGCTTTTGTGAGGAAAATGTCACTTTCCCACACACGTAGCAGAAGCTATCCGCACTGTTTACACAATTTCGCGGCATTTTTGTTTATTGAAATCCTCAAAATGTCACTTGAAATAGTTCCGACAACTATTTAAAAATATACATTCGAAATACCAGTATTTTTGCGTACTTGTAGTTGTATTTTTATGTCCTGCACTACACAAACGTCACACCCAAAACGCTGATAACTGCACTAAACCTGTCTTTTCTAACAATAGCAGAACACTACTGAGATCAGGAACACAATGAAACCAAGCGTTCATATAGTTTCTGCAGTGTTGCCGGATCAGTGTAACATTTTACCCCAAACGAAGCGAATATATTTATTTTTAAAGCGTTATTAATAGACATGCCTGTAAAACAAAAAGTAGAGGTAATATTTGAAAATAACTTTCAAATCCGTGATTAGCACCACAAAATCAATAAGAATTAGCTGATTTTGTTCAATTTACATTTTCGTTGTTGAACAGTGTAATCGACACTACAGAATCTACGTAAATCAATATATTAAAAAATAGAGTTTGAACGGACTTCCCTGTTTATATTTCTGAAAAATATTTTTTCTATAAAGTTCAAGAGCAACGGTGAGAGTGGCACGTGGCTGCACAGCTTTCAGCTCTTGTAGAGCGTTCAACTCTGATACATGGGGTCCGTGGTTCGATCTTAGCTTGGGGCTCTCCAGTTAATTCATACTTTTCATTCATTTCTCACCATCACCGTCTTCTTCAACCTACCCGGCATAAGTGCGGGATGCAAAACTGAAAGAACACCGGAAGAGGGAACACTCGCGCATACGCACATGCTTTAGAAATTGCATCCGTTGGTTTTGAAGACTACGAATCGCCAATGGGGGACGAGAAAAAGGACAACGGGCATATCCTTCTCTTTGTCGTACATTTTTATAGCAAACTTTGTAGTTCACAAATATTATTTAAAATAGAGTTAAACGGATATTTTACAAACTTTTGAAGGAGATAACAAAAACCTTCCTTCTGTTGGTAAAAAGCAGTTCGTTCATGGCATAGAGTTAGTTTTAGTTTGTTATATTTCCAATATTTAAAAAAATACCAGGCCCTCCCTGGTTTCTTTTGTATTTACGTGTATGTCAAATATGTTCTGGAGATATTCAAGTGGACTAACAAACTATAATTATCTCTATCGATTATGGAACACGGAGGTTCAATGCCACATTCACAAAAGTTCTCCACTGACTTCTATCCTTAGCCAACTTGGTTCATTTTATACATCCTATTTCTGCGAGATCCATCTTAATATTGTCTTCTCATCTGCGCCTAGGTCTTCCTAATGGTCGTTTTCCGATTGGATTTTCAGTTAAAACCTTGAAAACGTTCCTACGTTCTTCCATCGTGGCTACATGATCTCCGTACTTGAACCTCCTAGATTTTATTACTCTCACAATGTTCGGTAAAAGGTATAAATTATGCAGTTGCTCTTTATGAAGTTTCTACCATTCCCCATTCCCGTTCCTCTTCGGTCCTAATATTCGTCGAAGGATGTGGTTCTCAAAACTTTGTCTGCCCTCCCTCCCTCAGAGTAAGCAATCATGTTTCGCAAATATACAACGCTACAGACATGAATTATCGTTTTACATATTTTAGGTTTGAAATTAATCAACACAAATATATGGGAGATATACAAAAATATGAAGTAGTGTAAATATATGTTTACAAAACGTAAGACAATAGGGGAGAAAAGTAGGTAAATGTATGTAACAAATACACGTATGTCAGATTGTCCCTCATTTTCACGTAACTACACGACTGCATTTTTTCAGTATTTTCATTGATGCAGAGAGGAGTGAATCAGTGAGACGCGGCACGATGCGCGAATGAAACGTCGAGCACCAAATACCAGCTTCCTGACCTCCAGTATTCTCCTCTATGTTGTGGACTTCACAGAGACGACGGAACACGTGAACGCGAGTGAATTTCTTTTTGTTTCGTGGTTCACGTTTCGTAAACGTATTGCAGCGTTATTTTGTAATTTTTTTCTCTTTCGTTTTCTCAAAAACATGAATTAAGTTTAAAGGAATATAAAGGAATTTGATGTGATTGTCTTCTTACTATCACACTTTTTTTTAATAGTTTGAATGAACGCACATTACCTTCAAATAAATGTATCGAAGTTTGCTTTATACGTGTCGTAATTTCTGTGTAAGTATTGAAATAACTGAACACAAAGAACGAAATTTAACTTCCAATGCATCCACGAAACAGAATTATCACTAGATGACGCTGTTTAAAAACTAAGTTATAATTTCACAGAATGTGAGATATGTGTGATTTAACAAAATTTCCTAATGAGTTGGGAATAAATTGTTCAAATAGCGTAAGTCCTCAGTGATGTATCTAAAATACACAAGTATTAATCAGTGAAGAAAGGTATTACGTTGTTGCACGTAGAAAATAGATGATTAAAGCACTTTTTTCCCAACAACTTTTTCAGATGAATCTTGTAAGATAGTAGGCTACTACTGACACATTTTTAAAAGTCTGACAACTATATACTTAAAATCAGTTAACTTATTTCTGAACTATAGCTTATCAAGTCGTAAATCTGTTCATAATAAATATTGTTCAGTGAGTATATTTTGAAATTTAGACTTTCTTTCTCTGAAAAATAAACATATAACTACTTTCAAAAAATAAACAAATTGAGCGTGGGTCTATTACCTTTAATCAAATTCATTAAGAACTGATCAATCACTTCAAAATTAAGCATACATAAATATTTCCAGTATTTATAACATGTTGCAAGAACGTTACATTATTAGAAGGTTTATCAACGTAACTCCACGAATGGAATCCCTCACCCGAAGCAAAACCTGGCCCGTTCATACATCTACCATTGTTCACCTTGAAAAGTGTGGCCAATATAGAATAAACACGTGTGATTTAATTCAACAGTGCACCTGTTCTGGAGCTCCTACAACTGAAGGTTTGGAGAGTGTGGAACAAACGGTGGACGCCAACGGGAACGAGCGACTTCTTTCGACAGAGGTCACGGTTGTTGTAAGTGAAGTGCAGCCATCCTTTCAGCAGCAACAGGTGCCGAAACGTGGGTCAACCGGAGGAAGGGAATCGCGTAGTCATTCTCTTGTCGCCAGACAACCCACCATTATTCCCAATACAGAATCCTCTAACGAAGTATTTAACACAGAATTCCCTAAAGGCATTGACCCAAAGAAAACAGCTACTTTGTGGAGGCACTATTATCCGGAAGGTGGTTGGGGATGGGTAGTGGTTGTGTGTTCGATTCTAGTGCATGTTCTCAATCATGGAATGCAGTTGAGTTTTGGAGTCCTTATTACACCAGCAGAGAAGAAATTTCACGTGGATCATCTTCCAGATACAGGTAAGTGCTTACACTAATACTTGTTTAACGAGGAAGCTTCCTCATTGTTATGTGAATAGGATAAGAGTCTTTGACGCAGGAGACCTCAGTTCGATTTGTAGCGGGAGTTCATGTGATTTCGATCCCACGTTAAACTGTAGGTCACAAACAGCCTCGTGATTTCGATCCCACGTTAAACTGTAGGTCACAAACAGCCTCGCTGCTGACAGGGACACTAAACTCAAATCATTTTATTTATTTATTTATACATACTACTAGGCATTACTGGCATCTACGTTCGTAAGCCCATCATTTATGTGGGACAATGTCCCTCGGCGAGCACTCTATCTAAGGAAGGGCTGAAGGAAAAATGGAATCGGGATGGAAGGAAGCGCCCTGGGACCTGTATGCTAGGTACCATTCCAGAAATCTTTCAGTTTAACGTCCCACGATTATGTCCTTTAGGCTAAGGGAGACGATGATTAAGGCAAATGAATGATGATGGAAGAATTGGTGGAATGAGAAAGTTTAAAGAAACGGAAAAACCTCGAGAAAACCCCAGACGCGATGTTATCCACAACAAACTTACTTGGCCAGGAATCGAATCAGGTACCCCACACCAGAAGTAAGCACACTATCATTAAGCCACCGTGCCCCTGGTACCATTCCGGCATTTGACTCGAGTGAATGAAGAAAACTTCCCCCCCCCAAAAAAAAACTCAATCAAGATGGGTGACCTAAAAAATCTGCTACACCTTTTTAACCAAGTGTAAACTGAAATTAAATTGCCTAAAAGAATATCTTTGTATCATGTTTATGATATGTTTATTAGCGTTCAGAATATATTCAACATATTTTGAGTAAACTCAACATAATCTAGAAATTGGATGGTGTAGCCAATATAGTGTCTCTATACGAACCGGAGCTCTCTCGTGGCTAAGCGGTTAGCATACGCGCCTTTGGCGTGGGAGACCCGGGTTCGATTCCCGGCGGGAGCTCATGCGGTTCGGATTTCACGTTCATCAATAGATCCACGTCTCACATAGCCTCGCTGCTGAAAGGGATGCTAAACTGAAATTCAACTCAATTTAAGTTTCACGTCCCACGGTTATGCCGGTTAGGCTAAAGGAGACGGCGAAGATGAGAAATGAATGAAATGGTGGAATGAAGAAAGTGGGAGGAAACGGGAGAACCCCGAGAAAATCCATGATCACGATGTTTGTCCACCACAAAGTCCACACGGTGCAATCTGTAAAATGAGTATCTAAGGCAGCCTTAGGGATAAAGTCGTACCTCCATTTTTTTTAGAAGTTAATATCAATTTCAAGATTCAGGGTTCATCATAAAGAACATATGTATGTGATCTATTAATTTAAATATGTAAATGTCGAAATAACATTATTAATTGCTGCAGGACCATTTCTGTGATATCGGTATATAAGTGTGAGTTATAATTCGCAAAACTCTCTGGAATACGTTATTTTCTTACATATATATAGTAGCAGAATTCTTATAATTATTGATCGAGAAATGTTAATCTATCAATTTATTGTCCCACCATTATGCCTTTTAGGCTGAGAGAGGCTAATGATTAAGGCAAGTGAATTTGATGGTGGAATGATAATGTGGGAGGAAACGATAGTACCCCGAGAAATCTCAAAGACACGATGTTGTCCACCACAAACTTACTTGGCGGGGATCGAGCCAGGGACCTCACACACCAGCGGTAAGTCTCTATTACGACTGACCGTTCTCCCCAGGTAATGCGGTAGAGTAGGTTATTCCAGAACTCTACTAGACTATATGGAAGAAGGCTGTAACTATTGCATTAAACGTTCCAAGTAGAATAAATACTTTAAAGTTTGCGAGGTTATAATTTTCACGAATCTACTTAGTGTTACATAACCTAATTGAAAGAAGGAGTTCATTAAGCTCGGATTAGTATTGTCTAATAGTAAACTTCATTGTATGTTTATAGAATCATAGGAGTGAATGGGTCATTGAAGTACAGTTTGACATAATATGGACCACGCTCTCTTTAAGTCACATAATTATGAAGAAAAATATTTCTTTTCGTTTTGAAGTAATTTATTAATGACACTGCATAGATGATTACCAACTCCTCCTAATGATTCGAATATTATGATTCGTTTTCTATAAAATTATTCTTTGAGCTATTATCTTTAATTCTAGAGGTGAAACTTTTCACTTTTTCGATAATGAAGCAAGATCATATGATCTCACAACACGTTAGAAGACCTGTAATACTTATAACAGAAGTTCGTGATCAAAACTGAATGAAAGAGAGACAGTTATATTTCTAGTATTTTATGAGGCAAGTGGAAATTATTTGGTATCTCTTTAATTTTTTATATTGTGGTATCTGATCTTTTATTTTTTACGTATATTTGGTTTCAGAA
Organism: Thermobia domestica; assembly: GCF_964235325.1. Classification (NCBI taxonomy): domain Eukaryota; kingdom Metazoa; phylum Arthropoda; class Insecta; order Zygentoma; family Lepismatidae; genus Thermobia; species Thermobia domestica. Next base: position 378,957,301 of record NC_137454.1, read on the forward strand.
AACGTGACTGTTGTCATTGATGGATTTTGTTGAGTATCAAAATTACAAAATGAAATGAAATGAAATCTTTAAGTTTTACGTCCCACGGTTATGCCGGTTAGGCTAAAGGAGACGGTGATGATGAGAGATGAGTGAAATGGTGGAATGAAGAAAGTGGGAGGAAACGGGAGAACCCCGAGAAAACCCACGAGCACGGCGTTTGTCCACCACAAAGTTCACTTGGCGGGGGCTGGGATCGAACCCGGGACCCCTATCAAAATTACAGTCTACCATTCTAGTTACCATACCGTTCACCATCTCCAACCTAAGCTTCGGTACTCCTTTGTCGTAAATTTTGACCTGTAACAGCAACTAACATTTCTCGACGCTTACTGTGATTGTTTTGTGGCAAGTTGCAGACAATGTGAAGCCTTGGGCATCGGGGGTCTGACCCTTCGAAGGTGGCCATTTACCAAGTACACCGGTCCTGGTGGCCGAGAGGAACCCAGACCGAACTAGTTTGCTCATACCCAGCCAATTTAATCACAGTCATATGTAACTAAGTTATTAAGGTTGAATTATCAAATTGCTTACACTATTGCCTTGAAGCATTCATTTCATTAAGAGACGCTTGTGTCGATTCCCGAATTCCGTACATGAAACCGAAGAACACAATTTATTCAAATGATAATGAAAACCTGGTCGTCTGTCATTGAAGGATCCCTTATCACTAAAACAAAAGAGTGAGCATTCCCTAATGATACATCACGAGTTCACAACCACATATAAAGAATTTAGAATTATGTTCAAATACAGTAAACCAACAAAATCAAGCCGAGGTAAATATCCATAGGACAAAATAGTTTCTATGAAATATGTATATTTGTAAAAATCATCTGTACGCAAGAAAAGTATTGAAGAAGTCAGTAGAATTCGAACAATAACCCCTTCCGCTCTAAACTCTAATTAAGTATTCGGGCCCAAATTAATAAATTTTCAGCATCATGAAAACAAATATTTTTTGTGTGTTCCATCGTGGCTAAGCATTTAGTGCATGCGCCTTTGACGTAGGAGACCCGCATTTGATTCCTGCCGATGTCACATGTGGTTTGAAGTCAACGTTAAGCTCTATGTCCACGTCTCATATAGCCTCTGCTGCTAAAAGGAAAACTAAAATGATAATAGAATGAAATATTTTTATGTTAATTTATCCTCTCTTGATGTTTGCGTAATAAATACATACGATTTTTTCCAAGAATACTTATTCGACATTTTATCAAACATTGTAATTTAGGTCACAATTAGGGCATAATCACCACTCACAAGAATGTTCACATAATAAGACAAAAGACGTAAGTGTATTTTGTGGGACTATTTTTGCCCACCAGAATGCCGATTTTTCCCACTGTTTTTAATACTAAAACATGGCTTTAGAGATGCTGTAATGAAGAGGGATTCAATCTGGATAATTTCTCTACATAGACTCCAACCCTGATTGAATAAAATTTATTTTTTGGCATATATATATATATATATATATATATATATATATATATATATAAATGGCATAGGTATACATTAGCATAGATAGGAATTGGGAAAGAAGTCAGGCTGGTTTATTTTGAATCCACCATTCCGATATTCAACTGAAGAGATAAAAATGTAAGAGTAGCTAATTGTTGAAAAAGAGAACAATATACTGGATATAGTTTTAAAAAAGTAAACTCGTAGAACGTTATTTGAGAACGAATTGTGTTATTAGGGATGTGATAGAAGGTAAGAGTAAGTTTTAGAGGATTTAAGAGGTGCGTGAGGTCCCTGGTTCGATCCCAGTTCGCGCCAAATTGGCTTTGTTGTGACCAAATACTGTGTGCGTTGGTTTCATCAGGGCTCTCTCGTTTCCGCTCACTTTCTTCATCTTTCCTTCATTCCATTCATTTCTCATCATCACCATCTCCTATAGCACACACGGTAAAACCGTCGGGCGTAAAACTGAAAACTGAGTAATGGGAGGATCAAAGGACAATACTGGACATAGGTAAATATTAAAAGAAACTAATGGTATGAACATTTGGAAAGAAAATATTTTACTAGTGAAATAATGTCTTCTCCTTTCTCTCCTCAAAGGTTGGTAGGCAACATGGATATTTTAAAACTTTTCCTTGAGAGAGCTGTTTTATACTTTCATAAGGTCTCTTCTTCCTAACTGCACCTAGATATTATATTCTTGGTCTTCCTCTTCCTGGTTTTCCTTCTGCTTTCCTTCCTATCAGTACGGTGATCCAATAGGGTGCCGAATAAGATAGCCAAGCATGCTGTTTCTTCTTTTTCCTATTATCTTCATGATCTCTCGTTGTTCATTTGCTTCCTTTAGTACGTCTTCATTCCTTTTCCTTTCGGTCCATGATATGCGCAGCATTCTGCGCCAACACCACATTTCAAATGCTATCGGCTTGGGTATTTCAGCTTTCTTTAATGTCCACGTCTCTGATCCGCAAAGCGCCACGTTCCATATCAGGGTCTTAATAAATGGTTTTCAAATGCCCAACGACACATTTCTTAATGTAACCAGCCCTCTTTTCCTATTGAATGCTTGTTTAACCTGTGCTATTCTTGAACTTACGTCTTTTACACTTCTTTCGTCCGAGGAGGTTAGATTTTCTAAATAGGGAAACGTCTTAATGTCTTCGATTTTCTCCCCTTCTAGCCATATGTTTGCCCCTTCCTGCCCTGCTCTTATGCACTTTATCACTTTGGTTTTCTTCTTAATATCTTCATTTTCATGTTTTTTTCTAGTTGGTATTTCGGGTTTGAAACTGCTTCCTGCAAATCATTTTCTTTCTCCGTTATCAGTGCGTCATCAGCAAATCTTATCACGCTGAAAACCTGTTCATTTGCTGTTACGCCTTTCTTGTCTTTATCAAAGAATTCTTTGATAGCCTCTTCTATATAGACGTTGAACAGGAGAAGGGAAAATCCACATCCTTGCCTTACTCCTTTACTTATGTTTGCTTCCTTCTGATCTCTTACTATAACAGCTGTCTGGTTCCTATAAAGCTGCTATGTTATTCTTCTGTCTCTGTAATCCACTTTAAGATTCTTTAACGCTCTGAACATGAAATAATATAGAGTACAGTAAAAGGTGAAAGAGAAAGGTAAATGATACATTTCTAGTTGATGGACGATATCGAGAGTAGAGTAATTATCCCTATCCTCTAATCCAGTTCTAAGAGAGATGAAGCGAAGCCTGTAACTTTGCTGTGCTTGACTTAAACGAATGCACAATTTCATGATGATGATGAATATGCTCAAATTCATAGGATCAGAAATTGCAACAAAAAAGGTATAAAAAGTTAAAAGCAAAATATTTTTCTTTCACTCCAAAGCACTTTTAAAAAGCCTAGGAATCTCTCTTATATTTTTTCTTTTCTCAGCTTAACATACTGCTTACGAGCAAATAAAAATGGATATTTATGCGGAACATAATTTCAAATAAAATGCCTCTTTCGTCTGTTTTTTTTTTCTGTCTCTCTCAAATTAAAGTATGAATTATATGAATCCCTGAAGTACACCACTGAAAGGAATAAGCTCTTTTGTGCTTTTCTTTATATAATTGGTCAGGTGTAAAATTTAAACAACCACGCAAATGCAGCATCTGTTTCATCTCTTTAAAGGGGTTTTCCATCCAACGCAACTTCATTTGAGAAATTTCGTTTGGTGTGGGGCCTGCAAGCAAAAAAGAAAATTCTTTTATTTTTTTTAAAGTAGCTTCATTAAGTTTCTGTATCAGCTCGACATATGGTAAGTATGTGTATGTAATGCATGATATTTCATACAAGACAAATATAATAAGTTCTATTTAGAACCGCTAAGTTTTCAGTTCTATAGAAGTGACATAATTTCACTGCTTTCCCACAATTACTCTTTCATTGTCGGCTGTTTTCAATGCACCGGAAGGTAATTTGATGTCTAAATAATACGTATGTAATAAAGGACAAACACACTATAAAAAATTAAAGATAAAAACATGTTTAATTATACCGTTCAATAGCCATTCTATATAGAAAATGCTTATTCATTGTAAAAATAATTCTGAAATGCAAACATTTTTGGCTACTTTCAACACCGAAGGACGCAACTGCTTCGTCAGGGCATTACACTTTAATAGCTCAACCCCTAATTAAGGTAGAAAGGTAATTTTGGTTTCAATGTGTGTTTCTGAAAGATGAAGCCTGCCGCCGCTATGCATTCTGCGTAACGATGTATGAATCATAATTCTGTGATAATTGGAGAGGTCACTAGGACTGACTAAATGACGGTTTGCGACAGTTCTTCGAAAATGATAAACAGGGCGTTTTTATAGGAATTTTTTGTTCTGAAATTTATCTTCCTTTGTACTGCACCAATGGCTACCATTTTTTACGTTATTGTCACAAGCGTAGTGTCCACACATTAACTTAATTTTCTCAGCGTATAGTGCCTGTAAAAGTTGCCAAGGCGCTCCCAAATTCTATTTTTTCATATTGTTAGGATTTTTGTTTCTTCTTCTTCTATAAATAGGGCGGGAATTGCGCAAGTATTATCTCGTTGGAATCAGTGTTTCTTAAGATTTCCAACAAGGTATTAATCATTACTCTGCAAAAATTAGGGGGGTCACCAGGACCCCCATCGTGAGAGTCTATGATTTCATTCAGATCCCTGCAAGGTGTAAAAAGGTTAAAAAAGAAACACTCTAAAAAGAAGGTTAATTGTATGGATCAATAGCCATTGCATACAGGAAATGACCATTCATTGCAAAAGCATTCCTGATATGCAAACATTTTTGAATAGAGACTGACTGTCTTTAACAGTTTCTGACCTATGGGAGTCAATATTGTGACTAGATATTGTAGTACTTAGAGTATCCATCACTTCCGGTATCAAAAGAACTATAAATACTTACAAGGGAGGGTCACGAAGAGGCTCCGCTAAGATACGAACGAGACAATTGTGTTTGCATTTGATCGAATCCCAAAGTTATACGTGCCACCGAGCAACATGTAAGTTACAACATATTTTGTAATGTAGAAGTTACAAAGCTGGCAGAATAGTTTGAACCGGGTCATTTGTTCAGGAACGGCTAGGTAAATGGAAAGCTCGGTGAACACGTATCCCATTATTTTCAAGAACATACTTTTTGGGATAAAAAAAAGTTGAGCTCCCTCGTGGCTAAGCGGTTAGCGTACGCGCCTTTGGCGTGGGAGACCAGGGTTTTCCCGGCGGGAGCTCATGTGGTTCGGATTCCACGTTAATCAGTAGGTCCACGTCTCATATAGCCTTGCTGCTGAACGGGACGCTAAACTAAAAATCAACTCAACTCAAAAAAAAAAGTTTGCCCTAAGATTCCCCGCAGAGTCCAAGACGGGGTCCAACTCAAAATTATCAAATGGGAAAGGGGGTTAAGTAGCACATTGGTTGAAAGCTGTTGTAAAATGAAAGCAAATAGAGTAAGTCTCAACTCTCTACGACAAATCTGTGCAAAATGGCGGCGGGTCAAATTGTAAACAAAAACTTTGTTGAAAATCTATAATTATCTTGAATCCAAGATGGCCGCTCAATACCTATATCACTCATATTAGTACAAATCTAAATCTCTATTTTTCTTCATTATGTATTTAGAAACAATAGGAAGACTGAAGAACAATTGAATTTCGATCCACTTCAACTACTATTTCTTTCGTTTACTACACATAATTTTTTTGTTCCTAATGCACGTTCGTCACGGTTCTCTCGATATCATTTACGTGAATATAACGAATATGCGATGAACAGACAACTCTGACTTCCTATTCATACTACTAAACAGAAGTTCAATACCTTCGGGTATTTTTCTAATTTTGTCATATGTAGTTCATACATAAAGGACTTGCTGCACCAGTCAGGTTGGTGGCTCTATCGTAATGTATTCCTAATGGTTACGTTTGTATCCTGTTCATTGGTTTGCAATATTTCAGGCAATACCAAATAAAAAAAAAAAAACATTCATTTACGAGATTGGTGTTCAGTACCATTGAGCTGTGCAAATCATTTCAATGCATCGAGCTGCACAAACTTTGTTGGTTTGTCAAAACATTCCAAGAAATAGCATATTTATATACAAGCTCATTTCTCATGCTGGCAGCCATATTGGGTTACAGATTATACTCTTTGATATTTTCTGGATATCTGCTATTAAACATAAACGAAAATACCACATTTCGCTTCTGCAAAACCAGTAGTTTGAGCTGGACATGCGTTCGATACATAGTGCGGAATTTTGAACTCAAGATGCGTTTTTAGAATGTTTTGCATCTTTTCGTCCTCTACAGATCAGTGTTCATGCCAAATTTGGTTTTCCTATCTTTAGCAGTTTGGTATGCCTATAATTTCGATATAAGTTTTAAGCTTCCATCTTCGATTCAAGGTGGCCATAGATTTTCAATTAAGCTTTTGTTTACATTTTCACCCACCGTCATTTTGCACAGGATTGTCGTAGAGAGTCGAGACTTGCTCAATTTTCTTTCATTTTACAACAGCTTTCAAACAATGTGCTTCTTAACCCCCCTTGCGTTTTAAAAATGTTGAGTTGGACCCCGTCTGGGACCCTGCAGGAGGCCTTGCGGCAAACAGTTTTACCCCATAAAGTGTCTCCATGAAAATTATGGGATATGTGTTCGCCGAGCTTTCAATTTACCCAACTGTTTCCGAACAAATTACTGGATTCACACTATTCTGCCAGGTAATTTTTTGTAACCTTCACATTACAAAATATGTTGTAACTCACAACACTCTGCTCGGTGGCACGTAAAACTTTATGATTCGTCTAGTTATAACATATCAAATGCAAACACAATTGTCTCGTTCGGATCGCAGCGGAGCAACTTCGTGACCCTCCTTTGTTAGATGGAATCTGTGATTAGTACCGTTAATCTATGTACTACTTTTAAATGTTTTCCTGGACCTAATTAGTACTTTTGCTCTGTTGAGATCATTATAAAAACCGGAAGTTATAATTAATACCTTTCTACTTCTTTCGGTTTTAGTGAAAATAATATCGGGGATATAACCTATTCTAAGAACGTTGAATCCGCATCAAAAAGCCGCTTTACTCTATCTATTACAATTTTTGTTCTACTTGAATCAATGTTGAAACCAGAAATGATATATTCCTACAACTTCCGGTTTCAATGAGCTAAAGGAGGTGGTGGAGTCAGAGTTACTTCCAGGTATAGTTTTCGGGGGGAGACTTTTCTTTTTCAGTTTAATGTCCCACGATTATGCCCTTTAACATAAGAGAGGCGACGATTGAGACAAGTGAAAGAATTGATAGAATGAGAAAGTGGAAGGAAACGGGAATACCTGAGAAGACCAACGGATACATCACAAACCCATCACAAACATACTTGGCCGGGGATAGAACCAAGGACTCCACGCAAAATAAATACGCGCTCTACCAGTGGGTCACCGTGTCCCGGGGAGAGTCTCTGCACGCCGAAATTCGCTGACTGCCCCTTCCTGAAGCTAAGAAAAAATACATTTCTGTTGCCTATATACCAAAATAGTGTCTCACTGCAGCCTCCTTACATTTCGATTTCGCCCCTCTCCCCGCACAAATTTTACTTGAAAAGATTTGGATGAAACCTTTTCTTGCGGCGCTGAGTTCATGCAAAAACCTGTGTCTCTTTATTTCGTAATTTTAGCCCTCATTCCTGTTCGCAGATGGATGTACAGATGGACACTCAAACACACAGGGTGTTCTATTAGACCAGCGACACTTACGCCTAGTAAACTTCGGAAGTTTAAAATTGAAGATAGATTCAGTTTGGCCATGTGATGATTCTATTGCACTTCCATAAAGTCACACCTCACTCATGAAATTTGGAGATGTAACTTCTTAATGTCACCTGTTGCTTCTGTGAGGGTGGTCTCTTAAATCCTTCTAGAGATTGCCGTGTTATGTATATTTTTTGTGTAGATTGCCGTAATATGGTTGTTTTCTTGTGTAGACTAACGTGTTATGGATGTTTTCTTGAGCAGAGTGCCGTATTATGAATGTTTTCGTATGTAGATTACCGTACTATGGATGTTTTATTGTGTAAATTGACGTATTATGGAAGTTTTCTTTTGTATAAACGGTGAAACGATACTATAGATTTCGACCATATTCCAGCATTCAGTTGAATTGGAGTTTAGTATTCCTCTCAGCACTGAGGCTACACGAGTTGTTGTTCTACAGTTTAAGATGAAATGTGTGTTTAATTTCAATACCTCCCCACCGGTAATCGAACCCGGGACTCTGTGCATCAAGTACGTGCACTAGTAACCGGAGGGACTTATATTCCAGAATTTATAGTTTTCGTTATTCATGTCAAATGATCAATGTCAGGTGCTCTACTATCAGTATTTTTCTTTTTCTTTAATTTATTTCTTTTAATCAAATCTCTCACACTGATGCATAGATTACTGAGAATGAGCTGCTACAGCCGACGAATATTGGTTTCGTTGAATGCAGTAGCTCGGCCTGGAGTACATGCCATGCTTAGAATGGATTCTCTTCCTGCCTTGAATTTTGAGCACCACTCGTACACTTGCGACTGAGACAGGGTTTCTTCCCCACATTGCGCACTTAGTCTTCTGAAGATTTCAGCAGGTTTCAAGCCTTTCTTCAGGAGGAGGAGGAACTTGATGCAGCACTACTTCACTGGGGCCTCCAGTTGCACACTGCCAAGTTTATTGCTATCATCCGTTGCCGCTCTCTGAGAACATCTACTCAACTGCCTGTTGTCACACAAAAGTGTCAGGAGTACCTTATCACAGGATGGGATATGGCTGCCTAACTGCACACAGTGGCACCTGATATAAGGAAATTCCGGTCATAAATTGGACTTTCCTCGTATATGGAGAATTAAACACCGGAAAAAATTCCCATATATAAAGTTAATATATTGGAGGGAGAAACTCGCCTGTGATAAATTTATCCTCTCGCGAGATAGCTCTTTATTCGATGCGAATTCAAATAACTCAAATGTGGCAGTACAATTAGATGCTGCGTGGAGTGGAAATCATAATTATCACCAAGTATTATACCGGCAGTATTTCCTCATAGCCATGAAACTAGGTGATATTAATCCACAAACCATAAATGAACGAAATTGGAAACAAACCAATCAACTCAACGCATATAGTAAAAAATATCCAATTGAATGGGGTATAAGTAATAACCAAAATGTAAACTAAAATACTTTAAAAGTAATACAAAAGTAACAAATGAGGTTGATATACCAACTTCTAAATCCAAGATGGCGGCAGATGAAAAATGTGATAATCTTTCTCAGCACGTCATTAGTGAGGTAACATTTGGTGAAAATATATTTTAAAAATCTGATGATTGAGCAAGTATTATTTTAATGTGTGATTATTTTACATGGAATGCCCATTCTAGCATTTACGATGCGCTTCTGAACCATACATCCTGATAATAAATATATTATCAGAATGTGATTTGGTGTATCGACTTTTGGATCAACCTGTATGCAGGTATGAAAAGATCTGTAATATGCTCATTAATAAATGAATTCAGCTCCGGAATATGCTTTGTACCTTAGAATCCCCGTCACTCTTCTGTCAACGCGTAAGAAAGAACTGTTGACTTTATTTCAGTTATATTTCTTTAACTTGTGTTTACCTTTCCAATAACGTCTCCTCAGCAGAAAAAGGAAGTTTGCTATTGTAGAGCAGGGAAGGCTTTCAGAAGGTGAAAGCTTTATAAAGTGTCAAGGGACTTCTTTTGTGACAGCAACGAACAATACGCTTATAGATTGTTCAGTAAAGCGAACTTCTCTAGCATCCATTCAAAGTGAATTATAAAGAAAGAAAAAGGAACAGCTTATTCCATTTAATTGGCGTGGCGTGGCAACATTTATTGAAAAGCGTTATGTCATAGATGCTTCCTTCTTCTCTTAGCAGCTTGTTATATAAGATGTATTCATAGTGTGAAATCATAGGAATGTTATGAAACGTGTTTCAAATAACTTGCCTTATTCCTATCTTATAGGTGAAATCGATCATACTAACATACAGTAGACAATGAAATTAGGATCATCAGGTGTACTATGGGAGGAAACTATTAAAGCTAAGATTTCTGTGATGTGAATTTCATCGTCAGGGCAAATCAATAATCAGAAAGCATATAAATTAATGAAAGCGAATTTGCAGCATTAAAATTACGATTAGGAATTGGATTTCTGAGCTTTCGTCATCTAGCCCGTCACGTTTGAGAGATGACGTCCCTCAGTGATCACATTATACGAGGAGGAAAGGGAAGAAACAAAAGATTGCGAAAGAAAGGAAAAGGCCTGGGTTCTACATATTAGGTACCATTGCGGCATTTGCCTGGTGTGAATGAAGAAAACCAAGGAAAACTTCACTCTGGATAACCGATTGTTCCAACCGGAAATCAAACCCGGAACCGCTCGCACCACTGAAAAAAAATTGTCACGTGGTGGAGCTGAGCTGAGAGCATGGTGAGAGAACTGTCAATATAAAAGTAATTTCCCCCACAGTACCTAGGTATAATGGGAATGGTAGATTCTGGGGAAGGGACAAATAACAACTCTTGTTGAAAAGTTCGTTTATATAGCCTTGTGTGGTTTAGCGCTACTGTAATTCAGGCTGTAAACTGATGAATTCTTTATAAAAAATATAGTTGACTTTGGTCTCAAAAAGACTGAATATATTCCTAATGATTTATATATATATATATGAAGGTCACTGTGTTTATGACTTAATAACTCTTGAATCACTCGACCGATGTCGATCAAATTTTCCGCATAGGTGAAGTTCAGGACTGGAATGACTTTTATCATTTCACTTCAATGATACAGCTCAGTGGAGGAGAAGATATATAAAAATGATCAAAAATGACCGATATTAGTGTTGAACCCCTAGTTTTCGGGGTCTCTTTCCGATACTTTAAATCCAAATTCAGCTCCCGTTAGTACTCCTAAGGGCCAATGGTGGCATGTAAAATTAATTGAAAATTACTAATATTAGTGTCGAATTCATAGTTTTTGGGGTCCCTAAGTAGATTGCTAACAGTTTTGGTGCCCTTTATATCCAAAACGCAAGTATTCTCCCCGTATGAAGAACGGACATTCTGCTAGTAATCTGTCAAAGAAAATGTGAGAACTAAAGAGTTGATTGAGTTGATTTTAACGTCCCTTTCAGCAGCGAGGCTATATGAGACAGGATCTACTGATTAACGTGGGATCCAAACCACATTTGCTCCCGTCGGAAATCGAACCTGGATCTAGCACACCAAAGTGTGAGAACTAAAGAATTTGCTATACACTTACGTGATACCCTATAACATAATTGATGAAGTGGTTTTATTCAAGATTATTTAATTACAGTACTTTTAAGTTAATAACACGAATGAATTTTACTATTAATATTTGTTAATATTACATTAGCAAGAAAAGTAGTACCGTATACAGTAGAACAACGCATCAGTCATAAATCAATGCTTCCACTTCTGGTTGGTAATTATAGTAGGTTCGATCTCATGTAATGTAAAAGTGAAATGAACTATAATTTGTTTAATAAATCACGGTAAACTAGTAATAACATTTTCCCTTTGTATTGTTTATAGCCTAAAAAAAGAGAACAATAAACACATGTGGAATAATTACACGGGCAAACAAAAACCAGAATTTCTGTGCAGCACATTCAAGAGTATGGATTCGATTTACAGTATTTTGTTACACATTATCCAAATTTCGAAATCCCAGGAAGATCGATCGTGTCAATGTTTTGTTGTGGGCGAAAAACATGAGCGATTTTGGGTAGGAAGGATACCCATAACACAGCCATACAAAAAAATTAAGGTTATGTTCTGCGGTACCCAGGGTATAGATTTGGTGTATTTTGTTACACAGAATCCAATTTTCGATACCCTTGGACGATGGAACGTCGTAATTTTCTTTTATGGGCCAAACAATTTGTCCTACCTATGCAAATTCGCTCAAGTGTTTCGCACATAATAAAAAATTGACACGATCAATCGTCCTAGGATTTCGAAATTTGGATTCTGTGTACCAAAATACATCGAATCCATTGCCTGGGGTTCACTGCACAATTTTTTTTCTGTCTTACGTGTATTTTCCGTATGCAAAATCGCTAAAAAAAATTTGCTCATAGAAAATTGACACGATCAATCGTCCTGGGATTTCGAAATTTGGATTCTGTATACCAAAATATATCGAATCCATAGCCTGGGGTTCACTACACAAAACTTTTTTTTTCTGTCTTACGTGTATTTTCCGTATGCAAAGTCGCTAAAAAAATTTTGCGCATAAAAAAATTGACACGATCAATCGTCCTTGGGTTTCGAAATTTGGATTCTGTGTACCAAAATACATCAAATCCATTGCCTGGGGTTCACTGCACAATTTTTTTTCTGTCTTACGTGTATTTTCCGTATACAAAATCGCAAAAAAAATTTTGCCCATAAAAAATTGACACGATCAATCGTCCTGGGGTTTCGAAATTTGGATTCTGTGTAACAAAATACATCGAATCCATACTGGGGGGGGGGGGTTCGGTGCACAGAACGTTTTTTTTTGTGTGTGTGTATGTGTCTATGGCTGAGTTATTAAAAAGACTTGGATAAATGAAGATCTGCCAGGAATGAAAATCCGCAGGTAAATTTACACGATGGAATCGAACCAAAGATAATTCATACCAATGAGCCATTGTGTTTTTTACATCTTTAGGCTTTAGAGAAGGCAGGCTGATTTGATTACCAAAAACCTACAACTTAATCCCAAAGTAGAATAGCACAGATCTTTTTATCGAAACAAATTTAATCAAACGTTACATCAAACCTCTTTAATAAAGGCGATTTACAAAATAATGTACAACAAAGTTATATTTTATCCTCTTCATTTATTGAAATCTGTGTTTTTTGAGAATGCATTTCTAAGCTGAGTAATATGTATTGTGTTGGGATAATAGAAAGAGCCTATTGCTCACTTAACGAAGCATAAAATTTCACAGTCGGGAGACAAGATGAGAAATTTATGGTAAAAGAAGAAAAAAGCTACTTGACTTTCATTTTATCCTATATTGTATGCAGCTGCTGTTACTGGGCGCCGTCTGCGACGCTACACAGGCAGGACTAGAAGACGCCGCCACAGCTGTTTCATCAACTTTCAAAGAGTTTTTTTCTCTTCTTCAGCGGAAGCGAGAAACGAAGGTGCGTGGACAGTAGAGTTTGTTGTTGTGGTTCATCGTATATAGAAAGAAATATACAGAAGATTTAAAGGCGACATCAAAGAAATAAAATCTTTCAGATTAACGTTATACGATTATATTCTTTAGAATAAGGAAACTTTCATTAAAGTAAGTGGGTGATAATGGAAGAATTAGTGAAATCAGAAAGTGGGAGAAAATTGAAGTACCCCGAGAAAAAACACATGACACGATGTCCACCACAAAGTTACTTGGCCGAAGATCGAACTAGAACCCCCGCACTAGAGCTAAGCGCGCTACCACTGAGCCACCTGTAATGATGACATCAATCATTTAGAAATGCATCCATATTTTTTGTAAAAAATGCTTATTGCAGTGTCAAAACTAACTTTTTATTTTTTTCAAAGGAAAATAAAGTCTCTCGTAAGGAACTGACAAAATCCAATTTCCCTCTGTTTAGCTTGTGTATTTTATCTGCCTGAAGGACATCTGAGTTTCAAATTTTATAGATAAATACTCTTTAATGTACAAGTCAAGGTATTCCAAGGATGATAAGACCCTGTGTTCAAGAAGTCTTATCTTCCGGTTCCAGGCAGTATAATTTGCCAATTTTATTATCAATCTCCAATTTTAGTCTCCTTTATCAAATAAAGGTTTACATACAGCGACGCAAATAAACTAGTTGTCGCCCGGGGCAAGAACCCACCTTAGCGCCCTTCCTGACCAACCAAACCAAGACGCTCCACGACTACACCTGATATAGACATCATACAATCATTGTCCTATTCCATTTTTTCTTGAAGTAGTAAAGCTTGAATTCAAAATTCAAATACATAATTTAATTTTTAGCACAAGATAAAACACCAAACTAATTAGTATTTGATTGCCAAATAGTCTGAAAGTATCACGCTTGAATATTCTTATAGTTTTATCATAATAACTGCAAATTACGATGTTTTTGGGATTCTATCGGGATTTGCATATGTGCAGAATGAATCTACAGTCTGTTGTTTTAGAATAGAATATTTCATTATGACAAACAGTCAAGTTGTTGTCTCGAGTATTATACTCGCACATTTTACACATATCTTAAATCAACGTAAGTTAAATGAAAACACAAAAAGCTGGATAAAAATTTAACTTTGTGGGCTATTTTGGCTGCAAAGATTTTTACAATGTCCCAAAGGATAGCTTTAAAGCTAACTTATGCTCTATGGATATGATCCTAACGTTGGTAAGTCGTTGATGTTCGGTTACGTGTTTGAGAATGGGAAGTCATGAACTTGCTCCGCTGAGATCCGAACGAAGTAGTTGTGTTCGCATTTGATATGTTATAACTAGACGAATCCCAAAGTTATACGTGGCACCGGTCGGGATATCGTGAGTTGAAACAGATTTTGTAATGTACAAGCTATTAGCTGGCAGAATAGTTTGAACCAAGTTATTTGTTCAGAAAAGGTTGGGTAGATGGAAAACTCGACGAACACGTATCCCATCATTTTCAACGGCACATTTTGGTGGTAAAAATGGTTGCCTCAGGGTTTCCTGCAGGGTCCCAAACGGAATCCAACTCAAAAGTTTCAAATGGCAAGAAAGGTTAAGTAGCACATCGTTTGAAAGCTGTTGCGAAATGAAAGAAGATGGATAAGTCTCGACTCTCTACGACAACCCTACGCAAAATGGCGGCGGGTCAGAATGTAAACAAAATCTTCATTGAAAAGTCTATGACCACATCTATAAATCGAAAACGTGAAAATGTGAAAACAGGAAAGCACATGTGGCATTATTTTGAAAGTACAACAATTTAAAATAAATACGTCTTCTCCTCGGGCATCGCAGGGTTCCAGGTGGGGAGAATCTCACAAGTTTCGAAGACAAAGGGTGTTAAATAGCACATCGTTTGGAAGCTGTAGTGAAATGAAAGAAGATGAGTCTGCAATGACGGACTAATTTATATATGATACAAACAGGATAGAAAATGAAAGTGAGTATATCAAAGAAATAAGAAATAATCGAAATGGCAAATAACTAAAAAGATAGTAGTATCCATTCTACGACGCTTATAACCGTCTGCTGCGGCGGATAGAATTACCGCCTCGTGGGAACAACTTCTGTACTTCGATCGGGTCACTCGTAGACCTCTCTATTTCAACTATTCGAATAAATGAAGATGCAACATAATTGCCATCATTTATTTACAGACTCATTTTTCATGATGGTAGCCATATTGAATTACAGATGATGTGTCTTTGTGGATATCTATTATTGATAATAAACGTAAATACCACATTTCACTTCTCCAGCTTCAGTTGTTTGATCTGGACATACGTGAGATACATAGTGCGGAATTTTGTACTCAAGATGTCGCGTTTTTTTTTTAATATTTCGTATCTTTTCGTCACCAACGCGCTTACGTATTAACATTTAAGCCAAATTTGTTTTTTCCTAGCTTCAGCAGCTTGAAGGTGCCTATACTCCCTACATAAGTTTTGAGCGGCCATCTTGGATTCAAGTAGGCCATAGATTCTTCAATTAATTTTGTGTTTACATTTTGACCCTCTGTCATTTTGCACAGGGTTATCGTAGAGAATCGAGACTTCTTCCATCTTCTTTCACTTAATAACAGCTTACAAATGATATGCTACTTAACATCCGTTGCTATTTGAAACTTTTGAGTTGGGCCCCACTTGGAATTCTATGAGGTCCCTGGAACAAGATGTTTTTACTTTAAATCGTTGTATTTTCCAAATAATACCCGACGTGTTTGCCTGTTTTCACATTTGTCTCACAATTTCCGATTTATAGGGGTGGCCATAGACTTTTCAATTAAGTTTTTATTTATATTTTGACTCGCCGCCATGTTGGGTAGAGTTGTAGTAGAGAATCGAGACTTAACCCATCTTGTTTCATTTCGCAACAACTTTTAACTTAACCCCTCTTGTCATTTGGAACTTTTGAGTTGAACCCCGTAAGGAACCTTGCGGGGGACCCTGGGGCAAACTTTTTTTTTTTACCTCAAAAAGTGTGCCCTTGAAAAAGATCTGATACGTGTTCGTCGAGTTTACCATCTACCCAACCGTTTCCGAACAAATGACTCGGTTCAAATTATTCTGCCAGCTAATAGCTTTTACATTACAAAATCTGTCCTAACTCATGATATTCCGACCTGTGTCACGTATAACTTTGGGATTCATCCAGTTACAACATATCAAATACAAACGGAATTGTCTCGTTCGTATCTCAGTGGAGCCAGTTCATAAACTTCCCTAGAAGGTAATTTTTGATGGTCTTTAGTTTGCTAAAACTCCTTTACTTCTCTTATAGTGAAAATAAATATTTGAACAGTTTTCTGTCTGCCCAATCCGGAACCTGGGTCACAAGCCCCGTTTGTCCTCCTTGTTACGTCACTGTTTACATAAGTAGATGCTTCTGTGTGAGGCAGTTTGTTGAAATCAGGTGAATAATACATTAATTGAGGACCTTGCCGGACAAAGGGCACATAGAGTAAAAGTGTACTTTCGGGAATGAGCTCTCAAAGTTAAGAGTTGTAATTTATATTTAGTTATAATTAAAGAAACACCTGTGATGAATATTTTTTGGTGGGACATTTCATTCTTTATATGTTAGTGATATTACTATGGTGATTACTGAAAAGTACTTTTAGTAAAAAATAAAAGTTGTAAGACATGTTATGTGCCCTTTTTCCAGCAACCAGTTATCATGTTTGGAAACAAAACACAAGTTTTAAAAGAACAAACTTTATTACAAAATTACATACCTAAATCATAGAAAGGATGTTTTGTTAGGTCTAGTTAGGCCTCAGCGTTCTCTTCAAGCAAACTTTCCAGCCAGTTTTGGTCCTCAGCGGTCAAGTACTTCATCAGACTTCTAACATCAACCATTTTAGCTTGTGACACTTGAGGAAATAGCACTGTTGTTGGTTGAACTTGTGCTAATGTTGCTTTATTAACATTTTTCATGAACTTGAAAGGCGAGTAGGTAGGGATGAAATTGGGAGAACACAATACAGTTCCATCACATTTGTATTTGATCATTACATATTTCATGATAGTGAACTTCAGATGTTTTGAAGTCTTTTGAATGTTTAAAAAAAAAGGTTCAAGGCTCTCGTCCCAACTTTTGATCAGATTTCGATCCATTATTACAGTAAAGGGGCTGGGTTTCTGCCGAGCTTGAACCATAGCTTGAAGCCATGGTTTTGCAGTTCCAATGACCTCTTTCTTTTTTATATGAGACCGAACGAGCCCAAAGTTCCGATCACACTGTGTGAAAGAATGTCCCCTAACTGGAAACAACTGAATTAGTTCAACATTAAACACTTTGCTGAACCAAGAGCAAAACTTAATCATTGTAGCATTGCGGTTCTGTCCTCCCGCAGAGTCTGATAACAAAACAATAGTTTTTACTTGTGATGTTTCTACATATTTTTTAAGGCAATCATACAAAAATGAAGCCACACTGTTCGAGTTCTTACATGCTTGTGATTCCATGAAACAGTAAAAGTAAGACTCGTCATCATTAAAAACATGTACATTGAATGCATATAGCCATAAAAGCCTTTTATAGAATTGGCTGTTAACATTCAGCCTTGGCACCGCGTAGTTTTGTGCATAATCAAATTCACATACCAAAAAAGATGGATCATTTTTTGCTTTTTCAATGTACTCATTTCTTAAAGCTTGTCTTCTCTTATACTTCCTCTGATGAACCTGATACGGTACTTTGATTGGGTCATTAGGATTTCTTGCCAGTTTTTCTTTGCACTCTGTGCAATAATCACATACATCACTTTTAGGTGCTCTTATACCAAATTCATTACTAAACTTAGACTTAAAACACTTAAAATAGTGGGGGTAGCCCATTTTCAAGTTTTCATTAGTTTCAGCCCTATAAAACTCTTGAAACATAGTGTACAACGTTTTAATGTTGAGCTCTGGGTTGTCAAAGTATTTGAGAGAGGTTTTATTACCACTATAATGGCTTAGGCTGTGTGGAATTGATTCAAGGTGCGTCTTCATCAAATGCAAAACGTTCGGTTTCAATTTGTGGGGCCGGTTGGTGTGATGACCTCTCCGTTCTGTAAAGTCTTGTGAATTCAACATTTTTTGTTGGATTACCCTTATTCTTTTAGGACTAACTTGTAGTAGTTTCCTTAAGAAACCCTGACAAACTGATACATTCAAACCACCAACGTTTAGGCTATAGGTCCATGTATTGATTCGGGCCTTTTTGGGATGAATGGCGTGAGTTTTAAGTTCTGTTTTTGTTATACAATTAGAAATAAATGAGTCTTGGAGCTCTTTACCTTGATTATAAAAGAACGAAAATAATTCTTCCTGATGTTCTTTAGTAAAACGAATACAACACTTCTCACTACAACAATCAGGAACATAACCAAACTGTTTGCCACTTACAGTCTTCCCACATCTGTTTACATACATTTCACCTTTAAGTCGATTCACTTTAGCATTTTCACGTTTAAGATTTATATTGTTACTGTATGATTTACGTTTACGTTTAGCTTTTGACTGCTCCATTGCTTTAAATATCTGTTATTTAATAATAAACTTCCTTTATAAATGTAACCTCAAAACAACAGGCAAAATACGTAAACACCACTGTTGTCTGCTGCCGACTATTTCTTTGTTCTTTCCAGCTGCACAGATTCAAAAAAAGTTTTGCCACAGACTAACGAATAGAGATTTTTGTTTGAAACTTTCTGGGCACAATCACAACAACATGGCGGATCGTTTAAAACGATTGCCGGAAAAAGGGCACATAGACCTATGTTCCCTTTGTCCGGCAAGGCCCACAATTGAGGCTAAACGCAGTTCTGTAATATTGCCTTAATTTGTTCCTTTGCCCAATTTTGAAATTAAGTGCATATTGATTTCCATATTAATTTCCTATGTTATTTGACTCGGTATTTTATTGTGCATTTTTCTTGCTATTAATGACCCTTATATTGTGTTATAGATTAAGTTGTTTGTCATTTGAAAACATATATGTATATGCATATATTAATAATATAGCAAATTCCATTTGTCACACCAAGAAGAAGAGAGTAAAAAAAATGATTAGTCTTGGCGTAGAGAAGGACTCACAAACGAGATTTTAAGAAAAGCAGAATGTACTGACACAAAGATCAGATGTGGCAGGAAAAATTCAATTTTCTTAGTTTTGTCGATTATCAAATTACATTTTGCTTCAGATGAAAGAGTTGCCCCAAATAAGAAGGCTGAAGAGGTTGTAATAAGTTGTATAGGAGGTGTTGTGTTTTTAAATTGTAAATATGACACTTCCATTTGATCTTGTGAAACTCATAACAAACCTACTTCACAATTCATAAAATGTAAGTGTACTCCAATATCTGCTGACATAAATGGAATTTTTCTGTAGCTCTGCTATAACTGTGTCAGTATCTTATGCTCTAATGCCATCACATAAACTCTAGATATTTAATTTGGTGTTAATGCTAGACACTTTATTGATAACCTAAACAATCGCCTTGTTGTAGTCCACGTTGCCAAAGTATAACGTTTTCACCTAGAAATTGGTTATTTGGTTGCACATAGCATTGATAGACATAGTGATAAATTTATTATGGAAAACGAATTTTAACTGTCAGTAGCATTGTATCTCAGCTTAGCCCAGTGGAAGCATTATGAAATTCTAATTTCGGAGAAGACTTATGTTGTGAATAAGGAGTAGAATATGCGAGCTGCATATTGCCGCTTAGACTCTACTGGGGACGCAAAGTCCCAATTGATGAGAATAAAGGGAAACTCTTAATAGGATTTTCTTAATTACACTTTGGCCTAGATATTTTTAAGACATATATTTAAAATTTTGTTTTACAAAGCAATTGTAGATTGAATACAAAATTCATGGTAAGTGCAGAAAATGGAAAAGTTCTGTTTAATCTAAAACTGTGACCTATGTACCTAACACTACTCAGTAAACAACGGGCTATCTAGTATTCACTGTGGAAGTAGTTAAAATAATCCCCAGAAGAGTGCGCATGCCTATATGTCTCGTCAATTCTAAAGTAACATCTGGGCTGTTCACTCAATAGTTTCTTTTGGTACTTAGCATGGATTTTATAGTCAGCCTACAAGAAATTGTTGCTTTTCAGTGTGTGGACGCACTAGAACTTAATATCTGGTAATTTAACATATTCTCTATAAGAACATGATAAAACCCTATCAATATTTTCAAATTAAAATCATTTTTCATTTAGACCACCTATACAAATTTACTTGAAAATTTTCTTACAATTTCAATAAGTATCAAACACTAGCGTCAATTACTCGCTTCACTGAGTTTAATTAATAAAAAGTAATATGTTTCGTTAGTCAGTCATTTTTTTACAATTATGCTCACTGTAATGTCATTTTCGATCATTTTTATATTTGTTCCCTTCCTCCTCCTCCATGCTGCGTGGTTGAATTTGGATTTAAACGGAATCGACACTGTAACTCTCAGCGAGCCCGAAAACTATGGATTTGGCACTAATATCGATCATTTTCGATGATTTTATATACCCCTCTCCCCCATGTTGTGGGCCACGGCATCGAAAGTGTCACTGTTTATCTCAGCGACGCCGAAAACTATAGATTCGACACTGATATTGATCATTTTCAATCATTTTTTTTTCTATATTTCCCTCCCCCAGGTCGCGGGGCTGAATTTGGATGTAAACGGGAACGTGCGACAATTACGTTTGTAACGCCCCCAATTGTGTAGAAACGGAAGTATTACTAAGGTACTTGTGGCAAATAAGGCCCGGACGGAAATAAGGCCCAGTACAAAATTTTCTAGTTTAGAAGTACTGTAGGTGAAATCTGACAACATCACAAGTAGCGATTACTCAAACAAGGCCTGCTCGAGAGAGCTCGTCTTCCGTGCATAGTTACACGGAACCTTGGCAGTATTGAAGCTTCGAAAGGCCAGTTTCTATGTGTTGATATAATTTAGGGGCGAAAAGTAAGTTCAGTGTTATCTTTCTAGAACAAAGCTGACCCGAAATATCTGGTATGTTTGTGATGATCATAGTGTTTAGTATTTGGGATGGTAGTTTTCGTTTTAGACTGAAACATGTTTGTAAAAAATGATTTATAAAATGAAAAGTACATTGTCGGTAAATAAGGCCCATCAAAAATCTACAAGTCTTCATTACCCTACAAAACAAGTATGCCTTGTTAAATACTTAGAAACGGGAACTTGAGTGTGTGTTAGTTTGTTATTCTTTCTTGGCCAATGCCAGTCTCTATAGTCAGATGGTCTATCGTGTTCGGGCCTAGCTGTAGAATATGGAGTTCGCAGGTTCGAGTTCTGCGTTTGTGTCTTTCATAATGTAAATCCCTATTTTTAATGCCTGTGAATGGCTCATACTACTGTTTTGGGGGTATATTCCAAGCACATTTTCGTGCGGTTTTGAGCGTTCGAGGTATCATGATATCGTTCATTATGCGACAAAGAAGGGGTCCGTGATATGCGAAGCTGTAAAGGGTGCGGTGTATGAGTACAGGACGAATCCATTGGTTTGATCCATGCCGATGATGGAGAATTCATTTACTACAAATGTATCAAGTGTAAACGTTGTTGAATGTTAGTGTGAAATCGCTGTCCAATGGTGACTTGTTTAATATGTGTTCAAGCTTATTCTTTAAAATTCAGTTAGTAGCAACGACTTAACTAACGATTGCATAACACAAGGGAGATTAGCTATATTCTTAATATTTCATATCCTTATTGTTACTATTTGAAGTGCTGTAAAAATGTTAGATGTTAATTGACTTCCAATGGTCTCTGACTTCGTAAAATTTTACTTTTCAAATAGTGGGCTATATTTACATACCGTGCGGGTAATAAGGCCATTTTGTATGTTTCTCTCTCAATACATTTTTCACATATTTAGCTCAATAATTAAGTTAAGGTAAATATACCATAAGTTAGATAAAACATTGGCAACTAAAGTGCATATAAATTTTTGTATATTACAGTATACCTATTTACGTAATAAAGCATTTATCCTTAAGTGGGTATTATTTGCGGCAAGTACCTTATTCATCTCAACAATTCCTAAAACTATGAATTCGACACTGGTATTAGTCATTTTCGATCATTATCATAGATCTCGTCCCTTCCCTTCGCCGAAGTTGCAGGGGCTGAATTTGGATTGAAACGGGATCGGAATTGTCACTGTTCATCTCAGAGACCAAGAAAACAATGGATTCAACACTAATATTGGTCATTTTCGATCATTGTATGTATCTTCCCACCCCTGAAGTTACGGGGCTGAATTTGGATGTAAACGGAATCGAAAGTGTGACTCTTCAACTCAGCGACCCCAAAAACTATGGATTGCACACTAATATTGTTCATTTTTAATCATTTTTCTATATCTCTCCCTCCCCTCCCGAAGTTGCAGGGCTGAATTTGGATTTAAACAGCATCGAAAGTGTCACTGACAGGTTCTTCTCAGCTGACTGAAGGTGTGGATTGTGCTGCCGTGTGAGAACCTTCGTGGGTGTGTGGCAAACATCTGCACTTCAGAATAAAGTAAAGGTAATTATGGTAGACAACGTAATTTTTCTTTCCCTAATTGTCTCACATTTCCAAGAGCATGTTATTTAAGCAATTTAACCTTTTATTTGTGCTTCGAAGTGAAGTTAACATATTTGAGTGAGATATTAGAAATTATTGGAAGTTATAGTTATTTGTGTAATGAAGAAAAAAGTGAATTATTTGCAAAAAATTATTTGTAACCTGTTTGACTAAAAATGAAAGCCTATGAATGGGACCAGTTATATTGTAAGTTTACTGGATAATTGGTATGTATGTTATTTTTATTTTCTATGCATGTACTATTAGAATTTCTATATATTTGGGTATTATATATATTCAAATGAGGATATGCTCTGCTAGCTCAAAATTACCTGTAAAGTATATGTACCTGTAAAGTTAGCTGTTCGTTTATATACATGCGATTTTCTGGGAATTTCTTCATTTTTCTGATGCAAATAACATCTTGTTCTCACAGCGTTTCTGTAGCCAGGTACTTCAATCTCCTAGTATCACCGATATTTTCCGTTGATTGTCTTTTATCATGGTTCGGCAGTGACAGAATCTCGATCATTCGAATATGTACGAAGATGTGTATGTTGGAGAATTATGATTCGTAAATTATACGTACATTTAATGAGGGCAATTCCAATTGTAGCTACGTGTTTTAAAACAGACAGGAGATAAGAGAATGCTTTTAGTCAGCATCCTTCATAGGAAGGCCAATTAGATTGGATCGACCTTGTGAAGGAACTGTCTTCTTCATACTACCATAGAGAAAAATGTTGAAGAGAAACGAACAGTAGGAAGTGAAATATCTAGGCGTCATTTTCGATAAACATCTCACCTGGAGAGCCCACCTTTCTCAGTTACAAACTAAAATTCGACGCCGCATAAATTTGTTGCGAAGCCTCTGCGGTACCAACTGGGGTCTCAACACCAGGCTTCTTCTTCATACGTATAAGGTATTTGTCCGCCCAGCTCTTACCCATGGTCATATTGCTTGGTTTTCTGCTCCTCAGCACTTCTACACCAAATTACAAGTCCTGGAACGTCATGTTCTGCGCACCGCTTATTTCTTACCGGCAAATACTCCTACGAGGGATGTCTATCGGCACACCACCATACCCACGCTCTTAAAACATCTCTATCGTCTTCGCACTCGCTATATACAGAGCCGTATCGCTGAGGCCCATCCAATTCTTGGTGCACTGCTCGATCACAACTCATCACAGGTTTGAAAAATACAAGAAAATATTCAAAGTTAAAAGAGGAAGCTGAAGATCGAAAAACGTGGAAGAAATATTCCCAAGTCCGAACCTAAAAACAAAAATTCCAGTACTTCTCAACAGAATACTTAGCAATAGTAGTAGTTCAGATATTTTCTAGGAGCACGGGTTTTCTCCATTCTTTCCATCGATAAATATTACCGTAGATATGTCATCTTGTGTCAGCATGGTCAACAAGGAAATGATCAGTGTTGTTGAACACAGGGACATTTTTGAGAGGATAGGTACACAAGAGATGGGTCAACTCTTTTTGCACGTGAAGGGTGTTATATCATGTAACCGCCTTTTTTTTCGTGAAACGTGCTGTACGCAATTGATACAAATGTCGGGGTAGTTTTATTTCACTCAAGTCACTCTCCTGTGTCATTTCAGTTGTACTCCCACGAGCATCAATATTAAAACAGTCTTTTGATTACTGGAGCCTGGTTGCCTTGTATTGTTTCCCATCTGGGCAAATTGGAGTTGTCATCGTCATAGTTGAGGACTCGTATGTAAATTTTGGGGTAGCGGATCTTCCATTTCGAAAGCTTATTATGGTTTGGCAGCACACATTCCTTCGTTGACGTCCACCTGAAACATATGAAGAAGAGAAAAGGAAATATTCAACATTCCACAATAATGACCTTTAGGTTGAACGAGATGGGTAATTACTGATAGTGAATGATTAAGGAAGAATTTATGATTGAGAAAATTATGGAAACAAAAATCAGAGAGAAAATACATGGAGAACTCTCTTGCTCTATATGGTTAGTGTGCAAGCTTTCGGCCTTGGTGGCCTGGGTTCGATTACTAAAATACATGTGGTTCGCATCTCACATTAAGCCCACAACTTATATAGCATCGGGGCTAAAAGTGACGCTATACTCCAGACTAAAAAGAACAATATACACATACACGATGTTGTCAACCACATATTTATTAGGCTTGAAATTGAAGCAGGGACTTCATACAGAAGAAGTGAATTCACTTAAGCGCCGTGAACCTTCTACTGCTTATAGAAAGCTTAGCTGCCATGTCCCTTCTATTGCTTATAAAAAGCATAGCCGCCATGCTCCTTCTGCTGCTTATAGAAAGCTTAGCTGCCATGCTCCTTTTACTGCTTAGTATATAGAAAGCTTAACCACCATGCTCCTTCTACTGCTTATAGAAAGCTTAGCCGCCGTGCTACTTCTACCGCTTGTAGAAAACATAATCGCCATACTTCTACTACTTATAGAAAGCTTACCTGCCATGCTCCTTCTACTGCTTAGTATATAGAAAGCTTAACCACCATGCTCCTTCTACTGCTTATAGAAAGCTTAGCCGCCGTGTTACTTCTACCGCTTGTAGAACACTTAATCGCCATGCTCCTACTGCATATAGAAAGCTTAGCTGCCATGCTCCTTTTACTGCTTAGTATATAGAAAGCTTCTTCCACTGCTTATAGAAAGCTTAGCTGTAGTGCTCCTTCTACTGCTTAGTATATAGAAAGCTTAACCACCATGCTCATTCTACTGCTTATAGAAAGCTTAGCCGCCGTGCTACTTCTACCGCTTGTACAAAAATTAATCGCCATGCTCCTCCTACTGCTTATAGAAAGCTTAGCTGCCATGCTTCTTCTCCTGCTTATAGAAAGCTTAGCTGCCGTGCTCCTTCTCCCGCTTGTAGAAAACTTAGTCGCCATGCTCCTTCTACTGCTTGTAGAAAACTTAGTCACCATGCTCCTTCTCCTGCTTATAGAAATCTTAGCTGCCGTGCTCCTTCTACCGCTTGTAGAAAACTTAGTCGTCATGCTCCTTCTCCTGCTTATAAAAAGCTTAGCTGCCATGCTCCTTCTACTGCTTGGAGAAAGCTTAGCTGCCGTGCTCCTTCTACCGCTTGTAGAAAACTTAGTCGCCATGCTCCTTCTCCTGCTTATAGAAAGCTTAGCTGCCGTGTTCCTTCTATTGCTTATAGAAAGCTTAGCTGTCATGCTCCTTCTCCTGCTTATAGAAAGCTTAGCTGCCGTGCTCCTTCTACCGCTTGTAGAAAACTTAGTCGCCATGCTCCTTCTCCTGCTTATAGAAAGCATAGCTGCCATGCTCTTTCTCCTGCTTATAAAAAGCTTAGCTGCCGTGCTCCTTCTACCGCTTGTAGAAAACTTACTCGCCATGCTCCTTCTCCTGCCCATAGAAAGCTTAGCTGCATGCTCCTTCTACTGCTTGTAGAAAGCTTAGCTGCCGTGCTCCTTCTACCGCTTGTAGAAAACTTAGTCGCCATGCTCCTTCTTCTGCTTATAGAAAGCTTAGCTGCCATGCTCCTTCTACCGCTTGTAGAAAACTTAATCACCATGCTTTTTCTTCTGCTTATAGAAAGCTTAGCTGTCATGCTCCATCTACTGCTTAGTATATAAAGCTTAACCACCATGCTCATTCACTGCTTATAATAAGCTTAGCCATGGTGCTACTTCTACCGCTCGTAGAAAGCTTAATCGCCATGCTCCTTCTCCTGCTTATAGAAAGCTTAACCACCATGCTCCTTCTCCTGCTTATAGAAAGCTTAGCTGCCGTGCTCCTTCTACCGCTTGTAGAAAACTTAGTCGCCATGCTCCTTCTCCTGCTTATAGAAAGCATAGCTGCCATGCTCTTTCTCCTGCTTATAAAAAGCTTAGCTGCCGTGCTCCTTCTACCGCTTGTAGAAAACTTAGTCGCCATGCTCCTTCTCCTGCTTATAGAAAGCTTAACCACCATGCTCCTTCTCCTGCTTATAGAAACCTCAGCCGCCATGCTCCTTCTACCGCTTGTAGAAAATTTAGTCGCCATGCTCCTTCTACTGCTTATAGAAAACTTAAGCTGCCATGCTCCTTCTACTGTTTAGTATATAAAGGTTAACCACCATGCTCTTTTACTGCTTATAGAAAGCTTAGCCACCGTGCTGCTTCTAAAGCTTGTAGAAAGCTTAATCGCAATGCTCCTTCTACTGCTTATAGAAAGCTTAGCCACCGTGCTACTTCTACCGCTTGTAGAAAATTTAATCGCCATGCTCCTTCTACTGCTTATAGAAAGCTTATTTGCCATGCTCCTGCTACTGCTTGCAGAAAGCTTAGCTGCCGTGCTCCTTCTACTGCTTAGTATATAAAGCTTAACCACCATGCTTTTTCTACTGCTTATAGAAAGGTTAGCCACCGTGCTACTTCTACCGCTTGTAGAAAGCTTAATCGCAATGCTCCTTCTCCTGCTTATAGAAAGCTTAGCCGCCGTGCTACTTCTACCGTTTGTATAAAATTAAATCGCCATGCTCCTTCTACTGCTTATAGAAAGCTTAGCTGCCATGCTCCTTGTACTGCTTAGTATATAAAGCTTAACCACCATGCTCTTTCTACTGCTTATAGAAAGCTTAGCCACCGTGCTACTTCTACCGCTTGTAGAAAGCTTAATCGCAATGCTCCTTCTCATGCTTATAGAAAGCTTAGCCTCCGTGCTACTTCTACCGTTTGTAGAAAATTTAATCGCCATGCCCCTTCTACTGCTTATAGAAAGCTTAGCTCCCATGCTCCTTCTACTGCTTGTAGAAAGCTTAGCTGCCGTGCTCCTTCTACCGCTTGTAGAAAACTTATCCGCCATGCTCCTTCTGCTTGTAGAAAGCTTAGCTGCCATGCTCCTTCTACCGCTTGTAGAAATCTTAATCGCCATGCTCTTTCTCCTGCTTATAGAAAGCTTAGCTGCCATGCTCTTTCTACTGCTTAGTGTATAGAAAGCTTAAGCACCATGCTCCTTCTACTGCTTATAGAAAGCTTAGCTGCCGTGCTCCTTCTACTGCATTGTATATAGAAAGCTTAACCACCATGCTCCTTCTACAGCTTATAGAAAGCTTAGCCGCCGTGCTACTTCTACCGCTTGTAGAAAACTTAATCGCCATGCTCCTACTGCTTATAGAAAGCTTAGCTGCCATGCTCCTTTTACTGCTTAGTATATAGAAAGCTTCTTCCACTGCTTATAGAAAGCTTAGCTGTAGTGCTCCTTCTACTGCTTAGTATATAGAAAGCTTAACCACCATGCTCCTTCTACAGCTTATAAAAATCTTAGCCGCCGTGCTACTTCTACCGCTTGTAGAAAACTTAATCGCCATTCTCCTTCTACTGCTTATAGAAAGCTCAGCTGCCATGCTCCTTCTCCTGCTTATAGAAAGCTTAGCTGGCATGCTCCTTTTACTGCTTAGTATATAGAAAGCTTAACCACCATGCTCTTTCTACTACTTATAGAAAGCTTAGCTGCCGTGCTCCTTCTACTGCTTAGTATATAGAAAGCTTAACAACCATGCTCCTTCTCCTGCTTATAGAAAGCTTAACTGCCGTTTTCCTTCTATTGCTTATAGAAAGCTTAGCTGTCATGGTGCTTCTCCTGCTTATAGAAAGCTTAGCTGCCGTGCTCATTCTACCGCTTGTAGAAAACTTAGTCGCCATGCTTCTTCTCCTGCCCATAGAAAGCTTACCTGCCATGCTCTTTCTACTGTTTGTAGAAAGCTTAGCTGCCGTGCTCCTTCTACCGCTTGTAGAAAAGTTAGTCGCCATGCTCCTTCTCCTGCCCATAGAAAGCTTACCTGCCATGCTCTTTCTACTGTTTGTAGAAAGCTTAGCTGCCGTGCTCCTTCTACCGCTTGTAGAAAACTTAGTCGCCATGCTTCTTCTTCTGCTTATAGAAAGCTTAGCTGCCATGCTCCTTCTACCGCTTGTAGAAAACTTAATCGCCATGGTCTTTCTCCTGTTTATAGAAAGCTTAGCTGTCATGCTCCATCTACTGCTTAGTTAATAAAGCTTAACCACCATGCTCTTTCTACTGCTTATAGAAAGCTTAGCCATGGTGCTACTTCTACCGCTTGTAGAAAGCTTAATCGCCATGCTTCTTCTACTGCTTATAGAAAACTTAGCTGCCATGCTCCTTCTCCTGCTTATAGAAAGCTTAGCTGCCGTGCTCCTTCTACCGCTTGTAGAAAACTTAGACGCCATGCTCCTTCTCCTGCTTATAGAAAGCTTAGCTGCCGTGTTCCTTCTATTGCTTATAGAAAGCTTAACCACCATGCTCCTTCTACTGCTTATAGAAAGCTCAGCCGCCGTGCTCCTTCTACCGCTTGTAGAAAATTTAGTCGCCATGCTCCTTCTACTGCTTATAGAAAGCTTAGCTGCCATGCTCCTTCTATTGCTTAGTATATAAAGCTTAATCACCATGCTCTTTCTACTGCTTGTAGAAAGCTTATTCACCGTGAGCTTAATCGCAATGCTCCTTCTACTGCTTATAGAAAGCTTAGCTGCCATGCTCCTTCTACTGTTTGTAGAAAGCTTAGCTGCCGTGCTCCTTCTACCGCTTGTAGAAAACTTAGTCGCCATGCTCCTTCTTCTGCTTATAGAAAGCTTAGCTGCCATGCTCTTTCTACTGTTTGTAGAAAGCTTAGCTGCCGTGCTCCTTCTACCGCTTGTAGAAAATTTAGTCGCCATGCTCCTTGTACTGCTTATAGAAAGCTTAGCTGCCATGCTCCTTCTACTACTTAGTATATAAAGCTTAACCACCATGCTCTTTCTACTGCTTATAGAAAGCTTAGCCACAGTGCTACTTCTACCGCTTGTAGAAAGCTTAACCACCATGCTCCTTCTACTGCTTATAGAAAGCTTAGCTGCCATGCTCGTTCTCCTGCTTATAGAAAGCTCAGCCTCCGTGCTCCTTCTACCGCTTGTAGAAAATTTAGTCGCCATGTTCCTTCTACTGCTTATAGAAAGCTTAACCACCATGCTTCTGCTCCTGCTTATAGAAGGCTTAGCCCCATACTAGTACTACTATTTATAGAAATTGTTCTTCTGACGTCTCAAATTGGGATTCTAAAGTAATAAATTAAGATGAAAGTTCATACAGTATTCTATGGTTACAATTAACAGACTTAAAATATATTGTTGTGTATATTATTATTAGCTGCAAAATTGAATAAACAACTTTTGATAATTTGTGTTCCCTTAACTGTATCATATATGTTTTGATTTAATACTCCTACAGAAACAGCTCAGATGACATTTTGTGAAACTAAAAGTCATTAAACGTCTATCTTTTGAAAATCTTAATCATATTGTGCTGTTTAATACCCGAAATTAACGCAAATAGCTATTTCAAACTCCAGTTTGTTAGTAAAAATCCATAGCCACCATTATTGATTAAACAGGAAAGGTTTACTCAGCGCTTTTGATTTACTAATTCCCATGAGAGGGGAAAGGGGTAAAATAACCTCACAATGCAGTTACTTAAACATTAAGACCTCATAAGTGAACAATGTGCCAGAAGGAATTCAACGAAATGGAGTCTATTATTTATGCAACTGGGAAAAGTAGAAAGCTGAAATTGTACGCAGAAATAAGGGCTGAAATATTCATTACGAGGGTGGAACAAAAACTAATGCGTCCCTTGCTATAATTTTGTTTCTATTACAGCTACAGATTGTTTCTATTATCTACGCATGATATTATAGACATAACCTTAAAGTACTAATGTAGTCTTTTCGTTTTCACATTTACTGATTAAAGCCATGGATCTAAAGCAAAAAAAAAGTCACTGAATCTATCGCAAAAGAAGATTATCCATCTAAGGAAATCGATAATCGCTTGAACAATGTTTATAGAGACGCTGTAATGGACACTAGCAAAACGCGGCCCTGGGTGAAGAAGTTTAGAAACGGAGAATTAGGAATTGCAGATAAACCGAGAAATGGCCGGCCGACATTAGTCACAGATGCAAATCGATGCTGATGAATTGATTCGAGGAGGCAGGCGCATTACAATTCAGAATGTTGCTGATGTATTGAACGTCTTGTATGACTTCACCCAAGTAATAATTACTCACTTAGATTATCGGGAATCCACATATACAATGACTTGGATAAACTTAAAATAGCTATAAAATTATAGATCAAGAAACAAAACTATGAACTTTTTCAAAATGATTTTGACGCTTGGGTTCGACGATGGCGCAAATGTGTTCAAAATAACGGGGACTATGTTTAAGAGTAGTTTTCTGTAGAAGACAGTTCAAGTTATGACCTATAATACCTTTTCGGATTGGAAAAGTGGGATTAGAAGAATGGCTCGATCGCTTTTGTTCAAACTTGGATGTATGTATAAGTGTATACAAGAGCTTTGTCTGAAAAAGAAATGACAGCTCCCCCTGACCATTTTCCCCCTCGAAAAGTTCTATTCAATATATAAAGCCCCTTTTTACTTATGATGGTCTACAAGCATAATTATGAAAAAAAAATAGATATCGCTTTAACCCTACAATCACATGTATTTTTTAACCAAAATTGTATCACGGGTATGGCATGGTCAGAATTAGCCGAAACCATCCATACCACACCTATAAGGGGGAAATTACCATAGCCGATTTCTATAGCCAAGAAACACTAACAAAGAAGAGAAAACATTATTTTTGATATGGAATCATCCTACAAAAAAAAATCATCTTAGCTGTTACCCCAGTTATGAAATCGATTTCCACTATTTCAGTATTTGATTGGTATAAGTAGGAAATTTGGTTGGACACCATAGTTTACTGGTTAGAGCGTTGGACTCACGCCCGCGTGGTCCCGAGTTCGATTCCCGGCTGGTATTTCTCAATTTTCGGCGTCCATCCAGCGTCGTGAAGCAAACTGGGGAGTCACGTGAAAACAAGACATGACGGCCACTAGGTCAAGAAAGCTTCTGATGCGCCTGTTAGTAGGAACATAGCTTCGTAGCGCAATGACCACGTGCTCGCCTCTTGGCTACACATAGTTCAGCTGATCGCTAACGGATGGAGCTGATTCTGGTTTAGCACACAAAAAGGCTTGTCAATGCCAAGTGGTTCGGTTTTTATAAGTAAGAAATTTACTGTAGTTTCAATATGAGAAACGAAATTGTTAAAAAAATATTATTAGCATTAGAATTAATATGTAGTGGAACATTCTTACATCTTTATATTAAATGTGTTTCGATAGGTGGCTGAAAGATTAATAATAATTTGAAAATTAAGTGGATATGTGCGGTCTAAATAGAAAACCATCAGCATTTTTTTTTTTTTAAATTGGAGATAAACATGCGAAAAATTAATGACCAAAATAAATATTTAAAAAAAAAAGATCAAGCAAGAAGTGAGTAGAGATATGGAGTAGTATCAAATTACAGAAAGTAAAGAAAACTAAATCAGTTGAATAGTGTTCGTAATAAGCCGGTAGCCAGCCCAAAAATGTGGGGGGGAAGATGAAGTTAGGGGGGGTTGATCCAACCATATCATAGTTAATCGCCACTTTATAGTTCATTGGAAAGCCTTCCATGAAAATTTTAGGGGGGCAGCAAATATTTAGAACCCCCCATGGACACGGATCGAGTTCGATATATAGATTGGTTAATAACGATATAAAGTAGAGAAAGAAATGAAAGAAGTATACGAATGGTAAATAAAAGATTTTGGAACAAGAAAAGCATTTTTTGTTTTGTTTTGTTAGTCCTGAAATAAAGAATTTTGCAAGAGATTTCGGTAAACACTTTGTGTGTACTATTGCATAGTATTGACAGAAATGTGAACATTATTACAGATGGGGTCAGCTGTGGCTCACTGCTAGAGAATTCACTTCCTCTGCATAGGGTCCTTGATTCGATCAAAGGTCTCACCAAATGAACTTTATGGTGGACAAACACCGTGTGTTTGAGTTTCATCGGAGTTCTTCCGTTTCTTAATTCATTCCACCATTTCTTTCATTTCTCCTCATCATTTTCTTCTTTAGCCTACCCGGCATTACGTGAAACGTAAAACTTAATGATTTCATTTCATATCGTTACTAGAGATATACAAAAATAAGACCATCCAAAATGTCGATATTGAGAAGAATGTACAATATTATGTAATTAGAACCGGAAGGCAATAAAAAAATGCTAATTCAATTTGAGGAAACAAAAACAATCTTGGAGATAATTAGAAAGGCCACAAAGACCTTCTTATGATATTATTTGAAAATAAATTGTATTATGAGCGTTGTGATAGAAGAAAAACCCGGATACGAGAAGGAAAAAGCGGAAGACAGACAAGAAAAGTTTGGACAACAGTAAAAAATGGAGAAAATAAAATGAAATCTTTGAGTGTTGTGTCCCAAAAATTATGCCAACGAGGATAAAGGAGTCGATGATAATGAGAAATGAATGCAATGGTGGAATGAATAAAGTGGGAGGAGACGGGGAAACGGGAACTAGAAAACCCACGCACACGATGTTTGTTCACTACAAAGTCCACTTGGCGCCAGCTGGATTATAACCATGGACCCCACGCACCAGCGCTCTACCACTGAGACACCACGACCCCCGGTAAAAAAAAAAAAAATGGAATGGTTATACGAAAAGAAATGTTCTAACACAGGACTGTGGCTGATAGATTTATTTATGTTGTGAAGTTTTACCGTCAATTGCAGAATACTTTCAATCCTACTGTGAGTTCGATTACTCAAGAAAACCTTAGGGATCAATTTAAAAGTCCACTAGTCGAATAAAGCTGTGCTCTTACTACATACTTCTCGCGATATATCACCCCTGTATATTTTATTTAAAAGTTCGAAGCTATAAGGTTAAGATGTAAACATTGGAACGTTGGTTGCAAAATCTAATGCAAGAACAAGACCACCTTGAACGAAGCAGCTGATGGAATTTTGTAGATGAGAAAGATGTCACCCTGTCAAGCAAAATAAATGACCCGTTTTCCCTTATAAAAGCAAAGGAAACACTGAGAAGGAGGCGGTAATTTATAAACTTATTGGAGGAAAGCATAAAGTGAGGTGAATTCTGGAGTTAAGTTGCTAGTCAGCTTTAACGATGGCGCCTGCGTACATCTACCACAAATAGGAGTGCTTGGTTATCTGGTAGCAGAAGAGTGGGATGACGAATAGCTCGTAGGAGGACGAAGAGATGCATATTGAATACATGGTGGAAGCTTGATTGATGCGTCTTCGTCGGCGATAGTTTAATATAGTTTGCCCAACCTTGTTTAATCTTTCTAAGGTATTGATATTGTCAGCTTGAAACTAAACGAGTGTTCCTTAAAGTTTTGCAACAAGAATTTTCCAGTTTATTACTCATGTATCATAAGAAATACAATGTTTAATGTTTTTGATTCTTATTTCCTAGATTTTGAGTTAATTTTGACTGTTTTACTCAATATTTTCTCAGTTCAACCAAATACATCCTGGAAAAATATTTTGTCATACGAAAGTTAACCAGAAAATTTGGCCATCTTGGGAAATGTAAGAATCCACCCATAGACACTGCATAGATATTCGAAGTATATTTCACAGATAGTGAATGTTAAATGAATTCGTTATTGCAAAACTGGCTTCGGTCATCAAAATGGCAAAATTGAATTAACATCGGATTTTTGTTTCTATTAGCTACACCTATGTTTTTATGCATAAAGAACTTCAGTTTCATTGTATCAACATTTTATAAACATATTTCAACCTTGATTATTCTAGGCAGTATGGGATTCAGTCAGTGCCTGAAGTCCTTTCTGCATAGAGAATTATATTTTTTGAGTATGTTAGTAGCAATAGCTGTTGATTTCGTCCTATTCATTTGGTAGGTCTGAAACGTCAGATACTTGGCAAAACAACGTCCTAACATAGTTTTGTGTTAGGAAAAGAGCCCAAAATTAATAACTAAATAAAATTACATCCACACAGAATTTTGTCTATAATTTAAATGCAAGACTGGCTTCAGTTCACAGTGGAAACCGTTTTTGTTTTTTCCATGGAAATGAGCATAAAAAAGGTTTTCCTAAACAGCATTCGGTCAATGTAATTTTTATCTACATGAAAAGAAAATGGTTCATCTTGCTTTTGAAGTTTCAAAACTGCAATGTTTTTCTTATTTTTCACAGGACTGCGTTTGTTTGATTGAAATCCTTGTTGCATTAACTAATTCAAATGTGTTTTTCACCTAATTTCTTGGTGATAATGGCAAAAAAGTATAAAATTGTTTCCATTGTAGTTTGATGTGAATATGAATATTCGTGTTTCATTGATCATTGAGTGAGATTGAAGAAAGCAAGTTATGAAAGGTTAAGGGGCTATGAAATAATGTGAAGGTCAGGTTGAGAACACTTGCACTTGAGGCAAATTGTTTTGTCTTCCTGATCAGAGGCATATAGCTTTGACCTAAACTTAGTCTTTCAAATATATTATCTACAGTTGAAGCATCCTGCCGAATATTGCTGTATGTTACATTTCAGTGAATTCGAGAGAAATGAAGTAATTTGTAGTATGGTTGTATATACAGCATAAAAGTTTACCGCAGGCTATACTATAACGAGCACGATGACTTGTGAAGCCTAAGCTCAACACCAATTGTACAACTAG
The DNA here is from genome assembly GCF_964235325.1 of Thermobia domestica. Taxonomy (NCBI): domain Eukaryota; kingdom Metazoa; phylum Arthropoda; class Insecta; order Zygentoma; family Lepismatidae; genus Thermobia; species Thermobia domestica. The sequence continues at coordinate 378,992,790 of NC_137454.1, forward strand.
TTTGCCTCACGTTGCGATGCCTCGAGAAAATTCGGTACGATTCGTGAAGCTGCTTTCTGGATGTACACTCGAGAAAACGTAAAACAGCAGAAGTGCAGCAACAATGTTTCCAAGCTTAGAAAACATGGGAAATTAGTGACAAAAAACAGTTAAAGAAGTAGGGCACAAACACTAACAACTATTCGAATTAAACGCTTACAATAATAATAGCAAATATATAAAACAAGGACAACAACAAAACGGAACTTAGCGACAATCCGACAACATTGCATCCTTAACAACAAAATGCTACTTAGCGCCAATTCGACAACATTGCACCCTTAACAACAAAACGGAACTTACCGGCAACCCGACAACATTGCACCCTTAGGAGAGACTACACTGGGAAAATTTCATAGATGGGGACTGACAACAGAGACACATCCTCATGATCTATTAGATGCTGAAATTAGTAGATCTAGGTCAAGCTTCACGACTCCTGGTGGCCGCTATAGTAACATATCTTGAGCAATGCAGAAAATTATTTCTCAGTATAAATCAGCCAGACTCCGGACAGCATAATTCCCTGTTAATGCCCGAGTTATTAGTGACAAGTGGATCAGAAAAAAAGCATAAAATCGTCATTTTCTTATGCTCAATATGACAATCTTGCATAACACGGTGAGTACAATTATATAAATGTTGTTAATAGTATTATTTATTATTATAAACTAATAAATATATATTTATAAATACACTTTGATCATTATCATAATGCATATAATTATTTAGTGAGTCATGAGAAGAGAGCTCACATTTCAAGTAACATGAGAAGGAAAAGTTCCCGCACTGGAATGTACAGGGTGGTCCGTAATTATGTGTACGAAATTTGACTGACTGTACTATTTGTAATTCTGGACAAAAAGTTTCAATATGGAAACATTGTTGAGTTGAGTTGATTTTGGGTTTAACGTCCAGTTCAGCAGCGATGCTATATAAGACGTGGACCTTCTGATTAACGTGGAATCCGAACCACATCAGCTCCCGCCGGGAATCGAACCCGGGTCTCCCACGCCAAAGGAGCGTATGCTAACCACTTAGCCACGGAGGAGCTCATGGAGACATTGTATAGCCTGAGAATGATAATAACGGTAAAGAAGGAGCACCACCACATTATGCCATACCAGTGCGAGAGTGACTGAACGAATCATTTCCGAACCTCTGTGTCGGTCGACGTAGGTCTGTGGAGTGGCCAGTTCGATCTCCCGATTTTTAACCACCTGACTTTCTCTTCTTGGGTGTTTTAAAGGACAAAGTATATCAACATCACATATGTAGGTTTGGAGAACTACGGGAATCTATCACAGAAGAGTTCCACAGGATAGCAGCATAGCTCTGTGAAGATGCTTCTGATAATGTTACTCTTCGTCTCCAGGCATATATCGGTTTCGATGGTGCATTGGTAGAACATGTCATGGAGAACAGAGATTAGAATTCTTGTAAGGAAAAGTATGAGAGTAACGTATTTATGTTTAATGTTATGTTCAAGTTCTGTTTCTATTTTCTTTACTGTAGTCTCTAAAACATCATATGCATCATTAAGAGCCACCCTATATGAACCAGATGAATCTCCGAATAGAAACATGCCAATCCAATCCACCTGCCGTGTCAAAATCTAGCTAAAACATCGGACAGTGATTGTCATTTTTTACAACGATAAAGTGAACCTTTATTAATTTCATCGACTTTCACAACTTGTTTGTTGTTTTAAAAAAACCTGTCGATCGAAGTAAATTTTGTGAGCGAGGAACATAATTTTGAGAATCTGAGACTAGTTTTGAAAATGAAATGAAATATTTGAGTTTTACGTCCCACGATTATGCCGGTTAGGCTAAAGGAGACGGTGATGATGAGTAATGAATGAAATGGTGGAATGAACAAAGTGAGAGGAAACTGGAGAACCCCGAGGAATCCCACGCACACGGTGTTTATCCACCACAAAGTTCACTTGGCGGGGACTGGGATCGAAGCAATGACCCCAAGCAGCAGAGGTGAACGCTCTACCACTGAGCCACCGCGGCCCCAAGAGACTAGTATTGAATATGAATTTTGGACTGGTCGACTAGTCCCTTTGAAACATAAGAAACATTGTTAACATGTAGATGGATCCACTGTTAAAAATACGATGACTGTGCTATTCTTTGGCAAACACTTACAGTGGCAGGTGTACTACACTTCATATTATATGTTATTTATAATGGTGTTCCATTAAAAGTGATAATTTGACGTACTTAATAAGATATTGTACTTGCACTTGCATTACATTTGTATATCATTATAACAGATAAATATTCCGATTTAAAAAATGAAAACGCATTTGGCACATGTTCCCATGATTTATTCTCCAGGACTTCACTCTCTAAATTAAAAGAAAATTACTTTTACTTTTACATATACTTTGTTTATTGATGTAGTTGATAACAAATTCAACTTTCTCCTTGAGTTCTCACATTGTTCGCCGTTTGTTTGTGTAGACGTTTGAGCTTTCAGAATTCCTAATAGGAAGTTGTAACATGGAGTAAGGTCACGTGACCTACTGGCCACTTCGAGTCATCACTTCATGAGACCTTGGCACTGGATTTTCTCACGCAGCAAGACAATCGTTTCGTGCGAGATCGCGGCATCTTGTTGAAACTAAGTACGCTATATGTCAATACCGTTCAAATGCAGCCAGGAAGAAAAGTGGTAACCATAGTGCAGTGCCGTTCTTTAGTAACTGTCACGGTATTCTTACCCTTGTCTTGCAAAGAGGTATGCTCCTATCACTCCAGCAGTCCAAAAATCACACCACACAGTTACTTGTAAGAACAGAGTTACCAACCCAATTAAGATACATGTTGTGTAAACTAAACTTGGCATTAATAAATCGAAACATTTAAACGTTGTAATGGTGTGAACATATTTGCCATTCTTTTTCAAAAGAACATTCTATTAAGCATGTTATATCCATGGCTTTCGTGAGGACAACCTTTACGTACGGAACAAGTCAGCGAAATTCGACGAAACTTGGCATGTTTGACGTAAGGGATTTAAGTATCATATCGTTCTGTGCTTTTTAGGGCGCTGATTTATTCTCTCGTTACGAGAGGTCATGTACTTTTCTCAGCCACCCACAATTTCAATAAAAATAGCCACATATTACAATAACATATGAATTACATTCCTTTAACAATAATACTAATCACACTTGTCAACGATTTGTTATAATTTTACTAAAAGTAGGTAATTTAGTAGTACAGACATTGTCAACTTGATTCAGATGTAAAATATGTTCCGATGCCAGGTAATATCTTTTCGCAACAAAGAGCTTTACTACACGTAGAAAAGTAAAGAAATCTAATCTATACATTCCACAGAATATACTCAACGAAAGTATTCATGAATTTTGCATGTGACTTAGGGAACGGAGATGTCGGATTCAGGTGTCGGAGAACGGTGTCGAATTCAAATGCTACTAAAAGCGCCTTGTGTAAATTGAGGTAAACTTAACACACTATTTTCATCTAGTAAAGAAATTCTGCGAATAACGAGCATGACCCTTGGGTGGGAAAAGGAGCTGGCACTCCCACCTTTTCTACTTATATTCCTACCCAAAATATGATCACATTTTCTCCTTCCGCTATGAAACTACAAGGATGTTTCCAAATTTTAGCCTCATCCTTTACAAGTATATATAAGTATTTAATCCCAAAGGATTACAGAAGATACCATCAATTTCCTGCTTTTTGCAATTACTTCCATAAAGTTGCATCAAGGAGCTATAAATTGTCTTCTGTTTGTCGTGGCATATAAACATATACAATATCTATTGAAAGAAGAAAACGTTATGAAGCAATGTTTCCGAGTTGGCGTTACTTTATTTTTCACACGTCGGGTTTCTTATTCTATTTTTCTTTCTCATATACCATATCGTGTTATTTTTGTTTCCTCATGTCTTTCTTCCTTTCGGACTTTACGTTTGAGAGAGATATATATGACACCACTTCGACTAGAAAAGATCGAAATAAAACTTTCTAATCGCTTGGAAGCGTCATTCATCTATTGGCTTTTGTGGTCACTTTAACCCAGAAACTCAATCTCTAAATGGTCAGGATGAAACAATCACAGATTCATGTAATTTAATTCACATTATTTGTTGTGTTCTTCTTCATTCCTATTTACGAATACGGGTGAATCAAAAACTAAAAGTTGTATTCACATATATCATGTACAAAGAAAACTAAGTTCATCAGCTACGAATACAATATAACTTTTGCTGAAATGAATGCACCCCCAGAAGCACTATTTCAGTTTTATTTTTTTCTTGCGGGGTGAGAATGTTTCCTAACTACGAGTATATAAGTGAAGTTCACGCTTTTCATTGTTACGGTACTACACTCTTTTGAATAAAATAGAAGAGCCGAGAATTGTCCTCGGTCTATATCAATTATTGTAATTGCCTTCATTGCTCAACCGAGCTTGCAAAAAGAATTTTACGAAGTGTGTTAGAAAACTAATGATTTTCGTTTTGCGATGAGTTTTTACTTTGACAAAGCAGTGTTACGCCCTTCAAAATAGTCTCTTTGGGAGTTACACATTAATGGAGACGTTATGTCCAGTCTTCTTAGCAGTGTTGGACAGTGGCGAAGGGTGGTAAGACACCCTGAGGCCCGGCCTACCCATTTACTTTCAGAAATTACAATTCATAATTTATTCTTATTTCTTGTCACAGAATGCTAGATAATATAAGTTGACGAAAAATATTTTATTGTAAGATAAAGAAATCGTGGTTGGCACCACTGCTTTGAGGCTCCGCAAGCAGTGTCTCAGGACCGTCAAGCTACTGAGGAAAACGCGCGAGAAAACGTGCTGCTGATAACCTGCAAGTGGCAACCGAGGCAAACGCAGCAGAAGCAGAAGATAACCTGCAAAGAAGACCGTCCTCAGCATTTGTCGACTTTCGTTTTACGTATGTGTCCTCCAGAGTGCTCTTTCGACTGTCTTCGACTTCGATTCGAGAGCAAGAGCACATGGTGTGTATTACAATTGAGTGGAAGTATAGATGTTTTTGCTTTTGTGAGTGGCTTTTTATTTTATTTATTTATTGCATTTGCAAAAGTGAACGAGAAAAATGCCTGAGTGGTCCGAGAATATGAACCTAATAGATTTCTTATTTTAAAAAAATCTTATCTCAGTGTTCTTATGAAAATAAGTGTATTATTAAAGAACGAAGACCAACGCCAATATTGAAAATAGAACAAACAGACGGGGAGAAGGTAAGAAAGTTCTGCATGCAGTGGCTGACTGGATACAACAATAGAATGTATTGTTTTTATTGTCTTATGTTCAGCGGTGAAGCAGAATGGACAAAAGAAGGAATTATCTCCTTGAAAAATTTCGCACGTAAAGCAACGGAACATCAAAAGTCTGAAAAACACATAAAGAACAGTGAAAGCTTTCATTTACTAGGCCGAACGCAAAGAATTGAGTGTCCTGTGTCCGAAGCTATTCGCCTACAGATACTAAAACATAATGAAAAGGTCGCTACCAATAGAAGAATTTTAGGCCGTTTAATTCAAGTTGTTTGCTTCCTCGGTAAGCAGGAATTATCTTTTAGAGGTCATGTTGAGAACGTTGAATCTGATAACAAGGGGAATTATTTGTAGTTGTTGGAATTGTTAGCAGAAGAAGATGCAACTTATGAGAGAGCATTTTGAGTCTGACTCTGTTTTTAAAGGAACATCAAGTGATAAATAAAATGACTTGATTACATGTGTGTCGTGCGTTTTGAACAATATATTTAAAGATGAAATTTTACGCGCAGAGTTTGTTTCAGTGCAAGTAGATGAAACAATAGATGTTTCTTATAGAGCGCAAATGAGTGTGATCATGCGATATTGTTTGAATGATATACAAGAGAGGTTTGCAGTGTTCTTCGATGTGTCACACAATAAGACTGCACAAGGAATGTCAGAAGTCATTCTCTGTGTTCTGAAGGAACTCAATGCAGAAAAAAACTTGTGTGTCATACGTACGACGGTGCGTCTGTAATGGCTTCTTCGAAAGGAGGTGTGCAGTATTATGTGAAAAAAGAATGTCCGTATGCATTGTTTATACACTGTTACGCCCACAAGGTTTAATTTGGTGTTACTACACGGTGCAAAGATCATAAAACGTGTAAAATTGTTTGTTTGTGACTTGACTGCGTTCCATTCGTTTTTCTCAAGATCAACGAAGAGAACTGAGCTATTAAGAGAACAGGGATTCCATCTTTCCCACCCAAATTCCACACGGTGGAATTATCACTCGCGCGCAGTTGAAACAATTAAATCTCATTACGGAGAATTAAAATCAGCCATGACTCACATACGCGAATCTGATTACGAAAATTGGGATCCGGATTCAATAAGAGCTGCCAGTGGTCTACAGTTACGCTTAAATTCATGTGAATTTGTCTTTTTGTTGTGTTTATATAGCAAAATACTTGTGTTTACGGAAAATCTGTTTCTTACTTTGCAAAAAAAAAAAAAAAAAAAAAAAGTACTTCCGATATCACACTGTGCTGCAAAGAACTCATGCAAACAATGTCTGCATTTAAAAAAACTGCGTTGGGAAGAGACTGTGCATGATTGCATTATGGAAAGTCAAGATATCAGTTCGTTGCAGTTCGGCGACAAGGAAAACCGAAACCTTAAAGGTACTCTCGTATGAAATTTTGGACACGCTTGCGGTTCAGATGGAAATGCGTTTTCGTGATTTGTCCTCTTTAGAGTTTGTAGAACTGCTTGATTGTGAACAGTTTAAGGCTTACAAAAGTGATTTTCCTCGGAAGAAACTAGATAATCTTCTTAAACTCTATCCGTTCTTTGACGCAGAGCAGCTGCGGAATGAGCTGACAGTCATCTACTCCGACGAAAATAAATACCTCAAACCTCTTAATCTACTTCAGTATATCATATCAAATGGCCTGCAAGAAGTGTATACGGAATGTCTTCGTTTGCTACATTTGAGTTTGAGTATTCCAGTCATCACAGCATCATGTGAGAGAAGGATGAGTGCCCTCAAGATAATTAAAACATTCCTGAGGAATACAATGAAAAACGATAGACTTAGTGGGTTGGCTTCCATCGCTATAGAAAAGAAGCTGTTAAGGACATAGCCACGGATCCAGCTTTTAAGGAGGAAGTAATAGACGTGTTTGCCGAGAAGAAAAACAGGTGCTTAGAATTAATTTATAAGAAGATATAAATAATTCAGGAAAGATGATGATGATGATGATTATTATTATTATTATTATTATTATTATTATTATTATTATTATTATTATGGGCCTACCCTGATTAAATCATCACCCTTCGCCACTGGTGCAGGAAGGATTCTGCTGGGATACTTTTCAGCTTCGCTGTTACGCTCTTTTGGGTATTAGCCAAAGTACCAAAATGGCGTCCCTTCAAGTGGTGTTTGAGAAAAGATAACGAAATCAAGTTACAAGGACTGGCGAATAGAGGGGATGAGGAACCACAGGAATGTTTCTTTCTGTCAAAAATTCATTTATGTAGATAGTTGTGTGGTATGGTTTGTTTGGCGCATACTTTTCTCATGCTCGAATCCTGTATTAACATTTACTGTATGATAAACGTACAAATTTATCTACTGCTGCTCATTCTTACCGTCAATCGACTATCTGACCTCACAAAATACTTAACTCCTTCCACGTTGTTATCGGGTTTTTGAGGTTCAATGTTTTTCCACATGAAGTTTGTCCTTCGTTTGTTTTTGGCATTCTAAAAGAACTTGTACCATCTGACTACTTGTGCCGTGCTCTGGATACAGAATGTCTTCCCAGACCCGTAGTCAACCCAAAAATGTAGGGGCTGGCTGAAATTAGGGGGAGCCCGATCCAACCATATTATATTTCATCCCCATATTATAGTTCATTAGCAAGCCTACTGTGAAAATTTTATTGGGACAGCAAAGCTTCAGGAGGGGCGCCTCCCCTAGATCTCCCTGGATATGGGCCCGTGTATTCCACTAACCCTTTGTAACTTTTCGTAAGACACAATAGTGGATTCTCCTTGATTTATACAAATTTTGAAGAAGGAACTTTCCTGGAACTTCTGCCGATCCATTTTCGTAACATATGTAACAAACATTATACGTCTCGTGATCTCAGCAATCGTGTAGGAACTGGAATTAATTCAAACTTGTACTGGCCAGTGGCAAGGTTTAACGTAACTGTTCTGTGAAGATGGATTCATCAATGTTGTTGGTTAGTACACAGTGTTGCTAGTGCCAGAACGCTCTAGAATAGTGCCGACAACATTGATTCATAATCGTTAGACTCAGCACTTCCTACGACTATAAATGCTACCGTAAAGTGACTTGTAGATTAGGTTGGACATAAACAGTTGAGCTGACTTCGCGGGAGGCGCCAGGAAAACCTGCCCCTTTACTAATATAGACTACTTATCATAATATGAAGTCTATATGAAGATAATAGTCCGCCTAGCACTGAGGCCTAAAATGGTTGGCCATCTCTGATATTAGCTCTAAATCAAACACAAAATGAAACGTTCCCTCTCGTCTAAATAATGTCGCTGTACTAATTATACGAACTATTTGAATTTTTATCCCTTTGGGGTACTTATGGTACAATTTGTACCATACGGGTGTTTCATGGTACATTGTCCGGGATTTTTTTTCAGGTCCAGAGGCATTGTAGAAGACCTTACGTATAATTTCACACCTTCCTGCGTTGAGACATAGAAGGTGATGACGTCATAATTCTAAAATATATATTTTCTTTTATTAAGCCTATGTTCATTATTTTTTGGCGGGCTTATTTTTGCATGTATAAGATTGAAATTTTGTACAAACATTCAGTCCACACAGTAGTATTTACCAGATTTTTTTTCCAGATTTCTGCGTTGAAACAGGGGGGGATCCAGAGGGGCAAAAAGTTAAAAAAGGGATATTTTTACCAAAAAATCCCATTCTTCGGAATTTTCCCGCCTTAAAAACATGATGAAGACATGTGAATGGTACCGCCTGAAAGGCAGTTCTATTCTGAAGAGAATGATGTGCCAACCATGATACCAGGGTAATTAAGGATGTCTCAGGGAATTTTTACAAAATATACTTCTGTATACGGGAATACTGGATATTGTCGGTATATTTTTCTTGGCGGGCTTACTTTTGCACCTAGAAGATTGAAATTGTGCAAAAACATTCAACCCATCTTGTAGTAGTTATCAGATTATTTTCAGATCTCTGCGTTAAAACAGAGGGGTCCAGAGGGGCTAAAAGTTGAAAAAAGGGATATTTAGACCAAAAAGTCCTTTTTTCGGGATTTTCCCGCCTTAGATACATGATGGAGACATGTTGTTTGATTGATTTTGAGTTTTACGTCCCGTTCAGCAACGAGGCTATATGAGACATGAACCTACTGATTAATGTGGAATCCGAACCACATGAGCTCCCGCCGGGAATCGAACCCGGGTCTCCCGCGCCATAGGCGCGTATGCTAACCGCTTAGCCACGGAGGAGCTCAATGGTGGAGGCATGTGAATTGTACCGCCTGAAAGGCAGTTCTATTCTGAAGAGAATGATGTACAAACCATGATCCTAGGGTAATTAGGGATGTCTCAGGGAATTTTTACAAAATATCCTTCTGTATACGGGAATATGGGACATTGTCGGTATATATATATATATATATATATATATATATATATATATATATATATTGGCAGGCTTACTTTTGTACCTAGAAGATTGAAATTGTGCACAAACATTCAGTCCACCTAGTAGTATTTAAATATTTTTTTTCAGATTTCTGCCTTAAAACAGGGGGGTCCAGAGGGACTAAAAATTGAAAAAAGGGATATTTAGACCAAAAAATCCCTTTTTCGGGATTTTCCCGCCTTAGATACATGATGGAGACATGTGAATGGTACCGCCTGAAGAGAATTATTGACGGATTATAGTCCTAGGGTAAATAGAGATGTCTCAGGAAATTTTTTACCTGAGATCATGGCGTTTTGCGGTAATTTGGGGCATTGTGGGGATTCTTGATAAAATTTCTCTCGCCCTTAGTATTCAAGATAGAAACTTGCAATTTGGCACACACATTCAGTACACCAAGTAGTATGCATCAGATGTTTTTGAGATCTCTACGTTGACACAGAGTCGTTCCAGAGGGGCCCAAAGTATGAAAAAAATTTTCCCCAAAATTTTCCCTTTGACATCACTTTTTCCCCTTCTGGTATATGATATGAGCATGCAAGTAGTACCATTTGAAAGCCAGGTCCATTTTGATGAGAATAAGGTTTGAGCCATGATCCTAGGGTATATAGTGACGATGCAGTAGCTGCTTGACTGAAAGTCTAAAAAATACCCCAAAAACCCAGGTACCAGAAAGGGTTACTAATTACATGATGGAAAACCGGCTTGTTTCAAAGGATAGTATTACATTCTCTTTAATGTGATAGGCATAAATGTAATTACATTTATCAAAACATTGCACTGTATGTTTATTTTTTCCTTTCTGAGAACGCGAATTCTCATAAAGCTTATTAAGAAATTGAATCATTAACATTAGGTGAGAAATAATCGATCTCCAGTCACACCAGAAGTGAACAAGGTAAGATTGAAAACCACAAATGAAGTGAAAATCTAAAATTTTGCAGTTAGTGTCAAAATATTACAAAAGAAACGTTCAATATAAATATAACTTCATCTACAAAATTTGAAACTCGTTTCCTTCGTTTTGTCAGAAAAATGAACTTTGTGATTTTACTGAGTGAAAAGTTATGTCCTCTTAAACATTTTATTGTGTATTTTGGCGGTAGCCATATTGATGAGTTCATAGTTTGAAAACCGGCAACGGGGTTCTCGGAGATCTTGTAGGAAGTACAACAGAAATAATAGTGCGTATTCCAATAGATTTCATTATTTTAAATGCCTGGAATTAGTCAATATTTGTTCTGGTTTGACTAGACTATTACGATTTATTTCTCTTAATTATGCGAAGAACAGAAAATATTTTAATAGGATACAACTAGTGGAACGCAGTAGTGTTCAAGTTCAAGTTAGAGCTTGTTATATGAAATGAAACCAATGATTTTTCTGCTATGAAGAAAAATGTTTACAGTTCCAGTGAATGGACGGATCGTTATTCTAATGAACCTCGAATAATTTTGATAGTGGAAAAGCCTAATTCCAGTTGATGAGCTGATGTCAGTTGCAGGATAATGTGTTATTTCAAGATTACAAATGACCCTTCACTAAACAATGACCAAACAAGCAGATCGCCACCATACAAAACCACACAGTCGGAGGTAATTGCGTTTTTCTCCGCTACTAATCACCGTTTACAAACATACATAACGGGAGCTTATGGTCTATAGTGCGGACGTATATACTAGAGCAATGCATGTGCAAAGTAAATTCATATCAAGAGAACCGATTGTAAATTAAATGAACTAATTGAACAAATATGTTAAATAATTAAAGGTCTTTGTATTATCTCAGTTGGTCACATGATTTATTTGCCTCTGTACTGACGATGATAATGCAACAATTTAGAATGGTGATTTCAATATCAACAACTTTCCTATATTAGATACTCGAGTCCAGGGCAGGTTCGAGAAAATCAAAGAATCAAAACCTTAAAGAGACCAGAGATGCAAAAATCTAAATGTTAAAAAACTATTTTAAACGATCGAGAATCTCCTTTGTAAATTACCTTCTGCATTCTTCATTACTACCGAGCTTCCTCATGGCAAAGCGGTTAGCATATGCGTCTTTGGCATGAGAGGTGCAAGTCCGGATCTTACGTTAAGCTGTAAGTGCCCGTCTCATATAGCCTCGCTCCTGAAAGGGACGCTAAATTCAAAATCAAATCAAATCTTTAGTTTTATCGCAGAATAGGTAGCGTTATCTTTCAGCAATTATTTTTCCTTCGCACTCATACGTAACACTGTAACATATTTTAGTAAGCTTGTTACGATTCGTCCGCAAATATACTGTCGTCAAATTTCTTTTAACCGCACAACTATAGCCTACACAGTATATTGAACTTGCAATATAAATTTCCGTTGATTCACTTCATGAACCATTATATTGCTCATTTTCGTGAAGACTAGAACTAATGAGCTTATTAACAAGCATTCTACTAAAATTATTTTTGCAATTTCAGAGAAAAGATTTTAACTAGCAAAATATCAACAATCATGTTTTGTTTGCAAGGTTTTTATGTGACTTGGTTCAATATTTTTCACATGAATCTTATACAGATGTAACATTTAATGAATGAACTTTATATTCATATGATATAGTAGCTTTTTATAAACATTTACTTTCTGTAGCTATCGTGGGTAAGAAAGTAATATCTTTAAACACCTACTTTGGAAATATGTATGAGAAGTTAAGTAGAGATATTACCTCAGTATTCTCTTTCTGGGACTGATGTAAGGCATAGAATAATCCACCCAAAATTTGTAAGCGAGGAACTCGAAGATTTTTTTTTTTTTTGCTTGCAACGTGAAACATATTAATTTTGCTCCTACATCTTTTCGTTATAAAAATTCTCAATAGTAGTGAATCGAACAAAAACTTTATCTAGTGCTTCGACGTTAATGATAACAGTAATAAAACTTATTAAAACTGTATCTTCCGACATATGAAAAGTTTGTTTCCAAAAGGCACTATATCATTTTTTTTTCTGAATTTGAAATTTTATTGGGACTTTTGCATAAATATAATAATAATTTGAACCAGAACGCTCTGAAATCATGTTAAAAAACGAACTTTAGAAACACATTTGTTCTAATATGTACCATATCCAGCAATTATTTATTTCAAAAGATACTATATCCTTTCTTTATTCTATAATGTACTGTATCCAGTATTGTCTTGATGCATATTTTGTTCATTTTCATGGCAAATGCATTATATATAACTAAAACAACCAAACAGTTCATTTAGGCTCCTGTTTAAATATTCTGAGTTGGAAATATGACATTTTTTTCAGTTGTAAATTGTACTGAAAGTATTCATGGTTTCATTTGACGACATCGCATTGGTAACGTCTTTGCAACACTGAAGTAAACATTATTGTTAACGTTATTGTTGAAGTAAACGTTATTGTAACATTATCATTACTGTTAAGATGATGGTTGATGCCATTCTTATTGCTAGCAGTGCACGTTTCTAACTAGCTTTACACGTTAGTTTCCGTCAAACATTACACTTTTTGAGTTGTTTCTGTAATATGTTTGTTGTTTGAAGTTTAATAAATATCGTAATGTTCCTTAGTAGCAAGAAAGGTTTCCGTCAGTTGACGCGTGTTGGCTTTTGGGTTTCTACGCTTGCGCTTGAAATGCATGCTTTCATACAATTTGCCTTTTGTTGTACTTGCAAGCGATGCTTTAGACCCTTCGCAGAACGTCATAGCATCTCTGGCCGTTCATTGGGTATTGACTTGTAAAACGCTTGCGTCAAGCTTGAATGGAACATTGAATGCAAGGTGCCCCCATGTAACTTCGTTACTGGAATCCAGCATGCGGCATGCTTGCACGGTTTTCAATCAAGCTGGATGCAAGGTTGGCCGAAAGTGGCGGATCTAGGCTAGGCCGGGGAACCTAGGTTCCCAGTTTTTTGAGTGACAAAAATAAATTAAGCTATTATTTATACATTTTTGAAAGTTTATAGTTAACTCATGATATACCTATCATAGTCTGGGATCTGGCTGGCACCTCCAGGTTATACCCTCTAGATCCGCCACGGTTGGCCGACTTGCAATTCAAGCTTACAGCAAGCGGTTTGCAAGTTGTCTTTGCTACTAGGGTTATCGAGTGAAGAAGAATATAGTGATCAAGACACATGGGACCATTGTATTGATACACCACCAGAACATTCATGGAAACGGCACAAATAGATTGTGAACTTGAATTTATTTCGTGTAATAAAGAATAATAGAGTGTATGACTTCAGTGTACTATTTAGTACGTACTAAGTATTTTAAAAATATAATCTTGTATTACCGTCTTCTATAATTTTAGTTTCAAAACTTACTATATCCATTCTATTTAGTACAAAATATACTATATCCATATAAACTCAAAAGATTTTAATATTTTATTAAAAATTACTAAGTACATGTATGTACCGAAATATGTATCAGTAAAATACATCATGAAATATTTTATCTAAATACAATTGAATCACTACTCTACAGCAAAATCTAATTATTATATTTGTTTTTTCTGTTTCGTAAAAAAAGTTCCCAAGGGTAATATAATACTATTTGCAAACAAGCTCCACGTATATATTGTTTATAAACAGTTTTAGTAGACTCGAGCTCTCTATTGTATGTTTTTGTACTTTCCGATTAAATAAAACAAATGAGAGAAATTTCTTCGAATATATTCTAGAAGAGGACAGAATTACATTTACTAATAAAATATTTATAAATTTGTTAATCGACTATTAGCGCTATCAATGATAAACAACTTTATCTATGACTTACATAGAATACGAGGTGGGAATGATTCGTCCATACAGATATTAATAGGAATCCTTGATTATAAGCTAGAAAACTATTTTCTATTGTGAATATTGTTTTATACAATTTCAAATTTTAAGACACTCATGGGTTACGTAAATTTTGAGCAAAGAAACATATTTTCTGTAATTCGCTTGGCAGAAATCATTTCCTTGAAAGCTGTTTGAATGATCAGGTTTTAGCTTTACTATATATTATACTGTAGTTTGAGAAAAAGAAATAATTTTTATTATCGTAATTTAAAGAAAAAAATAATTGTTACACGTAATCGTATTCGAAAAACAACTTACTATTGTATTAATTTATGTTTTTAATTGAAAAAAATTAAATATTAACATTTGTAGTGTTTGTGCTTATATGAGGGACGTTGAACAGGAAAAATAATCTTATGGTCCTTGGAATATCAAATAAATTGTTTCATTGAATTAATTGCTCCGTGGTCAATATGTGACGAAATAGCATTGGGATTTCATTCGTTTATCTCAATGTAAGTACCACGCCAAGAAGGCATAGTATTGGACATAGTGTTACGATACTACACGTCGGAGGTCCTTGGTTCGATTCCTTCTACGGACTTTTGGATACACGACATCTACTTCTCTGGAATATTTTTATTTTTTTAGTTTTTTTTCTTTCTTCGGGAACTTCAATTTTATTGTTTTAAGATTCCTAGAAGCATTTTTGTATACATTTTTGTTTTATTAAAGATAAGTACAATAGCCAATTTCTTTAACGTTATAACAAGTCAATATCCTTGTTCGTTTCCTTACCTTTGTGCAATCTATCAACTTCCTACTTGTGTCTGGCTACGTTTTCATTCCTTGGCAGTGTCACTAGACTGCGTTCGAGGACATTGCTCACATTCAACTAAATTGTAAATACTTTGATCGCCCTGTTAGCTCTTCTCTAGTTGATTACATGGATTACCTCAGCTATAAGATATTGTCTGGTAACTACGTCGGCGATTATTGTCAAGTGTGTATTTTGTGCTTACTCCTTTTTGTTGAGGCTTAGCTTCGCACTTGGATTTCCTCAGAAAGTAAAACTCAAGAATATTAGGTGAATTCCCCAGCTTGTGAGGTCTTCGACTCTCAAATGTTTTGACATTTGTGACGTCACGAACACGATGTTATGAGGAGGTGAGTTATGGATTAAGCAAATTTGGTATTGAGGAAATCAGGAGGTGTGGTTTGAGGCCTTAGTCTGGGAAACAAAAGTGGAAGGTTGGTGTTTCTCAGAGGAGACTTGGTTGGTTTAGAGTTGGGAGAAGAGCAACCAACTAGACAGAGAGGAGACAATGGAGTGTCATCCATTGAAGAAGGTACAGCAAATACTTCGAAATATTTAGTGACTACGCCAGAGTTGTCGTTATTAATCTAACTTTACCTTTCCTAATCTGCTGCAGTGTTGAAAAGACACATTTGTGTTCGAATTATAATTTCAAAATACCTTTGAGCTACAATTCCCTTATGCCTTATTTGTTGAGTTCTCTTTCAGATGAAATTAACTTACATATTCCAGCTTATGTTGCTGGTGGTGGAGAAACCTCCCCAAAATTAGTCATCTACCGGTCTTAATGACTAAAGGGATAGATGAAGTTAAGTTAAACATAAAAGCTATTTAGGCAAGTTTCAATAGCAATAACAAATTTTAAAGCATGTTATAATCCTAAGGGGTGTTTCGAATTCTCCTTCTAAACAAAAGAGTGTCGTTAGCTGAAGAATGAATACAAACAAACCAAAAGGACCGATTTTAACCAAAATGCGAGGGACGTTAAATAATTATTGTCCTCGGTATGTTTAAAATACTTGGGCTGGGATGCATGATGAGGGCTATTGTAGCCTAATGTCTCAGATGCCTATATGCTAAATTTCAGATCCATAGCTGCTATATTAATATTCTTTTTGTCGTTTCAGGTGTGAGAGGTGGCACCTAGCTTGAAAAATGGAGAAAACCGAACAACGAGCTGTCATCAAGTACCTCCAGAAAAATTGTTTAAACCCAAAGGAGATTCATGAGGACATGATCAGTGTGTTGGGTGATGGGGCTCCTTCCTACCAGGTGGTAAAGAACTGGTTCCGCGAATTCCATTGCGGCAGGGAAAGCTGTCAACAGGCCCCTGATGCTGGTCATCCAACAACAGCATACACCCCAGAAAACATTGATGGTGTGCATTATACGATTATAGCAGACAGACGAATCACGGTGCAACAGTTAGCAGTAGAGATGCAAGGGCTCGGAAAAAAACAGGCTTTTTTGGAAAAAAACTCGGTTTTTTCTGCTTTGCTTTTTTGCTTGGGAAATTTTGGGCTTTTTTCAAAATTCTGCTTTAAATCGATAAAGCAGACTTTAATTCGCTTCTCTATAACACAGAAAGTCATTTAATTAGTGGTTGATGCCGATAATAATATAAAACCTCGAAAGTAAACCATGAATTTCGAAAAGATATTTTAAACAATTTTACTTCAACATTTTTACATTATGAATTCCAAAGGATTAACCAATGTATATAATAAACACATTTTAACCTCCTATATACAAAAGTAAGCAGAGTTGGCAAGAACCATTTTTGTTTCTGAAAATGCCAAAAACCCGTTTTTTTGGGGGGGGCAGTTTAAACCAGGCTTTTTTGGGGTTTAAACCAGGTTTTTTGATTTAGATATTTTGCTTTATGTATTTATATTACATATTCACAGAAATAAGTTTGTTTCGCCTTGGTGTTATTATTCAACAACGGGGTTATGCTGGAAGAAGTCCCATAAGCTTAAACAAGTCCGGTCAGTAAATTTCTTAAATTGAGAAACTCCCGCCCTAGCCATCGGGAAAATCCCGTCATTCTTTTAAATGTAAAACAATAACGGGAAAATCCTGTAAAATTTAATTTGCATGTAAAATTTAAAGGTCAACGTATTATAATCAGTACGCTAAAACTGAGTGACACACAATCATAGTCAACGTCTTGCGAATAAAATCAGAAAAATAAACACACTGCTGAACAAGACTGTTCAGCAGTGTGTTTATTTTTCTAAAACTGAGGTATTAAATTACAAATTTAGTATGTAGGTATAATTGAAAGTCCAATCCAAGCTAATGTTGGAATCTAAGTAGGCAATCGATAAATTTTACCAATTTTAATCAATATATTTAAGCAACCTTCGCTTCTTTATAAAACAACAGGCATGCAGAAATATATAATTTGGTTTCGTTTTGTATGTTTAGGCTTAACATCCTTACGTAATACCGAGGTTATCAAGGAGAAGACTTTCGCTTAAAGTGACATCCGAAAGAGTACTTGGTTTACACATGAAAGAAGGGTTGTGGTTCGACCGAGAATTGAACATGGGACACCTTGATTAAAAGGTGAAAAGGAAATAAGACTAATGCAGATGGTTTGACATGTGAAATGTCACCATGAAGTTCACACGATTCGCATTTTGTTCTTTTAATTTTTTTAGTTTAAACCAGTTATTTAAAAAAAAAACAGCTGGTGTAAACGAGCCAACCCTAAGAGTAAAAACTTCTTTCAAAAAATACACAAATAACTAGCAAAATTGTATGTAGTATTTTTACTTCAAAATATTCCATACCCTCTTTTTGAAACAAAATAAAATTAAAATTAAACATAAGAGAAATACTTAGATTTGTATGATACAATTAAAGGCTGCACATGGTTCTGTATATTCTTGAAATTCTACAGTCAAGTTTTTTATAACCACCATCAAGGGCGCCCATCAGGAGGTTAAGGGGGCGCTTGCCCCCCTAGAGGAAAATGTACTTCAGAATATTGAAAATCCAATAGGATTTTTACATTAGTTACAGCAAAATTTGAAACTATTTTTGAAACGTCGCTTATACTTGCCCCTCCTTGGAAACTACAACATGGGCGGGCCATCACGGTTTACCTAGTCCTCAAGTTTTCTGAATTTTTAACAAGAGGGATTCAACATATCATTACGGAACAAAAAAAAAAAAAAAAAGACTACGGAATATATTTAAGTTAAGCTAAATACAACTGCACAACAAACGTGACTGAGTGGTTGGCTTTTGCGCTTCTATCGGGAAGTCCGGGATTCAACCCAGCATTCGACCATTCTGACAAAGCCTTCCTTCATTCCATCTGAGAATGTAGAAATAGTGCGTGTACTGGCCGACTAGGAGTGTAGGAGTTGGCAGACTTCCTTTCTTATTGTTTTTAAATCGTTATTATTACTAATTACCAGCAGTGACGGTTTTGCGAAGGTTAGAGGATCGGTCTTTCGGACTGAAGCCTGTTCTCCAAAGTTGTGGAATGTCTAAAACGAACAAAATATCTATTAGTTATGCCTTTACTCATAAACTTTAAGCTCCCGTCAAATAAAAATTACGAATGTTTAGAAAAACTAAACATTAGTAGTAAGAAAACCCCTCCCAAAACACTTTTTTAAATTCGCCACTGATTCTCAGTATAAAATGATCTTCAAGGTTGTATCCGGAAGATTATTGCTAAACATATAAACGAAACGAAATATTAGTTATGCCTGTACTCATAAACTTCAAGCTGCTCCCAAATAAAATTAGGACGTTTTAGAAAACGAAACAATCAGAGAAACCCCTCCGAAAGTACTTTTCTAAATCCGCTATTGATTATTTGTATAAATTGGTATTCAAGGTTGTATCTGGAAAATTATTGCTAAATCATTGCACAACTACAGTATAACAGAAATGTGGAAATACGGTTTGACGGACATATTGAAAAACGTATGCTTTGACGGATATATAGAAAAACGTAAGTTTAACTTTCGTGCTAGAAGCTGGAGTACTAAGCTCTTAGAAATGAAACACGGATGACAAACTAAAATGATCTAGAGAAGGAAAAAAATGTCGATAACTCAAAAGTTAAAATAAAGTTAAATAACCTGTAAAATTGCCCTCAAATACTACATTCTTCATGTTAGCTTTAATTCGTAAAATATGTGCTCCATCCATCTTGATGGTGAATTACAGGGCTAAATATGGCATTCAGGTCGTGGAAATCTTATCTAACTATAGAAAGATTTCCCTATCTATCCTTTCTTATCTACTATAAGAAAGCTATTTGGATAGAAAAATCATGAAAATGAAAAAAGCCAAAATTTCCAAAATTCTCGGTTTTTTTCCAAAAAAAGCCGGCTTTTTATGTGAAAAAAACTATCGATTCAAAAAAGCCGGCTTTTTTGCATCTCTAGTTAGCAGACATGAAAATCTCTGTAGGCTCAGTAGAAACCATTGTGCATGAACACTTGGGATTCAGAAAGGTGTCAGAGCGATGGGTACCTTAAATGTTATCTCTTCAACATCAGAAAAGCAGAGTTCGATGTTCAAGGGTTGGTTTGGAAGTTATGCGGACAGACTTGAAACAGTTCTGTCATAGCTTTCTGACAGTGGATTAGACGTGGCTCTACTACTATGATCCTGAGTCCAAACGACAGAGCATGGAGTAGCGGCACAGCAGTTCGCCTCCCCCACGCATGTTCAAGGTGCAAGCATCAGTACGCAAGGTTATGGAAACAATATTTTAGGATGCGAAGGGTGTGCTCCATACTGACTACCTGGAGGTTGGACACACTATCACGGGGGCCTATTATGCAGCCCTAAACCCTAAATTACGTGAAGCAGTCAAGGAAAAACAGCGCGGGGTGTTGCAGCGAACAGTGCTGTTCCACCAAAATAATGCTCCGGCCAACGAAAGCCATCTTACTGATGCCGCAATTTATGCTGCTGGTTTTGATGTGTTGGAACATCCTCCCTACTCACCCGACCCCGTCCCAAGTCATTTTCATTTGTTCCCAAAGTTGAAGTAGCACCTGAAGAGGAAAAAGGTTTACTCAAATGCAGCTTTTATTGAAGCTGTGGAGGAATGGCTCACGGCTCAGCCAGATACATTCTTTGAAGCTGGCATAAGGGCTTTACAGCATAGGTGGAAGAAGTGCATTACTATGAAAGGAGACGTTTTTGAAAAATAATACTGCTTATAGGTCAGGGACAATAATTATTGAACCACCCTCGTAGTTCGAAGAATTAGACCCTACGTGTATGTTTCATAAATATGTATTTAATGAATATCCTCAAATGTATTTATTTAATTTATTATCAGTATACAGTGTGGTTCAGAAGTATGGAAACTCTCTAATAAGTGCTAAACACTGCAAAATATAACCAAAGTAACCATATAGTTAGAGAATATGGAGGGAGGAAATGTTAGAGAACACATCACAATAATATCCGTAATCTTGAAGTCTGCTGTCTTGAATTTTACGCAATTGCTTAAATAAAAAAGAAGTAGGTGATATGTCATTTGTATAGGAATTTTAGTAGAAATTCGTTGAGACTGTAATATTTACTCTAGCAACTAAATATTAGAAAATTATCACTGCCTGTTTGCTTTGTCTTTAACAAAAGAAGTTAACCATAAGCCAAGTACCATGCACTCTTACAGGACATGTTAAATTTGTTCTCTCTTCTGATCGATTTTGAGATGCATTCTGAGTTCCCAGTTGCGCGAAACCTTGCGCCAGGTGTAGTCTGTAATGTTGGAAGATGCGTCCACATTTTTTTTTTGTTTGAGATCCTGAGCATCCCTATTTCTCATCGCATACACACCAGACTTCACATGGCCCCACAAATAGAAGTCCAGTGACGATTTTTGGTCAAGGATATGAAATGCTCATTTCTCAGTACCTCGCCGAACAAGCCATGAATGAGGAAACTTCTGATGATGGAAGTACTCACAGAAACATGTATCGCAATGGGATGAGGCACCAACATGCTGGAGAAACTTAGTGAATGACCTATCATCTGACAGCAGTGATAGCAAGATAGTTTCTTCTTCCGCCAATAACTCATTGCTGTTAGGGTTCTATCGGTAAAAAATGGACCTGCAACGCGAGTTGTAACACGCCACATTACACATTACCTTACCGAAAACATCTGAGGATGCATCAATCCAATGCACATTACTATCCGACCAGTAGCGGTCGTTCTGTTTATTAATCTCTCTCAACATGTAAAAGTTTGTCTCATTAGTAAGCAATATGTCGGAGGCGAATGTGGGGCTTTCCTGAACCTCATTAAGGCAATTCCAGACGACGATGTGGATCATCTTTTTTAAGATGTTGTTGAAGCTACAGCTTACATTTGTACAGTAAGGGACACTACTCGATGGTACACCCATATGGAAATTTACTGCAAAAGTGTACCATCCAGAAGTGTCCCTTACTGTACCACTTATTCACTGGCATAATGTACATGATAGATGAGACCAACACCACTTTCACTGACTAAGCTATGGGTGCTTTTCTTGGACCTTTTACTGAATGATTGCAACACTATCACAGTTGTTGCCTGATCTGTAACTGGGCGTAGTTTCCCAGTCTTGTGTCGATCCTTCGTAGATCAAGTTTATGGAATTTATCAGTAGTTTGAACACAATACCATTGCTGATGGGAACCGTTTTCGGATGACTGCGGTTCGAATTGTCTGTCATCAACTTGAAGCTTCGTTCTTTAGGGGTCAGTATAATCTCAATTCGCTACGCATGCGTAAAGGTAATATTTTTCTACTAAGTTACCTACAAAGACAGAAACAAGGAAACAGTCATAGCTTCGTAATGATAAACGATAGCGCAAAAATAACAACAACACTCAATTTTCACAAAAGTTTGCTATTAAAGTCACATATCATATGCTATGGTTTAAGACAATTGCGTAAAATTCAAGAAGACGGACTTCAAGATGGCAGATGTCATTCTCATATGTAGTCTAACATTTTCGTCCGTTCCCCTTACATCGTCTATTCCCCACCAACATTGTTATTTTAGTTATATTTTGCAGCGTTTATCAATTATTAGCTTCTTTCCACACTTTTGGACAATATTGTGTTCCCTCATTCTTTGTAAATTTCGGTACGCGTTTGCTATATTTGAGAAAAGGGGACTTTAAATTTGACGATGCAAGTTTTGGAGGGTTAAGTTCCATAGTTGGGCGTCTGTTTTCAACAAAATGTTTACAATTTACAGGAAAGATAAGGATAGTTTGATCGTTTGTGTGCTTGATAATATATAAGGGTCTAGAAAAAATTGTTTATTTGTTATATATAGCCTACCGGTAAGCGGTTATAAACATGGGACTATATGCCGAGCGGAGGGAACTGCTTGGCGCAAGATAACCGAACAGTTGCATTGTGGGAAAATAACGAGCATTTATGTTATCAACATGGCGAATGTACAAGGGTAATGTAGTAAGTTTTAACATTTGTGAAACAATACGTTCATAAGGAGAAAAATCTTTTAAAAGTTTGTGAAGAACACGGATTAATGAACCTAATAACAAATTGCAGAAAATGTGATAAGTAGATAAGAGCGAAAAACGTGGTGAAAGCGGACGCCCAACTTCGGAATAAATGCCATTTTGGATAGTTAGTTAGTTAATTTTAAATTAAAATTTAAGTTTTTCTTTCGTTCTTTTTTTTTTACAGTTTTCTTGATATGTCTTTTACTTGTTTCTTAATATTTTGGCACGTAGTTCCAAGTATGCTCCAGAGATGGGACAATAAATGACTATGTATCCCATTCAAAATAGATAAAAGCATTTTACGTATAATTATATTTATTTTGGTGAATATAGGAAGACAATTTATTATTATTTACGGTTAAACAAAGGTATATTTTTAGAATTTAACATCTGTTAGAAAATCATGTTGATATTTGCTAGCCCACGGTACATATTTGAAGTCATGGTTATGAATTTGCTAGTGAAGACGCTAACCATCGCTTCTTGATTTATCATCTTTTTCTGTATGTGTTTTACATTTTTTCTTCTAATACTATGGACATTATATGTTATGTATATTAAATGTTATCTTTGTATTATTTTGTATATATACTAACCCAAATGTTAAGGCTGCAAAAGCCTTAAGTCCTGTGTTTATTTATAGATTACTAAATAAAGATAAAATTGATATCTACCTTCCCATAGACCATCCATCATACATCCAGTACCCATTCTCCATAAAATTCCCTTCCCTAAAAGAGGGCGTAACCCTCTAACAGGGTGCTAGCCGTTGGCTAGCTTGCTAAAAAAAAAGCTACTGTTATACTGTTAAGAGCATATAACAAAATTACATTTTGTAAAAGGGTACTAGTAGTAATCATTTACGTGATACCTAGTACTCCTTAGAATCTGTTGCTATTGTTGCCATGTTGGTAGATAAATTCCATTACGTGGGAATGTTTGACGCGGTGAGGAATTGTGAGAATATTCTGGTATACCGTCTGAAATGTAAGAGTTCTCTAGCTATCTTACTCTTGATCCACGTATTTCACTTCAAGGGATATCGAAATCGTGTTTCTTTATTTTTGCTTTTGGTTTCTGAGCAAATATCAGTTTTCACTGTTTCTTTCCCCGGTTGTTTGTGAAGCATGTACAACTCCCGCTGCAGTCACTCGCCCTCCTCCTCGCTGTAATTAACTTTACATATGTATTACAGCTAATACTGCACGTTGTAAACAAACGTTGTGTTGTTCCAAGCTCCTCTTTACTAAAAGCTTAACAAATATTTTTCTATATATTAATAAAAGGGAAGACTAAGGGTAGATTAGAAATATGGGCAATATTAAGTATTTTCCTTTAACAGCTCCTGACCATGAACAAGAAGAAATTCGAAATCAGAGTTGGCAACAATTCTTATTGGCTGGAGGTTACTGCTTCATGCAGTTCTGCATTTAGAGGAATTTCTAGAGGAATAAAGGCAAGTATATTTTAAATTTTGTATTTAAATATTGCATGAGCTTATAGTATGTTCGCAGTAAATAAGATTTTGTTGCAAAATGAAAGACGAGAACAAAAATTTAGGTCTTACCCATGTAAAGGAAAAATTGGCCTGTGTGATGACTGGCGCGCGGAGCGTGCTTCTAAACTGTACAAACAGTGTTTCCTTCTAATATGAAAGTTACCAATTAGGGAAATATGAGCAAATATATTTGGGGTAAACTGGGCTATTGCGACGTTCTTGAAATATTTTTCTGCCGATTAAATATTTCAACCGTAATTTAAGTTGTATACTTATAAATGGATTAAAGGTTCCACAAAGAAGTCACGATGTTCTACGCATAATTATTTTTTTACTTTATAGTAGTATTTTCTAATTAATAATATTAAAGTAACCAATAAAGTTCTGTCGCTTTTTGGGAAGTCTGTGTTCGATTGACCCTCTCACCGAAAGTTGAATGCGAATGGAGGTAAGGCGAAGGTCATGTTGTTGGTATGAGTATATGCAACATAATATATGGTTGTGGCAGTTCAGTTACACCGTGGAATTGCGTAACGACAGGGGACCTTCACAGAGCGTCATAAGGGTGTGTATGCTGTACTTCAAAGTGAGTTCAAACGCCGCTGCAGCGGAGCAGAAGATATTCCAGGCTTTGGTGATAGTGTCGTAACTACGGAGACAGTGCAGCGGTAATTCAACAACATTTAGGACGGAAACATAGTACTTCAAGACGCACCACGTGCTGGAAGACCAATACATGTAAAAAAAAAATGAAGATCTTCAGGCAGGAATTGAGGAGAACAAGGCCAAACATGTGAGAAACTGGGACTATAATTCAGTGTGAATTGATAAACAATTTGGCAGTACCTTCATCAAGCAAGAACTACAGGTTGGGTCGATGGCTCCCACATAATTTGACTCCGGGCCAGAAGGCAATGCGAGCAGACACCTGTATATCTTTGCCATCTCGTCTGAGGAAGGAGCCGTTTGTGGACAGGGTGTTGACATGTGATTAGAAATGAGTCCTGTACGAAACTCCATGGCGCCGTCATTCGTTAGCATCCCACGAAGTGCTTCAAAATAGCCAAAAGTATCACTGAACCAGAAGGATCTTCTGTGTGTTTGGTGGACTGCTCGCGGCTTCGTGCATCTGGACCTGCTACCAGGTGGTCAGAGCATCAATGTAACTGTATATTATCAGCAGTTCAGCCACGTTCAAGAAAAACTGAAAACCCTGGAGTCAGCACTTCTGAATTGCAAAGGGTTTCTCCTATTACAGGACAACGATAATCCCCACGTGGCTAAGGTTACCCGAGACACCATTCTACGCCTTGGATGGGAAATACTATTGTATCCACCATACTCACCTTACATTGCACCATCGGATTATCATCTGTTCCATTCCTGAATAATCATCTTAGAGGACGGCTGTTCAAATCCCTAGTACAGGTACAAAGTTCACTTGATAAATTCGCTTCACGGCCCACTATGTTCTACCGAGATGAAATTCATTGCCTTCAAGAACGTTGTAAGAAAATCATCGATGCTGATGTGGATTATTTTTGATCTTCCAGGTACATCTTAGGTTACATATCGATGTTCGAATATGGTGGGTGAAAAACCGATAGAACATTCTTGGCTACCTTTATATTATAATTTTTGATGTGATAATTATTCGAAGTTACATTTCCTGCACAGCATGACGAGTAGCATGCTGCGGTTTTCCAAATTAAGGGGAAACAAAAAAGTTTCTAATTTCAATAAGAAAATACTTCTATGTATAGGGCATTCGAAGAATCATTAAATAAATTGCTGACAAATTTGTAAGTTTGCAATTTCACTTTTAAGCTCAAAAGTTCTGTTATTTATCAAATTTTGGCAACATTTACTTAATAATTTGAAATAACTGTTGCCGTTTCTTGTATGATTTGCAATAATGATAGCTTTTTATTTTAAATCATTTTTTACTTTGTACATCCATGTCCAAAATTATTGTCGCATGTCTATAAATGTGTTGTTTTAGAAATATAATTTGATAACGAGTTTGCCCGGTATTTCTTATAGTGTTAGTATGCGTATAATCGGCAAAGACATGTATCTGGTAAATTTCATGTCAAAAGAGCAGTAAATAAGAACAATAAAACGAAAATAAAACTTTCTTGTCCATTTAGCAACATTTTGTTTTATTCATTCTAATTTTCGTATTTATAATTTTTTGCCTATCAAATTTACCACAAATATACATTTCCCGATTATACACATAGTATTAGTATTAAAAGTACCCTGCAAAATCATTATCAAATTATATTTACAAGTTATAGATATGCGACAATCATTTGTACATTAGTGTACCTAACTGAATACGAACGTAATACTGGATTCAAAACGGAAAGACAAAGAATCGAAACATATTTGTTTCCAAAAATAAAATAAATTAAGTCAATTACGTTAAGTGATACTTACATTTATATTTTAAGTACGTATTTCTGTGTTTATTCTTGTAGTTTGTGTTAGTGCTAACGTATTTTTTAAAACAATTTACTGGATGCGAAGAAACTAGAGCAGAAAATCATGTCGGTAGAAAAGGGCAACTGAGAACATTTAGATGGCCATTATTGCAGTAAGAAACGGCGATTGTAATGTAAAACAGACCGTATTTACATATGAAGTTTTTCGTGAAACACTTAGACGTCACATTGTAAGTGGAGATGGAGATGTTACTAAGTCGCACCTTGGAAGAAAGCCTGAATTGGAAGGTGAGGCAGAATCGGCTGTAGTGAGTCACTTAACACACTTATCAGAGCGTGTTTTCTCTCTAACACGCCATCAAGTAAGGCCACTAGCATTTCAGTTATTGAAATTGCTTCAAATGGACCTAGATTTAATAAAGAGAAGATATTACCTGACTGGGACTGGTTATATAGATTTTTAAGAAGAGATAGCAGCCCTTCAATTTGCAGAGAAGAGAATCTTTATCGCTATGTCGTACAGTGAGGCTAAACAGGGAAACCGTAGACGAACTCTACAGTATTCTGAATCATAAATTAACAGAACTAAATTTGCTTGACAAACCACAATTGCAGATAACACTAATGAAGTCTCCAATGCAGATGACACTGTAATGTAGGTGAACACAAAACCAAGAAGTATTGTAGCAAAGAAGGAACAAAAAATTGTTCATGTCATGTTTACAAAATAAAAAGATGAAACGGTAAGTGTTCTGGGTGCCTTAATACTATAGGAAACTTTTTTCCAGTGAACTGTGATATTTCGTGGGAAAAGGGAACAAGTGAAGTTCCTAGACATTCTTCCACTAGGATCAGCAGTTATGTATATCCTAGCAGATTACGTAAATCAAGGCATCTTCTTTGAATTTGTTCGAAACTTCATGTCTTTCTTCTCTGTGAGTGTGCAGAATCTAGTACTTTTGATTAGGGACGATCATGACTCATATTGTATAAACGTTGATATGTAATCTTTTGCAAAACTTCAAGGATTTCCTCTATTTTGTTTACCACATTACACAACGCATTATTTGCAACCCACTGTTAGCTAATTGTTTTAAACCTTTAAAACAAGCGAATTACAAATATGTGTTTACTTTCGTGTGTCGACACGGTGAACGCGCAATGACAAAATCAGAATTTTATACGCTGTTTGTGATGCATGGAAAGATTGTTTTTCAACATCCATGGAAGTAAAGGTTTTCGCAGCACAGGAATCTGACCTCTTTATCAAAATGTCATTCAGGCATACGCGTCCGTAGTTGATATTGATACTACTCTCGTAGTTCTATGTAATCGATATTAATTGCATAATTCACTTGCTGACTTTCCTAAATATAATGCTAGTCTCGTGTCTTTTTTCTCCGATGTTAATGATTCACCGTAATAGAAATTGGCATGCTTAATTAGAGAACTTAGATTTTGACTGTTCTTCTTCATTCAAAGATAAACACATTTCCTTTCCAATGAAAACAAAGTGTATAATCTAAAAGATATGATGAAAGACTTCCAGTATCGCAATTTGTTTGTATCCTACGAGAATAGGAGTAACCGTAGCATATTCAGTAAATTTATTTTTCGTTGACTTCAAATAAAATGTCACTTGGTCGTTGTGAACCCTTTCAAATCTTTCTAAACACGTCTTTAATCTCTTTCTCTTTTATGTCGTAAAGTGAATTATAATATACTTTATTGTCAGCTTAAGAACTTTCAAAGTATCTCCTCTTTCAAATATATAGCTACTTTTACAAAAGACTAAAAGCTATTTACAACTATCCGGGAATTTAGGTCATTGCATTATTATGGAATTTACATATACCTACTGAAAGCTATAAATTCTGTTCCTATGACGATGTTGAAGGATACTAAATATAATGTACTTCTGTTTCTCCGTACAATGCAAAGTTAGTAGCTAAAATTAAAATGAATAAATGGAAGATGTGCTGCTATATTATCTTTAGTACGAAGCAAATCGTAGACGAAACAAATTACGAATTATTCACTACTTTAATATCAGACTATTCTTCGAGCCAATTTGGGCTGTAGATAAAATATCCATCTTACTTAGAAGTGATTCATTGCAATGATGTTCGAGTACAGCTTAAAGTGACTTTGAGAAAGTCCGTATTTCTTCATGTTCTCAACTCAACACAAAGTTCTTAGACTTCCTCCTGAGCTTGCCAACGCTGACAGGTAAATGTACTAAAAAGAGACTCACCTGAGTCAAACTACTTACTTCTATATCCATTACTTCTTTGTTGTAACATCGTGTAGTGGGTAAATGAACGAAACGGACAATGTCTTGTAGGACAATGTAGCCAGACTATGAGAGGCCAATAAGGTCGAGCCAATTGGGAGAAGCAATTGATCTAACAAAGCAAACTAAATGCGTCACATGTGAGTCTGTTAAAGAGTGAAGGTTCTTAAAGGTTTATTACAAATTACTTAAAGTACAAAGACCTCCTCAGTAGCAGCAAAGCAATAGTTAATTGAAAGGTAAGGGGACAACAAGGAATGTCCAAGTGTGTGCTTTAACTGGTGCTTTGCCTATCTGTTGATGACTCTTGGTGCTATTTGACTATATATGTCATACATCCTTAGATGTAGGAATGTCCAAGGAAAGAAGCAAAAGATTTGACTAACCCTATTCATTTTGTGCGATCTTTTCAATATTAAAAAGTAGTTTTTTTTTTCGAAAATACAGTTTTGTGACATTTTCCTCCTTTCCATTCAATTTATCTTTCGATAAAACGTCAGCTAGCAACGTAAAACATAATATCGGTGTTAATAATATCAGGCAGTGAACTCTTGAAAGGTGCTTGGGTTCCATTGATGACTGCTTGAATTTCCACATGAAATAAAGATATGCTAGTGGGTCCTTATTTCATATCCCGTAACAATTATTTAATTTCGTAACTTATATTGCAAATATTTGTAATGATGAAAATACGTAAAACTTCGATTATGTAATTATTTATTTTCTTTCCTTTTTTTTCTAATTCGTGCCTTTCCAGAAAATCAAATCTAACGTATGTTTATCGTTCAAGTTGCCACAGCCTTCCTTGTTTAGTTAAAATTCATTGTCGCCTAGTGGCTAACACGCATAAATTGAGTGCAAAAAGCACGAGTTAGAGTTCCAGTGATAGAACATTTAAAGGCAGTAGAGTAGCTGAGGTCCTACTTTATAGGTTTTGTCCTATCATTTCCAAACAATCTACTGCGTTTGTTGATAGAAGAAGGAGAACATACGTACACATCAGGGAACAGTTAAACGAGACTTACATTCTTGATCGTGACTTGAATCTTGGTGGCACTTATGCTCATTTTATGTCGGAGTCTGAGTCCTTGCACTAAGAGAAAAAAATACTTTTAAGCTAAAAAATTTGGGAACAGAAAGTTCAGCAGAATTATGTATTACATATTAGATTTTGTACACCATATCGTGTATAGGTGTGTTACTTAGCCACGACCAATCTACACATCTGCAAATAGACGGCTGAAATAATGTGTGTTCTATGTCGACACCTACAGGATACAGAAAATCATGGTTATGTACTTTGATAAATATTATCTGGTAGTTTACATTAAATTTTATATTTTATATTGCAATATTTTTAATTTCAATCTTGTCTTCTGAATTCATATAATCACAAAACAAATTGCTGCAACTGTTGCCACTACTACGTCCACCCAACAAGATGCATATTGGACCTGTTATCGCATATGCGATCAGATCCCGCTTTGCAGTTATAATAAACCAGACGTAACAAGGAATCCAAAGCTCGAGATTCTACTGGTTTGAGATAAATTTAAGTCCTCTGGAAGTAAAAGAGAACAATTGCAGAATTTACCTTGACTGTTCACAATGTGAGTTATTGCTGAATCTGTGAATATCTACTCCGTAAATATAAATACACGTGTACTACCATCAAAATATGTTCCGTGTATGAGTCGTATAACACATTTCATTGCCTTCATAAGAACTTCTTCGAGAGTCATGTCTGTTCAAACGAGCTGCAAAAGAATTCCTTTATTGAATAGTGAAATACTAATGACTTTGATCCAAGATGAATTTGAAATCCTCTCTATAGTTCCGTCGGGACTAAGCGGTTAGCATACGCGCCTTTGGCGTGGGAAACCCAGATTCAATTCCGGTGAGAGCTCATGTTGTTCGAATTCACGTTAATCAGTAGGTCCCGTCCCATATAACCTTGCTGCTGAAAACGACGTTAAACTCAAATTCAACTCAACTCAACTCATCTCGGGTCAATCATTTTCAGGAATGAATGTTTAATGGAAATACAAGTGAGTACTCTTGGCATAATTTAAGCGCCCAACTGCATCTAAATGGGGCAATATTTCTTTTACACATAACTGCTAATTGCCATTACGTTCTGCGCTGATGTAGTTTCAGATCAGTTTTACTTGATATAAATGTTGGGTTCAGAAAGTTAAAGTGCGACTTCCAGTACCAACAATTTCCAGGAATTCCAACTAGTATAAATTCGGTTTAATCCTGTATTATATCCAGCATATTTGGTTTTTGTACTACTAAAGGCTCGGTTTTACACTTCTGGTTGATCCAATTTATCATTATTTCGAAGAATATTCACTGCAAGAGCAGCTTAAGTAATGAAGGTGGCAAGAAACGCAGGTGAATAATTATGACAGCCAAGATGCTTTCCACTGAAATCTGAGTATACAATAGTATCATAGTTGCTCAATTCACTTTCATTCATTCTATAACTAAGCGATTAGATATATGACATTAAAAGATGAAATCCATCTATTCTTGTAAGTTTTGTTGACAACTCGGGAGCAGGTCAAAATTACCACAGCCAAAACTTCCACACTCACACAAATGGTCATAATCCCCGCACAAATGGACAAATCTCCCAAATCCACGAACGGCCATAACTCCCTCAGGCAAAACTCCCACACAAAGAAAATGTCAAAACGCCCACAAAATCGGTCATAACTCACACAAACGGAGAAATCTCCCAAATGCACGAACGGTCAAAACTGCCAAATGCACGGGAGTTTTGTCCATTTATGTGAGGATTGTGACCTTTGCTATATGTGGGTGTTTTCTCCATTTGTGTGGGATTTGTGCCCGATTTTGCGGGCGATTTGACATTTCTTGTGTGTGGGGTTTTGGCTGTGGAAGTTATGACCGTTCGTGCATTTGGGAGATTTGTCCGTTTGTGTGGGAGTTATGACCGATTGTGTGGGAGTTTTGACATTTTCTGAGTGTGGGAGTTTTGGCTGTGGGAGGTTTGACCGTTCGTGCATTTGGCAGATTTGTCCGTTCGTGTGGGAGTTATGACCGATTGTGTGGGAGTTGTGACATTTTCTGAGTGTGGGAGTTTTGGCTTTCGTAGTTTTGACCGTTCGCGGATTTGGCAGATTTGTATATTTGTGCGGGAGTTAGAACTGATTGTGTGGGCGTTTTGACATTCCTTGAGTGTGGGAGTTTTGGCTCTAGGAGTTTTTACCTAGACACGACAACTCGTCTATAGCTGCAGCAATGTCATATTGCTTTATGTATAGAGTGGTTCCACTTTCGTCATTAGCAAAATAGAGAGCACGAAGGCTCCTGACTGATAGAAGTATGGGTAATATTAATGTTTTATCATACAATTAATCTCCTGTTAATTCCGTATATTCAATATCGTAGATGTGGTACATAAATTCTTGCACTGCACTTCTAAAATAAATATGTAAAATTGTCTTTTAATGTTGATAGTCTTTTGATTCCAAAATACATAGGATAGAATAATACATAGCATAGTACATGATTACTATTGTGTGAATTCCTTAATTTCATTCCTTAATTCCTTAATTTCATTCACAGTGACAGTCTATACAATTCCTGATTAGTGGAAAAAGACAGTTAAAAGTATTTCGTTTTAATTTTTGGAAAATTTCCTCCGTTATTTCCCTATTCAGCATTGAATTGATATATGTGCCAAGTCATCTGAAAGTTCGCTCTTTATTGTTTGAATGAGAGAAAATTGTTTATCTACTTCAATTACATCTTGAGTTATAGCTCTGTTTAAAAGATCTGTTTCATTTACAGTCCAGAGTTTAATGATAACTAACTAACTAACTAACTAACTCTATGGCCTATGGAACCCGGAGGTTCAATGCCGCGTTCACAAAAGCTCTCCACTGACTTCTATCCTTAGCTAACTGCATCCAGTTTCTACTTTGTATTCCAATCTCTGCGAGATCCATCTTAATATTGTCCTCCCATCTGCGCCTAGGTCTTTATATGGTCGTTTTCCGATCGGTCTTCCAGTCAAGACTTTGAAAGCGTTTCTACTTTCTTCCATTCTAGCTACATGACCCGCCCACCTAAGCCTCCTAGACTTGACCCTAACAATGTTGGGTAAACCATATAAATTATGTAGTTCCTCGTTATGAAGTTTCCGCCATTCCCCATTCCCGTTCCTTTTGGGTCCGAATATTCGTCTCAGGATCTTGTTTTCAAATACTTTCAGTCTATGTTCTTCCCTCAGAGTAAGCGACCATGTTTCGCAACCATACAGAACAACAGGCGTGATTATCGTTTTGTATATTTTAAGACTCAAATTCCTCGACAGAATTCGCGACGACAAGAGATTTTGAACTGAATAGTAACACGAATTCCCTGCATTTAGTCGACATTTAATTTCTCCGTGAATATGATTTTCCTCTGTTAATATTGATCCTAGATATTTGAAACTATCCACTTTATCAAAAGTATTATTTAATATTTTAGCGCATCCATAATTTGCTGTATTCCGGTCCCGACGAACTTCCATGTAATTGGTTTTCTCTGCATTTACTTCTAAACCCATGTCCCTGCAAGCGTTTAATAAAATCTCTGCATTTCTTTCTATTATTCTACTATCATCCCCTATTAAATTTACATCATCAGCATATGCCATAACCTAGTGAATACCGTTCAACTGTAGGCCCCGCTTGCTTTCTTTGATTTTCCTTATAGCGTATTCCAGAACGAAGTTAAATAATAATGGCGACAACGCATCTCCTTGTTTGAGGCCATTTTTGAGGTGAAAGCTCGTGGACAAAAATTTTCCTACCCGAAATTTACTTTGGGATTCATTTAAACATATCTTAATTAATCTAATTAGTTTTATCGGTATTCCAAGTTCTGTAAGAACGTTGTATAATTTTTCTCTCCTAACCGAGTCGTAAGCCTTTCTAAAATCAATAAATAGTTGATGTACCGGTGTATTGTATTCCCACCTTTTTTCGAGTATTTTTCGAATGGTAAATATTTGGTCGATAGTTGATCGATTTCGTCTGAATCCGCACTGATAATCTCCAATAATTTCATCTGCGTATGGCGTCAGTCTTGCTAATAAAATATTTGAAAGGATTTTATAGGATGTTGACAGAAAAGAACTGCCTCGATAATTATTACAGTCAGTTTTGTCGCCTTTCTTGTGAATTGGAACAATGATTGATTCTTTCCACTCTTGTGGCAATTCTTCCTTTTCCCAGATAAGGAGAATGAGTTTGTGTATCTTGTTCCACAATTTTTCGCCTCCAGCTAAAATTAACTCAGCCGGAATTTCATCTACACCCGGAGATTTGTTTTTCTTTAATTTCTTTATAGCGGTTTCTACTTCTATTCGGTTCTGTTCTAGAATATACGGTTCTGCGATGTGTATCACCTTTTCTCCACACACACTAGTTTTTGGTTGCGTGTTAA
Source organism: Thermobia domestica (assembly GCF_964235325.1). Taxonomy (NCBI): domain Eukaryota; kingdom Metazoa; phylum Arthropoda; class Insecta; order Zygentoma; family Lepismatidae; genus Thermobia; species Thermobia domestica. The sequence goes on from NC_137454.1 coordinate 379,027,384, forward strand.
GCAACTCGTCAAAGAAATCTTTCCATTTATTTAAGATGCTATCCGTGTCAGTGAGAACTTTACCGTCAGATTTCTTTAAGATATAAGCTCGAGGTTGATAGCCTTTCTTAAATTCGTTGATTCCCTTATACATGTCCCGGACGTTTTTATTTTTACTATTATCTTCAAGTTCCTTAATTTTAACTTTCAGAAAATCGCGTTTGTTTGTTCTAAAAGTTTTGGTAGTTTCCCGCCTGATATCTGCGAAATTTTGTGTAGTTATTTCATTCGGATTTTGTAGCCAGCGTAATTTTGCCTGTTTTCTCTTTTCTGCTAGTTTTATGCATTCCTGGTCGAACCATGGTTTGTTCCTACGTAATTCCGCGTGTCCCAATTTTTCTTTTGCTGAAATTTTAATGCTATCTCTAATTTCAATCCAGGTATCCTCAACACTAGTGCACTCCGAATCTTCTAAAGCCAAGGTTCTACAAATAATATTTTCGGACATGTAGTATCATCATCATCATCATAGTTATTCTGCTTTTATTGGCAAGTCACTAGACGGAGCTGAGAAGCTTGCATGCTCCATGATCCTCTGCTAACCTCTTCGTCTTCACGTATGATATTTCTGTTTTTTTCATCCATTAATTGCAGTCTCCTTCGCCCTCTCTCTCTCTTTCCCGCCACCATACCTTCTAGGACGTCCCTCATGATACAATCTCTTCTTAGACAATCTAGTGAAAGGGAGAAAAATCAATTTCCTTCTCCACTGTCGGGCCCACATTTCGAAGCATTTCGTCCTAGCTACATCCTAGATTGCGAGGAAAATCTGTAGACCCTATACGTAATTTGAAATTTCGGCACGTAATTCTTCCGGAAATCCGGTGAACAGCAAAACAAACAGACAGACAAACAAAATGAAACTCTGTTATATTTCTTTAGGAAGGACATTTTGAAAAATCCTCTCTTAACTACAAAATGATACAATGCAAATAGTTATACAAGATTTCAAGATTCTACGCGCAATAGATGAGATGAGTGAGGCTACTTAGTGAGCCAAAGTCAATACTGCAAAATCAATTAGGTACTTAGAGAGGTATACTGGAGAGCAAAGAGTTTAGAATTATAAGACCAGAACATAATAGACTATTTGTATTGACCATTCAGTAAAATGTAATTGAAAATACAAGAATAAGATTGAACGAATAAGAGGTGGTAATCACGGAGAAATTGAAGTCTTTGAGATCAATATTACATAAAAATATACGAATAGAAGAATATGTATACAGCACAATTATTTTCGACTGGTCAAAATTTAGAAAAACTGCAGGAATTACAACAAAGTAGTAAGACCTACATACCATATTATACGGAGTGGAATGTTGGATGACGAAGAAGAGAAGAGAAGATGCTTGTTGTGAAAATGAAGGAACTAGATCCGGTGTCGAGTAAAACGGAAGAACACAATTAAGAATAAAGTGATCCGAAAAACAGTAAAAATAGTCAATAGTAGAAAGAATATAAGAAAATACATTTAACTGATTTGGGTGTGTAAGAAGATCTTTGGAATGCATGCTCGCTGAGTAGATGATATAGAACTGAATTGGGAACGATTCCGAGGCAGACCAAAGACGAAATGTTAAAATAGTGTGAAAAACATTATGGTACAGTATAGTGTCATGGTGGATATGACACAATATAGAAACAGATGGAGAAATGGTGATCTGAGGAGGCAATACTAGCTAACAGGGTTCAGTTGAAAAAGAAATTTACCTTGGTCCCCCCTCTTTGAACCCGAATTTTAGAAAGAGATAAAGCTCTTATTTACTTACGGATAATGGATTAGTAATATACTGAAACTGACCTCGACAACAGGTGCGACCCTTCATATTCAGATTTATGAATACAAATTCGATAATTATATTATTATAAAATCGGAAGCGAAATTTTTGGTAAATACAAATCGGATGTTTACTTAATTTCTAGGAAATGTTCATTTAACATCTTCCTAACATTAGGGGTTTTATAAACAAAGAGTAGATATTAGAACATTATAGAAATCAACCTTTAGAAGCGGAAATTTCGAAAAGGCTGAAATAAGTGTTCACTCACTTACTCTAAAAGTTTATGTATTAATTTAATATTTACAACTTAAGCAGATACTGTGTTTGGAAATTTTACGGAAATAAAGTTGCGATCATTAGTGTCAAAGAAATTTCTCCGTTCCTTGTTTTAGCCGGAATTTTCAGAAAACGTTGAAAGAAATTGCTGTTTATTCTTGATGAAGAGTTTATGTACAGCAACATCCATTTACTGAAAATTCAAGGACTCCAGAAAAAGTCCCCTTGATCTTTCACATGATTAGCTATAGACAACGATTTCTCGAATAGGTTTCCTTGTGCGCAAAATTAAACAATTAGGAAATGTGATTGACTTTCAATGAAGTTATGCCAACACAGGGGTAAAAGTGAATTTGAAAAGGTAGGGGAACGCATGACGTTACGCCATCCTTCGTGCTTATCTTTTCCCGTTGTAAATTTTTCAATAAGTTGGGGGACGCCACAGATATTTTCTGGAAGTGAGAAGATGACGATCCCCGCGTTCCTCCGCACGTTTACCCCTGCCGACAACGATTAGTCCTTTTAGTCTTATTACTAAGATGATGCTTTGAGATGATTACATGTTTATTGTGTTGAGAATGTGTAGCTTCGCAAACGACATATAATGTCAATTTGTGATCTCCACTTTCACGTATCCTTTGTATATATACTTGTATTGTATAATTATATGTAGGTTAATCAATGTAGTATCATAATAATATACTTATAAGGAAGATGCAACTCCACTTATACAGGGTGGTAAGAAACTATTTGGACAAACCTCTAGAACTGATTCCTGACACCGAAACAAGCAAAAAAAAATCCTTTGGCACTTTGGTCAATGACGGATAGTTTTGGCGATATAAGGCGCCGAAGGCATGGGAAAAATGGACTTCAGAGTTCTGTAATTCAAAAACAACGCAACATAAAGAGCGCAGTTTAGAACATGACACTCGAAGCCATACCTGCACGATTGAAAAATACATGTTTCAAACCTCCTCAAGATGTTTGTGAAGGATTCTCCAAAGGAAAATAGAGATTACTTGCCAGCTTATGGGGGATCCTATAACGAAATACTTTGGATAGTTTAATAATTACCTGTACCTTGGGCAGAAAGTGCTCATACATGTGCACTATACTTAATAGAATGTTAATTTAATATTAACAAAAGAAGAATGTTTTTAATATCTGTAAGAGATATAGATAGTGTTATGTAATTAGTTGCTATGTAGTTGTTTATGGATACCTAATCATCTTGTATGTGTGCATGACAATTTGAATGAAAATACATAAAAGTGTATCAACTAATAAACCATTTGATACCGTTCATCGACTTTATAATTTTGATAGAAAAGGTGAGAATAATATAATTATTAAAGATATTTTTACATGCAAACTATTACTACCACTCGAGATTCATATATCATCGATCGAACCAGGTTGACGACTACCCTTGGTGAGTCGTTGTAAAAAATTTTGGTTTACCTCACCCGGGAACTTGCTGTAAATTCATTCCCGAAGCAAAGTAAGGGTGAATTTACTTTTGTAATAAGGTTAATGAATACAAATTTCACAAGACTTAGGAGTGGTAGGATAATTATAAGAAAAATGAACGGTGAAGCAATGGAGAATGAATCCAATAATAGTGACAACGGTGAATATAGTGTAGCACCAGGAATGACATCAGAAGACCGAATCTTGTTAGCCTTACAGCGACAATTGATTCAGATGACTACCGAGTTAAAGCAGACGATAGAGCAAAAGTCCGAAGAATCCAACAAGCAATGCGAAGAATTAAAGCAGACGATAGAACAGAAGATAGAGCAGAACTCCGAAGAATCCAACAAGCAATACGAGGAATTAAGCAGACGAATGGAGCAGAAGTCAGATGAAACGAAACAATTAATTATCCAGACGATGAACGATATCACCTCGCAGTTCGAGGAAAAGTTAAAAGGAATATCTGAGGAATGCCAGGATAATCACAATCACCTGAGCCAAGAAATCAGTGATATAAAAAAGGATTTAGAAGTAACCGAATCTTCTGTTCAACAACAAAAGATCCAGGTCATCAGTAATGCTAACAACATACGCACAAATACGCAATTGTTAGCTACGTTACAGGAAGAAATTAGAATGCTACAGGTTAAGGACCACACATACCACAATAACCTGTGTGATGGTCACTTGGAGTTTCCACACTCACCAGAGATGAACCCACCTTCGCCGGTATCTGATGAGGATATCATTTTAGAAGAATTTCATCCGAAGAGTACAGATGGACGAAACGTAGATGGTGTAACGACACATCACGTCATGAATAGGAACTGTCACCCAATGGGTACATGGAATGATAAAAGGAAGGTAAAATTAAGTGTTAAGATGAGTGAAATACGAGCCATGAGTAAATTCAGTGGTAAGTGTAACGAGAATGCTACTTCTTTCTTAGAGAAATTCCAGGATGAGTGCAATATAATGTGTATAGATAGTTCACAATATATGAAATTAATCCCTCATGTATTACTCCCACCTTGTTCACTATGGTTTAAAGCAGTACGTGATCACATCAGTACATATGATGAATTCAAAGCGGCACTGATCGCAAATTATGAAAATGACTTTTTGCTTACAAATCGAGATGCCACCATTAGAAATCAACATTTCAATCCTCGTTTGCACAAATCTGTTGTAGAGTTTGTTGTAAATACATACAACGAATTAAAAGTCGTTAATCCCTTGCAATCAGAATCTAGAATAATAGCATCGATTCGAAATTTGCTCCCATTTAAGTTACAACAGATCTTGTTCTCTACACAGTGTATGAGTTTCAACCATTTATTAATGCTTGTCCAATGCTATGAAACTCAATACCATGCTATGAATCGACAAGCAGGAGTAGGTAAAAGTAAAAATAATTCAGATCATTTTGTACCTGTTCGGAATCTAAATATCCGAAATGTGAATGATACGGGACACAACCTAAGCCGAGTAAATTCTAGCAATCAAAACGAGCAAAATAGGCAAAGTTACGTAGGGAATACGCCTAACCTAATTAATCGTGATAATCCTGATGTCAGATCACCCAACAGAAGTAGACATAAAAACAATCAGAATATAGGGCGAAATTACAGGAATACAACAAGCTACATGGATAGACGTAATTGGAGGTCAAGAGATGGCACTTCGTATCAAAATCAGAATCACGATGAAATACATGTACAACATGCTGTGGAACCTAATCATGATTGTGCAGTACAATGTACTTTATTAGAGTCGTATGCAAGTATGAATGTAAGCTGATTACCGTTAATGAAATTAGGTTAAACCCATATCAGTTATAGATTCTTGTGAACTTTTATTTTTAAGTTTATGTGTTAATATCAATAATGAAAACAATTCTTATAACTTTGCTATACAGACAATATGAGGAATTATAATTCGATTCATAATTGATTAAAAACAAAGATTATTTATATTAGATTGACTTATGTTGAAAACTTAACTGCCAAAGATTATGTTAAGTGTAAGATTCATTCTATTAAGTTAATTATTCAACGACTATCTTGAATGAGATTCTTCTATATTTTGATGCCTTATTGATCCAATGTTTATTTTAAAATATCACCTAATATAATTATTGTATAATGCGCCCTGGATAATGGTAACTCATGTTTGTTTCTTACGATTTTGACTTCGCACCCTTCAAAGATTAAATAAATGGGCGACGACATTTTTAATAATAAAATATAATAATAATGTAATGAATGATAATGAAATAAATATAATTAATGTAATGAAAGATAAGTATTAATGAAGTGAAAGATTTGTTATAAATGTATCTATATTTATAATATGTAATGAAGATACATACGAGGGGCGATCAAAATGTGATGAACATATGTAATGTAAGATCATTATTGTAAACGGACCAGTGGTTCTTGAAGATAAAAGCCAAGCTTGCTTATGACTTTTATATTCAGTCCAATTGTCGGGCGACATTTTATATAACGAAATACTTTGGATAGTTTAATAATTACCTGTACCTTGGGCAGAAAGTGCTCATACATGTGCACTATACTTAATAGAATGTTAATTTAATATTAACAAAAGAAGAATGTTTTTAATATCTGTAAGAGATATAGATAGTGTTATGTAATTAGTTGCTATGTAGTTGTTTATGGATACCTAATCATCTTGTATGTGTGCATGACAATTTGAATGAAAATACATAAAAGTGTATCAACTAATAAACCATTTGATACCGTTCATCGACTTTATAATTTTGATAGAAAAGGTGAGAATAATAATATGTATAATTATTAAAGATATTTTTACATGCAAACTATTACTACCACTCGAGATTCATATATCATCGATCGAACCAGGTTGACGACTACCCTTGGTGAGTCGTTATAATCCCTAAGTTCCTTTGGGAAATCCCTCACAGACATCTTGCAGATGTTTGAAATACACATTTTTCAATCGAGCACTTGTGACTTCGAGTGTCATGTTCTGAACCACACTCTCTACGTTGCGTTGTTTTTGAATTACAGCCCTCTGAAGTTCATTTTCCCCACGCGTTCGGCACCTTATATCGCTGAAACTATACGTCACTGACCAAAGTTCCAGAGGACTTCTTTGCTTGTTTCGGTGTCAGCAATCAGCTCCCGAAATTTATTCAAATAGTTTCTTACCATCCTGTGCAGATGAAGAGTCTCTCCAAATCCAAGTCAAGACCGTTATGTGACCCCTCTGATATTAGTGCTTGTTTAATACGTATCAAACAATTCGAGTGCGGAATCAATGTAAGTTTCATAAATAATTTTTATCCAAAACACAGACAGATAAACTCGGATACTGAAATTAGACTCAAATCTAAGAACCAAATGCTAAAGCATATAATTGGAATAATAACCCCGTTATTATAAAGTGCTTTCTTTTATAAATGTCCTTATACTTGTGTGCAAACGTTAAAGACGATAGCATGTTTCGAATTCCTTAGTACGTCGAACTCCGATTAAACATTGATCTGTCGTACTGTAGTTGTGCATCAAGGTAATGCTACAGTACAATACAAAATATAACAGAAAGAAACACGTGAATAGAATACCAAAAATGACAATTTTATACAGAGGCAATAAATTATACTGAAAGCAGTGGGAATCACGATCCCCCACTGATATTACAGGAGTGAAATAGTCTTTAGAAGAGTGTAGAATCACCACTATCTCACACTACTTACAGTGTTGGTATTGAGTTATTGTGGCGTGGAGTTTCCTTACTTGATAGCGTTGTTAACAAAGGTTGAGTACTCTTCATGCTTCTAGACGTGCTGCAAGATATCTTCTCATCACATCCTACACGTATCTAATGGGGTACAAGTCTGGAGAAAAGAGGTCCGTTAATTCGCCGAATACCATATCGTTCGAACGGCTCCACCACATGCGCTCTTCACCGAGGTAGCAAATTTTCGTGCATAGACAAGGAGACGCACATGGGAAAGAAGTACAGTATCACAAGAATGTTGACCAGTGAAAGTAGTGAGTTCGAAAATTTGGAGATCGGTATGTCCATGCAATACAGGGTATCCACATGAAACCTTCCTGAATACAAATATTAATTGCATGGAAAGTATTGATGTTGCTGTCGTCCTTTTCTGTAGTTGACCGTTGTCGATCACCACCTCTCCTTCGCACAGCATTCCCTGTGGTTCGAGATGCTCCTCATACGCATGAAACAATGCTGTGGGCAACATGAAACTGCTGTGGGGACACTCGTCACACTGTTTTTTTTTTTTCGTTTTCTGACGATTGTTCCCTGTGTTCGGCCAGGTTGTGAGTAACACACCACACTATGTCTTAATAACTTCCTAACTGACACGTGCTGTTTTGTTCATTTCATTTACCAGGAACCTTTTTTGGAAGCAAACCCACTCGGCGCCACGATTATTCTGAACTTAAGCTTTGAAGTGTCATGCCCCTGTGCACGTATAACAAATACCCGGCAATATACTGCTGGGCTTTTAATCATTTCAATCCACTAAAAAATATTTTATGTGACTTTAAGTTATGTATACTAGTATAGTATCAATCTCTAGTTGGTACCTCTATATTGGACTCTAATTGAAATTTTGTTACAGAAGTTTCATAGTAGTTTATGCTACATATTCAATTAGGAAGTTGTCAAAACCTGTACCATCCTAACACAGATTTTGTTACTTCTGAAAATTTGAAAATTTAATTCACTTATATGTGATCACTTTACTTCAGAAATCCTCTGGATATGCATTTTTGTACAGAATATTAGTATTTATGATTGCATTTTGTAAGGCTTGCAAAAAAAAAAAAAGCTTGTTCCTATATGTAATCAAATATATCTCGTAAAGTATATGTATCATTAAAACGAGATTTTCCTATTTGAACCAGAAATTTAGCAAGAAATATAATAAGAATATTTCAGTAAAGAAAGACAGGTAATTCTGGAGTATTTAGCAAATACTAAATTACTTGAACATTTTGCAAGATAGATGAGATATATCGTTTACTGAAGACATTTTGTTTTATTATTGTCGAAATTAATTCCAAACTATGGGAATTCTTTATACGTGATTCTAATTCTGTATTATAAGTGTTATTGTAGCACCATCTATTGAGAGACCAAACAACTTTTTCAAAGCGGAAGCTGACTTTTTTTTTTTTTTTTTTTTGGAAAATCGATTTCTCATTTGTATATGAACTTAAAAAAACACTTCCTTTGCTATAGTGAATAGGGGCGTGCGATTAAAGTGGGGCTCAATTCGCGGTAAGAGAGTGTAATAATGGCTCGGATTTCACCATACATGTATAGATTTGTGTTCCATTAACTCAAAATATCAACAAACATACTAACTAAATAAGGAAAAAGGGGTTACTGTAAACCTTGTGATAATGTAAACTATAGTGTTGGTCAAGTTTAGGAATACGCATATCACATTTTTCAAATTTTACAGGATAGAAATCAATACCCTGTATGAAAAGACATGTACAAAGGAACAAATTTGTGGAAATAACAGAATAAAATACCAAGCAATACAGCTGTATTTTATTGTTACAAGGTGCATTTCCAAATGATCAGAAGTAAAAATTTGTCGGCGATGGGATAAAATATTCTTGTATACAAAGAATGCAGTCTCCACATCACATGAGGTAACAGGAGCGTATTTCAACAGGGGGATGTAGTTGGGAGAAATTACTTCAGGGAGGTTCTTCTTTCACCAATGAGAATCTCACACACTGCCAATAGGCTGTCGTAACCCGTGTTTCTTTATATCACTGCATATAGTTTCTTTCAAACGTTTTCTTCTGCATATCCACACACACCTTACAACCGTCTCTTTGCATCCTCTATTATTTCCATGGATTCCAGAAGAGGCCCCCCAACAGTCTCTAGCTTTTTATTGCTTGTAGGTATCCAACCAAAATTGCTGTCTACGCGATATCACGCGCTACTTTTGAGTCATTAAACAGTTTCTGAGCAATGCCAACTGACACAGCAGACTCCGATGGAAATGAATGAACAACAGGCTTGATTTGTTTTAAAAATGTTCATTGTAGAAATGTACTGCTTGTACGCAAGCACCCCATCGCGTTAGCACAGGCTTCGGAGAAAGTGACACGTTTGGCAGTTGGTCTCTGTAAACTTGAACACGTTGGGGTGCCTTAACAAACATTTTTTCGTGGAAGAGACTAGTTGATTTTCTACGCAAAAGTTGTCTCTCACCTCTTCAGCAACACGCTGAAGAGCATGGACCATACAGGTGAATTGAATTAAGTGAGGGTAAAAAACTTTAAGTGTTCTCTCCGCTTTTAACATTTACGCTGCACTCTCTGTATAGAGAACAAGGACTTTTTCTTCCCAAACTCCTCCCGGCCATAACACTTTAAGACCATCGTTTACAAAGCGAACAATCGTGGAATGGTTCGTGCGTTCCAGCAATTTACTCACAATGAGATAGGATTTAGATGGAGCATCTTCACTTAACTTTCCGATCACTAAATTTGCTACATAATGTCCCGAAACATCTGAGGTTTCGTCCACAGAAATCCAAATATATGAACTACCTATTTCTGCCCTAATACTATAGCTTCCCTATACAAAAAATTCAAGGTAACAGTTTCGAAGAGTGGATTCCTCAGGAATTCGACGCCCGTAGCACTTCTCCAGAAAAGCACGATATTTTGGCACTTGAACTTTGTTCCAAGGAATGTTTGATGCAATCGTTACTTGGCACAAGTCTTTGAAAAACTTATTCATTTAAGTATCTTGATGCATTTGTGTCAAGAATACTTGTTTTCTTGCAGTTCGCAAATTTTTATTTCTTGCATGGAGTGCACTTCGTACATGTTGTTCTAACTGATATTTCATTGAACATCCATTTTTTATCACACACTTGGTACAACACCACTTTACCGTCCGTATTAAACGCATTATCGATAGTTACCTACGACCGCAATTTCGCGGATAAAGTTGAGGCAACCGGAGCCATTTCTAACTTCAACGGTCAATACAGAACACATACGTTTTGCAGATGCAATACTAGAGTACTGTCCTCCTGTAATTCAGTTGCATAAGCGAAGTTCTTTGAAAGCTTAGGTTACCTGCTATGATATTGCCATTGTTGCCAGCTTCTTGGAACGAACTCTTGCAGTAAATTCCTGAAAGCACACTAGCATACAATTTTAACTTGAATTGCAGGATTTGTTTTAATCTTTTTTTTCCCGTCCGACCACCGATAACAATCAAATAGACTTCATTTTAGGAATTTCCTGGCCAGTCGTCTGTCAGGCACACAATCTGTCTTCCTCCAGAGTTGAGAATAAAGGGCGTTGCTAATTTACCCCGGAGGGAGGATTTTTACTTGTTTCTTCTTATATTTCTTTTGTTATCCGCGAAAATTCTGCGAAACATGGCTTGACAAATAAAAACAAAAAAGAGAGAGATTTATCTTTCGGTAAAGAAACGAAAAGATAGACATAACAAAGTTCAATCTAGATTCAAGCCTTGCACAGCTGGAAAGTTTATTTTTTATTTTAAATTAAAATTTCAGTAAACGCAAAATTTTAAAACAGTTTTATGTAAATAATATGTAGAAATCATAGAAATATGTAATATTGGTCAAAATATGTAAAAATATGTAATATGAAACTTGAGTTGAAGTACCCTATAGGTGTGAATCACAAACATTTAGGGATTTGACGAAACTACATATGAGGGGAAAAATATGTAATTGCATACAAATCCAGACATTAATAATTACTATAAAGTATGTATATCCAAATTGGAAACAAAACATGAAATGGAAAATTTACAACAAAATTATCTCTCATACAAAGATTAATATTTCTTATGAAATCCCTTATTCTTTATAAAGTAGTTTATTTTTTTTTGGCATACTATATACGAGTTTAGCACATTTTGACTTCAATTTAGCATCATGATACCACAAATTTGTTGATCTTCTTGATCAATTCAAGTTTGGTTCTAATGTACTTCTTCTCTAGACTTCCTTTCATGAAGCTGCAAAAGTTTTCAATCGGGTTCATTTCAGGACTATTGCCTGGCCACGGAAGAACACTAATTTAGTTGTCCTCGAAGAATTTTGTTACAGATTTGGCCCTGTTGCGTAGGGCTCCATCATGCAGAAAGATGAATTGTACGTTATCAAACAAGAATGCAGTCTGGGAAAGAACTTGTAGGTATTGGTCGTGCTTCATTGTCCTCTCTACTATATACAGTCTTACAGGCCCGAAGATACAGATCACACCCCAGACCATGACTGAAGTAGGATGTTTCATGATTTATTCAAAACATTCCAACTTGAATTCCTACGAGGTCAACGTCGCACATAACAGTCATCAAACAAAAAGATACATGATTCATCATTGAAAAGCACTATTCTCCAATTGTCAGCAGTCCAATATTCTAGGCCTTGTGCCCATTCGAGACGCTTCTTTGCCATGATTGCAGTAGATTATTTTTTCCTTCTCGACCGTGTCTTTTATTCCTTCAGCACAAAGAATCCTTCGAACACTTTCAGGCCAAATGTCTGCACCATACTCAGCCATTTTATGCTTAAGTCTATTAGAAGTTGCATTTATGTTTCCCAGAGGCAATCTTTTTAGTTTTCTGATACCTCTTAGCGATAGCTTTGGTTTTCTCTCATATTTTCCAACCCTATTTTGTCTCTTTTTCATTTCAACACAGATTCTACTCACAGATTTTTGTTCTATCCCAACTGTACCAGCAATGTATTGCCGTGTATATCTTATTTCCACTGAAGTATTTTGTTACCTTCTATTTTACGCGGAGAAAGGTCTTTTGCTTTTCCCATTATGCTGCTAATTACAGGACTACACAGAATAAAAGATTGATACACGAAACACGTCACGATCATTTTAAACTGGCCCATTCGAATTGTTGAACGCTTTAAATGTCGTTAACTTCTTACGACAGCAACCACAACCCTTCAGACTGTAACTTGTTGATAGGAACTACAATAGCTATCTAGAACTGAAATATCACTTTCAGAATTCGCAATTCCCTTACTACCATCTGCTGTACAACGGTAATACCATCTGCTGTTCAACGGTAATATCATCACTTCAACTGTACAGTAAACAAATAAAGGACCACTATATTGGTGGCTTAAACATTAAGTTGTTGTAGAACTCTTAAATTAGGACTCCTATATCAATTTTACATTTTTCGAGCGTAAGTCTACTACTTTGAACACGTCTGTATATTTTGATCTGCAGAAGGCAATTGTACATTTGTTCACTTTTTGCTGTCGGCAAACCAAGGAAAATACAGTGGTGGTTTTCCGTTAACTTAAACCTCAGAGTATCCCAACCGTTAAAGTCGCTCTTACCATGCCTGAGACCAATGTCCAAGTTGCCGTTCAAATCACTATGATTGGAGACTGGTCAACTTGTCTACTGGAGAACTGCTGCCTTCTTCCAGAACGCTTTTTGAATGGCTACTCCATTTAAGCCAATTCGGTAGTAGTGGCCCTTCTAGTAATGAACTACCGCCTACGTTTCTCTAAATTTCACTGTAGTACCCAATCCTAAATTATTAGATAAAATATACCATTAGCTTATTGAAATATCTACTACTTACTATGTTGTCTACCTAAGGTTACTATACCGCAAACATTACAGTTCAATTTAGCTTCTGGAATATTTAAAACGCGAAAATAACACTTTCGCTTAAAAGTTGCTGCAGATTAATTTGAAACGTATTAAATATTTGCGATAGATGATACCAGAAAAGACCGTTCGTTTTGGATTGGTACACAGAGAAACAAAATCGTATGTGGCGTACTTAAAAACGCAGGTTATATACGTAAATCATGTAGTTTGTGCACTTAAAGTACGACTATATATTACATAAGGTAATATATACGCATATGCAGCATACATCCTGCAGCAAGCGTGTAATTGAAAACTTATGTCTTATAATACTTTCTGTATAATAAAATTAATTTTGTTTCCATGCTTAATCATCCGCAACCTTTAGCCTAACGGCGTTGGACGTTAAACTAAAAGATTTATTTTTTTAAATTAAATAACTTTATTCCAACTTTAATTTTTACATTAACATTTAAAAAGAAACCAAGATTAGTGCCATAAATTTGTCAGTTGAATGCCATTATTCTCTTGAAGTAAGATTGATACTTCTAAAGAAGAATAAAATTCGAAACAGAACCAGAAATACAGTATAACTTCCCTTATTTGGAATCCTTGATCCGGATATCCGGGTAATCGGATAATATTTGTAAACAGTTCCGAACACAGCTGTCGATACATGGAGAAACTCTACACCATGTGGCAAACATCACCGTCAGCCTTATACCTCCCCAACTGAACTATTAGTGATAAAGCATTTGAGTGACCGTGCTTCATTCAAACGCCACACGTGTTTGAAACAGAAGACAGCGAACCCATTCTTTGTTAAGAGATTATGTGTATAAACTTTAAGTTTCTTATGTAAGAAATTGTTTCGATTATTATCCGGATTTTCGATTTTTCTGATTTATAATACTGAACAAATTGGGGAAGTACCTGCAAACCTTCATAAATTTGATCATCCTTGCCCTTAATAGAAGAAATTAACTTTTGTTTGCGTCTCAGTCGTTCTTTTTGAATTTGTACGATGTTAACTAGTTCCGTGTCGTCGGCCAGGACAAGTTTGCTTCTAACAAAAAACCGCGCATGCGTTGTTTATGCAACGACAATAAATGTGCTTTGATTTCTTGAATTTGAGGCCGCCCGGGCCGGCTTCGCAATTGTTCTTGCATGTATTCTTTGAGAAGAGTCAAGTAATAGTTGTATTGAGTATTATATGCCTGGGTCCGTTGAATACAATATTGTTTACTTATGGAGCGAAATCTTGGTTTAACTCGCTTGTCCCAAAAATACATAAGTTTGCCCTGATAGCGTGGTATTAACGGAAACAATATCCACCATTCCTTTGAATTAAATGCTGATACTTAGGGTCCATAAGTATAAAGGTGTTAAAATACCAAAGGGGACTACTTCTCAAAAATTTGGATACTGGTAGAGTTATTTTCATAATTAGTGCCTAGTGGTTACTGAAACAAACAGGTTCGAGCTTAATATTGCGTACTTGTGCAACAAGTGAGCGGCTTATGTAAAAACGGTCCAAGCGACTAGATGATTGTGAAGTATGAAATGAGTGACCCGGTTCAGCGGGTCGAAAATGACGCCACACACACATCCACTAAATTATATGTATTTACTATGCGCTGGAGTTCGGGAGAAAAGTTAAAGTTCCTAGTCTGGTCAATGGGTTGTAAAACTGAATTAAAATCTCCACCTAATAGACAAGGGTGAGTACCATTAAATAGAGCCTCAGCAAGGCCAGTGTTGAAGAAATCTTGGCGCTCTCTCTTGTTATGAGAACCAGATGGGACATACATATTACATAATTTGATGCGTTCAAGCATACCAAGGGAGGTTCGTTCATTTGGGTAATCATTAATTGTCTTAAAAGCTAGGTCACTACGATAGATAATAGATGTACCTAGCCCATTCTCTGTAAACGAGAATAGTATGTATGATTGGAAAGAGAACCATATTCTTTAAGGGCCACTTCTTGAGCGAACAACACATCAATATCTGCTTTGTAAATAAAATCTCTTAACGCTTCTTGTTTAACAGGAGAAGTAAATCCATTTAGGTTAATGGTGTCAAAACTAAACAAAAAGAAAATGAAACGAAGTGGTAAACACTGCATGAAGGGCTGAAAATGATACCACAATAATACAAGGAAGTTAATTATAAGTCGTCTCCAACAGGGGAACCTGCTTTCAATTTTTTCAAGGTGGACCGTGTTCGTGCACCTGAAACGGGTGTATTATTTGAAGAACGACCTCCTTTCGAAGTTTTTGAAACTCCAGTAACAGTTGCCTTTAATTTGGAAACTTCACGTTTTTCATATGCAGGGGCAGTGAGATCATATTCACTGCCGGAATCACTTGTGAGTGATTGCACTTTCCGGTCACGGGTGGTATTCGAGTCGGCTACCAATTGCACAACAGACTGATTATCGTGGTCCATGGGAGCACTAGAATCCATTTGTAAATCCTTTACTGACTGTTGGTCACCTACCTGAGCTAGTTGTCCTTCCTTGCATTCAGAAGTAGACTGGGGTACTGCAGTAAATTCCAGAGGGGCAATAACATCCGGGTCAGTAGTACGAACTTCTTCCATTGGTAGGTCGGGGCGAATGACGGGATCGGGGATGTTTCAGGTGCTGGAACGTCATGACTTGAAGAAATGCCAGGGTGAGCAGAAGTGAACAGAGGAAATTCCGTATAGTTATCAGTATGCAGAGACAACTTTTCATGTGGGAGATTATAAGGGGTACGAAGCGGTGGCGGTTGAGAACTTCGAACTGGCGAGTGAACATTGAAGGGCGGACCTTTTTCTCGGGGGCATTCTTGAACAAAATGGTCCTGTGAATTGCACAACGCGCAATTTCGGATTTGACCGGAATAACTACAAAAGAGGAGCAAACCACATACTGTAATAAATAAAGGAATATTTTGTTTAACCTTCATTTTAATTAATTTACGTCCAGTACGGGAGACATATACATGATCCACAGAATACTGTTCGTCTACGATTGACTTATTTCACCATACTGAGAAAACATTCGTGTTAACTGTTGATTACTAAGTTCCATGGGGCACAATGACACCTTAACGACGGTAATACTGTTGTTAGCGAGATCAATAGGAATTAAATGTTCCTTGTCACTATCGGTGAATTTGACTTCACCATGAATAGAAGAGAGTATTCGTTCACACAGAGCCTTGTTGACTAACTTAATATACAGTTGTTTCTTAATATAATCCATTTCAATGCTATGTATTTGATCTATTGTTAATTTGAACGTGTTTCGTATCCATTCATGGACAAAAATTGAAGTAGGCTTTTGACTTACTTGACAAAAATTTATACGTAAGGTATTTTCACGAAAACAACTCACGTCGAATTTTCGTCGTAGAACGACCACAAAATCACTCGAAGAAACAAATATATGAAGAGCTACAAGACACTAATAAGTTCAATATTCCACTAAGATAATTGCACAGTACACAAACTTAAATCGACTCGTCGTGCCTTACAACACTAACAGTCAGCGAGCGAGAGACAATGTGAATAGCACGAAGTCTCAAGAACGTATATATCTAAGACATCAGTGTTCTGAGACAAGGGAAAAAGTGGAGCTGCAGTGAATTTAGTAATTACACACTTTTACGATTCCAGTGTAATAATGCTGAAATTTTCTGATTTTAGTCATGATATAATAGTCAGGTATCATGCAGAAAGAATAGTCCAGAGAAGTCAACTTTAAATTGACAACTCATATCTACGGAGGCGTTGCCGTATGCTGTCACCTCGGGCCCTGATTTTTCATGACACGGCATTGGACAGATACTTATATTGATTGGAATCTGATGATTCAGGGCACTGGATTATTTTTTTTAACGTTAACTAATTTAACGAACCCTCCTCAGTACCTTCTGTCCTATTTTTACGCGTTTTACTCACTTTTATAGTTTTCCCACTAACTGTTTAAAAGCAGGGACAAAAACACAGAAACATGGAGGACAGTAAAAATCACAAACACTATTCGCGCGTTCTTCCCTTGTCTGAAGCAAAACAATAAGATATGGGGAACATGCAATGTTTGGTCTTCCATTTTTTATGTGGTGTCAAATTCAGAGTTTGAGTGGATCAGTGGGTCAATTGGATTGAGTTTTCTGAGTGGGTCAGTGGGTCGTGGGTCAATAGCATGTGACCCACCGCGACTCATCATCCATTGTGACCCACTGCGACCCCCCATGACCCACCGACCCTCTATGCTCACTGCACTGTAGCTAACATCTTCTGAGGCGACAAAACGCCAATGAACCACAAAATAACTCCCGCAAAATATGTTAAATCGCCTATATGTGTAATTTGTTAACATTAAAGTGTGTCTAAAAACACTAAAAAGTGCCAAAAAAATTACACCGGAGGGGGCTCGAACCACCAACCTTATGATTACTGGGTGGGTGTTCTTCCGATTTCACCACGGAGGCGATGAAGGAAACGTTGCTTGTAAAGGGATAAATCGTTTAGATCTTTTTAATTTGGTCAATCATAGTCCTCCTTTAACCGGGTATATACGACTTTAACTGTTTCGGGTAAGATAAGATGTTATTTTATAACAAAATGACGCGTGACTATTTTCTTTATTTCATAGTTCTCCTATACTCACTTTCTAATGATCGACGACAGTTGCCATCTAAATTCATACTATTATCACTCTCAAGATTTTTCACTTCATGATGTTGAGGCGGATGTTATTCTTGACTCCCGAAGCTCACTTTATGAACAATTCGTCAGGGAGAAATAATATATAATAATAACCGCATGGACATGACTGGCGATAGTTCGTGTTGGTCCCTTCGCGAATCGAAAGAGCGCGGACCAAAACGAAGTCCTCGCTGCCACGCGGTGGTAACTTCAACACCTCGACGAGAGATATGTTTCGACTCGACGAAACCCTGCCACCAGTGGGACACTAGCGGCAATCCTTCGACTCGTCTCTATATTGACGATCTCCATTTACCCCCAAGTTTGCCACTAGGTTTTGGCGACATTTACGGCATGGGGTAGGTCCATGTTTAACATAGCCTCGCTGCTGAAAGGGGCGTTAAACTCTAAATCAACTCAACTCAACAAAAAATACAGTGCTTCGCATCGTATATCATATATAATGCTTACCATGTGCTTTATAATAATTGCTGAAGCTTGTTTATTATATGGAGCGCTTAGAGCACAGGGCAATCAACCAATATAGTTGTGAGAAAAATATTCATAAAATTTGTAATGTAAGCTTCTGTATGTTGATGTACGCACCTTGATTTGGGACTTTCAAATTTCATCCGTTTTTACACCGAAAAGTATCGATAATTCAAGAAGGAAATAATTAGACCATGATAACTTAAATGAAATTCATCGTAATTTTGCCCATGACAAGCACTTTACCATTTTATATCGCAAAGGTCAGATCCATCATTATTGTAACAGAGCGGTAATTGAGGGATTGACCTTAGAAATTCAAACTCCGATTAGTTAGAATTTGACAACGTGGTTTTATTACAAGTACAAACTCTTTAGTCGGTAGAAAAGAGGCCGTGCATCATGTGTCAGAGTTGATGACAATGTGTTTTGGTGGGTCAGTGGTTCATGTTGGGTAGTGCGTCGGAGTGGGTCATGGTGGGTAGTGGGTCAGCGTGGGACAGGGTGGGTGGTGGATCATGGGTCAGAGTGGGTCACGGTGGGTGGTGGGTCAGTTGTTCTTGCGTTAAGTTCTTATTGACCCACACAATCCCTGATCAAATCTGTAAAACCAAACCAAAGAGCAATATTACTATACAAAACGCTCAACATCTTAGCTATTCATGACATAACTATTGCATGATGCGATTAACACTAGTATATCCACAAACCATCATTTGTCATATTTTACCGAAATACGGGATGACTTTTCTCACAATCTGATACTTTAAATGTTGTTAATACGCAAATTCATTGATCTAATCACTTATTCTCTTATGATCACCACAACCTTTAGGGTGCTTTCTGTAGATATAGAAAGGTGCAATGTAGTAGCTAGGCTTGGTGTAGCGTCCAAGTAAACAAATGAAAAGCAACAGGATAATATTTTCCTCTTCCAAACCCCCCCTAAAGTGGAGTGTGTTGATTATTGAACAAAAAGACGAAATCCAATCAGAAAATTCATAAAATATAAATTATGTAGACTAGTTTCGACTTTGAAATAATAATAATAATAATAATAATAATAATAATAATAATAATAATAATAATAATAAAGGAATAACAGAATTACAAAATCAATTACGTGAACAATACCTTCCAATTAAGAAAAAATGATTGCCACGACGCAGGGCTCTAACTTGTGGGGGGGCCCTGCCCCCAGGGAAGCTCCCCGCTGTTCGAGGGGTTCCCTTTTTAAGACAAAATTGTCTTACTCCATATACGATACGAAAATAATATTATGAAATTAAACAGAACAACACACAAATGGAAAATAAAACAATAATGAGTCGTGGGCCAATTTCAGTAAAAAATTGTCTACTATTAGGGGCATTAGAAATAATATATATATTTGCATATTATTGTCAGAATTGTCAATATTGTCCCCTTAATTAATTTGTCGTGTATGGAACAGGCCCAGAGGCATACGTAACGACCCCGCAGACATTGCAGTGTGGGAGGGCCCACATGCTCCGGGGGCCCATAAAGAGTAAGAGAAGGGTGGAAAGAGGGGGCCCAAGTATTAGGAAAACAACTTTTTCTAGGAGGCGCAAATACGCGTAATAATCCGCAGAAAAAAAATCTATGTTACGGCGCTGTCACGACGAGATCCAAACCCGTGTCTCTGTCATACGAGTTTCATAATTTGCCAATCTACCATAAATTCCTCATACAAATATAAAACAATAAACTAATAGCTACGGAAGAAAAAATAAAATTTTCTTTTTCTACACGTGTTGATACTATTCAAAAAATGCAAAAATAATGTCTGGCGCAGTCACGTAGCCAGATTGTGTGTGGGTCCGGGGGTTTGAAACCGCCACCTTCGAAACCAGAAATGAAAAAAATAATTAAGGAATCATTAAAAAAAAAAGAAACGAGGAAAAGAAGAATCAGCGTTAAAAGTATAAAGGTCCAGGAAGCTTTTCGTTACTCTTTCTTATGAGGAGTTTGTGTGGGGGAAACAGGGGGGAGTCAAATTAAAAATGGATATTATTGTAACTGAGCATTCTGAATTCCATCTAGGTCCATGTCAATCCTATGGATTACAAATTACGATGAGATAGACTTTCAGGTAGAACTTTACAAATACCAATAATCCCCAAAAATGCGAGCCTGGCAACATAGATTCCAGTGACAATTGTTAAAGAAATTTTCAATTTCGCTGCAACACTAATCCATTTCGCGGCAGGATGTTTTCACTGCCGAAAGAGATCTCGTTGCTATCCTTAACGGCATTATAGTAAGACAAGAAAGAGAAGAAGAGAAGACAAGAAGAACCGAGTTCGAAAAACATCGGATGACTATAACTTTTTCAGTTTCTTTTAAAAATCCTTTTACTCGAGATTTCTTCATAGTTTGTTACTAAAATACTTACTAACATATTGTCCAAACAAAGCAATGTATTTACGTTATCAGTAGAATAGTTCAGTTTGATGGATCATCTTGTAGGTAACCACAATATTTCATGTCACGCCCTCCCCCTATTACAAAATCCTGGCTAAACGAACCAAAATATTTTACCAGTATAACAGTTTAGAATTACCAAGCTCCTTGTGTGATAACCTCCAAATTTCGTCACGGAGCCCCGCTATTACGAAATCCTGGCTAGGTGCCTGTCTGCCGGCTTGCATTTTCGCGGATTTCAAGAATTTCAGATTTCCTGTGATCTTATTGGCCAATACAAATAGGACATCAAGAGTCATGACCTACATATGGCGGAAATTAAGGCCAACTGATGTCCGCCCTCGTGGCCGAGTGTTCTAGGGCAACATTCTAGTAATGAGAATAGATTTTGGCGTGGGGTCCAACCTTGCCCAAGGATTTTTCAATTTTTCATAACAATTTTTTCATTAAAATAGGATTGAACATAATACTCGAAAAAGTGATTTACCGATTATTTTTTAAAATTTTCATAACACTTTTCTCATTAAAATAAGCTTGCCATTTTACTATACGGATCCATAGTAATAATAATAATAATAATAATAATAATAATAATAATAATATAATAATAATAATAGCTGTAGTAGTAGGAGGAGGAGGAACGGGTTATATGGGTTGGTTAGGTTCTGTTCTCTTCGTCAAATTTTTCTGTACGTTTTACATGACCAACTTCAGAATGCTGGCTAGAGTAGCTCGCGAATACTGAAACTCTTGGGATCGGCGTAAATGTTTCCGGCTTTTCTTCTTTGGAAATTTCAAGTTACCATCAGGAAGAATAGTAGTAATGTAAATCGAGAGCAGTTAAAAACGATGAGGTAACCTCAAGTTGAAGAAGGTTTCGTTATATTTTCCTCGTTGACGAAGGTCTGTATAACTTACTTTTGAGTTAAAGGTGGAAATCTCGAGTAAGTCATTGTGACACTCATAAGGAACTTTTTCTCATACGAGCATTAGTAGTTTGTATAGTCTTATATGCAACGATTTTATCTAGCTAAAATTTAGATAAAATGTTAAGTGGCGCAGTAGGTAAGTGGTTAGCGTATTAAACTTTTGTTCGGCGGGCCCGGTTTTGAATCCCGGCCAGGATGAAAGTTTTTCAAATGTTCCAATTTCAATTTCAATACGTACGCAGCGTGACAAGAAATATCTACTCTCCTCCAGAAAGAAAATGATGTTGGAATGAGAAGAATTGGAGGAGGTCTTTCAAAGGAGACAATCATTTTCAAATTTGTCCCAAGCAGTTGTTCTAGATTTGATAGTTTCAGCTACTTTCAAGCATTTTCTGATAAATGCATGACCAGTATTTATATTTCTGTAAACATACAGTATATAAAGAAATATTATATTACATACACAGCAATATTGAGATTAATATATGGTGTTCTTTGGAAAACACGATCCGAACCTTAGAGATTTATCTTAGAATGGAGAACTGTTTCGTTGGTCACCTACTTTACAATTTTACCTGCATAAACACCTGGATCAGGTCTACCAACTGCTATCAGTGCCGAGAGAAGCTACGTGTAAGTTGGGTTGCATCTGTCTAGGCGTTCTCCCAACTGCAAATAACCTGGACCCCAAGTAATGAAATTAGAGCGGTTAGGAGGGAGATTCTTTTGTGGTTAGGTGTACATGACCTGCCTCAACGAAGAAAATATTTTTAAAAAATCAAGTACTAATCTATATATCTAAATAGATAGAACTAAATGTTATGGGTCTGTGTCAGGTGCACATTAAGATATTTTTGTTAGGAGAGGTCTAGTCATGAAATGATATACTCGGGAAAACAAAAAAAAAAAATGAAAATGACATTTTTGAGTTTTACGTCCGACGCTTGTGAAGGTGAGGCTAAAGGCGACAGTGATGATGAGTAATGAATGAAATGGTGGATTGAAGAAAATGGAAGAAAACGGGAGAACCCCGAGAAAACCCACGCACCCGGTGTTTATCCAAATCCAATTAATACAGACAGGCCAGTACTTCTCCCTAATATCCTCTGGCTCAAAGAGCTTCTCCACATTCCCTGATCGATGCAGTCGCAGATTATCATCTATAAGGAAGTTGGTCACAACTGTACCTTGAAACGACGCACGTGGACGACTACAGTGTCATAGAAACGTAAACCGGTGGATGTACACGTTCAAAAATTAGAAAGTCGTTATGCCATGCAACTTTATGCCTTCACACCAAGAACAAAGCCACAAAAATTATCACGCTTGACACTGTTCCAGCATTCATTGCTTCTTTCAACCTATCCCTAAATAAGTGTATGTCCAGAAACACGAATATGACCTTATTTTAAAAGAAAACATGACCTTACTCATTTTAGTCTATTTCTGATGTTCTTTGCACCACTGCAAACGGTGCCACAGATGTACAGCTACCAACAGAATACAACATAATGGCCTGAGCAAAGAGACCGCCCCATGTAATTTACGTGCAACTATGAAGTGTTACATTTGGCAGCGTGCAGTCCTTACATATGTATTTCAAATTCTACAAGCTGTTTGACGCCAGTCTCTTCCTGGCTGTTTCAGAATGGAGCAGGCTTTCTCTGCTGTATTTTACCGTAGTCGGGAACTATATTTCAATTTGGACAGCATTACCTGTGGTTCGTAAAAATGCTGTGAGCAGTGCGAAATTACTGGACCATATTCTAAACTCCATATTGCTTCCGTTTCCCCGATAATTCTTCCTCGTGTGAAGTCACCAAATGTTTCTCGACGCCACGTTGTTTTAAGTAACACCAGCACAATGACCGTAACTGACACGTGCACACAAGCACTGTGTCGTCCGTTTCATCAACTGCTATGTATGTGCACGGAAAGCAGATACACTCGGTGCTACGGTCTCGCGAAAGCCACGCTATGCAATATCTTGCCCCTATGCAAGAGTCGAAGACTTGGCAACACACTGCCGGACATCTAATCATTTTCAACAACTACGCATTATTTTTGTTTCTTTATCTGTCTTGTTCTTACGTTTTGCACAAAAGTGTACTTATAATATCCCCCTAAATATGTTGTAACTTCTGCATTACATCCTAATTAAAAATTTTTAACGAACGTTTCAATGGTGTTTATAATCCATGTTTAGTTGGGAACTTTATATACTTAGAGTTTCCAAAATTCCTTCGATCCTCCTAATTTTTCTGAAACGTATTTCCGTATAGTTCACTCATACGTGCACACAGCAATATTTAGAGTCCTCTGAATATATAATTTTGTGCAGAATATTGGTTGTAGATTAAGAAATCATCAAGAGATATGAATAATTTCTTAACAAAGAAAGACAGGTTATTCTGAAATTATTATCAAGTCAGAAATTAGTTGATTATCTTGTAAATTTTAATAATTAAGAGATATGTTTTATAAATATTTTGTTATTTATTTGATATGTTTCACAGACACAAAATACAGTATATAATAATAATAGTTACTACGTTAGACATTTTTCGATTCCTATTTTTACTAAGTTTAAGTATACGCAGGTACGAAGTCTCATAGCAAGACTATGTTCACTCCTCAGTCCATGTTCTCTTTGGCAAATATTAATATAAAAAACGGCAACATTGCCAGCTTACACCCTTTCTTTTATAGCAAATACGCTTTTCTGACAGAAAATGAAATCTAGAGGTGTCTTGGTTTCAGTATTAGATCCGGTAATTCAGAAGTCCATCTTATTTTTATAAGGTCAAGGGGTTAGTTTCCGCATAGGTGAGTCAGCCCCAAAGCTAAACCAATTCAATGTTACTAACTAACTAACTAACTAGAGTACTAAAGTGAAAAAATAGATTTTTAATCAATTAACAGAAAGTAAAATATACTTGCGTATATCTGCGGAAACTATTCCAACAACAGTTTAATTTATTATCATTCATTACGTACATAGCAGTATTATTCCCACTGTCAATAATTTGTTACTTACGCATTCATTCTTTCTATTCCTTATTTTAGGCAAGTTTCTTTTAAGCTTACCAAAAATCAACTTTTTAATGTGCAAACGAAGGAGGAGTTTGCGTGCAGTTCATCAATCTTAAGACTAATGCATATTAAGTGCAAATCTATTCTGTGTGTAGAAATGATCTTTCTGCTTTAGAAAAGGCTTCGTCTATAAACCGATTAATATTTTTTGTTTCCACTATATGGGCACAGGTAAAGAATATGAATATCATGATTCTATACTATTTAAAGTAACATAGGTTACAAATATATATTTATCTATATCTATATCTGTATCTATCTATCTAACTATATATATATATATATATATATATATATATATATATATATATATATATATATCGTTCCTTTCTTTCGAATGCTACGTGTTGGGCAAGCACACACATTCGACGCTACGGTCTCGGCAACGCCACGCTATGCAACATCTTGCTCACTATGAGAGTTGGGGAGAGCTGTGGCAGCATACTGCTGGACTTCCAATCATTTTCATCTCAATATTTGGAACAAATTGTTCTTAAGCATATATTTTCAGCTAGGAACTCATTTACGCTTCTGAAAAAGGCTTCAACCCTCTCACTTTTTCTAAAATGTAATTCAATGTAATTCAAATATACATGCTTAAACAACAATATTTTGAAATTTCTGAATATAGAGATACTACTCAGTAATTCGTTATTTTATCTATCCTGTTTTTAGCTTTTCCACACAACTACCGTGTAATTATAATGCATGCCTAAATCTGAAGGTATTCTGGATTATACCCTCACCTGAAGTTTGGAACCTATGTTTCCTCCGCATATATTTTCAGCTAGGAACTTCTTTACAGTTCTGAAAATTCTTTCTATTCTCTCACTTTTTCTAAAATGTAATTGAATGTAATTCAATTATACATGCTTACACAACACTATTTTGCAAACTCTGAATATAGAGACATGTGAATATATGTGAAGGTCTTCGACGAAATCAACACCATTTGTCACTTTCTTGTAAACCTATCTTTAAAAATATAATTAAATGATACGGGTTCAGTCTTATACATGTCGTTAGGTGAAATCATCCTGGTATATGAATAATGTTGTTCTTAAGAAATATGGGATATTCGCGGAAAATAAGCAAATAAGAAATTATATAAATAACTTGTGAGGTAAGTGAGATAGATCCTTTACTGAAGACATTTTATCTTGTTAGTCTCAAAACTAATGTTAACTTACAGGTATTCTTAAAACACAATCCTTTACTCTGCATTTTAAGTGCTTTTCATTGCCATCTCACGATAGAATAAATTTCCTTGTGAGAAAGGAAATATTTTTAAAAATCGATTTTACAGTTATCCAAGAAAACATTTTCGCTCGTATAGTGGGTAGGGGTGTGGAAGAGGTCTGCAGTTCAATTCCTGGTAGGAGAGTGTAGGAATAGCTTGATTTTCACCTTAAAATTGTAGACCGACTCTAAATATCAGCACACATAGTCAGTAAACAAGAAGTTATTGATACTTTGTGATAATGTAAACTTATAATAAATAATTAATCTTGGCTTCCTTCTTTATCTTTCTATAAATAATGGTTAATTATAACGTTTGAGATATTTCGAATATACGAAAGGTATAAATATATTTAGTAGTTTAGTGATTTTTCACTTTAGTTAATTTCATTAAAAACCAGTTCGGAACGCGCCAAGGGCATTGCCAGAAAAAACTTTAAAACATAGATGGAGCGGGAAAGATAACTGTGATATTTCCTACATGGAAAAGGTAATCTTTTATTCCACACCTTCTCTTTACGCAAAATTCGCAAAATATCATCTCTCTATGAATTACGGTTCCCATGTTATGGCTCCTAAACACTTTATGCAAAGTATACTTTGAAATTGTATTGCAACATGTAGTTTCTAGTTTGGGCATAGAAAAGCTGCTTTGCGTATTAGCTAGGATGACCTTTCTCTAATGAAGTTCTAAATTTCCCGCTAGATGTCATAGTAAGCCAGCTTTGATCTGTTTGTATTACTTGCTGCACGCAGAGTTCTTATCTTGTTATCTTTTTTTGCTTTCTTTGCTCGTTTATGTGTACAGATTTGAACTGTTGATTTTCTCTATGTTAGACGGAAATGTAATGAATGCAAAAGTTCATGTACGCTGACATTCCTCGCGTTTTATTGGTTCTATCAGGTTTTAGTGGACGTTGCAGATGTCAGCGCGCAACTTTGCATAGACCCTATATACAAACACCATAAAATATCCCATAGACCACATATTATTTGTATTAATTGTTTTTTTTTTAAAAAAAAACTTTTTTTCCTATAAAAAAGCACTCAAATAAAAAAGAAATCAGTTTGATCGCAGAATATGGTGCGTTAAAAGGTTAAATCTCCCGAAATCTTAACTTTTCATGTTAGCCAGTGTCCACAGGCTACTATTTGGTACTAAGATGTTCTCAATCGTCTTAGTTATTGATTAACATCAATATGACCTCTCTATGACTTCTGGTACCCAAGATATTGCTCCTTGAATCTCCGGAAATTGACCATTTTTGACCAATATCTCGGGAACGCTAAGAGTGATACGATAAATTTCATCACTTTCTAAGATAGTATTTGATGCTTTATCGAATGAAAGGCTCAAAATTAAAAAAAAAATCGCTAATAACAAACACACATACACAGAGATCAGCAAAGAATTTGTTTTTAAGTTCGTTGAAAATGTACCATATTTTACAACAATTTCAAGAAACAATTTGAATTAAACTGAACAATTAACATAAACTTAATAACAAATGATCATAATCTTGTCAATAATCCTCGGGAGAAGATGTCTCAACTTGTTCTTTAATTGGTTGTTCCAGTTTTGTACTTCCATGCAAGCAATTTTGACGATTCACACTTTTCAATAGTTTTTGATGTCGAACCGTGGCTACTTGAACGGTGGGCGCAGCCCTTGGGTATCACCTGCTGTTTGCTAGAATCAGCTTTGAATCAGGTTCTTTACAAATAATCATAATATGGGCTATTCTGGTTACCATTCCACTGTATGTTTGATATCCCATAAATAATGCAACTTTTGAGTGCATAATAAGATAAATATCTTTTGATGAAATTGTAATTTACATATCACATATTTACATATTTTTGCAGTGTATGCTACTTTTGATTATGCAAGCAATATAATATTACTCAAATACCGTCTACTACTCTGCAGGTACACTTGCGTTCTTCCAATGGCATTTTCTATGTCGTTTTTGCACACTTGCAGCTCTACTTCTCAAAGTATACGCTGAATATCATTTTCGAGCTCTGGGAGTAATCGTGGCTTGTTGGCGTACACAAGATATATTAAATAAGCCAACAAATAGAAATCGCATAGTATCAGATCACAAGATTAGAATGTACAATTCATGTCACGATTGCGAGCAATTACCCGGCCAGGGTAGCTCCCTCCATTCCTACCCATACAGAAAATAAATTTACGATCATGTGCTACTTATCGCTCCTTGACTACTAGCCACAAATATAACAGATGTAAATCGTGTAATGCTCAGTGCTGCCAACTTAGTAGAACAGAAATAGTGGACATTTTAAAAGTTGCGTTCTTTTTGTGAAACCCTATGTATATAATTTTATAGCACGACTATTTACATTGTGGAATATTTGGACTGAAAAACAGTAACTCTGGTGTACTCAAAGAATTTTTGCTGCTTCAAGTTGGTAACTCTGACCAGAGATCAAAGACAAGGATTTTTCCTTTTCCGATCTCGAAATAGATCTCGAAGTTGCTAATCGTTTATCGTCAAAACAAACACATGTGTGTTGTAATTGAATGCTCCTTTAGGCCTGCCATCTACTGAGACAACACATTATTCTGTCAGTAAGGTGCTGCCACCTATGGAGAAATAGTTGAACCATGCTTGCCTTGCATTCACTAACAAATTTCATCATCTCCAGGACTAATACGACCCTTAATAAGGAATATATCTTCATAATGTCACTGGTAAACAAGGTATAATATCAAAAACAGAAACATTCTTACAATTTACACTCCGGTTGAAACCAGAAGCAACATTTTTACTGGATTTGAAATTATAGACCTCTTGGTTTCTATATTTCATCCAATAGTTAAGTATTACATTGTAGTTTTGTCACGTCAAGAGGTTAGTTTACACAGGTTTGAGCTAGAACCGAAGCTAATCTAAACCAAATTTACTAACTAACTGAACAGCTAAATGACCAAACGGAAATAAAATAGATTTTTAAGCAATTAGAAAGCCTTATGCATATCTGTCGGAAGTACTCCAACGACAGTTCCATTTATTATAATTCATTGGGTCCGATGACAGATCGGAACTTACTGGCCCTTACCACAATCAGTGGCCGTTCTTAAATCATCATACGAAATTTACTTAAAGACGGTTCAGGCATTTCGGAGGATTATTTCGATAACCTCGAATATAGACGTGTAAAGAGTAGCATCACTCCAATTACCATTCTATGCTATTAAAAATTTACTTACGTACATAGATACGTAGTATTGGTCTGCTTTATGTCTTCACCATCTCAATTCCTCGATTCCAATATCCCGATGAGTCTAGATGTGTGCAAGGCCTCTTAAGGATTTTTTTCCACTCATGCCTTCTCATCATAACCCTTTTCTCATCTTAGGATTTAGGAATTAGGATTGAGATTTCTGGGCTTTCAGCATCTGAGGCCATTTAGCCCATCACGTTTTCGAGAGATGACGTCCCTCGGTGAGCACACATTCACGGAAAAGGGAAGGAAGAAAGGAATGGGGAAGGAAGGAAGCGGCCTGGGACCCATAAGTTAGGTACCACCCCGGCATTTGCCTGGTGTGAATGAGGAAAATCTCATTCAGGGTGGCTGAGCTGAAAAAGCGTTTTCACTTTTTCTACCGAGTGCCCTACCGGGAATCGTAGCCTTGTCCGCTCGCACCCAAGGTCCGGGCTACGCGGGGCCACTTTTCTCATCTTAATTGTCTTTCTACCTGCTTTTATACTTTATTCAGCTTTACTTGATAAGTTGGGCAAATGAAGTTCAGGAAGTTTCAATTTGTCTTGAAATAAAGTGAAGTGTGTCACAGAAAAACAAGAATATTTGAAAAGCCTTGTCTTATTTTTTGTACCCGATTAAGTTTCTCCAACGTTTTCTAACAATGTTTCCATTCCGGATTTCCAGGGAATACTATCATGACATCTGAACTCCCTTTCCCCAACTTACAATCTATCGTTTGTTTTACAGAACATTTTTCTGGTAAAGTCATGATTCATGGTTCTATGATAAAAGTATACTTGACTGTTCCTCTAATACATGATTAATAAAGAGCAATGCCCTATTCGGTGGTTTAGTGGCTAGCGCGTTCAACTTTGGTCCACGTGTTCCTGTGTTTGTTTCACGACGAAAAAGCATGTGTGAAACTTTAATTGTCCTCGATATTTCTAATTTGTTGTTCCTGTTGCGTTAAGTAGAAAATGGTAAAAGGAGTACAATGGGGATAAGTTACTACCGCGTGTGTCTCCTTCAGCCTAAATGCTATAATCATAGGATTTTAACCTAGAAGGAATCATATCGTTTCAATAAAAATTAAGATTTATGTTACTCTATGCACTCTTATGCAGTTACCTGACGCACTTTTCACAACTTTTTGTTTTTGTGTGTCACGTTTATTTTACATTCTCTTCTTAAATTACTTTATCTTATTTCCATATTTTTAGTAAAAGGTAAAGAAGACTTTAGTTTTTTATACTTCAATTTAAGTCAAAAGAAAATTATAGGAAACTTGTTTCCGAATGCAAATAGAAATGTAAATCTAGCTTCTATCGAACGCATGGTCAGAACTTACTTGAGAATACTCATTGATGTAGGTGATTAAAAAAAAAAATCCTTAGTTTCTTGATTAGCTTGGAATATTGTCCCTTTCAGCATCGAGGCTATATGAAAAGGGGTCTTATAGTTTAAGGTGGGACACGAACAACCCTAATTGGTACAAATTTCAAAGCTTCATTATCGGGAATCAAAGCTGGAACCCACAGACGAGAAGCTTGAGCGCTGAGCACAACACCATCAGAGTTTAAAAGTGAAATGAAATTAAGTTTTCGTCTTATTATCTAAAGGCTATACTCTTCAAGGTAAACGAGAGGAATGATTAATAAAGAAAATTATGTAGAATGAGAATGTGCGAGGAAACGAGACAACTTCGAAAACTTCAAGGACAGAAAACTATCTACTACTAATTTACATTGCCGATGATTCATCTACGAGCCTGGCAGGTTCGAAACAAGCCTAAAAATGTAGGGGAGGCGGTAGAAGTTAGAGGGCCCGATTGAACCATACTATAGTTAACTTGCAAGCCTACCGTGAAAATTTTAAGAGGTAGTAAAAACTTAGTGGGTTGTGCCCCGCTAGACACCCATGGGATATGGGCCTGGAGCTCTCCGTATTAAATATGAAAGCTTTGCCACGAAACCACTGTACCCTCTAGGAATAGGCTTCGCGTAATTTTGTTAGCTGAAATGTTCTTAAACTCGTGTGCCGTTACTAAATATTTATCAACATATTGGGAACGGTCTTATTCTGAGTCGTGTTCAGCGTCGCATTAAGAGTTTGGCTTACTCTTGATGTCAACTTTAATATTACAAAGCACCTTACTGAAGTCGGTGACGATTTATATCGAAAAAGAAATATCATATTTCTGTCCTTGGGACCTTACTTTGAATTCTCCTAATCTGTTTTGATAAGCATGAAGAAACGTCGAGTTTGGCCTTTTTCTATAAAAATAATTCATTCTCGAGAAGAATTTCTCCACTTAGAAAACCAACTGTTATTCTTCGAGTGGGAAATTTTTTGTATCTCAACATACACATTACGCTAAGTGTAATTTAAATTTACCACAATGATAATTTCTGTTAAGGAATTTGAATTTAGAAACATGTTAAAGTATTTAATAAATGAAAAGAATGTTACCTTTTTCCGATATCCTGCATAATGAAGTTTTAGTGTCTGAACAGATCATATAAACCGAGCGTGAGATTTTTTGGAGACATCACTTCCAAAAACATTATGAGCGGGTATCGTATACTAGGTGTTTTAAAAATGCGTACATACTTTGAACTGTCATAGAAAACTTAGCTTCCAACCTAGAAGGTAAAATTTCTGGAAAAAGTAAGGGTACAGGTCAATGTAAATAATAAGTTTACTTTCTGGCCGATCAGAATGTTCCAACTGGTGGCTGAAATACATGTTGAAAATGGCCCCCTTTAATTTCTATACATTTCTGGGTACGAAACACAATTGTTTACGTTGTTCGCACCAAATAGCCTAATGGAATTTCTGCGCCTACCGTTTGCATAACATCCCAAAGTGTGCCCAGGTTTCGTATCTTACGACGACACTTATCATCTCTTACTGTGCCCCATTAGAAACAAATCAAGCGGCGTAAGGTTTGAAGAGAATGAGGGAAACTCAATTAGTCCCTGCAACTTATTTACTGGCCTGGTACAATTTGATATAGATACATTCTCATATCTCTGTGATAGTGCGGCGTCGCTTTATCCTTTTAGCATTAAAACCTGTCATTCTACGTTACATAGCTTTCAAGAAAATGGAATTAGAATATATTGAGAGGTACTCCTCTTCATTTACAACACCGTCAAAACGGAACATCCCAATGAGTCCTCTAGGAGACTAATTACACCACACATTCACCAAAGACAAATTCAATCTTTTCAGTTGTATTTGGGGCTTATCTTCATTCCAGTAGACACAATTATATCTATTTACGGATCAATTAACTTTGAATTATGCTTCATCCGATCAAACAATGCTACATACAAATCCTGGTACACGTGTAAGTATCTCCTGAACTTATTCACAAAATTACATCCTGTGATCCATGCCGTCGTCACGTAGCAGGTGCAACATCCTTGAAATGTACCTATGCAACTTACCTATCTTCAGTATACGTAGCATACTTCTAGCACTTACACTACTTTCAATTTGGTCCTACCTTGAAGATTGTTGTGCTGATCATTGAAACAGTTCCAGCATCACATCTGAGAATTCAGCATTTGTAGCCGTGCTTAATCGCCTTTATCCACCTTTCTACACATCCGCGCTGTTCCATGAACCTCGAATTTGTCTCATAGTCATGTAATTGTTACCTTTACGGGAGATCAGTTCTATATTCGTGCGTTGACTGCTTCTGAACCGCAATAAAATGTTCAAATTTCCAGAACCAATTTTTAACCTGCTTTCGCTCTTCAAAGTCCAAACTTCAATTTTTCATTTCCGTGTTACCCTTTTGCCCGCTCACTAAATGGGTTGTGCAGCTAGGCCAACGATTCTGCTGCCACCTGTTCAGGAAACATAACGTTACGTTTTCAAATAAATTAAATCTACTAGAATGGAAAATAAATTTTATATGACAGTTCAAATTGTATAACAATTTTTGGGGGCCCACGAAACAAGTAGTTTTAGTAGGTATAGATAAGGAAAATATCTTGCAGACATAAATGAAGTTATCGAGTCTGGAATAGGTGGAATAACATTCGATGGTGATCTTGTTTCTGTGAGTGGCCCCGCGTTGCGTAGTTGCTAATGCTCTCGCCTTCTGTGCGAGCGTTTCCCTGATCGATTCCCGGTGGGGACACTCGGTCAGAAAAAAGTGAAAAACGCTTTTTCAGGCCAGCCACCATGATTGTGTTTTTCCTCGGTTTTCCTCATTCACATCAAGCAATTGCCGGGCTGGTACCTAATATATAAGTCCCAGGCTGCTTTCTTCGTTCTCTTTCCCCGATAGAGTGCTCATTGAAGGACGTTATCCCTCAAAACGTAACGGGCTAAATGGCCTTAGAATTCGAATGCCCAGAAATCTAATTCCTATCTCCTAAATCCTTGGTTTCTGTGAATTAAGTTTTTGCTGTCAGTTAGTTCTGTTTCTTTCCACAATATTAAACCCAAACTGAGGAATATATGGAACTAAAATTAGGTAACGAGTTCCTATGTTTATCTTTCTAAATAGAATATAGCAAATATTATGGATACACAGAAGAAGGAAGAACGTGTGTTACCAGATACTGCTTCACATGTATAATCACAGACTAAACACTGTATGTCCAGCGAGGAAAGGAGGCATTAATGCAATCAACCGAATTCACTGACAGATTTGATTTTAAGAAAAGAACGTTTACTTCCGAGATATTTCCGCATCGCTGAAATAACTTGCTGCTGTTAGACAATATTAAGGATTGATAAAGTAAACATACTCGTAATTTATTTTAGAGTACACTTTGGTTTTTCTAAATTAGTGATGCGAGAATAAGATTTTAATATCTTTTGTTTCCCGAAGTTAGAATACACAGGTAGCCTAATTGTTTATTGTATAACAGACTCAAATTCCCAGACTTGCACTAGCTTCAGCAACTTGTAGAGTTAAAATGAAATGAATAATATTAGTTGTAGTTACTCAGTGTTCTTTTCAGCATCAAAACTATAAGCAACGGGGATCTACAATTTAAATTGGAATTCGAAACAGTATGATGCATCCAAATGTTGTATGCTCTTCCACTGGGAATCGAATGAAGCACACATGAACAGCTAGACCACCTGGGAGAATTATGAGTTATTAGAGTATTTTCTTACTTGCGTTTGTTATGAACATGGTTTATACATAGATAATTAAAATTGTAGTTGAGTTTAAATAAACCCTTTGAAGGGCTTTGAAAGACAAAACTAACTCACCTTCGTTCCAATTTCATATGTCGTTCTGAATTATCTATGTAAATTTGTATAGTGGTGTGGAGTACCATATACCCAACCTTAAGTAAATCTAAAGGAAAGTGCCAACATCTCAGAATTTCCAAGATAGCTGTTGGAAGTTCTTGTAAAGTAAATTAAGATTTCAAGGGAAGGGGAAATTGCGGTATAGTATTTTATAAATAAGATAAATGCAAGTATATATGCCAGTGCAGTGGTTCTGTTAGTAATTTGAATGCTTAAATGAAATTTAAAGATACTTAACGATGAAATTGAAAATGAGACTCAAGTCGTTAACACAGCATTGAACGGGTCTAGTAGGCGACAAACACTACTTTCAAACAAGTTATGATCATCATGTGTCATTGTCACTGCAAAGTCCTTGATTTGTGGTGATACTTATGCGTTTCTGTTACTACTTATAGTCTAACTATACAAGTCGAACACTGCCAAATAGAACATTCTTCTTAAAGTTATCTCTACGCTATCTGGTTTGGAATGACTGGCTCTGTCGCAGATTGGAACCGTACCATACTGAAACAGAAATCAATTCTAATTTGTGAGAAGTGTGGGAGAGGTATAAGAAGAATATGGTAGATTAGGAAGAGTGCCAGTCTGCAACTCATGGATTGTCTATGCAGTTCTTTGCCCAAGACGTAGGTGATAATTGTAAACAAAGTTACCAGTGAATTTTGGTAACTATCCTGGAAGTTGATGATGATCCAACCACTGTTCTTACCATTTACGATTGTCATTAGGGTTCGTTTTCATTTGGAGTGAAGATCATCTTCGGTTATTCTGTACATTTAGAGAACTGCACACATCTAGTAGCTGATTCTTGTTAGCAACTGTAATCTCACGTGCGACCCATGAAACCAACTTTTACACTTTACCGGTTGCATGGACCCTCCGAACGACCGTGGTTTACTGCATGCTAACTCATAACACGATAAGTTTACTAAAACTTTGCTTTCCATCAATTTCTGAGGAGCTCATCCAAACATGATGCTAGCGTCGCCCACGGGACTGATTTTGCTATGTTATGAAACCCGAATGAAATTTGACAAATCAATGAGGAATGGGCCGTTTATTCGCTATTCCTGGCCTAGATGCACAGGTGATATTTTTCCAGCTTGCTGTATACCATATCCTACTTCGAATTCGAAACAAAAATCACTAGGAATTGTGTTTTCTCCAAGGTACACATTAATACGACCTTGTTGAATAACGCAATGACCTCTGGTTGTCTAGTATGCCAGCCTGCTTGTTGGACGCATACAGAGCTTGTGACGTTAGATGCGTGATCATAGACCATTCTTGGGTTCGGTTACCGGCCAGACTTCAACTTGGACATTCATTTGCACCAAGCCAATGAGATTTCATTTGCACCAAGCCAAATTAGCAGTAGGCACTCGACTATATACTTTTTCTTCAAGAACCGTCTCCGTCATATAGTAGTTTGTTCAAAGGAAGTGCGTTTCCAATATGTATAATGTATGTGACGACAACATGGCGTTAATTTGGAGAATCGAATTTTTAGATGAATTTTCTGGTATGGTGGAAAGTGGTCATGAGCTTTAAAGAATAAATACTATGTAAATTACTACGTAAATTACATTATCAATATTGACTGCAGTGTGTAAGAAAAATAATAAGCGCATACCCACCATCGCAGACGTGTCTGTTCCACACGGACGCAACCCCGTTACCTTCGTCCTGCCTTGAATTGCTTTTGATAGAAGTGTTTCTTTTGAAATTATTAAGTACATGTTGATGTGTTTTCCTAAAAATAGTAATATTGTTGGTGTATCAGTTTGTCTCAACATTACCGATTTGTAGACAGTTAATATGAACACGCGCCGGGGAAAGAAATTATACTTGAATGTATTGGTGGATTATTTGAAGCAACAAAAGTAGTGTAAAACAATTTATAAACTAGATCTCACATTCTTAATCTGCACGATCTCTTGAAAATTATGTTGTCTATATTGTTTCATGCAACCCTTTTAGCTTATGGTCTTTCTTTCTTCAAACATATCACAAGCTAATTGCTACTTTTATTCAATAACTTTGTCCTAAATATCGGATTGCAAATCTCCCAATATGGTTGATAATTTTGCGTCAAATATCGTAAAATTTTACCGCTGACGTCACTGTGCAAATCTGGAAAAAATATTAAATGCCATTTGTCGCACACTGATCGAAAATATTGCGTTACGATTATCAAAGTCAATGTTTATATTTTGTGTACTATAAAAATATATTTAATTATTATAATTCATAAATAGAAAACTTGTATTTTGAAAGTATTTATTCAATAAAAAGTAAATTATTTATTTCCAATTTTCAATATTGTATATAACTTAAGAGATAAAGGGAAATACTTCACTTGCTGTAATTTAGTTGTATCCTGCGAGAGGAAATATAACTATGTAATACTCAGTTAATTTATTTTTTCTTGCCGTCAAATAAAGTGACACGGAGACGTTGTATATGTTTTCAACTTTTTCTAAGAAACGTACCTTTCATTTCTTTTTCGTTTATGTTATAAAATGAATTTTAATATATTGTTCTTAATTTAAGAGGATTCAAAGTATCTCATCTTACAAACATATATAGCTACTTTGTCCAAAGATAAAGAGAAAAAAAGAAATATTTCCAGCTGTCTGTAAATCCTAGGTCAATGCACTGTTGTGAAATTTACACATACAAACTCTCAGACCAACTACAAATTCCACTTCCAGAACAATGTTGAAAGATATGAGA
This sequence comes from Thermobia domestica, assembly GCF_964235325.1. Classification (NCBI taxonomy): domain Eukaryota; kingdom Metazoa; phylum Arthropoda; class Insecta; order Zygentoma; family Lepismatidae; genus Thermobia; species Thermobia domestica. The sequence goes on from NC_137454.1 coordinate 379,064,785, forward strand.
TTTAATGTATTTCTATTTTTGTGCGCAATGCAAAGTTTGCCGCTAAAATCAGAGAGAAGATGTGCTGCTGTAGGTCCTATTAACATTAGTACACAGCAAATCTGTTGACATTGAGCTAATTATTTTAACGTCACTTTATTCTTTGAGGTAAGTCAAGCTGTATTAAAAACGATATCCACATCATATGTAGCAGTGATTCCTTCTAATAATTTATTTTTTAAAATTTTGCAAGAATTGTAATGATGAAAAATATTGAAAACTTCTATTGGATAATTATTTCCTTTGTTTCATATGTCTCTAAATGATACTTTCGCGAAACATTCCATCTACAGTATGTTTATCTTACAAGTTGCTACTTTAATTGGACCATTCTTGTCTTCTAGTAGGTAGCGAGCATACGTTTACGCCTATTACAAAAAGCCATTGTTTCTAGTCAGGGATGAAAAATGAACCGGTTCTTATTAAAACGTTCCGGACTGGATCCTATCCTTAGCATGCGACCTTGGTACCTGAACCGGTTCAAGAACGGGTCGGAATTTGTTCTTTTTCTATCCCTAATTCTAGTAGTTCTAGTGAGAGTATATGAAAGCCAGTACAATGTTTGAGATCTTTTACCTTATCATCTCCTACTGACTAAAGACGTAACTATAATCCTATCACATAATCAGGGATAGAAATGAGGGGGATGCGAGAAACGGCTTTCCCCTAGTAAATTGATATGTTTTCTCAAACTAAGGAAGAATATCAGTAGTTCTTAGTATTAAAAAATGAGAAATTTGGATCATGACTTTATTTTGATTAGTTGTTTGTTGTGCACCAAACTCTATCGTTTCAATCAGTCGTCCAAGAAAGTTTACTTCTGACCCCGGGGCCTCTGCTTGTATTCTTGTGACATAGTGTAACTTTATCCACTCCACAGGATAATGCTGTAATAACTTTTCTGGAAAGTTACTATAAAATTCAGAAGACAACAAGCTCGTTCTGAGATACCACAGGCAGCGCTGTGCAAAGTTAATTTTATATATATATATATATATATATATATATATATATATATATATATATATATGTATATGTAACTAACTTATAATTAACAGTATAAATATACACTATCATCTTATAAATAATGTAGCCAGTTTCATATCAAGAGGTGTATTATTACATGCTTTTTGCACAGAGCGCAGAAGTGTTACAACTAGACATAATAAAAGCTACAGTAGCGTATTTCGGTTTGGAGTATGAACATGCTACAGTTCATGACTCAATCATGACTAAATACAATCAATATGTTTTGAATTATTAAGAGTAATCAGTGAAAGGTTAAAAAGGGAATGATTAATGGAAAAAGCGAAAGAAGTGTCCGTTGTATTTATTGATCTAGAAAAGGCTTTCGATCATGTGTATTGGGAATTGTTGTTGAGAGCTCTATATAAGGTTGGGTTGGAATGAAAAGATCAAAGACTCATAAGAAACTAATATACAAACCAACAAGGATTTGTAGAATAGGGAACGAAATTGCAGAGGAGAGTGCAACTAGAAGAAGAGTTCGACAATGATATTGTTTTTCTCCAACACTATTTAATATCTATCTAGAAGAGATAGTGAAAAAGAGTCTACATAAAGAAGATGGCATTTCAGTAGGAGGTAGAATGATTAGGTGTATAAGGTTTGCAGATGATATGACGCTTGTTGCGGAACCTGAAAGGAAAATCAATACATTATTAGAATGGTTAAGAAAGGGCTGTGAAGGATATAGGATGAAAGTAAACGTTAGAAAGACAAAGGCCATGGTGATTGGAATGAAGTGGTTGGTGTCAGATATAGGAGGGGAAAAAAGAACAGATGACTATTTTCCGGTACTTGGGAATGCTATTAGTGATTATATGAAGTGTGGACGTGAAATAAAAGCAAGGATAGGAATGGCGAAAGAAGTCTTTAGGAACAAGAAAATACTATTTTGTGTGACCTTGAATAAAGAGTTGAGAAAAGACTCATAAAATGCTTCGTGTGGAATATTGTTCTGAGTGAAGCAGAAACATGGATACTATGCAAAAGTAATGAAAAATGACTGGTAGCTTTCCAAATGTGGATCTGGAGAGGAATGAAGGAACTAATTGAGTCCAGCGGAAAACGTGGAGAAGTAAACAATAATTTTAGATAGTCTATTTTTGAAAAGAGGAAGACAAACTGGTTAGGATATTGTCTAAGAAGGAATTGTATCATCAGGTACGTGCTGGAGGCTATGGTAGCAGGAAAAGACGGAAGGGGAAGTATGAGGCTTCAAATGATAGACGATATCAAAACATAAAAACATCGTGCGTGAATACAAAAAGATTAGCTGTAGACCGTGGTATGGAAGCTCCTTAGTTGCGGCAAATGGCCTGCCAATACTGACACAATACCTATGAAGATGACGATTATGTTAATTCTGGGATTACATTCCCATCCTTGCGGTTAATCAATTAAGTTTGTCGCTATGAAAAGAAACATACATCTGCAAATCATGTCATTATTTATGTACACTTCTATTCACTACGTACTTTTCCCCCCTTGATCCTGAACTCTAGCACAGTGACAGTCGTGTTTAATTTGTTGACTCACTTTGATTTGTTGGCTTACCATTTGACCGTCGAGTAATATGGACATTAAATAATCGGGAACTTAAGTACTCTTCTCCATCGCATGTGTATTATTGCTCATGTTGTTCCGTTGGGGTTACATCGTACCTTAATTACGAAAAATTTAAACTACTGTTATGTTTGTAAATAATCTGAACGTTCACCTCTGCTAAAGCTACTTGATACCGTTCATCAAATTGGAATTCACATGCTACTGGTGCTTTTCATATAACACTGGGATTATCCTTTGTTAACCGTTTTAATAACTACCTTGCAAATATTTTAACAAGTGTTAACATCGGAGACCAATAGAATTATGTATCATTCAGTTTTTTGATTACATAAAGTAACCTAAAACTCAGTTATTCGTTATAAAACATGTCGATAAAGAATTAAACCTTAAAAGTGAGTTGAATAATGCTTTCTGGAAGCAAAACAATCATTGACAGTCTTTCGAGTTGAGACATTTGTCGTATATTGAAGTTGTACTATAATTGTGTTATCATGACAATATGTACTACTGTAAGTATTAACTAATTACAAAATAAAACCAATAACAGTAAAACACGTTTATGGTGTTGGGTTCTAAAAATATTCTTCTCGAACGTTCTAAAAATATTCTTCTGAATGATAAAATGGAAAACATTCAGAGAGACGGATCCATGCAGTCGACGAGCCACGATGAAGCGTGAAACTTGGTGACATGGAGTGTATATCCGCTGTTTGATGTTAGACCTTCTTGTTTACTTCACATTGTAGCAGTCGTCATCTGCTGTACTTGATGGTGGTGGACAACAACCTTTTCCTTGCCATAGCATTACCTGTGGTTCGGAAATAACGCTGTGAGCAATAAGAAAATCCTGGGCGATATTCGTCTTACTTCATTCTGCTTCCATTTTCCTGACGTTTGTTCCTCATCAGAATTCATCCAATTGTTGTGTCCAGGCCATGTTGTTCTGAATAACACAAACACAATGCATCTTAACCTATCTTTGACTGACATATACACAGACTGTTTCGTCTCTTTTATTCAAATGCTAAGAGCAAAGAGACACAGTCGGCGCTAGGGTCTCGGCAACTCCATTCTATGGAACATCTTTACCTGTATGCAAGTGTGAAAGGTCTGGCAACATACTGTCGGACTCTCAATCGTTTCCATCAACTACGCAATATTTTATTTTACTTTATATATTTTTTCCTTACGTTTTGCACTCCAGTCTAGTAATAATATTTCGCTTTAAATGTGTTGGTACTTCTGCATTATATCCTAACTGAAACTTTGATACGTAAGTTTCATAGGCACACATTTTCAATTAGCAACTTTTATTTAGAGTTCTGAAAATTGTTTCGATCTTAATTCTTCTTGTAGAATGTAATTCAGTATAATTCAATTTCACGTGTTCACAGTAATATTTCAAATTCTCTGACGTTTGTGGAGAACGTTGGTACAGATTTATAAACATACGTGAAGGTCTTATACGAATTAAACACCATTGTTGCCACAGTGCTAGCTCCGGAGTGGGCTGAAAAATAATACCAAATTGAAACAAAAAGGGCTGAATTTATTATTTTATACCAGTGTAATGCATTGCTCTATAACACGAAACTGAAAGAGGTAAAGTTCTAGAACCCCCCCTCTTCCACGAATCCAAATCAGGAAAGTCTCTATCTTCGTCAATATGGCGTCACTAGTAAACAACTTATCCCGGTAAGCCGGTAACTACGTCAATGTATTTTTTTTTCGTTGCTATTATTTTTTGGTGTAGAATCTTTGCAACGACACATAAATTGTAGACTTACTTGAACACACGCTTGTCTTTTTCAGAATTTCCAACACTTGATTCAACGCTTTCTTTTCTTTATTTCTTTTCTTTTTTCTATTTTTAAGATTTCAAGCTAAAATTTCCACCACACGCCTATCTAGCATCATTCGTTTCCCGGTATAGTTCGAATTACGAATCTTCCACACGATGTTCGTAGTGGTATGCGGTGCAACGTTACTGAATGAATGTTCAACAGCATTTTAAGAGTCCAACACACAGTATGAGTAACGTGAGATGTAGGAAAAGTCTTACTGACACTTTTGAAATTGTGACAAGTATTTGTTAAATGGCGCAGAATTGGGTAGAATTGTACCAACTTTTTCACAAAACGGACTGAAAATGCCAGCGTGGTACCAACAGGCCGATGAATGGCAAAAAGGGCTGAATTTGGTACAGTTGTACCAAGTGTGGCAACAGTGTTCAACACCATTCATCGAACCTATCAAAACCTGTCTTCAAACATTAAATTAAGAACACGCTAAAGAAAACCCCCCAAAAAAAGAATACGATATTTTCTGAACCTTTAATGAAATTATCAAGTGATATGAATAATATTTCATTAAACGAAGACAGGCTATTTTGAAGTAATTAGCAAATAAGAAATACATAATATATCTTGTGTGATGTGTCAGATATATACTTTACTGAAGATATTTTATCTTGTTATTCTGGTAATTAACGTTAAGCTATAGGCATAACTTAAACACCACTTTTAACTGTGCATTATAACTGTTTTCGTTCTACCATCTTGTGAGAAAAGATATTTGTTATTCAAACAGGACGCTATTTTCTTTTAAAGAGAATGATATTGAGGAATTTGAAGCTTAAAATATATAAAACGACAATCATGCCTGGTGTTCTGTATGTTTACGAAACGTGGCCGCTTACTCTGAGGGAAGAACATAGACGAAAGTAATTGGGAACAAGATATTGAGACGAATATTCGGACCCAAGTGGGACGGGAATGCGGAATGGCGGAAACTTCATAACGAGGAACTACGTAATTTATACGGTATAACGAACATTGTTAGGGTCATCAAATCTAGGAGGCTCAGGTGGGCTGGTCATGTAGCCAGAATGGAAGAAAGCAGAAACGATTTCAAAGTCTTAACTGGAAGATCAATCGGAAAACGACCTTTAGGAAGACCTAGATGTAGATATGAGAACAATATTAAGATGGATCTCGCAGAAATAGGAATACAAAATAGAAACTGGATCGAATTGGCTAAGTATAGAAGTCAGTAGAGAGCTTTTGTGAACGCGGCATTGAACCTCCGGGTTGCATAGGCCATTGAGTTAATAGTTAGAATGGTTTCACACTTGCATATAAACACAATAAATATTTTCTGTGCTATAGTTGGTAGGTGCGTGCAATCTGGTGTTGAATTCCTTGTAGTCATGGGCGGCAATTAGGGGGGGGCAAAGGGGGGCAGTTGCCCCCACTTTTCTGAAATGGCCTATTCATGTATATGGTTTCATTTGGAAATGTAAAGTTTTTGTATGTATTTAGAAAAAATGGTGCCGTAGTCTTAATAATATTTGTCGTTGCGTGAGTACATATTGGTTGTCTTCCCGTGGAGTTCAGAAAGTTAGAAGAATTGCGTTTTAATTGCCACAAAAATTGGTCCAAAATTTACCTATTGGAGCGCATTTTGAGCATACTTTCATTTCTTCTTACAAGAGCTCGATATAAGTCCAATATGAGTTAATCAGCCGCTTTGAAACTAATTGAGATAACATTTCGCAAAAAAAAAAAAAAAAAAAAAAAAAAAAAAACTTTCACAAGTCATTCTTTAATTGCACAAAAATTAACAGTTCGTAAAATGTCTTTCCTTCTTTCTAATAGGAAGGGACATTTTGATTTGATTTTCTTTTTAGTTTAACATTCTGTTCAGCAGCAAAGCTATAGGAGATGTAGACCTACTGATTAACGCGGAATCCAATGATCTTCCGCCGGGAATCGAACCCGGGTCTCCCGCGCCAAAGGCATGTACGCTAACTGCTTAGCCAAGAAGGAACTCAGTAAGGAATATTAATTAAAAAGAGAGTAAAAAGAAACTACTACCTTTTCCATTGTTTTGCAGTGTAACAAACGATCGAAGTGGTGTGTTTAGAGGGCTACGAGAACGAACATGTTTCCGAATTTCTTTAAATGTCGTAGCATATACTTGTGGTATTTACTGTCTTTCTAAGAGTAATAACATATATATAATAGCATGCATGGAATTAACCTTTTATCGGTTTCTTTGCAATTGAGTGGAGAGAAAATTACGAAAATATGTCTATGGGGTATTCAGGACACACAGCAGCAATAGGCACATGCAGAAAGCCAGCGAAAACAGAATAACACCGTTACGTTTAAAGGGTTAAAAATATAAGTTATTCATTCCCCCTTTTAAATTTCGGGTTTATCAAAGGTACATTATAGGTTTTCAGTCAAGCATCTACATCTTCCCTATTTATCCTAGGATCATGGTTCTTACCTCCACTTTCAATATAACTTCTGCAAAACAAGCCTCATTATTCATTACCGTGATTAATATGTTCCTTTCTATTTATATGTTTTGTAAATTTGTTACTAAATAATTTTATCACACAATTTTCCAGACAGAATTTAAGATGTTCATGAGAAAAGAATCAAATCTTACATCTTCGTTTAAGAGTACAAAGGGTTAGTACCTACTTGCGTTGCTCTTGTCAATTTACCTAATAAAATTTGAAATACGATATACAGTATTTTAAGTGAGAAAGATACGAGGGCTAGTCAAGAAAGACTTGGACTGATTTTTTTTCTAGGCAATTTATTATTACTCAACAACAGGCACATGATCCTTTTCTAAGTAGTCCCCGCCCATTTGAATGCACTTTATCATTCGAGTCTTCCAGTCCTCAAACACTGTCGCAGGCCATTCTTTGAGAGGTCCTTCAAAACCGCCTCCGATGCCTTCAGAATCTCGGAATTATCGGAGAAGCGGCGTCCACGCAGTCTGGATTTTAGGGTAGGGAATAGAAAAAAGTCGCACGGTGACAATTGACTCCATATAGGCGTCTCCACCATCCTCAAACATTTGCAACAGCTCCCTGCAAGTCTCCACTCGAACGGCCTTCTGCTCTGGTGTCAGGAGTCGCGGAATCCATCGAGCACACACTCGGCTTATGTGGAGGTGGTCATGCAAAATTGTGAAGGCACTGCCATGAGATATGTGTAGTGCGGCTGCCAGATCGTCGATACTGATGCGGCGATCTTCTCTAACAATGACTGCTGCCGTGTTAATGTTCACCTCAGTAACAGCTGACGCTGATACACCTAGTCCACCAGTTTTCGTGATTGTCATTCGGCCCTCTTTAAACTCTTTGAACCACCAGAACACGGTACTTCGTGGCAGAGCGTCATCTTTGTAGGCTGCTCTCAACATTCCTAGAATTTCTGTTGCACTTTTCCCCAGGCGATAGCAGAACCGTATAGCTGCAAATTGTTCATCTCATAATGACTCCATTTCTTCTACAGGCGACTTCTAGAGGCGGCGCAGAACATCACCTGCAATAAAAAGTCGTGGTTACCAAACATGCAATGATTCCTTAACAACATTTTATATATATGCACAGCAAGACCCACCCTACTTGTATGCCAAACTATGAAGCTCCAGCGTTAACAGAACTGCCGGGAAAAAAATCAGTCCAAGTCTTTCTTGACCTGCCTACGTAATATCCTATTAGTTATACAACTTTTCATCAAACAAAATGTTAGAAGTAACCAGGGAAACTTGTATATTAACATTGATATACAAATATTCAGATCATGTCTTGCCCCCCCATTTTAAAAGTTCCATCGCCGCCACTGCTTGTAGTCTTTCGTGAGAGTGGCTTGGTTTCTACCTCAAAGTTGTAGCTCTGCGTGTCACTATTGCTAAATATCAACACAATATTAACTAAATAAGGAATTATGGTATACCTTGTGATAATGAAAACTTACATTAAATTATTAATATTGGCAATTATTTTTACCTTTCATGTAAATAAACATTTGTTATTTCATTTGTGATACTTTAAAGACACAGAAGGTATGATATTAGTTACCATGTATACTAAGTATATGAAGTTCCATAGCACGAATATGTCCGTCCTTCAATTTTTCTTCTCTTTGGCAGGAGTAAAAGTGGATCTGAGAAGGTTGAGGGATGCATGACGTCACGTCGTCCCCATGCCTATCTTTGCCCATAGTATTGTTTTAGAAAGTGAGGGGCACCATATATATTTTTGAAAGTGAGGTAACAACGTCCCCGCGTTCTCCTCTCTTTTAGCCCGACCTTCGGCAAATATTAATATAAAAAGCGGCAACGTTCTCAAGCTTCAGCCTTCTTTAGAAACCAAAGGTGGTCTTCTTACTGAAATTGCAATTTATAGATCTCTTGGCTTAAATGTCAGGTCGAACACTTTGCAACTGTATTTTAGTTTTACATCGACAATCGAACTATCTTGTTCTGATGATTTGCTTTGATGTTGTCCCCTTACTGATGATTTGCTGAATACGAGGGAGAATCAGAAACTAAGGTAACAAGACTAGTATTCCTGGACTTTCGTCTGTTTTAGAGGAATGAGGAGGGTGCCGTACTTTTAATACATTGAATTTGCTACTGCGCGGACTTTCAATCACCCACTACCTATGGCGTTAGGTGTAGATAAATACAAATGGCTACCCGTTTGGAAAACTAGTCTCGTGAAGAAATCCGCTCAGTTATTCGATTTCTGTGAGTGAAACACCGGCTAAAATTCACCGGCAGCTGATAGAGGTTTACGGAGAAACTGTAATGTTTCGTCAGTATTTTGCAGAATGGTTTCGAAAGTTTGCGGTTGGTAGAGAAAGTGTCACGGACGAGAAGTGCACTGGCCGACCCAGTACCATGTTGAAGCAGTTTCGCTGGGACATCATCGACCAACCTCCCTACAGCACGGACCTTGATCCTAGCAACTTTCAACTGTTCCCGTTCTTAGCGGACCGTCTCTTCCCTTTACACGAGGACGTGAAACTTCGTGACAAAGTGGCTGAACACACAACAAAGGATTTTTATCAGGAGGGCATCTTCAAACTCATCCCACTATGCAAGTGTCAACCGATGTGGAGAACATGTCGGAAAAACACCTAATTTACCTGTACTATGTGTTGGTTGTATTGGTTGTATGAAATAATATATATAAACGTTTTAATGCTGGTTTTGTAATCTTACATTGTTATCATCTCTCGTACTACGAACTACTAAGATGTTGTAACAAGGTACTTTGAAGTAGAGGAAATGAAGAATGGAAGGCAGTATTAGAAACAATCATCAATTATAAGTTAATCTTGTGTTTGAAACGTTTATATCTATCTATCTATCTATCTAATATATATTTTGATGGTAGTGAATGGTTTTTCTATGTTATTGGCTAGATTAAAGTAATAACTTATTGCGATATACTGTAACCCAAATTCCCATCGATTCACTAGAACTTAAAAAATACATTTGTTTTTAAACGGATGAAGTGCTCCAAAAATTGTGAAAATGGTTGCTCGACCATCTACGAAAATTATAAAAATTTGAATGTGATGAACCGTGTGCATGGGAAGGTCAATAATATCATTCCCATTGTCATATGTACAAATGTTACTGAATGGCGGTCATCTTTGTTGTCGGTGGAGTTCCAATTTTAGCATTTGCAAGCGTTAACGAAACCTATAGTTGCTCAGGATGTATGAATCAGACGAACACCAAACAAAGAAGAATGTTTAGAGCAGAGGCTCAGGTACACGAAGAATATAAACTTTTGCGTCTAAATAAATATCCAGGGTTGAAAACCAGTACATGAAATCCCAAGAAAAAGTAGACAAAATTACACTTTTAAAAGGATTGTATTTTGGAATGGCATATAGTAGAGTAATTTCATAAGTTTTGTGGTGAATATTATTGCACGTAAAGAGTCAGCAGAAATATCCTTCAGCTATGATACTACAGGTACGTTGATTTATGGGGGGTCCGAAAGTTGAAGTTCGTGATTTTGATACCATTTTTGGGGCGTAATATCTCAGGAGGGCAAAGTGCTAGAAATTGCTGCTTATGCCACAAAGTAATTCTGTATGTGAATATACTATTCCAAAAAAAAAAAAAAAAAATCATGGCTCATATCATATGGAGAAAAAAATGAGGACATGGTAAAAATGCGAAGAAAGCACCTGCGTGACGATGGTCGTAGCCCGGAAAAATTTAAATGTTGGGATATGTTTCATGCTAGATCTCAAAAACTACGCATGGTGCAGCAATTAGGTCCGCTTTTGTTTGTGTTCAGTTGTGCAAGAGTTTCCGAGTGGCGATTGTTCCATCTTTCTAGCTGCATGATCTTTGCCACGACTATATGGTAAGGGGGTTAGCTCCCTTGCACCCAAGACACCCATCGTAGAACTGGACCACGCTATTAATTCACTTAATGTATCAGCAAAGTGATATTGAAATCCAAGGGATACGGACAAAATCTCGCGGCCGAAACATCGCCGCCAAAAATCTCGCCGGCCAAAACCTCGCGGGACAAAATCTCGCCGGGACAAAACCTTGCGTGGCCAAAACCTCGCCGCCCAAAACCTCGCGGGACAAAATCTCGCCGGGCCAAAACCTCGCCGCCCAAAATCTCGCCGGGCCAAAACCTCGCCACCAAAACATCACGTGGCTAAAACCTCGTCGCGAATGAAACTTTTCTTTAAAATTTACCCAATGAGTTTCTTAATATGCAATTCCACATTACAAATAATAATAATAATAATAATAATAATAATAATAATAATAATAATAATAAGAAGAAGAAGAAGAAGAAGAAGAAGATACAAAACATCGTGTGCGTGGGCTTTCTCGAGTTATTCCCGTTTCATCCCATTTTCTTTATTCGATCATTTCCTTCATCCTGGTCATCTACGTCTCCTTTAACCTACAGGACATAATCAAGGGACGTCGTAAAAACTCATATATTATTTCATACTTTCATAAAAATTATTAGATTTTTTTTGAAATTTTAAGTTTTTGGATGTTCCAAAGTTCACGAAACTAACCCCGTTAGTTGTCATTACTTTCCTCCTTTCCTTATAACCAGTTTAAAAACATCCTGTCGCCCTATCTTCACATTGAAATCCTCTAATACAGAAATAGAATTTTCATATGGTTTCGCGGGACTTGGTCAAATACCCGTGATACTTTTTCTGAAACAGCGTCTTTTATACCGTCATCCTTATCATCTGTTGGAACATTTATATTTTGGTCAGGCGAGATTTTGGGTATGGCAATATTTTGGGGCGCGAGGTTTTGGCAAGGCCAGGTTTTCGCCCGGCGAGATTTTGGCTCGCAAAGTTTTGGCCAGGCGAGGTTTTGGCCCCGCGAGATTTTGGCCCGCGACGTTTTGGGCGACGATGTTTTGGCCAGGCGGGGTTTTGGCCCGGCGAGATTTTGTCCCGCGAGGTTTTGGGAGGCGAGGTTTTGGCCAGGCGAGGTTTTGGTCCGCGAGGTTGTCGCCGCGAGGTGTTGTACCCAAACCGAAATCCAATCCAAGTTACTGAAGGTAATATATTCACAAAGTTGCTTTATATCTATTCTAACTAAATATAAAACTACATGAACTGACAAAAAATAAAACGATACTTCCGGTTGACGAAATTTAGCATGATTGTAGCTTTCAAGTACTAACTCACAGGACAATTGCCAACAGTTAATATTTTTAATTTTTAAGGGGTCTAAAAGGAGAATGTTGAAATTCTCTATTTGTTTTAAATGTACCTTTTTGAGACTTATAATCTCATATTTTAGGTACTTGGAATTGGAATAAAAAACTTGAAATTCGGCATGCTTGTATGTTTCTGTTAGCGTTACTTAAAAGATAACGATTTTCAATCGTAAAGAGGTTTTATGGGGAACTAAATGGTACTTCCAATGTTATTTATAAGGGACAACTACACCACCAATTGTTTAGGAACTTCCCGCAGGATTAGAATGATAAAATTTGGCATGATTGTAGACTTCCGGAGCTAACTCACAGTAAAATTGCCAAAAGCGATTGTATTTAGTTTTTAAGGTACCTATTGGGGGGACGAAGTAGTTCCCATGCTATTTAAATGGGTGTTTTCTTGTGATGCAAAATCTTATATTTTAGATAATTGAAATACGAAAAGAAACTTGAGATTTTGCAGAATTGTAGGTTTTATAAGTTCCAAGCCCTAGGCTGTGCTAACACGGGGGTCTAGGGGGGCGAAGTTCCCAGATAGCCAAAGGCTAGTTGATCATACATAACGCAACCTTGTGAACATATTGACTCCCGTAACTGGATTGGATTTCAATATCACTTTGCTGATACATTAAGTGCATTAATACCGCGGTCCAGTTCGCCGATGTGTGTTCTGGATGAAGGGGGAGCTAACCCAACATTTAAATTTTTTTTCAGGCTACGACCATCGTCACGCAGGTGCTTTCTTTGCGTTTTTACCATGTCCCCACTTTTTTCTCCATGTTTTTGCTCAGATCTGAGCATTAAAAAAAAAAAAAATTCTCCATGTAATACCAGTCATGATTTTTTTGCAATAGTTTATTCACATACAGAATTACTTAGTGGCATAAGCAGCAATTTTTAGCACTTTACCCTCCCGAAATATTACGCACCAGAAATGGCATAAAAATCACGAACTTCAAATTTCGAACCCCCATAAATCTACATGTCAGCCGTATCATAGCTGTGGATATTTCTACAGATTCTTTACATGTAATAATATTCAGCACATAACTTATGAAACAACTCTACTATATGGCATTCCAAAATACAACCCGTTTAAAAGGGTTAATTTGCTTATTTTTTCTGGTGATTTCATGTATTATTTTTCAACCCTGCATATTTATTTAGACGCAAGAGTTTATATTCTTCGTGTACCTGAGTCTCTGCTCTAAACATTCGTTTTTGTTTGGTGTTCGTCTGATTCGTACATCCTGAGCAACTGTAGTTTTCGTTAACGCTCGCAAATGAAAACATTGGCACTCTGTCAACAACAAAGATGGCCGGCATTCAGGAACACTTGTACATACGACAACGTGAATGATGTTATTGACCTTCTCATACACAAGGTTCATATCACTCTTTTTTTATATATATATATAATTTTCGGAAATGATCGAGCAACCACATCTGGACTACTTCGCATGGATTGACCCAGAAGAAAACATACGGCGGAAGAAATGTGGCAATAGCGCTTACACTGTACTGCAATCTAAGAGTGAGACGCTTTTATACCAACGACACTCGCAGCCCCATCAGATGCGACTCCGTTAAAACGCCGCGAATACTGGTAATGTTGTCTAATGCGGCGAAGAGGCATTATGCATGTTTCTTCGACTTCCTGCACTGTCCTGACTAAGGGTTCACAATTCTCGAACGGGACAAAGACTTATTTCCTTGTTGCTGACAACTAATGCCTTCTGGTCGCTGTTCGCGATGTTCCCCATGTTTAATACCACAATCATAGCGGTACACATCTAACGAATTGCACTTGAATTGTTCGGTAGAGTGTTGGCCTTTTGATTTTTTGTTGTTGAGTTTATTGAAAGAGAGAGAGAGAGAGTATGTGAAATATCCAGTGCTTATAAATCACACACGTCTGAAGATAAAAAAATAAACAAGATATGAGAGAGGGAAACAAACGTAATAGGGCGCATTAAATGAACAATATCATTTAACGTACAGCTTTTTCGGTCATGGGACACTGGAAATAACTCTAAAATTTTATTACAAAGGTATGATTTGCTATAATATTGAAAGCACTGCAAAAAATATACTTCTATAGGACTTTATTTTCGAATGGTACCTTCATTTTAACGAAACGGCCTCCATTTAAGTGATAGTTCTTGCACAGTCAGATAAAGCTTATAACGCTTATAAATCACAAACGACTGAATATAAAAATATTATACAAAATGAGGATAACGAGATGGCATCGATTAAATTTGATTTGATTTATATTTAGCGTTCTTTTCAACAGCGAGACTATATGAGACCTGCACCTACTAGTTAACGTGGAATGCCAGTCACATGAGCTCTCGACGGGAATCGAACCAGTCTCTCATGCCAAAGGTGCTAAACGGCATCGAAACTGAAATTAAATAAAATCTTTAAGTTTTACGTTCCACGATTATGCCGGCTAGGCTAAAGGAGACGGTGAAGATGAAAAATGAATGAAATTGTGGAATGAAGGAAAAGGGAGCAAACAGGAGAGCATGAGAAAACCCACGCACACAGTGCTTATCCACCACAAAGCTCACTTGATACGAGTTGGGATCGAACCAAGGACACCATGCACCAAAGGTGAACTCTCTACCACTTAGCCACTGCGGTCCCTCTAAGTGGTATCGAATGGAGAGCTCTCAAGTGGCATTGAATGGAGAGTATTATTTGCCGTCGTGAGGCACTTCCGGGTCACGTGAAAATTTTAAAACGCAAAATAAAATCCAACATTTTTTTTCGTGATGTTTGCAATGGTATATCAAATAAAATACCTTTAAATTAAAAGCTTCTAGCGATACGTAGTACAGATGGCAGGACGCAACAATATTTTTGGTTATTTGTTTTCAGTTGCGAATCTTTGTTTTTGTGCTACCCTTGACGCTCGTGGCTCAATTGGAAGAGCTTAAGGAGTCTCATTTTTATTTGTCTGCTGAATCACAAATTTGTATCCCTTATGTAGCCATAGTGTACATTGTTTCTCACGGACACCAATTGTAACCTCACTATACATTTGCAATGGGAATACTGCAGTTAAAAAAAAATGTACCACATACTATATATTCCTACTAAAGTTGCCTTTGTACGTTACTTTGTAATACTTAAAGAGATGCCTGTTTTTATGAATAAATTTACTGTACAGTACTTCTTTTTGGCAAATAAACATGTACAGTTCGATTATCCGAACAAACCAGTTTTCCGAACACCCATGTCCCCCAATTACTTCGGATAATCGACGCTCTACTGTATTGTCTTTTTGTTCAGACTTCCCACATCAAAGATATCATCATTATTTAAGACAAAAAGTCTTTATTTTTTCACTTTCATGTCCCACATTTATGCCACGAGACCAAGGGAAATAACTATGATAAGATGGATAATAACAAATGGAATGAAGGTCTGGGAGGATAGAGGAGAAGACCAAGCAAAGTCACGTACACCGTTTTTATTCAAAACAAAGTGTGAGGGCTGGGATTGAACCACGGATCTCACTCTTTTCTTTATTATTACCAGAATTGATAATTTGCAATTAACATGTTACGATGGTTGTACTTCAGATGATAATACTGGATGTATCAAAAGTTCGGAGCCATATAGGTCAAGTCCATTATGAGTAATAATATGGCAAAATTGGAAGAAAGTAAAGTGTTCAAAATAGGTAGTTTTCAAAATATAATGGTGCAACTTTTCGAATAACTCCAACCGTTTGGTCTCCACACTGGTAAAACACCCACACTCAATCACACACGCTGTTTGCATCAAATTCACACGCGATACGACAATTCCCTCAATCTGAGAATAAAAGTGAAATGAAATGAAATCTTTGAGTTTTACGTCCCACGGTTATGCCGATTAGGCTAAAGGAGACGGTGATAATGAGAGATGAGTGAAATGGTGGAATGAAGAAAGTGGGAGGAAACGGGAGAATCCCGAGATAACCCACGAGCACGGTGTTTGTTCACCACAAAATCTGAAAATAATTGGACATAAATTTAAACTTCAAACATAATTTATTCAGTTATTTTTGCTACATATTCATTTATGTATTTATTTCTTAAAAATATAAAAAAAAATCTTAATTTTTATTGTAACTGCAGCGAAAACCTTCTTACCTAAAGTTGTTATACTTGTAACAACTGCATGGAGATTTTTTTAAATGATAGCGCATGTGGTGACGGCTATTGCCCGTACTTCAGACGTTTTCTATGCTCATAAACTTCAGCACCATATTTCAATATTTTCTAAAACATGTCTTTATCCTTCCCCAGGCTCTATTTTAATCACAATTATGTGTAAAAAAAAAGTAGAAACAAATTCACACACCCAGTGGCGGATCTAGTCCGGGGCAGGGGAGCTCAGGCTCCCCAGTTTCTTGAGTGACAAAAATAATTGAAGCTATTCTTGATATATTTTTGAAAATTTACAGTAAACTTATTATATACTGGGTTTTGGCAGTAAACTATCCACAGTCTGGGTTTTGGCTGCCTCCTACCAGTTTTTACCTTCTACATCCACCACTGCACACGGTACGAGGGCTTTTGGCCGCAAAGGTATTATTTCCACAACGAAAATTCTCAAAAAAAGCTGATAGTGATGTTCGTACAGAAAGAATCACAAGAAGAAGCCAGAAAGCAACATCAGCTTGCAGCGTAAAGAAAGCTATTCTCAAGCATTCATATTTCTTTTTCAAAAAGGGGAATTCCCTCATCAACACGTGTGTTTGAATGAGAAAAGTAACGCTTCCAGATGAGCAGAACATAAGCGGACACCAAAGTGACACAAGGAACATATACATTGTTAGGTAAGGGAACCAAGAACACATGAAATCCATTTCTCTACAATGGTATATTGTTCGTATGGTGAAAGATTAAGAGGCCTAATCAATGTGAAATTAAAATACTTCTAATTTTACAGTAATTATGGGATATCCTTTAAATAGGTAAAAGGTTATCGAAATGTTGAATACGAGTGCGCTAGACAATAGTATTTTGTATGAGGTACCGTTATCACAGGTCATCTAGTAGCATTCCGTTTGGCGTCATTTAGAAACGCGATAATAAATGTCAATTATCTAAATGTCTGGAAATAGTAAGCAGGTAAGTGAGTCGTGATAAAAGTATCTCATGTAAAATAATATTGCTTTGCGAGCTGTTGTTCCACGTTTGGATTGTCTTTTATCTATTTGAAGGTATCACATAATTACTGTAAAATTAGCGGTATTTTAATTTCGTCGTGATGGGGCCTTTTATGTGACCTGCTGATTTTCCTGCCGTAATGATTGCCTTTTACGGGAAAGGTGTGAGATATCACGAGATGGCATCAGTACTGAGGCGCAGCTGCGAGATCGCCTCTTTATGCTCCGAGGGTATTTGTATAAAGTATGAAGCTAACACGTTCTAGCGGTCATAGACTTAACTCGGTATCGTATTAAACTCGTTGATTAAGCTCGTTTTTCTATCTTACGTTCAGATTGATTTCGTCGTCTTCCACGTTGTGGATCCCATTCTGTTTAAGGCAAAAACGAAGTCGAGATAATGCAATCGAACCGACCACTACATATTTGTGCTGACGGATAAGGTGAAGGCAGGTAGAGCGTCAATCATTGCCTAGTGCTGTACGAGCGAAGCTGGAGCACGTATACTAGGATATTGTTCACACGTATCGCCAAAACTACTAACCAAATCTTTGCGAGGAGATAGACCTATCAATATGGTCTTGCAATTACCTAGAAAGTGGCAAACTAGTAGCATGCATTTTATAGTTAGGTGTTTCTATGTTAACGAAGCAAATTCGTGAGTAGTAACAACCATTCTTTTTATCTTTTTGGTAGGGAAATCACGGAAGGTGCTATGAATCACAAGCTTGAGCCACAGATCGTCATTAAGTTCTTTAGCTTTAGGGCAAATCAGCATATCAGATCTACAAAATAATGAATTAAGTCTATGAGGATGGAAGCCCCTACTGTGAGATGGTATCCAACTGGAAAGGGCAATTCCAAAAGTGACACATGACACTGCGGACGCCTTTAGATCTGGAAGAACATATTTCACTAATGAGATCACCTTGACGGAGAAAATTGAGAAGACTATAATGGAAGGCACAAGGATAACCATTGAAAGTGTTATGTGTGCAACAGGTATGAGTTGTTAGTCTGCCAAGAATATTCTTCATAACCACCTGCGTCTTCAGAAACTGTCAGCCCGGTGGTTATCACCACTGCTCACACCTTTCAAGAAGAGAAATCACGAGGACGCTGCAAGAGAAATGTTTCATCCCTGTGAGATGGATAAAGTGAACTTGTTTGGGAGACTAGTGACAATAGATGAAAGTTGCTTTTACATTTATGACCCAGAAACAAAGGAAATGAACAAACAATGGAAATACCCTTCCTCCTCAACCCTAAAATATCACGAGTGCAGACGTCTGGCTCCAAAGTGATGCTTTCCGTTTTCTGTGACTGTGAAAGGGCAACCAAAAAAGATTAGCTATCACTTAGTAAACTATTACCAGTACCTATTATTTCTGTGTCCTGGCTAAGTTACGAGAGAAACTGAAGAAGAAACGTTGTGAATTGATTTTAAAAAGTGCTGCTGTTGGTAGACAATGCACCAGCTCATTACGCCCATGCATCCATGATAAAGGCAGTGGAATAAGACATGAAATATTGCCCTACTCCAAATTCACCGGATATAGCACCAAGTTACTTTCTCTTCCAAGAAATGAAGCATTCACTCAGAGGATGGCATTTTGACAATAGTGACGACGTTATTTCTGAGGCTGAACTGTGGTTTCAAAGCCACATTGCAGATCTATACAAAATAGACTAACGGAAAGTGAAGAACCCCTGGCAGAAATGTGTCGCTAGACACGGTGACCACGTAGAGAGGAATAAATGTTATCATAGTGTCAGAGTTATCAAGGACATATTTATTCTAGGTGATTGCTAGAACTTTTTGATGCCTCTTCGTATCATTTAAAAATAAATGATGTAGAATATATAAAAGGAAAGCATGTGATATCACTTTTTGTCACCCATATTTAAACTTAGTAGCGACAAAATTATAGATTTTAAAATATTTATTTCTCAAACAACATTGCAATCATTTATTGCTAAATCTCAATCAAACTGACAGAATAATAGTAAAATCTGTAGAATGAAAACAGTATAAGATAACAAAGTTATTGACAGTAAAAAATTATACCTGAAATCATTTTTTTCGTGAAAAACATTCTTAAAATTAATTTCGTTATTTTTTTCAAACTAAAGTTATATTTTCTAAACTAAGAATTTCTTACATACACATTTGTATATCTGTGTAATCTATTACTTTGCTTATTTACACCTCGTACAAGCATGGATTCTGTATCAACCAATAACCCAAATTTTGATTCTTTTTGCTTTTTTGTCATATTTTATGACCTTTTCGTATATGAAGTATTTATCTGGCTGCAACGTCCATATAGTCAATATCTCTGCTCCAAAAGGCCATGTTTTTCTGTAGTAGAATGAACGGAATTCAGATTTCCCTGTAAGCACATATGTGAGGGACGTAAGGCCGTAGGGTATTTTTCTTCGGACTTAGTTTTTTTTTCCTTTCCAGCCAAGTTTGAATGACCAGAAGTGTGCAATATTCTCCTCAGAGCTTGTGGGAAATCTTCTGGGAGAAATGGATTGGACCCCTTGACTGTTGTAACAAAGTTTGTCCATTGGAAATTGCGATGTCAGGTGATATAGATCAAAATACGTATTATTAATCCGACGGAGCATAATTGATGGTGGCAGGATGATTTTCATAGAGTAAGCACACTTAAAACTAGTTGTATATAAAAGTAAACACTTTCTGTGTGAATAATAGCTACATATTCATATTTTTGTAATTTGAAGCATAGTTTCTGTTAGAAATAATTTTATCATTTTTATCTCTTTGTAGGTACTACCATGAGCAAAATAAATGACGCGTCTCTTTATTTTGAAGTTTTTTGAAAATATCTCCGTTTTCTTTATATGTTCGAAATTTCGGAAAGTTTCCCCAGCAGGAAACGTTAATAACAAGCCCGTTTTAAATATTTGTGTTAGATATTAGCTTAAAATAAATAAATTAGAAGCGAAAAACATTAAATCGACTGAAATTACGGGAATTACCAACTCTGCTAAAGTGGGAAATTTTCAAGAACGCGAGGGAATTCTGCAGTTCAACACGAAGCAGCGACATCTATGTCATTGAGAGAAATGTGGATTAATTCTACAAACGAAACCTTTAACAAAACATTTCTAATATGTCTTATTACGTGCATTATCTGCAAACTCCAAATATATGAATCTATACTAAGTATTAACGTATAGATAGAGCATATAGTGGAAATTGCCTATGGAAAAGGACGAATTGGTAGCACGATCGTAATGAAAAATCATATTTACCGTATAACATGTTCAATTTGCGTAAGAAAACAAATAGCTCAGTTAGTTAAAGCAACGAGTCTGTATGCCGAAGGTAGCTCGTTCGAACCCCCACAGAGGTGCACCTGTCATTTTTATTACTGTGGTTATTTTATTTATTTTTTATGTGGAAAAGAATCAAATTGTAACATATGTGTAAAACTCATGACGATACCAAAAAAAAGAAAAAGAAAAAAATGTTGTCGCACTTGCATTAGTGTTCCTAATTTTGTTTGTAAACAGTTACGTAATTATTTTCCCTGTGCTCACTGCTCACAATATCCTCGCTGGTGCATACTGAATGTTTCCCAGTAAAAGCTAATTCTAATTTGGAGATTTTTATAAAGTTTCACAATGTTTATCATTAAATAGTCTTCTATCTATAATACTTTTTTTGGACACTTTGATACCAGATTTCCCTATTAAATGTTTAATTTTCAGTAGATGTTTCATTACGGAAAAGTTTTACAGTGTATTTGTCTTGAATTGAAATTGTTTTGAATTTACCCCACGAGGTAAGTAGCCCGGAAGAGGAGAACTGAAGTAGCTGATATCTTACGTAAAAGCAACCAATTTTAGATTGATGACGCTTCTTACCTTCAGCACATAATCTTTACATTAGAGAGTCAGAGAGAAAAATCCTATTTTTTCCCTCCCCTTTGACCACTCATCTTAAAGCTCTACATGTAATGATTCGTGTCACATAATTTCGTCTCTCCAAAGATATTCATATAATAATAATAATAATAATAATAATAATAATAATAATAATAATAATAATAATAATAATAATAATAATAATAATAATAATAATAATTATTATTATTATTATTATTATTATTATTATTATTATTATTATTATTATTCCTGAATATGCCACCCTTACATAATGTAGTAACCTTAGACATCTTAGTTTAAAGTGCTTTCTTTAGTAATAATTTTAGCAATCACGTAACAAAATTTAAACTGTAGGAGGAGCACGACGTGTTATTTTGCCCCTCTATTTTCAGCACCCTCCCAAAAGAAAGTATTTAATTTCTGACAAGCAGGGCAGACAAAATGAATAAGAAATATATTTAGAGCACCCTTTCCTCCGTGAGTGGAATATCACGTAGCATTTTTTTATTCTACCGAAGATGACTCTAGGCGGTTATGATTAGTTAACAAAAGAAATACGTAACATATTTATAGCGCCCTTTGGCTGTAATATTACAGCTTCTTTATTTGTTCGAAGGCTCCCTACACAACCAAGGGTGACAAAAAGAATAGGAAAAGTGTCTAAAGATTATAAAACACTTTATATTTTGTCAGAAGCATGGCAGTGTATGCACAGCATTGCTTTCGTTAACAAGTGTTTCACCCTTGAGTCGCTTATAAAATTAGCCAGAATAAACTTTGGCCGATCGTTGCTCTAGAGGGATTTGTCCAGGATGGTTTGTTGTCGGACTAATAACGATGAGTATGTTTATTTACAACTTCGTTAAAGAAATATCAAACTTTCTGAAAGGAACTTACTTAGGAAATATCAGATCCTCCTTATACTTAGCCAGAGCCCATTCTGAAATATTGCATCTGGTGTTCTGGGTGAAAGTTCTATGGGACTATTAGAAAAATATATATTCCCGTTTCCACGCTGATGGTAGAATTTCTGAAACAGTCATTGAATTACGTTCGAAGCATTGGCGTAAATAGCGCCCCACAACCCTGTGGCGTGGGGACCGCACAAGCTGCAAAGTCAAAAAATATATAGAAAGTACGCAGGGACAGACCAGGCCAATTTTTCACCTGGGCAAAGTGACTTTATGGCGCCCTCCCCCCTAGTATTAGCCTATATTTTACATTTTATCCTAGTGTTTTTAATAGTTTAAACCAATTTTTTCAAAAAGACATTCATTACCTAGGAAAACTTCACAAAAAATATGGCCTGCTATAAACAATACGAACAACGCCCCCCCCCCAGCTTGGTCTAGTGGCTAGCACGCCTGCCTTCTGTGGTCCCGGGTCCAATTCCCGGTGGGTTACTGTTGAACGATAAACGTGGTTCGGATTTCACTATAATCAGTATCCACATTTCCTTTGGCCATTAAGGCATAACTGTGGAACGCTAAACTCAAGCAAAGAAACAAACAATACTTACTCCCCCTCCACTCTTTATTCTACATGCCATCTCTCCATTTGTCGATACAGTCCCGTTAGTGCTATGAAACTCTTCTTCCATGGTGAAATGGGAAAAGATTATGTAATTGCCGCTACTTTACAAGAATATAAACCAAAAAAGCCAGTAGGAAACACATTATAAAATTTACTTTTTGAGGCTCGTTTTGGCGTCCCTCTGACTCTTGTCCCGCCCAAGGTCCGGCCATGAATGTATGGACGCATAACTAAGGGCTGCGGACGTGAGGTTAACCTTCATGTTATGCGACTGGTGTTTGAAATGTTCAGTAACTGATGGGTTAGTAAAATAATTTCGACGGTTACTGATATTTAAAGTTTAGCTAAGACAAAGTTACCTAACCGAATACATTTGATATCGCGATGTTACAATTTGATTTTTCCTCACATAAAAAAAGAGAAAAACAATAGTAAAAAAAAACTCTTACTCGTATTAGGCTCCAACTAACAACCTAATTCGTACAGACTAGTTGCTCTGACCAACTGAGTTTCGATTTCTTACGCGAAAGAAGTCTGTTATATTACGAGGCATGCTTTTCATTATGATCGTGCTGTTGATTTATTCTTTCGATAGGTAATTTCCACTCTTTGCTTTACCTATATAAATAAATGTATGGATTCATATATTAAGTGTCTTTGGGTAATGTGTGAAATAATTTCGCGACAAATATACTTGCTTAAATGTATTGTATGCTATGATTTGCCCTGATTGTCTGTTCATATGGTGGTTGGAAAACACACGTCAAAACTATTCGAAGTAATACCAACACAGCTTAAGAACAGGGACTGAACTGAATCATCACTCGATTGACCTTGAGGGCAAAAAACACCAAAGGGTAGCTATAACGAAAGTTCAGCATGCATTTCTGTGGAGCTCTGTTCAGTATCACGGTTCTCTGGCAAACACGTTTGTTCTTAGGAGTATATATTACAGACCTAACCTTTCGATACAGCGCAATTGCAGAGAACCAAAGTAAAGGAATTCTTGCCCTTGTTAAGTTGGGGTACCACCATGTGCAATAAAAAATATCGCGTCTCCTTGAAGTGATACTTTATCGAAAATAACTCGTTTTCCTTTATATATTCGAAGTTTCTGAGGGTTTCAAAATGAGTAAACATTACTGAAAAACAAGGACGCATTTAGGGGTGGGTTCAGGGGGTCCAGACCCCCTCTGAAATCCCAACTTTTCTGTAAATTTAACCTAATTTTGGGGGTTATTTTTTTTTAAAAATATTATAATTTATCCTAATATTGAAGTCGGTCCCCCAGATAACTTTGGACCCCTCCCGAAATAAATTCCTGCATACGTGCTTGCTGACAAATATATTTTCAATATATTCGTTAAATAATAAAGTAAAATAACTAAATTAGGAGCAAAAAGCTTCAACACGGTCCAACTTTTGTCCACTGCCAATATTGTTAGAAGGGATATTAATAGCAAAAACTTATAGTCAATGCTGAACCTTGGAACTTCATCCCGAACACAAGCATATTTTCGAAACACACTAAGGCCTAGCCAGAAAGCATTGTAACCGAGTTACGTTTGGCAACATCGCACGGAAACAAATGAATGCTGAATTGCATTGTAACCCGTTTCTACTACTACTATTTTTATTACTAACTTCGCTATGGATCTGTATAGTACAAGGGCAAACTTATTTTAACGAAAATTTTAAAAAAATAATTGTTAAATCACTTTTTGAATATTATTTTAAATCTTTTTTTTTAACGAAAGAAGTGTTATAAACTTTTTTTAAAAATAATAAAAATAATTGTCCCTAGGAAGGATTTGAACCCACGCCAAAACCAATCTTCCTTACTAGCATGCTGCGCTAGCTCACTCAGCTACGAGAGCCGACAGCATTTAGCGTTTATTTTGTGCTATATTCACGTCATGACTCGTGATGTCACCAACAGGATCACGATATAGACGTCATTATTTTTCCTACATTGCAAAGTCCCCCGAGAATTGATCATTGTCTACTCGGACTGGAATTGTCATTTGGAACAAACACTTGAATATGAAGCCAAAAGTTCCTTTAAAATAGACGAAAACTTCGAAAGTTTTAAGAATTTTAATATTTTTGCCTTTTCCCATATGGGGGTCATAGCCTCTACACCGAAAATCCCCCCAAGATTTGATCATTGGCCACTCGGACTGAAATTCTCATTTGAAACCAAAACTTTAATATGAAGTAAAAAATTAAACTTTTACATCAATTTGAACTGACTGGATTCCGGTTAACCACACCATTACGTTTAGTTTAGTTAAGTGGTAATTTGTGACAGCTTCATATCAACAAAAGAATCCTTCACTTCACCGCTTCTCCCCCACTCAGGAATCCGCGCTGGATCAGCCACTAGAATCAATAGACACTTTTCCTATTCTTTTTGTCGCCCTTGGTTGTGTAGGAGCTCCCTCGAACAAATAAAGAAGCGGTAATGTTACAATCAAGGGGAGCTATGTATTAGGTATCTCTTTAGTTACTTACCCCTAACCGCACAGGGTTATCTTCAGTAGAGTTAAAAATGCTACGTGATATTCCAATCATGAACGGGGAGAGGGTGATATAAATATATTTTCTTATTCATTTTGTCTGCCTGCTTATCAGAAATTACGTAACGCTGTCCCTGTTTTTCAGTAACGTTGTCCTTGTCTGTTGGGAGGAGACTGAAATGAGAGGGGCAAAAAACCGTCGTGCCGCCTCCCACATGGTTGCTCAAATTATTACAAAAGAAAGCATTTTAAAGTAAGATGTCTAAGGTCACTACATTAGGTAAATATGGTATCATGGGCGGCATTAGGAGGGCAAAGGGGGCATTTGCCCCCACACTTTTTTGAAGTAACCCATTAATGTATATAGTTTCATTTGGAAATGTAAAGTTTTTGTATGTATTACTGTCTCATAGAAAAAATGGTGCCATATAATATTTGTCATTGCGTGAGTATATATTGGTTGTTTCCCCGTGAAGTTAAGAAAGCAACAGGAATTGCGTTTTAATTGCCACGGAAAACATCCCCAAAATTAACCTATTGAAGCACAATAATTCCAGCATACTTTCAATTCAGTGGTATAGAAGCAAAGCCTGATAAATCCATTATTCAATTTTGTCAGGAAACGAAGAAGTGACGCCCTTATGCTTCAGAATTGTTGAACATTTTTTTTGTTTAGTGATCAATAATACAAATGAGTGAAATCAACAACTAAACAAAAAAGTTGTTAAGAAATTCTGAAAACATGAGGGCGTAACTTTTTCTTCGTTCCCAGCCAAAATTCAAAAACGACTTTAGAAGGTTTTGCTTCTATACAACCTTCTTACAACGGCTCGATATGTTAGTCAGCCGCTTTGAAACTAATTGAGAGAACATTTGCAAAAAAAAAAAAAAAAAGTATTTCACAAGGAAATCTTTAATTGCACAAAAACTGACAGTTCCTAAAATGTCTTTTCTCCTTTCTAAAGTAAGGAATATTGATTAAAAAGAGCGTAATAAGAAACAACTTCTACCTTTTCCATTGTTTTGTAGTGTAATATACGAGTGAAGTGGTGTGTTTAGGGGTGTACGAGTTTATACACAATTAGATTTAGTAAATTCAACATAATTCTAGGTTTTAGAATTATTTTGTATAACTGGAGTGTGAAATGATTCTAAGTGTGGTTGTGTTTTGATGTATTCCAAGTGAGTTAAAACTGCACCTAATGGCAACGAACATGTTTCGAGAAGCTGCACAAGCAAATACATGTATTGCTTTAAATCTCGTAGCAAATGTTTGTTGTATTTACTGGCTTTGATTTTCCAAGAGTAATAACATTCATTTAAAAGCATATGTGGAATTAAAAATTAAGTTGTTCATTAATCCCCAGTTTCAATATTACTTCTACATAGCATACCTCATTATTCATTACTATGATTAATATTATCCTTTCTATTCATTTGTTTTGTAAATTTGTTATTAAATAATCTGATTACACAATTTTCTAGACAGAATGTTAAGAGAAAGAAATGAAATGAAAGTTTTGAGTTTTATGTCCCACGCTTATGCCGGCTAGGCTAAAGGAGACGGTGAAGATGAGAAATACTGTAAATGAAATGGTGGAATGAAGAAAGTGGGAGGAAACGGGAGAACCCGAGAAAACCTACGCACAAGGTGTTTGTCCGCCACAAGATCCACTTGGCGGGAGCAGGGTTTGGACCAGGAACCCCATGCACCAGAGGTGAACGATCTACCACTGAGCCACCGCGACCCCCAGAATTTTAAGATGTTCATGAGCAAGTAATCAAATCTCTTCTTACACCTTTGTTGTTTAAGAGTACAAAGGGCTAGTGCCTACTTCTGTTGCTCTTGTCAATTTATTTAATAAAATATAAAAATACGATATACGGTATTTTAACTGAAAAAGATAGTATCCTATTAGTTATACAACCTTTCGTCAAACAAAGTGTTGGAAACAACCAGGGAAACTAACAGTGATATACAAATATTCAGATCATGTCTTGCCCCCCCACTTTTAACGTCCAATCGCGCCACTGTATGGCATATTCAGGATTATTATTATTATTATTATTATTATTATTATTATTATTATTATTATTATTATTATTATTACTATTATTATTATATGAATGTCTTTGGAGCACCGAAATTGTGTAAGACGAACCATGGTATGTAGAGGTGGTTTAAGATGGGTGGTCATAGGAGAGGAAAAAACAGGATTTTTTCTCTCTGACTCTCTAATGTAAAGATTATGTGCTGAAGGTAAGAAGCATCATCATTCTACAATAGGTTGCTTTTACGTAGAATATCAGCTACTTCAGTTCTCCTCCTTCGGGCTACTTACCTCATGGGGTAAATTCAAAACAATTTCAATTTAAAACAAATACATTGTAAAACTTTTCCGTAATGAAACATCTAGGGAAAATTAAACATTTAATAGGGAAATCTGTTATCAAAATGTCCAAACAAGTAGATAGAAGATTATTTAATGATAAACATTGTGAAACTTTATAAAAATCTCCAAATTAGAATTAACGTTTACTGGAAAGCATTCGTTATACACCAGCGAGCATATTGTGAGCAGTGAGCACAGGGAAAATAATTACGAAACTGTTTGCAAACAAAAATTAGGGACACTAATGCAAGTGCGACAACATTTTTTGTTTTTTGGTATTGTCATGAGTTTTACACACATGTTACAATTTGATTCTTTCCCACATAAAAAATAAATAAAATAACCACAGTAAAAGAAATGACAGTTGCACCTCTGTGGGGGTTCGAACCAGCTACCTTCGGTATACTGACTCATTGCTTTAACTGAGCTATTTGTTTTCTTACGCAAACTGAACATGTTATACGGTAAAGATGATTTTTCATTACGATCGTGCTACCAATTCGTCCTTTTCCATAGGTAATTTCAACTATTTGCTCTATCTAAACGCTAATACTTGGCATAGATTCATATATTTGAAGTTTGCAGATAATGCATGTAATAAGACATATTAGAACTGTTTCGTTGAAAGTTTCGTTTGTAGATTTAATCCGCATTTCTCTCAATGACATAGATGTCGTTGCTTCGTGTTGAACTGTAGAATTCCCTCGAGTTCTTGAAAATTTCCCACTTTAGCAGAGTTGGTAATTCTCGTAATTTCGGTCGATTTAATGGTTTTTGCTTCTAATTTATTTATTTTAAGCTAATATCTAACACAAATATTTAAAACGGGCTTGTTCTTAACGTTTCCTGCTGGGGAAACCTTCCGAAATTTCGAACATATAAAGAAAACGGAGATATTTTCAAAAAACTTCAAAATAAAGAGACGCGTCATTTATTTTGCTCATGGTAGTACGTGTCGTTAAAAGAACTGTTAAATTCGAATGTTAGCACTGCTTTGTCAGTTACAGAGCGAGAAAAAGAACACCACAACATGAATTGTAAATAACCTGCCGTAGCAACAAGGAAGGAATCGAAACACATTCACTCGACATAGAGCAAAAGCTAAAACGCTATGCACTGCACTACGTTAATTTACAACGATTTAGAAGGATCCACTATGTCATATCAAACAGTAACGTCTTTAGGAGATGTGTAAGTGTACAATTTCGAAGTCAACCTAAACCGCATCAAAAAAGTAATTACAACCTAACAACTTAAACGTTAACATCGAAGAGTCAGTAAGTAGGCCTACATTCGACGACGACGTTAGGAATGGTAGTTCAAGCAATGCCATTAATGGTAATCAATATATTTACTGTGATAAATTATGACCACTAAGTGCAGAAAAGGATCAATAATAACGATGTTTAATTTGCAGGTATTGCTATCATCATAAGAGTACCGTACCAATCAGTGTTTAAAATTTTATTAGTAATTTTTATTGTTGAAAGTGAAAACTAATGCACAATTTGGAAGCTTTAGGGCTATCTCTGAATCATTTTGTATTCACGGAATTTCTTTTTATAGTCGTTTTGTTTATTTGTCTCTTGTTATTTACTTCCAGTCTTTTTATAAGGTTCTTATGTATGAAAGGGTTAATATAGGTGAACGAGATAGTAATTGTTATACAAAGAATTTGAAAGATGTAGTAAATAGGCTAATATAAATAGGCAATTAATCCTTTACCACTTAAAATCTAGTTTTCGTAGTATCTTATGTGTTATTTAACCTGAGAATGATCTTTGAAGATAGTGTTTACTTACATTTAACCAAATCCGATATATGTATAAAGTCATTCACTCTTTAATATATCAACATTGTGTTACGCCCAAATGCTAGAGTTTGCAGTTTCTGCAATCATATAGCTATATACTTCTTTCTTTTGTAAATATCCTTCAATATATAAATATTATACTGGTGTCCAAAACTTAAGGATAAAAGTACGTTTTCCATGTTGTGTCACTCAGAGATAACAGGGATCGGTAAAACTTGAAAGTCGTGCTACAGTATGATACACAAAAACAACTAAAAGAAACACATGATTAGTAAAATAAAAATGGTACTTTTATGCCGAGGCAATAATTCACACTGAAAACACTGTGACTCATGAGCGCACTTGACACTAAGGGGAAAATGGTCCTTAAGCTTTTCACGCTCTGAAATGTGCCCCCATACTGTTCACAAAATTATAAATCATTTGTTATGGTATGAGTTCCAATACTCAAACAATGATGTTGTCGATTGTTTTATGATTCATGCGCATCTGGAGTATGTCTCTTCATATAATCATAACATGCTTGTTGGGATACAAGTCGGAGCAAAAGGTAGGCCAGTTATTTCACCGAGTACCCTCTCTTTGAAAGAGTTCCTCCAAATGCCCTGATTGAAGAGTGGCGTATTATCATTCATAAAGAAAAATTTGGAACCAACTATACTTTGAAAGCACGCACGTAGAGAAGGACAACAGTATCACAACAAAGTTGACCGAGTGTAACCTCGAGTGTAACCTCGAAGAAAAAACCCAAGAAAAAACACCACAAAAATGATTATTCTATGATTGACAAATGAAGACTACTCCCACTGTTCGAGTAATGGATCAAAAAAGCTGTGTTCTCATTTGATGTGTCGACAAAGCAAATCTTTGATATTTTTTTTTTTTAATTTTGAAGTTAAAACAGATGTCTCTGAAGTAGTTGCCTTTCCTAGACAACAAGGTGTGCTAATGCTTGTTCCATATATTTCGGGATATATTTCTGCTTTGCCATGGGAAGGAAAAGGTGGGTACAATTTTTGTATTCTAATTCAGAACTTCTCGTGATTTCAATATACAAGTAACGAGAGGTTGCTGAATATCACAAAATATTTGGTTAAGTTCATGCAAATCAAATGTACAATATGACGTCATAAGTTTAGATGTTCCCAAAAGGGACCACCAGGCTCAAGTGGTGGTACGCATTAGCTGCATTCTCTATTGGAAGATCTGGTCTTTTGTGCAGGTTTACATTGACGCTTAGAACTTTGTTCATACAGCTTAATTGTACAATGAAATGAATACTCGTACAGAATTGATCCAACTTGCACACTCATGTCCACAATGAATGTCGCATATATATATGTCTTCTTGTAAGAATATAATTTGATAATAATTTTGCAAGGTATTTTTAATACTGATACTATGTACATAATCTGGAAATGTATATTTGTGGTAAATTTCATAGGAAAAAAATATAAATACGAGAATTAGAATGAGTAAAACAAAATGTTGCTAAATGGACAAGAAAGTTTTATTTTCGTTTTATTGTTCTTATTTACTGCTCTTTTAACATGAAGTTTGCCACATACATGTCTTTGCCGATTATACACATATTAACATTATAAGAAATATAGGGCGACTTTTTTAAGAAATTATAATCCTACAACAACATATTGTTAGACATACGACAATAATTTTGGACATGAGTGTACCACCGTCGTTTCTATCTGTCCGCTGAATATTCTACATTATTGAAAGAGTAAAGTTTAATTTGTCATTTCATTCAAACGTTTTCGCAATGCTTCTTTGCATATCCATAAGATAAAACGTATCATTTCATACCAAAAAATGAGGTGTTGAAATAACACAAAATGACTACTACTTTAGCATATTACTTGTGTGTTAATTCAGCGCCAAGACGTCGCTTTCTGAGCATATCAGAAATTACTAGGTACTATATGGGAGAATATGCATTGGTATTTATCGTTTGATATGACCAAAACTTTGCGAAATATCTTTGGCACTTATGCCAAGTAAAAAATAATGTTTTATTTTTTCTGTAATTGGTCACAATAATATTGTTTTAAACCTGTGAATCGTCTGACAACAGTTACAAAGACAACCGTTCTGCCATCTTCTGTTCATAAATGCTAAGACACAAGAATAACAAATAAAGAAAACAGATGAAAGCACAGCTACCTGTGTAACTGCTGTCAGATGATTCACAGGTTTACAACATTATTGTGACCGATTACAGAAAACCTAGAACATTATTCGTTACTTGGCATAAGTGTCAAAAGTATTTTGCAAAGTTTTTTCGTATTGAACGATAAATACCAATGCAAACTCTCTCAGGTAGTAACTAGTTAATTATGATATGCTCAGAAAGCGGTGTCTTGGTGCTGAATGAACACACAAGTAACACGCTAAAGTGGTAGTCATTTTGTGTTGTTTAGAATGATATGTGCATACGACCTTGTAAGTGTTTTAAAACACACACTTATATCGCAATAAATTAAGAATGTGTAGGCAACTGGCCTATAACACATATTATAACTTTAGATTAAGTTAGATTAGTTTGCTTTAGAAATAGTCCTATGTGGCGAATGGTATTTAGTAACACATGTGAAAATATGTGACACATATAGTGGTCCACTTATCGATACCATTGCTGAATTAGTGATATATATGGAGCACAATAGTAATTATTCAGAGTTTGAAATTTCTTTGCAATATTTTTCGAAATAATTCGGCAGGTACATGAATAAACTGTATTTTTATTTACGGAGAGTTAACTGTAGATGAAATCTTGGCTTCCCTTGAGGAAGATGATGACTTTGCTAAAGCTGATATCTACATTACTCATTACTCTTCTTGAAAATGGTGCTGATAGTGCTGAAGATAGCGCAGATGAGAACTGGGTTTCCAAAGAAAGAAAGTGCCAATAGTACAGCCAAACATTGGTGCCCAATACAACAAATATATGGGAGAAGTAGATCGAATGAAATAGAACTTTGTTCTGTATAGAATATCAGTCAGGTCTAAGAAGTGGCAGTGGCCACCGGAATTTACTTCCTGCATTGACCACGCTTCTCACAATGTTTGGTAATTGTACTTTAAGATAGAAAGAAAGAAGACGAAAACTATGATTATCTGCATTTTCCACGCTAAATAATGTTAGCAAACATACACTATGTAATCGAATGTATTCGGACACCTAGCTGAAAATGACTTACAAGTCTCGTGGCGACCTCCATCGGTAATTCTGGAATTCAATGTTCTGTTTGCCCACCCTTAACCTTGATAACAACTTCCACTCTCGCAGGCATACTTTCAATCTGGTGCTGGAAGGTTTCTTGGTGAATAGCAGCCCATTCTTCACGGACTGCTGAACTAAGGAGAGGTATCGATGTAGGTTGATGAGGCCTAGCACGAAGTCGGTGTTCCAAAATATCCCAAAGGTGTTCTATAGTATTCGAGTCAGGACTCTGTGCGGACGAGTCCATTACAGAGATGTTATGGTCGTGTAACCACTCCGCCACGGGCCGTGCAGTATCAACAGGTGTTGGATCGTGTTGAAAGATACAGTCGCCATCCCCGAATTTCTCTTCAACAGTAGGAAGCAAGAATGTGCTTAAAACATAATGTAGGCCTGCGCAGTGAGAGTGCCATGCAAAACAACAAGGGGTGCAAGCCCCCACCAATAAAAACATGACCAAATCATAACACCGCCATCTCCGAATTTTACTGTTAGCACTACACACGCAGACAGATGACGTTCACCGGGCATTCGCCATAACAACACCTACCATCGGATCGCCACATTGTGTACCGTGATTCGTCACTTCACACAACGTTTTTCCACTCTTCAATCGTCCAATGTTTACTCTCCTTACACCAAGCGAGGTATTTACCTGCATGATGTGTGGCTTATGAGCAGCCACTCGATCATGAAATCCAAGATTTTTCTCACCTCACGCCTAACTGTCATAGTACTTGGAGTGGATCCTGATGCAGTTTGGAAATCCTGTGTGATGGTCTGTATAGATGTCAGCCTATTACACTTTACGACCCTCTTCAACTGTCGGCGGTCTCTGTCAGTCTACAGACAATGTCGGCCTGTATGCTTTTGTGCTGTATATGTCCCTTCACGTTTACACTTCACTACCACATCAGATACAGTGGACCTAGGAATGTTTAGGAGTGTGGAAATCTCGCGTACAGACTTCTGACACAAGTGACACCGAATCACCAGACCACGTTTGAAGTCCGTGAGTTCCTCGGAGCGCTCCATTCTGCTTTCTCACCATGTCTAATGACTACTGACTGATAATAAGTACCTGGCAGTAGGTGGCAGAACAATGTACCTAATATGAAAAACGTATGTTTGTAGGGTGTCCGGATACTTTTGATCACATAGTGTACTTACGGAGATGTGGAAATCTACCTAGAGTTGGTAGAAAACCGAAAACATCGAGATAACTTCTTGGAAGAACACCTACATTAGTCAGATTTTATTCTGAAGGACATGGGTTACTGTTAGCTGTAATGCAAGGACGGTTTGCAATGTTCAAAAGATCACTACGAAAATGAGTGGGAAGTGCAACGCATATATTCATCAAGCTTGTTTCAAGGTGTACATTGCATCAAAACTGGAGCGGTGAACTGTAATGAGCAAGAAGATACTTGGTTATATTTTATATTATATTTTGCACTAAACATTTTAAAGTCACCGTACGTTCCCTCGTTAGAATATGAAATTAAGATAGGTGAAGATAATATAAGATTTGCCAGCCATATTTGTATTTCAAGTGAATATGTTTTTTAATAACAATTGCATGTCAGATAGAAAGTAAATATAAGATAATGAAATATGTATTACAGTGTAATATTACAAGAACAAGACCCTTACTTTAGCTTGGTGTTCCAATAATGGGACGAAGTTGTTCATATCAAGATGCACCCTTTCGTGCCTGGTGTTCCAATGATGGAACATGAGTTATTTTCAAGGTTATGATCATTACATGTGAAAGAACTATACTGTAGGTCTTTTGTTCTCCGAAGGACCAAAATAATGAAGTTTAACTAATTTCGAGAAGAAAAAAACTTGGGCGAAAGACGACTAAAAATAAATAGTAATAAACACACTAAACTAAACTGAACTAAACATGAGTTGTCATGCTAACACCTAATGTTTAGACAAATAACTATTAAAGTAACTTTCAACACAAGATAAAAACTGAATGTTATGGTAAACTTTTAAATAAAAAAGTGGGTGGAAACACCGGGGATCATTTCATTATCTCCCTTCCAGCCGAGCATTCCAATTATCGAACATCGGCACTACCTATGGAAGACAATGAGCTGGAGGTTGTGTTCACGGTGTAAGTCATTTTCTCCCTCTCTATCTTTCCACTTGAGCTATGGATAGGGTAATAGAATTGGTGTCCAGTGAGGGGACAATTTTCAACACCCACCTTAGTTTTTTTTAAGGTTTGATAAAAAAACTATAACTATTAAAAAAATGTTTAATTTCAATTTATGATTTAATAGTTAACCTTTGGTTTTAATGATCATAATCATAACTGTTAACATATCAAATCTTCACAAGGTTAAAATCAATTTCTTAAAGGATTGAAACAATAGTGGCCGTTGAGCGCAGAGACTACCCATGCAACGACGAAGAGTGAGATTTGGCGGCCTGCAGACCCCATAGGTGCCTTTGCAATTATACCTGCTATTTGGCGGCAGCCTTTTCTTGCCTATTTCACAATGTAGCTGTCGTCCTCTGCTGTAGTTGACCGTAGACGACCACTATTTTTCCCTTGCACAGAATTTCCTGTGGTAAGGAAACAAGACTGTAAGCAATGTAAAACTGCCGGGCCACATTCGTCACACTTTACTCTGCTTCCAGTTTATAGAGAATTCTTGCTCGTGTAAAGTCACCCAAATGTTGTCTCAGGTTCTTGATGTTGTGAGTAACATCAGTACAAAAGATTTCAACATCTCTCCGACTGACACACACACACTCAAACTGTCTCGTGCCTTTCGTTCAAATGCTATTAGTTGGGGAAGCAGACACATTCGCCGTTACGGTCTTACCAATGCCAGGCTGTGCAACATCTTGCACGTATGGAAGTGTGGAAGACGGTGCAAACATACTGCTGAACTTTCATTTTCAAGGACTACATAATACTTTATCTTAATTTATCTATTTTGTTCTTACGTTTTACGCACTTCCGTTAGTTATAATTACTCTGTAACTCTGTCGGTACCTCTGCATTACACCCTAATCGAAATTTTGGAACAAAAATTTTATATGCATTTGAAATACATGTTCAGTTATTGACTTATTTTTCAAAATCCACTCGATTCTCAGACTTGTTATAATTCAGTACAGTTTAATCATACGTGTTCACAGTATTATTTTAAATCCTTTGGATGTACAGATATGATCCCCTGAATGTAAGAACGTGCGGGAAGGTCTTCAACGAAATCAACATCATTCATCAATTCCATGAAAACCTACCTCAAAAATTGAGAATTAATATAAAACAATATACCTGGTCTTCAGTTGAGATCATCAAGAAATATAAACATTATTTCAAACAAAGAAGCATAGGGTATTCTGAAATCATTATCAAATAAGAAATTACTTGAATGTCTTGTAAGGTGGATGAGATTTATTCTTTACTGAAGATAGATCGTCTTTTTACTATCAAAATTAATGTTACGTTATATGCATTTTTTAAACAAACTTTTAATTCTGCATTATAATTTTTTATACCACCATCTTGTGAGAGTAAATATCCTTTCCAGAGAGAAAGGTGTTTCGTTTTAAGGGAATCGATATTACACTTTATAAGTATATAAATTCAAGAAGAGATTCTTTACTGATGTAGTTTCTCTTGTAGGGCATGCCAGTGGTCTCATGGTCAATTGCTAATAGGAGAGTGTGAAAGTGGCTTGGTTTTCAACTAAAAATTGTAGATCCACGTGTCGCCGACTCTAAATATGAACACATAGTCCTATAGGCCTACTAGCTAAACAAGTAGCTATTACTTGCGTTAATGGACTTGTATAATAAATACTTACTATTGGCAACTTTCTTTATTTAAAAAAAATAATAATCTATTATTGAATTTTTGATATTCCAGAAACACAGAAGGTATTCTATCTTTACAAAACTTAATTATATCGAGTCTAATAGCACAACTATATTCATTCTTCAGTTTTTGTTCTCTGTGATAAATATTAATATCAAAACGGCAACATTCTCATCCCTTACCTTCGTTTGATACAACAAACACTCTTCATAATCAAATTAGAATCTATAGATCTCTTAGCTTCAATATTAAATATAATTTTAAAAAAGCCTGTAATAGTTTTATAACGTCAAGGAATTAGTTTCCGCAGATATGATCCAAAACCAAAGCTAGCCTAACCAAACCTTAAAACTAACTAACCAATTGATTAACTAGAGCAGAATGAGAATGTTGGAGATAACGAGAGAACTTCGGAAAACCTGCCGATAATTAATTGTCTACCACAAATCTACATTCGCTGGAATCATCCTGGAACCAGTAGCACTTGGGTTGAACCTTCTAACACTAAAACACTGTGAACTCCATCGGTGGTCTTAGCATAATCTTGAGAGTTGAGATGTCCTTAAATCTATGTTCCATTCCTACATAGTTATGAGCATGTTAGTGTACAGTAATACATATTGGGACGTATTCAGAATCGTCTTTAGCGTCGTATTAAGAGTTTGGCTGATATGACACATGATACGAACTTTCGTATTTAGATATATCTTACTGAAGTCGACAATGATTTATATAGGAAAAGGCCAGTCATATTTCTCTCTTACCTTGATTTATTCTAATGTGTTTGGACAAGCTTACGGAAAAGTCGTGTATGGGCATTTTTTAAATATAAGTCGTTCATTCTCGAGAATAATTTCTCCAATCAGACAACCAGCTGAAAAAGAAGAATCAGCGTTAAAAAGCTACAGAAAGCGTTTGGTTACTCTTTCTTATGATGAGATTTGTATTACTTGCAATACATGGAGGCGAATGAGAGGGATATCCTGGAAAAGACACAGAACTTAAAATTTCTAGAAAAGTTACGGAATTCTCAGAAGTTCTGCTACCACTCAGGGAACTTTCAAGATTTCGAAATCATAGTGCCGTTCTTTAAGAATTTGGACATTTTTTTTTAATTATAATTTTTCTTCGTCGTTTCTCTGCAGTATGAAACATGCTATTTCAGACAGTTTTCTAATGCTCCTTAACCTCTCATTTGACACAGGGAATAGATAATGCAATAATAGAAATAAGTTATGTGGAAATAAAGTACTGTTAACATTTGATTCAACAGAGAAAGGAACATAGATATCGTAAAATATTACACAAGTCATTGGAATATGTACTTTTTATACTAATAGGTGAGGTCATAATGAAATGAAAATGGTCATATTTGAATGAATAAAGGAGGGAAAGTAATATTGTAAAATCTTTTTCAATACTTTTTTATATCCTTCTACTCGAGGTTTCTTCAGAGTTCGTTGTTAAAATACTTACTAACATATCCTTAACAAAACAATATATCTTGCCAATAAAATCTTTTAGAATGATCGAGCTCCTCGTGTGATAACCATAGTATTTCACGTGAATCCCCCCTCCGAATTACGAAATCCTGGCTAAACGACAAATATATGTTGCCTGTAAAATAGTTTAGAATGATCGAGTTCCTGGTGTGATGGCCACAGTATTTCATGTCACGGACCCCCCTGTACAAACTCCTGGCTACGTGCGTGTATAAAGGGAGGCAGAGATTGGCTGACACATCTCCCGTAATCACAATGCATGCAGATAACATATACCAGGTGCATCAAAAACGTATAAAAATTTTGAACTGCCATAGAAACTGTATTTTCCCCTCTACAAGCTTACATTTCTGGAAAAGGTAAGGGCACATTCTAGTATGATAAAATGGACTTTCTGGTCCAACAGAACATTCCAAATGGTTTGTTAAAATAAATGTTCAAAATGGTCTTTCTCAATATTGATTGTTTTCTGAGTACGAAACACGACTACTTGCTACTTGGCACCAAAGAACTCCACGGAATTTCTGAGCATATAATCTGAATCTCATCCCAAAATGTACTTGGTTTAAGATGGTACACACCATCTTTTACTGTATTTCATAAGAAAAAAACAATCGGCGTAAGATCTGTAGAGAGTGCATAAAACCAGAGTAGTCACCAGCATCCTATTCACTGATCTGGTACATTTTGATACAGATACATTCGCATATCAATAAGATAGTGCGGAAGAGCGCCATCTTGTTGCTAATAAAATGTTCCATTACCGTGCAGTGTACGAATAGCAAGGAAATTGAATGATCATGTATTGTTAGGTACTTCTCTCTAGTTACAATACCGTCAAAATGAACAAAGCTAGATTGAGACAAACCATACTATACATTTACCCCAGGCAAATTCACAGTTTTTCTAATGTAATAAGGGCATTATCCTCATCACACTACACAGAATTATACGTATTTTAAGTTTAATTAAGTTAAAATTATGCTTCATCGAACCAAACAATCCTACTCCAAAATCCTGGTTCATTTCTAACTATGTTCAGAACTCATTCACCAAACTACATCCTGCGATCTGAGTCATCGTCACTTAACTGATGAATCAACCTTGGAATGTTCACACGCAACACACGTTTCTTTATTATACGTAGCATACTACTAGAGTTTTCTATTTCAAGTATGTCTTCGGAAAATACGTGGACACCCCGCCATACTTCAGCCCCACCCGCGCCTCCATTTTACGGAGGACACCTTCCCTTTGCTTTGAGGAAAGAAGTGAGTAACATTGGCTGTGTTGCCAATTTGTCATTCAGTCGTTTGGTTTTTATGAGTGAAAATCTAAAGCTACTTAGTGTAGCTAACAAGACAGTGCATAGTGAATTCCGTGAAATAATTCAATGTGGCAACTCTGTCAGCATCCAACCATTTAAAGATCTCGGCCACAGTAACTTGCCTTTTTTCTTGCGAAATAGGTACGGGAAAAGACACTTCGACAGCAGTGCCAGCAGAGCTACACTTGGAACAGAAAAACTCTAGCACTCACATCGCTTTAACGTGAATCTTACATTGGAGGTTATTGTGCTGAACGTCAAAGGAGTTCCAGCAGCATAATTGAGGATTGAGCATTTGTAGCCATGCGAGGTCAAAGTAATCGGTCTTTCTGCACACCGCACACTGTTCTACGAGCGTCGAATTTGACTAGAAGACATGAAATTGTTACCCTTAATGGGGACTAGTTCTATATTCGCGTGTCTACTGTCTCTGAACAGAAGCAACCTTCTCGAACTTCTAGTATAATTTATTAATCTGCTTTTAAATTCAAAGCACAAACCTCCATCAGCCATGTTGAAGTTACTAAATGAGTTGCGCAGCTAGACCAAAGATTCTGCTCCCACCTATTTGAGGAAACCTAACATTACAGTTTCTAAGAAATTAAATATTGTAGGTTGGAAAATAAATTTGCTATGGGAGTAAAATATGTGTTACGATTCTTTTGATGCGGAGCTCATTCGTGGGTAAGCGGTTAGCGTACGCGCCTTTGGCATGGAAGACCCGGCTTCGATTCCACGCAGGAGCGCATGTATTTCCGGTTCCACGTTAATCAGCAGGTCCAAGTCTCATAAAGTCATGCTACTGAACGAGACGTTAAATTCAAAAACCATTATCATCACTTCTCTTGGTGCGTCCGAAACTGATAGTTTTAGTAAGTACGGTATAGCTAAGGGAAAGATCTGAGAGAGATAAATAGAGTAATTGAGACAGGATTGACTTGGAATAAGATAACATCCAGTCGTGGTTAGGTCTCTGTAATGACAAACTTCCAGGTTACTTAAGTCATGGTTTCCCAGTCATCAACTTCCTGTGGTTGAGGGTTTCAAAAATAAGCCTCATAGAATATTGACCATAAACTCCTATGCACAGGGGAGGATCCAGGACGAACTTTTGATGGGGGACGGTGGGTTGTAATACTGTTTCTTAAAGCTACTTTTAAGAGCTCGAAACTCTGTGATGCGTATTATTTATATGTGAAATCAGAAGTTTTATCTTCTGGGGGGGGGAGGGGGGCGATTGCTTCGATCGCCCATTGGATCCGCCCCTGCCTATACATCCGTGGTCAAATTGAGTGAGCTTAGGCCATCTCCGATATTTTGTCAGTTCTTTTTATTTTTTCTTACAATGTTAAACGTTCACTGTTAAATTTGATTGAAAACAATATGTACCTCCGATATATTTCCGCATCGCTGAAATAACTAGTTGCTATTAGACACTATTAAGGATTAATAAAGTAAACACACGCTTAATTAAAATATATCAGTAATTTATTGTAGAATAGACTTTAGTTTTATCCAAAGTACGGTAGTGATGCGAAAATAAGACTTTAAGAGGCGAAATTAAAATACCGCTAATTTTACAGTAATTATGTGCTATCTTCAAGTAGATAATATAATCGAAAAGAGGAACAAGACCTCGCTGGACATTATTATTTAAATGTAATACCGTTGCCACGACTCACTTATCTGTTCTCGATTGACAGCCAATTTGAAAATCGGCATTTATTTTCGCGTTTTAAATGGCGGTAAACAGAAACTAGTGGTATGCAAAATAATATTGTTTAGCATGATCTTGTTCCTTATTTCGATTATCTTTAATCCTTTGAAGATAACACATAACTACTGTAAAATTAGGGTATTTTATTTTCGCAGTGATTAGGCATCTTAAGAGCTTTTGTTTTCCGAAGTTAAAAGCCCACAGGTATTTTACTTCATTATTGCATAACAGACACGCAGTTAAATATTTTCACTTGTTTAAGCAATTTCTGTAATTAGAAGGAAGTAAATGATTACTTGTTATTGCTTAGTGTTCCTTTTCACCACCAAGAGTGTATGAAACATGAATCTACGATTTAAATTGGAGTCCGGCCCGCCGTGTTTCGTTCAAACGTTGAATGTGTTTTTCGCAGGGAATCGAATCTCATTACGACGCACTAAAGACGCACACACTAAACACTAGATCAGCTTGGGGAAGTATGAGTTATTAGTGTATCTTCTGAGTACCATTTTTAAAAAGAACTAGTCTTAAACTTAGATACTGAATATTGTTACATTGTGAACTTAATCAGTAATCTTAAATACATTCTTTGAAACGCTTTCTCTGATTACAATTTTGTACAGTGGCCTGGAGTAGCATTTACCAAAAATTAAATAAGTATAAAAAAGTGTCAACGTCTCGGAACTTCTAGGAGAGTTTCACAAATTCTTAGAGACGCAACTTAAGATTAAACGGAAAGGAAAATTATGGTAGCGTAGCATATAATTTAAATTAAAGCAGAAATCGATTTTGTTTCTTTGGTGGCAAATACATGACAAAGTGAGAAAGGATATGTGAGTAACCTGACTGCTTTACTGAAATTTAAAGATAAGGAATGTCGTAATGAAAGATAAGACTCATCTGGTTAACGTAGCACTGAACAGGCCTAGTGGGCGATAAACACTGCTTTCAAATAATCGGTGGTCACCGTCCGCCCTTGCCACGGTGCAATTCTTCATTTGTGGTCAGACGTATGTGTTTATGTCACTATTTAAAGTTCAAATATCCAAGTCAAACTTCCTAAAGTCATCTCTACGCTATCTGGTTTGAAAGGATTGGCATAGCCGGAGATTGGGACTGTACC
This sequence comes from Thermobia domestica, assembly GCF_964235325.1. Lineage (NCBI taxonomy): Eukaryota > Metazoa > Arthropoda > Insecta > Zygentoma > Lepismatidae > Thermobia > Thermobia domestica. Next base: position 379,107,066 of record NC_137454.1, read on the forward strand.
GTAGTAAAACAGAATCCAATATCAATTTCTGAGAAGTCTCTTTACGGTTCTGACAAAAGGAAGAAACGAAAGCTAGTGAAAGAGATATAGGAGGAATATAGTAACTATGAAAGTGCACTATAGTGCAAATCATGTATTGCCTATACTGTTCTTTGCCCAATACGTGAGTGATCATTGTAATAACGTTCCAATAACTGTTCTCATAATTCACGATTGTCATTAGGTATCCATTTTTCATTTGAAATGGCATTCAGATGCACGAAACCTTCCAGGTTATTTCGCACACTTAAAGAACTACACATATCCAGACGATGATTATCATTAGCCACTGTAAACACACGTGGAACCCATGAATCACAATTGTTTTCTCTTTCCACTTGCATGGAGCCGTCGAACAACAATGATGTAATGAATTAACTTCTCTGCAATGACATGAAAATTTTCCTCAACCTCTCCTTTTAATGCATTTCCGAGGAGCTCCTTCGAACGAGCGTGTGACCACGGAACTGGTTTTGAAATGTTGCGACACTGGAACAAAATTTGACAAAACAACGAGGAACGGGCTTAATGCACTGTTAATAATTTTTGCAGGTTTCTGTGTACAATATGCTAGTTTGAATTCGTAAAATTATTACTTGCAATTGTGTGTTCTCCAGAGAAAACTTGGATACTACTCTGTTCAATAATGCACTGAACTTTGACTGTTTGGCGCCCCACTCTGCTTGCTGAACGCGTACAGAGCTTGTGACGTTAAATGCACTATCGTAGTTGATTCCTGTATTGTGCAACCAAATGAAGTCTAAGCGGACAGACATTTCATTTTCACATACCTAATATTGCGTCTGCAAATTAGCTGTAAGCACTCGATTATATACCTTTTCTTTAAGAGCCTCTTTCTCCATGTAGTACTTTCTATAATTAAGGAAGTGCATTTACAATATATGTAATAAATGGAACTAAGACATGTCGTTAATTTCGGGAAAGGAAATTTTATGATTTTTCTGATATGGCGAAAAATAAGCACACTAATGGAAAAATAAATGCTATGTAAATTACAATATCAATAGCGACTGTAATTTGTAAGAAAATATTATGCACACACTCATCATCGCTGATGCGCCTGATTATCACCGACACAACCCAGGTACCTTCGTCCTGCCTTGAATCCGTTTAGATAGTAGTGTAACTTTTGGAATCACCTAACACATATTTATGCATGTTTTGGCAGTACCAATGGTATTTTTCTCATATAACTTTGTCTGCATATTATCAGTCTGTAGACAGTTATTTGGACATGCGCCATAAAATAAACAAATCTCTGAAATGTATTCGAGTAATATTTAAAGCAAGAAAAGTGATGTAATAGAATTTATGACCTGGTTCTAGTATTCTTAATCTGCACGATTTTTCAATATCGTGTTCTCTTGTAGAGTTCTACATTGGTTAGTACAACACTTTTAACTTTTTTTTTTTACTTTCTGAAAGCACATATGACACAAGTAGCTGCTACTATTATATAGTAATTTTGTCCTAAATACCGGATTGCGAAAACGCCAATATGTTTCTTAATTTTTCGTTTAACATCGTAGTATGTGGCGACTGGTGTCACTTCGCAAATATCGAAAAAAAAATTCAATTTGTCGCAAATTCATCACAAATATTGCGTTGCGATCACGAAAGTCGATAATTAACTGCCCTTTATCTAGAAATAATAATAACAATAATACTCATAGTTACGGTATTCTGTCATATTGGTAGTTCACTCTCACAACTGAGAATCTTCCATGCTCTACGGTCTTCTGATAATCTGTTCATCTTCAAGTATGTCCATCAATTGCAGTCTTCTTCGCTCTCTCCCTCTCTTTTTTGCCACCATAACTTCTAGCATATCCCTCATGATACAGTTCCTTCTTAGACAATGTCCTAACCAGTTTCTCTTCCTCTTCTTAATAGTATCTAAAATTGTTCTTTTCTTCCCCACCATCTCTAACATCTTTTCATTGCTTTTCCGGTTGACCCAGCTAATTCTCTTTATTCTTCTCCACACCCACATTTCCAAAGCTTCCAGTCGTTGTTCATCCTTTTTGGTTAGTGTTCAAGTTTGTGATCCCTACAGTACAACACTCCACACGAACCATTTTATGAATCTTTTTCTTATATAGAATTGATTATTAACATTCTTAAACAGGAAACTTGGATTTCGAAAGGGTTTATTCGTTAAAAAGTAAACATCTTTCCCTTCTAATCTTAAGTACTGTATACAATTTAAAAGATAAAACGAACGACTTCCGTTATTGTTGTTTGTTTGTATCCTGAGACAAGAGAAATAACTATATAAAACTCAGTAAATTTATTTTTCCTCGATTGCAAATAAAAGGTGACGGTGGCGTTGTATATGCTTTCAACTCTTCGTATGAAATGCCTTTAATTTCTTCCCTTTTTATGTCATAAAATGAATTTTAATATACTGTTCTTAACTTACGGGGATTCAAAGTATCCCATCTTACAAACATATACAGCTACTTTGTCAGAAGAAACTATTTACAGCTGTCTGGAAATTCTAGGTCCATGCACTGTTGTAGAATTTATATATAAAAACTCGAAGCTATAAATTCCTCTTCCATGACAACATTAAAAATAAGATATTTCTGTTTTTATTCACAGTCACATTTTGTCGCTAAAATCAATGGAGGAGTCAGTGGACGATGTGCTGCTATATTATAGTTAGAACCCACGGCGCCGATTTCTCTATATGTTTGCGGGGCCCATTCACAAAAAATACATACAACAATAAAAAGTACATATAAAAATAGATATTCATAAAAAATACATGGGGTCCACATGAGCTTTGGGGGGCGCCCCCCAGGATTGGCGGCCTTGATTAGAACCGAACAAATCTGTGGACATTAAAAAAAATATTAATCATTATTTTTTTCAGTTCTACCTATTCTTTGAGCTAAGTTTACTTGTATTAGAAGCGATATCTGCATCATATTTAGCAATGATTTCTTGTAATAATGTAGTTTTCCCAGTTTCGCAAATGTTGTAATGATAAAACATATTTAAAACTTATTGCATAGCTACGTGTTATGTTTCTTATTTCTGTAATTGATACTTATGCAAAAAAAAAAAAAAAAAAGATCTTCCGTATGCTTGTATTAACTTGCTTGTTCAATTGAACCGTCCTTGCCTTCTAGTGGCTAGCGAGCATAACTTTATTATAAAAAGGCATTGGTACTATTAGTTCCAGTGAGAGTACATGAAAAGCGGTACAATGTTTGAGATCGTTTACCCTATCATCTCGTACCGACAAAAGACATAACTATATTCCTACCATATAATCAGGACCAGAAATGACGCTGGTAGTGACAGAAAGCGTTCCTGCAGTAAGCTGATAAGTTTGCGCAAAAGAAGGAATAATATTAGTAGTTTTTGTTACAAAAATGGGAAATTTTAATGCTGAATGAATTTTGATAAGTTGATTGTTGTGCAACGAAGGCTACCGTTTAGCCACTCGACCACGGAAGTTTACTTCTGCCCTCGATCTATGTGCTGGTGTTCTGTGATGTACTGTAATTTTCTTCTCTCAACAGACTAACTGTGTTATAACTTTTCTCCAAAGTTACGACCTCGGGAAGATAACAAGCTTGTGATGAGATAAGAGAGCCAGCTATATGTAAAGTAAACTTCATATACATACACTGCCATCAGCTTATAAATAATTTAGCCAATTGCATATCAGGAGGTGTATCATCGCATAATCTTTGCACAGAGCAAACAAATGTTACAACTACAAGTAATAAAAGTTACAACAGCGTATTTGTGTGTCGAATATGAACAGTTCATGACTCAATTATGACTAAATACAGTCAAAAAGTCTTACTGTTAGACTATTAAGGGTAATCAGTGAAATATTAATTTAAAAAGGGAAAGAGATATCGGTTGTATTTATTGACCTAGGAAAAGCTTTTGATCGCGTTGGCAATTGTTGTTCGGAGTTTTAAAGAAATTTGGGTTAGAATGAAAAATTCTATTACTTATAAGAAACTTTTATGAATCAACATGTAAGTGTTAGAATAGGGGTGGAAATGACAGAGAAGACTGGAAATGGAAGCCGAGTTCGACAGGAATGTTGTCTCTCGTCAACATTATTTAATATCTATCTAGAAGAGATAGTCAAAGAGCCAAGAAAATCAAGAGGGCATTTGGATAGAAGATAGAAAGATTAGATGTATATGTTTTTTGGTGCAGCATCTGGAAAGAAAATGAATAAGTTTTCAGACGACTTGAAAAAAGACTTTGAAGAATATGAGGTGAAAACAAATGTTAGAAAGACAAAAGATATGGTGATTGGAATCAAGAGGTCGGTGTCGAATATAGAAGTGAAAGGGAAGAAAGACGAACAGGTGACTAGTTGTCGATACCTGGCTAGAAGTGCGAACGTGAAATACAAACAAAGGTAGGAATGGTAAAATAAGTCTTTAGGAGAAGGGAAATTCTATTTTGTGGAGTTTTGAATAAAGAGTTGATAAAAAGACTCATACAATGCTTCGTGTAGGTTATTATTGTACTCTATGGGGCAGAAATACGAACATTACGCAAAAGTGATGAAAAGTGACTGGAAGCTTTCGAAATGTGAGGGGGAGAAGTATGGGAGAATTAGTTGGGTCGAGCGGAAAATGTGGAGAAGAAAAGGACAAGTTTAGATACTACTAAAAAGAGGGAAAAAAAGGTTGGGACATTGGCTAAGAAGGAATTGTGTCATGAGAGACGTGCTAGAGGGTGTGGTGGCAGGAAAGGTTAGAGGGAACTAAAGAGGCTACAATTGATGAACAATATGTAAACAGAAAAATTGTATGTAAAGGCAAAGATGTTAGAGGAAGTCTGTGGGACATGTAAGCTTCTCAGTTGCGACAAGTGATCTTCCAAAAATGGTAGAACACCTATGATGATGATGGCCTTAATTCTGAAATTTTGTTTCCTCCCTTGGGTATAATTAATTGAGTTTGTGGCTAGGAAAAGAAATGTTTGGTGCTTCTTAGTGCTTCTAAACGTAGTGTAAATTAAATAGGGATTCAAGAAAGGGATTCCACCTCCTGAGGAGATATCTAGTTTTAATGTAGGTAACCTACTTTCTCTTTGTTTCGGTTTTCTTTGTTGCTCTGAGGCAAGTTTCTCTTTCGTACCATTGGATGATGTGATCGAAGAGAAATACAATAATACGATCACCATAAATAAGTAATTTTCTTCTATAAATAGTACTTTCCAATTCTGATATGTTCTTGCTGTCGTCTTTTTAACCTGTAAAAATAAGTATTTTGATACTTTTCTATCTACCTTTTTCTTCTTCTTCTTCTACTTGTAAAACTTCATATTGTTAAACTTTTGTTGACTCAAGTATTTTATTCAATCGAGAACAAATTTTCTCTTAATAGAAAACACGGATAGTAGGTATTAATAATTAAGTAATCTGGTACGAATTTTAATGTGTTTTCAAAACTTCGATTTGTCTGGAATTATTTGTGTGAAAGACATGGTTAAGTAAATAGCGCAAATACAGCCTTGCCGTGGGGATCAGCATTCGATTTCCATCAGAGATTCATATTTTATTGTCTCTCATAGCCCTCGTACTGACAAAGGAAATTAAGCTCCAAACCAAATAAAATCGAATTTTCGCAGTTATACAAGTTCGAAATATTAAGATGTTCCAAACCTTTGTTTAGTATCATGAGATTTGTTATATAAAAACGAAGTTGTATTTTTTTAAAAACGGAACTTTTTAAATATGTTAGAAGAAATGAAAATGACTAATAAGGTTATACTCATTTTTAAAATTCTAGTTTGGAAAAGATGAGATAATAAGTTCCCAACACAATTTCTTTCCACTATGTACAGATTCTATATTTTCGTCATGATACCGATCTTGTTTCCAGCTTTTAAAACCCTTCCACTGGTTATAACAGTGGTTTGTCATTGTATGTTTCAAAACATCAATATAGTAACCCTACGTGATGCTACAATAGTTTAAATTTTATGACGAGTGTAGCTCGTCATTGTGCGATTTGGCACCGGGAGGCCATGACGAGCTAGATTCGTCATTTCAGTGCAAGAGTTTAAAAACATTGCCCCAAATCACAAAAGCTCCCATCCCAATTTCATTGTAAAGAAGCACAAATTGATTATAATTATTTCTCTACCCCAGAATTTCCTCATTTGGGTCCACCATTTGACACATCTCCTGCTTCTGGGTTCATGTTTTTCTTCATCATCATCACCCCTTCACCCGTCATCGGCTTCTTCTTCCCCTAGTCATCCTTTATTATTCTCCCCATCCTATCCTTTTCTCTGTTTTCCCTTTCTTCGTAACATCAATTGTCTTATTTTCTACATTATTGACATACTGATCACTTTTCCTTATGAATCCTTATTACTGCGAAATCAGTAGAATTGAATGACGATGCTGGCTGTGGTTTCCCTATCTAGGATATGCTAGGTCTTTATTTTAAAAACACATAACAAAGAGTTTTGTTATTCGACACACCTTTACTGTAGGAGGTACGTGTTAAAATTCCACGTGAGACCCATACAATTTTTACAATGAGATCATATTAGCCGAGAGATATAAGTGTGAACTACCCAATAATTGGGACGCAGTGGTATCTTTAATGCAATCCTTACAAGGTTGCAGCAACAATTCATGTGGTTCGATCTCACTTCAATATGCACGTCCACATCTCATATTGCTTACGTATCCAAACGGACACTAAACTCAAATCCAACACACCATAATGGATCATGGTTCAACTTCCAGTAGGGAATCCTCGGTTCTAGCGGTTTTAATTTACTTCTTGGTACGAGAGGTATTAGTTCAATTACCAATAAGTGAATATGTGGTTTCGATTTTAGAAGACTACGCTTACATTTTTAAATAATTGATTAGTAGTACATAGTAATGCGGAGTGTTAACATACTCACAATCAAGGATCATTCTTAACAATATTTTCTATCGAGAGGTCTGCTGTGGGCCAGTCTGTAAGACGTCACATACAGGATCAAAGTTATGATAGGGATAAAATCGGGTTGAAATGTACCCCTTACTCACACTGGTACGTATTCCATTGTAAAAAGTTAGAGGTTCGGTGTACGGATAAGAAACTTCCATAGTAAAGGGCAGGATTATACCATTTTATATATACATATGGAGAATTGATGAATAGATGATAATACTACGAATTGTCAATCCGATTATGCACTAGACGTACACTCATGTCCAAAATGATTGTCGCATATCTATAACTGTCTTCTTGTAAGAATATAATTTGATAATAATGTTCCAGGGCACTTTTAATGCTGATGCTATATGTATAATCGGGAAATGTATATTTGTGTTAAATTGCACAGGGAAAGAATTATAAACACGAAAATTAAAATGAGTAAAACAAAATCTTGCTAAATGGAGAAGAAAGTTTATTTTCGTTTTATTGTTCTTATTTATTCTCATGCTCTTTTAATATGAAATTTGCCACATACATGTCTTTGCCGATTACACACATACTAACATTATAAGACATACCGAGCGAATTAGATATCAAATTATATTCCTAGAACAACATATTTATAGACATGCGACAATAATTTTGTACATGAGTGTATATACAAAGAACGTTTACTTTTACTCGAATTTCTTCCAAATTTTGAACATCTTTGCTATGTTATATTTTACACTAAAATATTAATTTATTATTATTATTATTATTGTTTTATTACTATTCAATATTCATTTACACTTATAATCATAAAATACCTTTCATTACAGTTAGGACGTACAGTGGCGTATTTAGGGGGGTGGCTTCCGGGCTTAAGCCCCCCCCCCCGAAATCTTACTTAGTATATTAAAGTAAATGAAATATCTTGCAGAATTTTCACATTTCAGGCAAAGCCCCCCCCGAAAGTTAGCAAAGCCCCTCCCGAAATAAAATCGTAAATACGCCACTGAGGACGTAGTACGACGTCATGGCATCTGTGCAATGGAAACGGCTACGACGTAGTACTACGTCTTGACTAAAACATCACTAATGTTCAGTGGATGTTCTCTCTTGAAATTTTTTATTCTTGCATTTAAATCGGAAACAAATCAGTAGATGGCTCTGAGTGCCCGTAATATGCAAACGACATTGGCTTTTGGAATTAAAGATGGCACACTGTTGCTCGTAAGAGGAACATTACTGCTTTTGTAAAAAAGAAAAAACAACAGAAACTGCATTTCAAAACAGTAAAAAACGTTTTTAACGTTTCTTGTTTATTGTTTTGTGCTATTGTTTGTGTCAAACATACGTAATTGTTTCACAGTTCTACGGTTCTTATGGTTACGACGTAGTACTATGTCTGCCACGTTAAAGTACACATTTACAGAAAACTGTGAGCGTTAAAGGGTTAAACTAATTCATATTTTATCATATTAATTAACATTAGATTCCATCGAAGCTCTTTTCAGAGCTAACATTAAACGTTCTATATAGCCATAATTAGAAACATAACTTATTGTTTCTCAGCTACCTTCTTAACTTCATACTGGTATCAGAGGCAAACTATTACTACGAAACAATTGGAATTTGCAATATACATGTCGAGCTGAGGTTTTGATTAATTTACAGCCGCATTCTCTAATCTAAATTACCGATCACAAGCACAAACTTATGTTTCCGTATTTAGCAAACTGTAAAACATATATCAGATCAATTGGGTTTTTTACTAATATCGATTAGAGAAAGTTTTCTTAATTTTAATTCTAAGATCACATAATAAGGAGCAAATTCCAATTTTAGCATTCTGAAATACAGATCGAAACTCGAATCGCCACTTTTCAAATATCTTGTAATGTGCTAGGTTCAGGTTCAGTTTAGTGGCCCATTAAGAATAATACTTACATTTCTATAGAAATAATGTAATTTGTGTTAAATACACAAACATCACCACAGTTCCCAAATATCACAAGAAGAACAATGATAATATATCATTAAGAGTCAGTATTTCTTTCTATGTAGAATAAAGGGGGCATACATACATACATATTTATTTATTTATTTATTTATTTATTTATTGGATTTTTACCTTAATAGGCATAAAATATTTTATCCCATACATACTAAATCTCTCTACAGTGTACAAACAATAGGGTGGGACGAATTTTTTTCGAATTTCAATGGACCGAGTTGCGGAAAAGTTGCCTCATGTTAGTGGTAGCCAACACTGAAAATTTGGATTTTTTGTTCAACCCCTTCCATTGCCTCATGGGACTTGAATATTTTTATAGCTGTGACTATGCAACCCGAACGATACTACGAAGAAAATTTTGCTGCACAGCTATTTTTGTTTCAAGTTTGGATTGGCCGGGTTGTGGAAAAGTTGCCTCGTGTCATTGATAGTTTACACAGGGATTTTGTATTTTTTGAGGCAACTCTTTCACTTGCTCCATGGGACTTGAATATTTTTATTCTTGTTGTTGTAGAACCCGCACGATACTATGAAGAAAATCGTACTATACAACTATAACCTTTGAGTCTTTTTTTACACTGAAGCATTCTGAGGCTGAAAATAAAACGCAAGAGAAAAGTGAGAGGCGATATTGTTCCTATGTGGTTAAAAATTGTAATCATGAAGAAATTGTAGATGAAGAAATTGTATTGATGTTTTCAAAACTCATTATGAATATACAGCAGGTCATGAAAAATTGATGATAAATCTCCCCTTTCAGCTCTTAGCTTGTGTCGGCACATACACTCCGAAAATCCCCAGAACCAAACACGAGGTGGTGACTGCAAATAAGGTTCCACTCCCACACACTTTTATTTTGTCTCATTTACATTTGATATTCCTACTTGGAGTCAAACTTTTGTATTTTCTTTTTCGAGAGACTAATTTTGCTCTGATAAAGTTATCTCTTCGATTGGCTCCACACGTTGACGCTGACGCTTCTGCGTGTAAGTTTACATTCAGAACATCGAATTCACGTATCCTTGATCTCTTTCCCTGCCGCTAGTTTCTATTTTATTCTTGCCCATCCTAAAATTTGGATGTCCTAGCTCCTGTCGGTGATCATTACCAACAATGTTTTTCGGATGGGCAAAGTAAGCGTTCGAACTACTAACAGTATACACGATTCTTCTTAATTCCTCTGGAAGAAAGGATGGAGATCGGGCGAGTAGCTGCGAGCGTCGCGTCTCGTTGCTGAGAGAAGAATTTCGTTTTTTTTAAACGATACTCGTGTACATGCTTTGATGAAATACTATGCAAGCCAATGAAGTGCTTCTTCGGGATTTTTGGTGCTAATATATAATCGGAGGATGCGAGAACCTGTCGTCAACCATCATAGCATAACAAATGGCCCAAACGTTTTCTTCAGAAGATCTGGCGGACACGAACCTGCTGAAACGGCTCGATAAATGTTCAAAATTAATTGCTAATCGTTACTGGACTAACTAACTAACTTACTTTTTGGCCTATGGAACCCGAATGTTCAATGCCGCGTTCACAAAAGCTCTTCACTGACTTCTATCCTTAGCTAACTGCATCCAGTTTCTACTTTGTATTACAATTTCTGCGAGATCCATCTTAATATTGTCCTACAATCTGCGCCTAGGTCTTCCTAATGGTCGTTTTCCGATTGGTCTTTCAGTCAAGACTTTGAAAGCATTTCTAGTTTCCACGATTCTAGCTAGATGACCTGCCCACCTAAGCCTTCTAGACTTGACGACCCTAACAATGTTGGGTAAACCGTATAAATTATGTAGTTCCTCGTTATGAAGTTTCCGCCATTCCCCATTCCCTTTCCTCCTGGGTCCGAATATTCGTCTCAGGATCTTGTTCTCAAATACTTTCAGTTTATATTCTTCCTTCAGACAAAGCGACCATGTTTCGCAACCATTGTGAAAAAAAGCTGTAATGTAAGGTTGACAACATATTTTTCATGCTATATATGAAGAATATGAATTGAAACATAAAGATACAGTTTTACCTCTAATTGATTAAATTTTTTTAACCACATAGGAACAATATAGCATCTCACTGTTCTCTTTCATTTTATTTTCAGCCTCAGAATGCTTCAGTGTAAAAAAGAACCATGAGTTATAGCTGTGCAGTATAATCGTCTCCATAGTGTCATGCGGGTTGCATAACGGCACCAATTAAAAATATTCAAGTCCTTTGAAGCAAGGGAAGGTGTGGTCCAAAAAAATCCAAATGGTCTTCATAGTGTCATGCGAGTTGCATAACCGCACCAATTAAAAAATATTCAAGTCCTTTGAAGCAAAGGAAAGAGTGGTCCAAAAAAATCCAAATTTTCTGCATAGACTACCAATGACACGAGACAACTCTTCCGCAACCCGCCCAATCGAAATTCAAAACAAAAATAGCTGTGCAGTACAATTTTCTTTCTTGTATCGTGCGGGTTGCATAATTACAGCTAAAAATATTTTCAAATCCCATGAGGCAAAGGAAGGGGCTAACCAAAATATCCAAATATTCAGTGTTGATTACCACTAACATGTGACAACTTTTCCGCAACCAGGCCAAACGAAATTCAGAAAAATAATTGGGACTCACCCTAACAAGAAGGCGTTTTTTCACACAGAATAAATCTATGGCGAGGTCAGACGTCTTACCTATTATTCCTGCCTCTGAACTGTGTAAAATTTCCAACATTCTGAATTTAATAATTTATCAAAAATAAGTAATCTATTGTTTTCGTGCAACCACGTCTCAAGAGAGAAAACAAATTGTTTCCCTGACTTCATAGGTAGAGTAATTTCCTGTATTGTGGTTACATGTGAATCAAGGCACTAAATATTTGCTTCTCATCTATGTTAATGTATTAACCATGAAAAACTATTCGGAGCAACTTTCACTGCAACCACTGACCTGCAATGATTACAACGATAAAAATTCGAAGTGAATATTAAGAAGGTCATGACATCGATCAGGAAAAACTAAGACGAGGAAGTAATGACCATGGCTACTATACCAACCTTTCCTCCCGTTCCGTGACATCAACATTGACGTGAGCTCTCAGCATGATAGGAGAGAAAGTTCATCCTTTACTTTAATGCAGCTATCATAAGGAGAACATATATGTGGACAGACTTCCGTGAGTTCTTAATTAACGAAGTTACTCTCCCCTTCCTTTATTTTCAACTCTCAGAACACACTCACAACGAGCTTCACAAGGACGTCTTCTTTTGACAGATCTAAGTAAACGTGTCAAGACATTTACCGTTTTAGCTTCTACAGCTTTAAGTAACTAATCTTTTAAGTGAAGAGGGCCGAGTCTTATGTGAGGAAGAAGCTCTTCATCCGCTTCACGTAACATAAAGTGGCACACAGTTAAAGGTGCCGCGAATGGGCAGGTATCTACGGAATAGAATATATTGGTGCCGAGGAAGGAGACCACCACCACGCAGTCGACGTGCCATGATGGGATGTGAGATTAGGCGGCTTGCAGTCCACTTACATGTGTTTGCATTTGCACCTACTGTTCGACATAGGCTCTTTCTTTCCTGTTTCACAATGTAGCGTTGTTCAATGCCATAGTTGACCGTTTACGGCAAAGATCTCTTCTTTACATCGCTTTGGCTGTGGATCAGAATGCTCCCTATGCACATGAAACAGTGCAATGGGCAACACGGAACTGCTATGGGGACATTCGTCACTCTCCGTTCTTCTTCTAGTTTTCCAATGATTCTTCAGTGTAAAGTTCCATGTTATCTCTGGCCACGTTGTCAACCACACTACCACACTGCACCTTCGTCCCTTCCGTTGGAACTGCTTCGGTTTGGGGAAGCAATCCTATTTGGCGCTACGGTAACTCTGCATCAATCTGTACAATGTCATGCTCCCTGTGCAAGTGCGAAACACCTGTTGCAACATGCTTTTCAATATTGTCCATCCACTATGAAATATTTTATTCTATAGTATGCGGCAAAACAAACAGCACTGAAATTCGCATAAGGGTGGCGCTCAGATGCTATGTGGTATGCGCTGTGAGTGCCACATGTGTGCTCAGTTGTGTGTGGACTAACGTAGTGTGCAGTTGGTGCGAAGATGATGTCACTCAGAAGAAAGGAGAAGGTACTTATTATCAAGCAATATTTCCGCTATACGGTGTCGGCCAGCGTCTCACTGCAGGAGATTAGCGTAGACGTCTACTGTATTACTCTGGAGTGTTAGCTATAGCATATGAAAATGAAGATTTCATCAGTAACATATGGTTCAGTGATGAAAAGCCATATGTACTTTGATCGCCACATCAATCGACAGTTGATTATTGACCCTCTCTTGCATGATTTGTGTGGCTTTTACCGCCCGAAACATCTGTCGTTATACCAACAATGGATGCAGGAAGACGGAGCTACTGCCCACACTGTAAGTGGGTCACGTACCCTTCTGCTCACAAGAGTTTAGAAATCGCTTGGTTTCCTGTGGAAAGGATTTTCTATATCCTTCCTACTGTAACCGTCCCTCTCCACCTAGTATCGTGAATTCGATCCCAGACCAAGAGCTATTATAATCAAACTGAATAATAATAATAATAATAATAATAATAATAATAATAATAATAATAATAATAATAATAATAATAATAATATAATATTTGCTAATCCGTGTCCAACCAGCTAACACCTGGTAGAAGGGACTTATAGGGGAAGCCAGGATCGGTCAACATTCATCTCACTTCCGTAGTACAATACGTTCATTCCAATATTTCCAACACACAAGGAAAATATATACATGCAGGGAAAAATGTCTATTAATATAACAAATAACGAACACCAAAAATTCAATATTAATCACAATTTATTTGGTATAACAAAATAGCGGTTGTGTATTTACAATATTGCGTTAGAATAGAGTAAATACACAAATAAAACAACACAACAATAATTATGATAAATATAGTCAGAATATATGATAAAAAAATAAAAAATATAAATTACTGCAGATTTGAAATTGAATTTAATTCTGAGAGATATTAACAAGTAACATATGAAAATCCAATCATCTTTCTACTTTATGAATGTGTTTTCTTCTCGAATAAAGTTTTCTTGAAAAATTTTCTCCAATGTCATTAAAATCAAATCCTGGAATAATATTAATCTAAATTTAGCAACGATGTAAATCTCCACAAAGCAAAGTAATCATAAAAGTCTTTAAACCAAACTTTTTAAGCGCGCTTCTATTTTTGACACCTTACTTTACGAACAGTCTATATATCAATTTAAACTCACTAATCTTTCAACGAACATTTCACAAGCAATTCTTTCTCAAGATCCGTTTATACATCTATCAATCGCATTCATAATAAATTTCAAAAATTATTAAATTGCCTCTTTCAATCTTTATAATTCCAAATAGTGGAATTCGAATGTTAGGGAAGTTGAAAACAAAAATTACTCAAAATACGTTTATACATTTCTTAACCAATTTCATCATTAACCTCACTTCATTAATTTACTAGATTCATTATCTAGACTCTTCAGTAGTGGAATTCGAATGCTGGGGGAAATAAAGAATATTTCTGCCAATTTTCTAACAATTAAGCTCAAAAAAGATATAAATACGTTAAATAACGCTACAAGCTGTAAAAGAAGCTGTAAGGTTTGGAAATATTGGAATTTAATAGTTAATTCAAATTTCATGACTTTTTAAGCTCAGAATACTCAACTCTCCAATTTGCATTTAAATAGGGAGAGTTTTAATGGCACGCGAATTGTAAATTGAAGCGGAAATTGCAAATGCAATTCAACCAAGTTTGAGATTCAAAAACACAACCGGACATACATCAATCCGAACGTGACACACATAATACTTAATGAAAAAGTCAAAAATTACACTCACCTCTTGTGGTTTCGAACTCGCAATTTACCTTCATATTTGTGTCTGCACCTCGTAAAGTAATCGAATTTACGTCTGAACCCTTTTTGGACATAAGACAAAATCAGTTTGGTCGGTCACTGCCAGTACGTATGTTTTAGCAATTGTTTGATCAATCCCTTTTGCGCCTTCGTTCCCAAAGAAAAAATAATACTCGAACAAATGATAATTATTTGGTATCTTAAAACCAAAAAACCAGAAGCCTAAAAGGAATCAAAATGTAAGTGATCAAAATGGGTACTCACACAGCCCAAGAGAGCCTTCACTTCACTATCTCGGCGGGCCACAAAATCGTTGCAAAGAAAAGAAATATTGCAGAAAAGGCAAGTAAAAGCACAAACTACGAACCGTGCAGGCAATTCCAACCCCTTTTTTCACCTTTAAGGTGAGCTCTCATTCGCGCTACAATTTTTCGTAACTGGCTGCCTCACAGAAAAAAGAATGGATTGCCTGTTTAACAAACCACTAAAAACAGCTATTATGAGTAGTACGAAGACAAAATATAACATTTCCTGTCTCACTGACAACTTTCCTTTTCAGCACACTGGCAAACAACCAAAAGATTTTGTCGGTCCACGTCGCTCCAATATTACACTCAATAACTACACAACGAAACGAAACGAAGACCACTATCCTCCTCGATAGGAAAACCTCCCCGTTTGGAAAAAGAGCAGCAAGTTAGCAAGGTAAGAATCCTTGGTTGACTTGTTGTTTCGGAGAAGCGTTAACCCCGTCCCCTTCGCGATAGCTTTTTCATTTCTCCAGCAGACTTTCCAACTAGTGTTGTAAATAGAAAAAAAAAAAAACGGTTCGTATTTTTTCAGAAATGTACGTTTTTTTTTTAGAAAAAAGACATTGCCTCTCGTTTTTTTTCCAAATTTCGTTTTATTTATTTATTTATTTATTTTTTTTTTTGAAATAGTCATTTGTAATGCACGTCTATTTAAGTATGAAATATTTTTATGTAAGTGTAATCACCGTAAAATACAACATAAATTAAACGCTAGATACTGATACGCTACAAATATTTTACAATTTACATGTATACCATACCTATTAACAATTCGGGTTTCAGCAGTTTTCAACAATATAAACTAAGAAATAAAAGTAGAAATGAAATTTTGTTTTTCATGAAAGCAGGCCTTTAATATGTATGAAAATAATGTCTAAAGGTAAAAACTAATACTAATTTGTTTAATAGTATTTTTCTAAATATCATATATAAATAATTTGTCGACTAGATATATATGATATGCAGAGCCGGCGCTAACATATGTGCAACACGTGCATTTGCATGGAGCGGCATGTTTGGAGGATCCGGCAAAATCTGTTATAAGTAGAGACCGAATGGTTAGGCATTAAAACTTGGAAAATAGGCAGGCAAATAGGCACTTAAAATTTAAAAATTAAGCGCGAAAATAGGCACTAAAATGTAACTAGAAATAATGAAGATAAATACTCAATATAATTTAAAAAATAGATTCGTCATAGTATTCAAAGAGTATAGAAACATACCTGTTTCTTAATGTCTTCTTTCATTCTATATGTAAAATACGAAGTTTCATATGTATTTCATATTTTATAGGCACTAAATAATTGCTTTAGTGCTTAATGTTGCGTATTCTATGCATTTTCTTTGAAATAAGATTTAATTGGAAAATATATTATATATAATTTATATACTGTAAATAACACAAGCACATGGTACATTACAATCTCTCTCTCTCTCTCTCTATATATATATATATATATATATATATATATATATATTAAATCCAATTAAATCTTATTTCAAAGAAAATGCATAGAATACGCAACATTAGGCACTAAAGCAATTATTTAGGCAGTGAGGGGCAAAATAGGCAAAATAAAGTTGGCTTAATTCGAAACTATAGTCCCCGATATAAACTTTCCACGGATGTGTCACTTTTTTAATCCACTCCTGTGTGGACACTAATTAAGATATCGGGATGTTATTCTTGCGAAATATGGTTGGCCCATAGTTTATCATCTTAATTTATTTTTCTTCTGGAGTCGAATTTCCTTCTCAAATTTCACCCCAGTCAAAAATTAGAGAATTTTCTAATTTCAAATTTCCTTCACTTTTTTCCCTGTAGCTTCCTTCGTTGTAGAAAGACCTCCTTAAGACTTGCCAGATAGATACCTCGGATGGATACCTAACTGTTGACATCAATTGGACGGGCCTGCGCGTAGTGTTACTAATTAGGGAAATTAAAACTTCCCTAAATTTGGGAAAAAATTCGAGATTTTTGTTTATAAATCCGCACCTATACGTCCGAGTGCAAGTCAATTTACGCCAATCGAACATCTTTCCTTACTTAACAAACGTAAGTACAGATCGTTACAATGGGGTAATTAGGGGGCGCACGAAAAACCCTTGATTTTTTTTCTAGTTTTTCCCTTTTATGTTTACCGTAATATATTTTTGGTAATTAGAAGCTTTGTTCCTTAAATATCGCCATAATACTGGTAGGATATATTAGTGGTGTACCAATGTTTAATTTAAGATAGTTTGCGTCTGTCTGATAGCAGTGTTTCCAGCTACAGAAAATTTTAATTCCAGATTTTAGGGGGAAATTTTGGGAAAATTATCTGTTTTGTCTCTATTATTTCCCTCTTGTTGGCTACATCGGAACAAACGTACCAGTATCTGAAAGTCTCGTTATTGCCCTACACAACACACTATAGAAAGTTTCAATAGGATAATTAGGGGAAGTACAGTTGAGGTTTACAGTAGACCTTGTTCTCTAGTTGGAAAGATAACTGATTTTTTAAAGCTAACTTAGAGTAAGATATTTTTTATTGACATTCTTACTTTATTAGATATCGTCACAAAGCTTGTAGGATATATTAGAGGGATATCAAAGCTTATTTTAAGATAGTTTGTGTGTGTCTGATAGCAGTGTTGCCAGCTATAGAAAATTTTAATTCCAAATTTTTGGGGTCAAATTTTGGAAAAAATCCCTTTTTTGTTTCTATTATTTCCCTCTTGTTGACTACACTCGAACAAACGTACAAGTGCCTAAAAGCTTCGTTCTTAGCCTACACAGCGCACCATAAAAATTTTAACTAGAATGATTAGGAAAAGTACAGTTGAGGTTTATAATAAACCATGTTCTGGAAATGGTAAGAAAATGGTGAATTTCTGAGGTAGAATGATATATTTTTTTAAAAAAAATTCATGCTTATTTTGTTAGATACCGCCATGATACTTGTAGGATATATTGTTGGAGTACTAAGGTTTATTTTCAGATGGTTTTCGTCTGTCTGATGGCAGTGATTTTAGCCAAAACAATTAATTCCTGGTTTTAGGTGAGAAATTCGGAAAATTTCCCTTCTATTATTACCCTCTTACTGGCTACATTGAAACAACGTAACACTACCTGAAAGCTTCCTCTTTGCCCCACAGAACGCACCATAAAAAGTTTCAATAGGATAATAAGAGAAGCTGTAGCCTCGGCATATCTGGTGATTTTTGCTTCTGAGGCGTAAAATGTGTCAAAATTTCATGTGTATGACGAGAGAGATTTTTTTCTTCCTCTCTTTGAATGGAAGCCAGTGACTTCAGGATTTCACTGTACCTTGTCAACACACCAAAGATGTTTTTAGATGACTTGAACCCATATAGCAGCAGTGGTGCTAGATAACAAAAAAAATAAATAAATAAATAAAATAAAATTCGGTTAGGGAATTTGTTTGTAAATTTTCACCCCTACATTTTCCTCAATAATTTCCCACCCATTGGCAGCACTGCAATGCAACTTACACCAAAAAATAGCCACATCCATTTTCTAAAAAACAAGGCCTTAACCATATCAATCGAATGAATTGTTTTTGAGCAATAAGTCACAAACTGAAAATGTAGGAAAACGCCAAAAATGACCTGGGTCCGAAAGGAATAATTACACAGTTTTGCTCGTATAGGTAGAAAGAAACAAACGATTTGTAAGTTACGAGAGCTTCGACTCAAGTTCTGTTGATTATTTCAATAATCTGCAACATAAATCAATCAATAATAGTTGCCAGAAAAAAAACAGACATTTGAAAAAAAAACATGAAAAAGAACGATGTTTTTTATTTAAAAAACTTCACAGAAAAAAAACGTTTTTTACAACACTATTTCCAACTCATCCGAGATAAAAATTACTGTCCGACACTTTCTTCTTTTTTTAAATTTTTTACTCCTTTAAATTACCTTTTAACCAACAAATTGAACCAAATACGACATAGAATAGTGATTCTTAGTGACCCTAACATTACCATTAAATAAATTATCATAATATACATTATTATTTTTCTTCCAATATTTTTTCATTCCTGCTTGTGACGAGTCCATTTTCGTGGGCCTCATACCGGACAAAACATGGACCGTTACACCACTCCCCTCACATCATGACTCCTGATGCCTACATACGGGGTATGCTCAAGGAAGGAATTTTCTTAACACATAACTTCCTATCACTATAACGGTCATTTGCTTTGTCATTCCAGCAAACCGTGTTCACTCACATGTTCATCGATCTACAGGAGCGCTATGAAGAATATGTGCGACATAATGTTAAACATTTTGAACACATGATGTACAAGAATGATTCCTTGTAAATTTAAAATATGTATTGAGTAACATTTAGTAATCCATTTGACCTTTCTTATGTTGTTATGTTTTAAAACAAATAAATGTCAACGATGTGATTTCAGTAGCTACTGTTTGTTTTGCCGCATACTGTAGTTTATCTACCTCTTTCTTAAGGTTTGCACACTAGTGAAACTATAATTTCTGCCTCGATCGTTTGGTACTTGCATGTTACGTAGAAATTGTAATATTATACCGAAAGTTTCATTAATGTTTCGAATATATCTTCAGTTACGGATTTGTCGAAATTCCTTCCATCCTCAGAGATTTGGAAACCTCTTCTAAAATGTAAATTTTTATTTTGTGAAGATCGATGGAACTAATGACAGAGCTTTGCACGGCTTTGAATTAAACCAATATTACTTATCGATTCCATCAAAGCCGATCTTAAAAATTAACACTACCAAAATATACTATGGACTATATGTGATGAGCGATCTGTTTTGTGAAGACCGATGTAACTATTGATAGAGCTTAGCACGACTTTGAATTAAACCAATATTACTTATCGATTCCATCAAAGCCGATCTTCAAAAATTAACACAACTATATATACGTATAGGCTATACTATGCAAATATACTATGAGTTGAAATCACGAAGAGATATTAATAATATTTTAATACAGGAAGAAAGGTAATTCTCAAATATTTAGCTAATAACAAATTATTTGAACATTTTGCTAGATAGGTGAGATATATGGTTAACTGAGGACATTTTATTTTATTAGTGTCAAAATTAACACTAGGGTATATGCATGCTTTAAACATGTTCTTTAATCTTCTCTTATAAATATTCTTGTGTCTCCATCTCTTGGAAGAACAAATACCTTTCTTGAAGAGGAAGCTATTTAATATTATCTGGGAGAATCAATTTTACACTAGCTCACAAATTCGAGAAGACATTTTCGCTGCTGTAGTGGATAAGGGCGTGCTAGAAGTCCGCGTTTCAATATTTGTAGTAGAGCGTGAGGGTGGCTAGTATCTACCGTAACATTGTAAGTCCGCGTGTAACTAATACGAAATATAAACACACATACTAACTAAATAAGTAAAGGAGTAATTATTATATACCTTGTGATAATGTAAACTTATAATACATTATCGATATTGGCAACTTCTTTAATCTTTTTCTAAATAAATATTTATTATTGCATTTGAGACATTTCAAAAACACAAAAGTATCATAATATAAAGGTAACCAAGAGAGTATTCTCGCTTTTTCACCTTCGATATGTCACCTAAGACGTACCTGGAAGATCAAATATAGTCCCCATCAGCATCGATGACCTTCTGCCAACATTCTGGAAGGCGATGGATTCCATCGTGGTAGAACTTAGTGGGCCGTGAAACGAGCAAAATATTTAGTGTATTTTGCACCTCTACTACGGATTTGAACTGGTGTCCTCTAATGTGATTGTCCAAACAATGGAACAGTTGACAATTTGACGGTTCAATGTGCAGGGAGTATATTAGATGCAATAGTGTCTCCCATCCAAGGAGTAGAATGATGTCACGGGTCATCCTAGCCACGTGGAGCTAAGCGTTGTTCTGTAACAGGAGGAAACATTTGCGATTCAGAAGTGCTGACTCCAGAGTTTTGATTTTTCTTGAACACAGTTCAACTCATAACACCACATAGTTGCATTTATCCTCTGACCAGCTGGTAGCAGTTCCCAAAACACGATTCCGCGAGAGTGCACCAAAAACACATGATGATCGTCTTGTGCAGTGGAGGTTTCGGCTGTTTTGGAACCGGTTCATGGGATACAACCAGTGATGACGAGGCCGTGAAGCTTCGTACAGGACCCACTTCTCATCCTGGCCAGAAATGGCTCCTTTCCCAGACTAGACAGCAAAGAAGCACAGCTGTCTTCATGAATTGCCTTCTGGAAAATAGTTAAAACACGTGGGATCCATCGTCCTAACTTGTAGTACCTCCCAAGTTAGTGGAGGTGCTGCCAAATAGTTTCTCCACACACATTGAATTATAGTGCAGTTTTTCACATGTCTGGACACTGTTCGCTTGAATTGCTGTTGCAGTTAAATTGATTTTATTTGAACAGTAATATAGTTTATCGTTTGAGGTGTTCGTATTGAGCAAATGTTTGACAACTGCCAAATATAATTGCATAAATATTGTAGTGGGAGTTGTGCAATACCTTCTTTTGTGAAATTAGGCTGGATGTTAACTGAGGGAAGCGTGTCTAATCAATATGGTACGCTGTATTTGATGCGCCCAATTTGTGAAGATTATGGTAAGCTTAAATGTTATTTTTTTATATATAAAATTGGAAAAGGACTATTATTATTATATTGAAATTCAAACGAAATACTGGAACATTTGGAATTTGATGTTTACTAGCTCCTATTTAAAATATATTTAATAAACTTCGTGATTTAAACGACGTTTTGCTGGAGTCCATTTTGAACGCTTGTTGGCTTTTGAATATGCTATATTACAGTTGACTTCTTGTTTTAAATTATATTAAAGATGGACGTTGAATAATTCTATTCAATGTTTTATGTAAGAGAACAAGCTATTCATATACCGATGCATAGAAGTTATAAATCACTCATTGGACTGATATGCAATTAGTTTGCATTGGTTTGAGTCTCCGACTTTGTACCGGGCATGTCTTTTTTATGTTAAGTTACGTTACATCTAAAAACGTAACATGTTGTATTATAAGGACGAAATATGTGTATAGTAGCAACTAATACAAACTATATAATTTCATAGGTTGAATAAAACAAGCATCAATAATGTTTTCGCATCAGAGGGTTGTGTTTCAGCAGTAGAAGAGTTGTGTTGCTGAGGGAATATAAGATGATGAAATGTGTCTACCGTGCGTTGTTCAGTCAAAAAGAGCATTGTCTTAAAGAATAGGATATAAGTGGAAACACCATAAGAATACGTTTCGGAAAGACGAACATCATGCAAGGATCAAGACTGGAGTATGATTTGGGTGCAATGCACAACAATATTTTTAGAGAACGTAATGATCTTTTGTCAAAATGAAGAAATCACTTCGCAGGAAGTACCACAATGCAAGAGAAACGATCATTCGTTGTCATATGGCGCTTCCTGTGAGGCGCCGACAAAGATTGACATCCTGCCGTGTACGACGTCATCCACACATGCTTCAGAAGGTGATAGATACGAAAGAAAATTACATTGAAGGAATATAACAGATGTCCTTTTGTGCATAAAGCCAGGTAAGAAATTTTAACAGCTAATCCTTTATTCTCTACTAAGTTGTTGTATATTACGCCCTATATTTTTTTATGAATTATTTATGTATTTTAAATTATTATTCTATTTCTTTTTCCCATTTGCAACTAGAAATATAAAATGAAATCCTTAAGTTTTGCTTCACACGATTATACCTGCTAGGCTAAATACAACTGTGATGATGAAAAATGAATGAGATGGTGGAATGAACAAGTGGGAGGAAAGGGTGAACCCTGAAAAAACATGCACACTGTTTTTATCTACCACAAAGTTCACTTGGTGCGAGCTGGGTTCGAACCAAGGACCCCAGGCACCAGAGGTGAACGCACTATTACTGATCCACCGCGGAAACCTCTAGAAATATGGAATATTTGTGCTGAAAAATATTAGAAAATTATGACTAAGGGTGGAAATAGTAAATTTCTTTATGTAGAACAGCTGAAAAACATAAAACGAACATCATATTCTTCTCCGAATGTGGGATTTGAGTGATTGTAGGTAGTCGGTATTTATTGCTCAGTTCCTTTGTCAGTTTTCCTAAATACGAACAAATAACAATGAAATCTTTGAGTTTTACGTCCCACGCTTATGCCGGTTAGGCTAAATGAGACATGAGAAATGAATGAAGTTGGGAACAAACCTACGCACACGGTATCCCGAGGAAACGTACGCACACGGTGTTTGTCCACTACAAAGTTTACTTGGTGCGAGCTGGGATCGAAGCAGGGAGCCCATGCACCAGAGGTGAACGTTCTACCACTGAGCCGCCACCGCGACCCAAACCCTCCTAAATACGATTATAATATTAATTTCGTTAATTGCTTTTAGCATGTTAATGGTTCACCTTTAACAAAATATTGCTAAGAAACATTATGCAAATAAAGCAGTGAAGTAGAACTTACAGGCCCTAAACATAGATTTTGTCCGGAGATTATAATGAAGGAATAGAATAGGCCTATTAACATTCTAAACCAGAAAACGTAAGGGGTGGATCCTGGGGGGGATCCCCCCTGAAGAGAAAACTTTCTTATTTTACATATAAATTAAATCCATCCCAGAGTTTAGAGCTCTTAAAGGTAGCTCTAAGTAGCAGTATTACCGCCCCCGTAGAAGTCCGTCCTGGGTCCGCTCCTGGAAAACGTACCGGTATAAAATTTGAAAGTGTTGATTCTGAAAAGTAAACACATTTTGTAAATACATTCGTAAATACTGCTTATAATGCAGAAGATAAAACAAAAGAGCTTCATTATATAGTTTATTTGTATCTTCCGACAAGAGGAGGAACTATATCATACTTAATAAATTTATTTTATTTTCACTTCAAATAAAATAACAGGTAGCACTGGGAACGCTTGCAAACCTTTTTAACACATGCCGTTAATTTCCTTCGCTTGTATGTCTCTGTACTCTTGCGTGAATGAATTTTAATATTCTCTATTGTCCGCTTAAGAAGATTCAAAGAATCTCATCTTACAAATATAGAGCTACTTTGTCAAAAAACTAAGTACTGTATACAATTGTGTGGGATTTCTAGATGAATACATATGCGTGGAATTCACCTTAAACCTCATGACAATGTACCAATACAGTCAAACGTTTTTCTTCTCTTTATCACTTTGCATTGTCACTAAAATTACAGCGAATCACGAGAGGATGAGCTGCTGCATTATAGTTAGCACGGAGCAGATCTGTACATATTAAACCAGGGATGCAAATAAGCAACAAAATTTTACCAGCCCAAGAAAAAAGCTACTAGCCCACATCCCACAATAGAAATCATTTACTTACATTCGGTATTTTAATAGTGATATTAAAAACTCGTCCGCACAGATGAGCCTCTAGCCCCGGGCGGCTGGTTATTTGCATCCCTGTATTAAATTTAATAATTCATTATTTCACTACTGCCCTCGCGTATTGTAATCTCGAACGCTCTCGTCTTTGGAAAGAGCGGTCGAGGCTTCGATTCCAGATGGGGGACACTCGGTCGAAAATGTGTAAAACCTTTTTCAGGACAGCCACCCTCATTGAGGTTTTCCTGGGATTTCCTCATTCACACAAGGCACTGCCGGGATGGTACCTAACTATAGGTCCCAGGTCGTTTTCTCTCTTCCCCAATTTCTAGTATTTATTTACAACCAAGTAAATACACAAGTCAATACGCAGCAACTACTTATAAAAAATAATTGAGTGCGACTACACCAGAGTTAAAAGTTTTCGCGGCAGTCGCAGATATCCACATTGCAAATATCCACATTGCGGATCCACATTGCATATATCCACATTGCAGATCCACATTGCGCATCCACATTGCTCCCGAGGATAGTCGGGTGCTTTACTGTAATTATGAAATATACGTATTAAATAGTTTTTATCATTACAATATTTGCAATATAAGTTATATAATTAAATTATAAGGAATCTCTACTAAATAAGATGCAGATATCGTCTACAATTGAACTTAGTTTGAAAAATAGGGTGAAGTTGAAATCATGAATTTAGGAACTAGATTGCTGAGCTTTCGGCATCTGTGGCCATGTTAGCCCGTCACGTACGAGGTGTCACGTTCCTCGGATATCAAACTATCCGAGAAAAGGGAAGGAAGAATGACAGTTTTAGTTCTTTATTATTGTTGTGCACTTCAGTCCAGTTCCCTACAATTCATGGAAGACTTTCTAAGGTCTTTAATGACATAAAAAGGACATTCGATATGAAATCTTTGAGTTTCATGTCCCACGGTTATGTCGTGTGGGCTAAAGGAGACGATGATGATAAAATATGAATGAAATGGTGGAACGAAAAAAGTAGGTGGAAGTGGGAGAACCCCCCCCCCCAAAAAAAGAAACACGAACACAATGTTAGTCCACTACAAAGCTTACTTGGTGCCAGCTGCGATAGAACTAGAGACCCAATGCGCTATAAGTAAACGCTCTACCACTGAACCATTGTGGCCCTCCAGGTGGAATGAAGAAGGTAGCAGGAAACGGGAAAACCATGAAAAAACCCATGCATACGGTGTTTCTCCACCATAAATTCACTTGGTGGAGCTGGGATCTAACCAGGAACCCCATAAGACATAGGTGAAAGCTCTATCACTGAGATACTGTGGCCATCCACGTGAAATGAATAAAGTGGCAGGAAATAGGATGACCCGAGAAAAACTCTCCCACACGGTGTTTGTCCACAATAAAGCGCACTTGGTACGAACTGGGAAGGAACCAGTCATCCCGTGCACCATATGTGAATGTTCTACCACTGAGCCACAGGGGCTTTCCAAACAATAATCGATTGCAAATCGAACTAGAAGTCGAATCTGAACAAGTTGTATCGCCATGAAAGTTCTCCTTCAATAATAAGACGAACAAAGTAAAATAAATAAAAGATATTAAAATAAATAACACTTATTCTATTTTGTTGTGGCTTCGTAGTACTCAAAAACTGCTCAAAAGATGTATTTATTTTTTTGCATTCAATATTTATAATATTTCATTTTAGAAATCCGTGTTCAATGACTGTTTTGTTTGTAACTCGTATATAAACAAGAATCGTTCCGTACCTAAGAGTGATTTGTAACCGTGCTTCTGCAGTCGTATTTTTATACGTATTTATAAGCGACGCTGGATTAAAACAAAAAATAACTTTTTTACCGCCATGAACATTGGTTTTCTTTCCTCTTTTGTAGTTAATTTTTAAATTGCTTTTCAATTCTGAATTGTTTCACATTTGTTGTAGGTTTGTGACAGATATATAATATTTTGATATTGATTGTAAAATATATTGTCCATTATTTACCAATGCTGTCAAACTAAATGAAACAAACCTCAGTTACCAGATATTAGAGATGCAAAAAAGCCAGCTTTTTTGAATTGATGTTTTTTTTTCACATAAAAAGCCGGCTTTTTTGGGAAAAAAACGAGAATTTTGGAAATTTTGGCTTTTTTCAACTTCATGATTTTTCTATCTAAATAGCTTTCTTATAGTATATTCTATAGTTAGATAAGAATTCCATGACCTGAATGTGATATTTCGCTCTGAAATTCACCATCAACATGGATGGAACACATGTTTTACGAATTAAAGCTAACATGAAGAATGTAGTATTTGAGGGTAATTTTAGAGGCTATTTAACTTTATTTTAACTTTTGAGTTATCGACATCTTTTTTCTTCTCTAGTTTGTCATCCGTGTTTCATTTCTAAGAGCTTTTAGTACTCTAGCTTCTAGCGCAAAAGTTAAACTTGCCCGTTTTTCTATTTATCCGTCAAAGTGTACGTTTTTCAATATATCCGTCAAACCGTACTTCCACATTTCTGTTATACTGTAGCTGTGAAGTGATTTAGCAATAATTTTCCGGACACAACCTTGAATACCAATTTATACAAATAATCAGTAGCGGATTTAGAAAAGTACTTTAGGAGGTTTTTTTTATTGTTTCGTTTCCTAAAAAGTCCTAATTTTATTTGGGAGGTGCTTGAAGTTTATGAGTACAGGCATAACTAATATTTCGTTTCGTTTATATGTTTAGCAATAATCTTCCGGATACAACTTTAAAAATCATTTTATACTGAGAATCAGTGGCGGATTTAGAAAAGTATTTTGGAAACGGTTTTACTTACTAATGTTTAGTTTTTTTTAAACAGTCGTAATTTTTATTTGACGGGAGCTTAAAGTTTATGAGTAAAGGCATAAATAATAGATATTTCGTTTGTTGCAGACATTCCGCAACTTTGGGGAACGGGCTTCAGTCCGAAAGACCGCCCCCCTAACCTTCGCAAAACCGTCACTGCTGGTAATTAGTAATAATAACGATTTAAAAACAATAAGAAAGGAAGTCGCCCAACTCACAGTACACGCACTATTTCTACATTCACAGATGGAATGAAGAAAAGCTTTGTCAGAATGGTCGAATGCTGGTTGAATCCCGGACTTCCCGATAGAAGCACAAAAATTATCACTCAGTCATGTTTGTTGTGCAGTTGTATTTAGCTTAACTTAAATATATTCGTAGTCCTTTTTTGGGGGGGAGAAGGGGGAGTTCCGTAATGATATGTTGAATCCCTCTTGTTAAAAATTCAGAAAACTTGAGGATTGGGTAAACTGTGATGGTGGTTCTATAAAACTTAACTGTAGAATTTCAAGAATATACAGAACCAAAAGCTCTAGATGTGCAGCCTTTAAGTGTATCATATAAATCTAAGTATTTCTCTTATGTTTTATTTTAATTTTATTTTGTTTCAAAAAGAGGGTATAAAATATTTTGAAGTAAAAATACTACATACTATTTTGCTAGTTATTTGTGTATTCTTTTAAAAGAAGTGTTTACTTTTAGGGTTGGCTGGTTTACACCAAGTTTTTTTTTTAATAATCACAAAAATAAAAAGAATGAAAAATGCGAATTGTGTGAACTTCATGGTGACGTTTCCAGATATCAAACCACCTGCAATAGTTTTATTTCCCTTTCACCTTTTAATCAAGGTGTCCCATGTTCAATTCTCGGTCGAACCACAAACCTTCTTTCATGCGTAACCCAAGTAGCGGTTCGGATGTCAGTTTAAGCGAAAGTCCTCTCCTTGATAACCTCGGTATTTCGTAAGGATGTTAAGCCTAAACATGCGAAACAAACCAAATTGTATATTCCTGTATGCCTAAATGCCTGTTGTTTTATAAAGAAGCCAAGATTGCTTAAATATATTGATAGAAATTGGCAAAATGTATCGATTGCCTACGTAGCTTCCAACATTAGCTTGGATTGGACTTTCAGTGATATCTACGCACTAAATTTGTAATTTAATACCTCAGTTTTAGCGTACTGATTATGGACGTTGACCTTTAAATTTTACATGCAAAGCAATAACAGGATTTTCCCGTTATTGTCTTACATTTCAAGTAATGACGGGATTTTCCCAATGGCTAGGGCGGGAGATTCTCAATTTAAGAAATTTACTGACCGGACTTCTTTAAGCTTATGGGAGTTCTTCCGGCATAACTCCGCTGTTGCATAATAACACCAAGGCGAAACAAACTTATTTCTGTGAATATGTAATATAAATACATAAAGCAAAAAATCTAAATCAAAAAAGCCTGGTTTAAACCAAAAAAGCCTGGTTTAAACATCCCCCCAAAAACGGGTTTTTGGCATTTTCAAAAACAACCACGGTTCTTGCCAACTCTCCTTACTTTTGTATATAGGAGGTTAAAAATTCTTATTATATACATTAGTTAATCCTGTGGAATTCATAATGTAAATATGTTGAAGAAAAATTGTTTGAAATATCTTATCGAAATTCATAGTTTATTTTCGATGTTTTATATTATTATCAGCATCAACCACTAATTAAATGATTTTTTGTGTTATAGAGAAGCGATACAAAGTCTGTTTTATCAATTTAAAGCAGTGTTTTGAAAAAAGCCCAAAATTTCCCAAGCAAAAAAGCGAAGCAGAAAAAACCGAGTTTTTTTCCAAAAAAGCCGGTTTTTTTCCGAGCCTTTGCATCTCTACCAGATATGCATATATCTGTTTCTTTTGTTTTTCTGTTTTTTTTAAAAAAAAAAAACAACGTCAAATGCCCGTTGACTGAAAACAGATGTAGAGGAAGGTTACCAAAGAGCACGCACTTAATTTTCATTTCCAAATAGCTCCGAAAGTAATGAAGCAAAAATTATATAAATTGTACACAATTTTAACTGAAGTTTGGGCTACATTGTAAGAAATAGAATAGTTTACTACTAGATGTAGAAATGGAGATATACGGTAAAAAGTTAAAAAAACTCAAATGCGTACTCTTAAGGACCAGTGTCCCAAAGAGTGCGTTTTGCGGTCCCTAAGAGGGCGCACTCAACACCTATCATACTTGAAACCTAAACCCCTTCGTAAGACGAACACTGCTCATGTCATCATCGTTTACAATTAATGCACTGAATCCAGTCTTCGTCAATTGGTCCTTCATTCAATTCGTGACACATTGCGCATGAAGTTTTGGTTGATCTCAGCTGCAGTTTTCTTTGTTGAAGTGGGTGGTTCATCGGGATGATCAAAGACTCTTTGACTTAACATTTCCTTTGACTCGTTTGCTCTGAAGAAACTTGTGAAATGAAGAAATAGTAAAAATTTCAGATCGACATTTGGTACGTGGAATTTGTCGCAA
Organism: Thermobia domestica; assembly: GCF_964235325.1. Classification (NCBI taxonomy): domain Eukaryota; kingdom Metazoa; phylum Arthropoda; class Insecta; order Zygentoma; family Lepismatidae; genus Thermobia; species Thermobia domestica. Next base: position 379,137,019 of record NC_137454.1, read on the forward strand.
ATTGTTTGATTTCGGAAGAGAAATGATGCATTTAAGATGAACAGACGTTCTTGTTGTTGCTGCTTCTGTAGGTGTAAAACGTTTCCTTTCTCTATGGTGTAATGAAATTGTAAGACTTGAGTTCGGAAAAAAATAAACTGCCATGGACCAAAGGCCTACCTTCGGGCAGAACACCAAATCATCATTGTAATTTTAGAAATTTTGTGAATTTAAAATACTTCTTATATATGATTTACAGTTGGTGCTTGAATCGAAGACAAACAATTACACATAATCCTACAATCTATTCAAACATCAGATTACACTCCCAGAGTAACTGATGAGAATAACCATAATCTGTAATATGAATGCCGCTACCAACACACACTATCAAAGAAATTCTCCCAAAGAGTACGTGCGCGTTCTTTGGTAACTCACCAACGCGCACTCTTTGGGAAACAGCAGTCAACTCGAGTAAAATTCATCCATGTGGCTGCACATGCAAGACCCCCGAAACAAAGATATGGTAAACAATTCTACCTGCATTCATGTTTTCTACCATGCAACAAGGGTACTGTAGTTAGCTGCTATATCAGAATAATTTCTTAACTAAGGGTATTAAAATATTACATCAAGAATTCAAAAATATCATTTTTAGCTGTATTTTCTGTTTGCAGCGATCCGTTAACTTCCCTTTTCTTCGTATCAACTCTCACACAAAGACGCATCAAACAGCGTGGCAATAACAATTCTGTGTGTTACCACTTCAGCGTAATTGGCACTGCGTGCTCTTAGGGCGTGCGTGCTCTTTGGTAACCCTGCTGTAGATGTATTCACTAAATTTTTATTTGTCTGAAAATGTTTCGTATAAATATTTAGTGTGACTAAATATAACAGTAGTGGATTTGTTGGTGTGGTATTTGATTAAAACTTAAAAAAAAATTCAAAATTCACAATTATAAATTGACCAATATAAATGCATGAATATGTAACATTCTAAAATTAAACGGAAATCTTAACACTAGTTCTCGATATGTTCCTGCATTTATTTGAAAATTACTTGAATATTGAAGTGTAATACCAATGGAATACTTAAATTATAGTTCTACGTTGAAAGCAGTGGCAATGATATTCTTCGTAAGTGTACATACAGAAAAGTGAGTATGTGGTGCAGTATAACCGTAGGTTACATGCGTAAATCTTGTAGCTTTTGCACTTAACGTACAGCGGGGGACACTTCTAAATGGTACACCTTAGCCGTAAATCTCCATATGTCTGTACCATTTAGAAGTGTCCCCCGCTGTACAACCACATGTAATATCCAACAGTAATCATATAACTGAAAGCATGTGTTTTATACGTGTTTTTCCATATGAAAGAAAGAACTCTATACAGGCGGTCTGGATCTCACATGCAAATTGACGTATATAACCTATAGCTGAAATATAAATACGGAGGACTGTCAGATGTCAGAGACTCTGCAGCGGCATAATGTAATATCTAAGCAGGAAAAGATAGTACGTATGTATCATATGGATAGCGTACGCTCCGTACATATTTTCGTAGTAAACTTATAACCGCTACCAGGTTATAGAAGGACTTTTGTGGACACTCTGTGTATTTCGTAAAGACAGTGATTATTATTTCCGATTTGTACTTTATTCTGCAACGCACATAAGTTCTTTCTTCGGTGGGAATTGCTTCTTTCCCACACAATTGGACAAAGAAGTCTTTCATCGTTTTCTCATATATATATTTAAAACATTGCTTTTGCTGAGAACATTTCAGTTAGTGACTAACCATTTCAGTGTTTCTCCCTGACTCATTATATACACAGTATATATTCTGCAGTTATTGGGAACTGAATTAAGTGCTTTCTTTAATCACTTATGGAAACATTACAATAGATTAGAGAAATACGGGCTGACCAGATGTCCCAGTAGCCAAAGGGGCACCAACTGCGTTGTTCTGCAGTCCGTTATCTGTACTTTCTCACGCCAGTGTTATCTCCGTGTCTAGTGCATTATGGGCAGTTGACTAAAATTTAACATAAATTGTTTTCTATATTCTGTTTCTATGTGCATACAGGTGAGTTAACTGAGTGATTTTTGAACTGAACTGCCAACACTTTTCCGTTGACCATTCCAACCCGTAGCTTGAGCTTGGATGCTCAAGGAGTTCGACTCCGGTGTTGTACGCAGCCACCACGCACTTTGCGTTGGTTAAGTTTTGTGAAAGGGCACAAGCTATTTAGCCGGTGAAGGACGATTTCTCACGGCTAGCCCCAATTAGTGAAATCCCAGGTCCGCAGACCTTGTGCGTTTAAAAAGTTATATACGCGCCCTCCAATATCAGTATTCCACTGTGAAGATCTTCTTTTCGTTTATCGAGACGAGACACCCGAACCTCTCGGCGCCTAATGCTCATCTCATTATTGAGACCGACGAGCGATTTGGAAAAAGTTTGTAACCTTTCTTGGAGAGGTTCTTCATCGTCCTGTCCAGGTAAGTTAAAGTATCAGGAAGATACTTATTGGTAGTACCACGAGCCACGGACAGCGACCAGAACTACGAGTGGTTACAAATAATTGGCTGCCCGAACAGCGACCCGAACTCCAATCGGTTACAAACTTATGGATTCCGTATGTTTGCACAATATACCACTGTCCGTATAACGGATTTTGGTCAGTGTATCTAGAGTTACCTTGAGGTTCCTTTCCTTTCACATTCCAGAAGCGTCGTTTTAGATTTTGCTACAGTTAGCAATATTATTCGCTACCTGGGAGCCAACCATGCGGAGGGGTTTACTGAGTAGTGACCACCTACAAATTTCGTAACTTAACATACATTTGTACACTTTCTTGATAAACCTATCTTTTTTTTTTGCCAGAGAAATGATTGATGTAGCGTAAACATTTCATCTTTACAATTTATTTTCTTATAAAAGAATCCACTTAGTATGTTTTCTTCTGAGAATATAAGTTTCAGTAAATACGTCTTTTCGGGTGAAGAAATGAAATGAAATCTTTAAGTTTTACGTTCCGACGGGTATGCTGGCTAAATGATAGGTGATGATGAAAAATAAATGAAATGGTGGAATGAAGAAAGTGGGAGGAAACGGGAGAACCACGAGAAAGCACATGCACACGGTTTTTGTCGACCAAAAAGTCACTTCGTGAAGTAGGATCGAACCAATGACTCCAAGCACAAGAGGTGAACGCTCTACCACTGACTCACCGCGGTCCTTTTTTCTGGTATAGAATAAAAACACTCAATACTACATACACTACTGGACACCTCCACGCATACTTTAGGTCCTTGAAAACAAAAAATTCTGGATGCGCGCCTTTTCGCTACTAGAATTCAACGCTCCTTACTAGTATCCTACTACACAATTCGTTAAAATAGAATTGATTTCTCAATTTTAAGGTACAATTTCACCCTTCCTGCCTTCCCCAAGTGATGCTCCTACACACTCTAATTAAACCAACCCTTTCATATTATTTCGCTTTCATTATATATTTCTTTCATTTAATTTAAAGTGATTGATTTGCAGACATGTAAATCTTCGTATTCCACTATATTTTAACTAACATTAATAAGGTAAATACGTCATTTAGGAAGGATAGAAGGTAAATAGTCTCCGTTATTTTAAGAAATTGTATAGTGACATACTATTGAGAAATTCCACTTATACTAGCAGAGGTGGAGAGTTTCCGATTTTCTCCAAGCAGAACTTGAAATTATGCTTTTGTTACGATGCAGAGGACACAAAAGTGTCTCTAGACAAAATAAATTATGATATCTTATATATAAATATAAAAATAATGAAGAGAGCTCTATCGCTTTCTGAGGAGGTCAGTGTTCAAATGGCCCTCACACCACGAGTTGAATGTGAATGGAGATAAGTCGAAGGTCGATTGTTGTTCTGGGCATATCCAACACATTCGTTGGTAGTGGCAATTCAATTACACCCTGAAATTACTAAATACAGAGTGACCATGGGACCTCCAGAGAGCATCATAAGGGCGTCTATTCTGTACGAGTTCAAACAGGGGTCAAACGAAGCTGCAGTGGGGAGGGACATATGTTAGGTCTTTGGTGAGGGTGTTGCGACTACGCGAACAGTACAGCGATGATTTAACAACTTTCAGGACTGTGACGAAACACTCGAAGACGTACCACGTGCCGGAAAAACAACACATGTACAAAATGAGTATCTTAAACCACAGCAAGTAAGGGAATAGTGGCCAGACATGTGAGGAATTGGGACTACAGTTCAGTGTGATTGGAGAAATCGTTCGGCAGCACCTCCATCAACTTGGGAAGCACTACAAGTTGGTTCGATGAGTCAAACATGATTTGGCTCCCTGTTAGAAGGCAACACGAGCAAACACCTGTGTTTGTTTGCTGTTTCCTGAGAAGGTAGTCATTTCTGGATAGGGAATTGACATGAGATGAGAAGTGGGTTCTTCACGAAGCTCCATGGCGCTGCCATGATTGATTAGCAAGCATCCCATGAACCTCATCCAAAACAGCCGAAAACAGAACTGATACCAGCTGACCGCAGCATGAATGCAACTGTGTTCTGTCAGCAGTTTAGCCGTGTTCAAGAAAAATCAAACTCTGGAGCCAGCACTTCAGAATCACAAAGGGATGGCTAAACCCCAGGTGGCTAGGATAGCCCGGGACACCATTCTATGTCTTGAATAGGAAACACTATTGCATCTGCCATACTCCCCGGACACTGCAACGTCCGATTATCACCTGTTCCATTCCTTGGACGACTACCTTAGAGAACGCCAGTTCAAATCCCTAGTAGAGGCATAAACTGTACTTGATACATTCTTCACTTCACGGGCCACCTAGCTATACTTTGATGTAATCGATGGCCTTCCAGAACGTTGGCAGAAGGTCATCGATGCTGATGGGGACTATTTTTGTTCTTCTAGGTACGTCTTGGGCGACATATAGATGTGTCTAAGATGGTGGGTCAAAAAGCGTCAGAACTTTCTTGGTTACCTTTACATCACCTTTTTGGGTTGTGCTGTATTTAGTGACCAATTTTATGAAATTTACCGGTCAATTGGAGAATATATTTAAGTTTGTGAGGACGAATGAATGAAAGTCAGGTAAGGGGAATAGTAAAAGTTAAGAAAGTGGTTATTTTGATGTTGTAAGCGGCACTGAATGTAGTGGCGGATTGACTAGAACGCGCAGAGGTATATTTGCTATGACATAATGGCGCGAAAAGTAGTGTGAAAATGGCGCGTGTATGTCACGGGAGTGACATATCATGTGTGAGTTATATAGAACTGTTCAAAAATAACGAGCGACAGTTAAGAAGCTGTTGTACAAGATGTTCTTCTTGAAATTGGAAAAGTTTACAAGAGTCAGTTTTGAAAGTAAGTGACTTGTAACTCAATGGCAATGTATTTCTGCACAGTGTACAGAATTAGTATTTTGTGTTTACAAGTGAAGCGTTACTAACATGAAACCATGACAAATTTTATTGACATTTTTTAAGATTGTAATAACCCATATGTTTTCAGTACCCTCGTTTACGCTTGTACCTACCGTCGTTAACGTGCCTGTTCCCTAGCGCGCGGGCTCAACAGCTTCGTGCTGCTCCGACTAGGTTAGGTATTATTCGTGCTTTTATTGGTCACCTAGCAAAGGTTGGTCTATGTCTTTGAGCTGAATTTTATGCTTCTAAGAAAATGTAACGTAACCTAATGTAATTTAATGTATTCCAACCAAATGTAACCGAGTGCAGTACAATTTAGTACTTTTATTCGATTTACATATTGGTCCGGCGTTACAGCACTAATACCCAATTTTTCATACAAAGACGCTGCTTTTTTCTTAAAAAAAAACACTCCTTCGTATAACATTAAATACATTAATTTTAATATACGTGTTTATTTATGATTTATCTAGAAAACTCATAGATGGCACAAATTTGCGTAATATGTTATTTTTGTCATCACAAAGTGAGTGGAAGAATGGGTTTCAACGCAGCGCAAAAGACAGTTATTATCATATTGAGTTTACCTGAAAATAACTATTATGCTTTACACACACAGATTCTTAAGTACAAAACTAATGATGAAATTATCTTTCACCTAGAACATTGTTGTCAGAAAAGGTATTAAAATTTAACTGCATTAGAGTTATTATTAAAATTATAAGTAAAACGGATTTCATCAAAGTAATAACTAAACTACAACATGCAATCTTCAAACATGTTATTGTGTCTCAAATGGAAACATATTAAATACAATGAAAACTATAATGACAGTATTTGGACTTAAACACAACAAATATTGTCGAGTTCGAAATCCTGAGCGTTTACATCTCAAACTCTTAGATTCCCCATTGACCTTACAAAATAGTGTGAGGATAGCTCACCTCTCAAACCTCAAAGCTAATATTCGTCGTCGAATCAGTTTGTTGTGTAATTTACGAGGTACAAACTGGAGCCTCAATTCGAGACTCATACTTTCTACTTACAAAATATTTTATACACTCTGATCTAATTCATAGAAATTTCGCCTGGTTGTCAGTTCCATTAAAGTTTTTTTTAACAGATTAAAAGTGATGTAACGTCATGGCTTTACCTCTTGTATACTCTCTACCACCTCGTACTCCAACACAAGACGTTTCCCAATTATACTACCAATAAACGAATGCTCATTACCCAAGAGAAGGCGGTACCTTCCGCGGCCTGCCTATCTTCGGATGGAGATGAAATTACATTTTAAAAAAATATTTTAATAAAAAGGATCAGTGAATACTGGTGAATTATTTCTAATACTCACGTTGTCAGTTTAAATTGAAAATAAATTGTATGCAATATCACCAAAACTTCTTTCTTATACTTTCCACACGGAAAAAGAGAAAGCATTCCAATTTACTTCTAAGACTATGTTACATAAACTATGTTACATTTTAAATGATTGTAGGAAAAATGAATTACATTGTTTGGTAATGTCCATTCTTTTCTGCAGAAAATTGCCATCGTGGTTAAATCGCTGTGAACATGTCAGAATTTATCAAAATTCCGTAACGATTACTGTCATTTTCACTAACTACTTATTTCGAATAAGCCTACTGTAAGGATAGTCTTCCTCTAGTTGGTCCCATTGGCGGGTCTAGAGGGTAAAAACTAGGGTGGCAGCTAGAACAGTGACATGCCGTGGGGTGAGAGTATACGACGGGATTTCCGTACATATCAGTGGAGTAAACAGACCAGCAACGAAACTCCACCGTGGCGGGCGCGAAGCGTAAGAAAATTTTCGAAAATAAACGCTGCTTTTCCTTGACTTTAAACACTTTTTATTTCATTTTCCTTCTATTTTTATATACGCGAACGTACATTTTCCTAACATGAGCAACATTAAAGGATCATTGCTCAGGCCCGTAGCCAGCCCCAAAATGTGAGGTCGGAAGGCGGTAGAAGTTTGGAGAGTCCCGATCCAACCATATTATAATTCATTTGCAAACCCTCGAAAAAAATTTTTAGGGAGCAGTAAAAATTTAGGAGGGCCTCCCCCCTAGACTTCCCTGGATACGGGCCTACCACTGCCTAAAGCAAGAAGAGGATTTAAGTACATACTAGTAATATTCCAAGTAATTTTTTATCTTTTTTTCTTCCTTTCTTTTCCTTATGTTTTCCCCCAAATTTTGTGCCTCCTTACTTCCGCGCCTGGGACCGTCACCCTTTTCCACCCTCCATGGCACGCAGTGAGCTAGAACCCAGACTATCATAAGTACATCATAAGTTTACTATAAACTTGGAAAATTATATATAAATAATAGATTAAATTATTTTTGTTACTAAAAAGCTTGTGGGCCTAGGTCCCCGGCCTCGAGATAGATTACAGCTGGTTAATCCATTCAGACCAAATTCGTGCTGTATAGTTAACGTACGTTTTCGGCAGGGTGATTCGGTTTCCATTCTTTGGGACAGTCGAATCTTACGGATTCCTCTTTAAAATATAGGTCCACATCCCATATAGCCTTCATGCTGAAAGGGGCATTAAACTCCAATTGAATTCAGCGAATAGCTGAGTGTCCTGGTAGCAATCCTACACATCTGCTGTACTTAGATGCCAAACTGATGAAATAGAATTGAAACTACAAGGAGTGCCCTAGTAGTAGATAGTTTAATTTTGTTTTGAAACTTCAGTTCAACGCCACGGCATGTGAGTTGTATGTTGAACCATGCCCTTCCGGTCAACTGTGTCCCAAGCTAGTTTAACCTTGTTAATTGCGCCCCCTTTATTTAAAATAGGCGAACAAGTTCGTCCCAACTTGTTTACTAAAGCAGTCTATAAGCGGTACCCAGGAGACACCTGCATAGTCACCCATTATTTTAAAAATAAAAATAATAATGATAGTTCAAATGCATTTTAACATACCAATACTAGTTTCGTAAGATTAGAGCAGTCTTCAGGTAATTCAAATTATGGGTCACTAGTTTTCGTTGTTTTCAATTTTAGGTTTTTGAGATTTTTCAATTTTTATTTTATGTATTTTTTATTTACTTTTATTATCATTATTTTTTGTTTAGCAAAGATTTGTATGACACTGATTTCACGAAATAAAATTGGAAATAAGATTTATTTGTCAATTTCAGTATTTGTTCTCTGAGGAAGATTTTTTCTGCAACACATTTTTCGCTTTCTTTCTTCCTTCTCTGCTTCTGATTTTGATGTATACACCACACTAAAGTTCTCTCAGAACGCCCAAAAAACAAAGTTGTAGATGGATAGGTGACAAGCATACAAAGGTGTACGTAGCTTAGAATCAAGAGATTCACAACTGTTTGTTGGGCTATTTATTGTTGCACTCAACTCTGCGCATACATACAGTGGAAAGAAGGCTTTATCTGAAATCTCCGTAAGTTCTATAATTCTTTCGCGTACAAGCCGTGATATCATCAGTAAAATATTTATCTACATTTCCTGGAGTTACAAAGAGCAAGCCGAAAATCTAGTTCAGAAACTTACCTTCTTGTTTGTTATACACAAGCAAGGAGTTTGCGGTAATTTTAATACATGGAGTTAACAATTGTTCAGAGTTTTAGCCACCCACGACCTACGGCTAGTTGAAAGTAAACAGAAATGGGAAATCGTTTAGAAAACTGTTCTCGCTAAGGCGTGTGCTCAGTTTTACAATTTCTGTGGGCGACATATGTAAACGAAACCTTGAACCGATTACACAAAGCAATCAGGAGGAAACGACAAGGACTTCCCACGGAAGGCGTCATCTTCCTTCACGACAACGCGGGTCCACATACAGCCCAGAAGACTATCACGCTGTTGAAGCAGTTTCGCTAGGACATCATCGTCTACCCTGCCTATAGCCTGGATCTCGCTCCAAGCGACATTCACCTGTTCCCGTATTTGAAGGAGCACTTAAGAGGCCGTAGTTTAGCTTCAGACCAGGAAGTGAAACACTTCAAGAGAACGTGGCTGACCACGAAGAAACAGAATTTTCACCAGGAGGGAAACTTCAAACTCATCTCACAATGCGACAAGTGCATCAACCGATATGGAAACTATGTCGAAAAATAACCTAATGTATGTGCTATCTGTTTGCTGATTGGTTGTATGAATTAATATTTACATGTTACATGTTAGGCTTTGTTGCCTTCTTTCTGATCACCATTCGTATTAATGCTTTCACTATTTAACAACAAAATATTATGATTGTTTCGTGAATAAATTTTTAGCAGTTTTATCTTTCACTCAACTAATTATGCTTTCTCATTCGTTGGAAGTGCGTGCTTGACAAGCCAAGAGTACATTACACTCTAACACGGGACCCAATTGGGAAGAAAAGGTCTATTTGGCTTAAGGTCATCTGTACCTCGAGTAATAATAAAAGGAGAGTTAATTTATCCAACCAGAGGTTTAGAACTCCCTAAAATTAGGAAAAAAATTGTTTCTCAGTTAAAAGAGTGCAATTGACCCCACTACTTTTTGGAAATGTAGCTGCGCACTTTTTTCTTCTGTTTGAGGAGAGAGTCAAATAAAAAGAAAAGTCTTTAGTGGGACATATAATTTATTAAAACAACAATTGTAAATTGTACAACATTCTTGTAATACTAAGTCCTATTAAAGGTTAAAGTTGGTCATTATCTGATTCGAACTTGGATGCACTGATTCTCACAAGTGATGTTAAATATTGATTCATCGGCCTGTTTCTTATACAACTATTTCGTAATAGCTTTATTCTTCCATTCGGGCCTCGGTGGCTAAATAGTAGAGCGTTCACCTCTGGTGCATAGGGTCCTTGGTTCCATCCCAGCTCGCGCCAAGCGGAGTTTGTGATAGAGAAATAACGTGTGTTTGGTGTCTTCTCGGGGTTCTCCCGTTTCCTCCCACTTTCTTCCTTCCACCATTTCGTTCAGTTTTCATTATCACTGTCTCGTTTAGCCTAGCCGGCATAATTGTGGGACGTAAAACTTACCGACTTCATTTCATTTCATATTCTACCATTCATTGAAGAGATTACGGATTATGACGCTGGGCAGATAGAAACTACCAGACAGTCGCACTGGTTATTGTATGTTGATTACTGGATTAAAAGATACGTGAAATTTTTGAGGTGAACAGGTTGACGAACACTACGAATATACGTATATATTACAGTCGTTTAGTTGTGACATTGTTAGCACAAAGTATAGTTTAAAAAATAATAAGTATATAACTGTCAAAATGAGGAAAGTGATTGATGCTGGTAAAACTAGAAATAATGGAAAAAATCTGTCTATAGCTGAAGCTCTTAAAGTTTGTCTAATGTTAAGTCAACAGATGTGATTGAATTTCTTTTTTGGCTTTAAATACATCCTTCTTAAATTTGTCATAGTTATTGTCAATATTATTACTCCGAAACAGTTTCATTTGCGACATAACGAAGATATTCCAATTATTTAGTGCTTTTTGATGTATCTTTATGTTGAGAAACAACTAATTAAGATCTTTTTTTTTTTTTTGCCAAATTGACAATATAGCAAACTAATTAGCGTCTACCTGACGTCAAAGAAAAATTACATTTTCTTAACACAAAAATGATGTCGAACTACAACTCATTGAGACAGAACAACAACAATTGAAAACATTAACCAGCCATTTTTCCTGACTCTAGCTTACGCGTTTGTTACGTTCCTAAGCTAAGGGAGACTGTCATGATGATAGTCAATGAAGTGGTACAATAAAGTAGATGAGTGACACGGGAGAACTCCGAGAAAACCCACAAAGGCGGTATTTATCTACTTGGCGCAAGCTGAAATCAAACCAGGGAATCCACACACCAGGGAGAAAGTGCTCTACCAGCTTACTACTGCTGTCCTGTTAGGCACCTATGATTAAATAATTGTAGTCCATTTCATTTCTAATTCATGTGCAAATAATATCTGGTGTCAACTTAATACCTAAACTGATGGCCAGCACAAACTATTAACGCAGAATAGATTTTATATTTCAAGTGGTTGATTTTCCTGTGTCCTAGCAAACGCTGTTTCAAAACCCTGTAATTGATTCTTTTGTAAATGGGTCAACTTAACTGTCAGAAATTGCATGGGAGATAATTCTACTACGCATCCTTCCCTTTCATACTTGTAAATACCTCCACTGAGACACGTTTCATTACAAAAGTTTACATGCACGTTAGCATATGTTCTCTTCTGTCGGTTGGAGATATGGTGGCTGAGTTGTAGAGCGCTTACCTATGGGATACTGGTTCGAATCCCGGCCAAGGAAGTTTGATGTTGACAAGATCATGTCCGTAGGTTTTTTCACACTTTCTCATTCCACCAATTCTTCGATCAGTCACTTGCTTTAATCATCTTCTCCCTTAGTGCTAAGGGAATACTCGTGGGATATTAAACTCAAAATCTCATTTTTCTCTTCCGTCGGTGGTAAAGGTAGCAAGTATAAGCTAGAAATTTGATGATATGTTTCTTTGGAGTTCGAAAATACGTTGTTCGTGCTTCGAACAGGATAGCTGGTAACCATGTTTAGTGTTTTCTTTTTCCAGTTCAGCTAGGAAAATGCCAGTATAGTACTTGTTAATATTGGATCTGATCGAATTATTCAAATTTGTTTTGTCTTAAGCCGGAGAATATTTATATTATCAACCATTACACGCTATATTAGCAAGTTCTCATTGTAATACAGTAAGGAGACGAATTATTCACCAAATCATATTTGAAATGAATATATATTACATATTAAAGTAATTGTTTATTTCTAACATGAAAAAGTAGAAACAAACGATTAAAGTACAGAACGAGCTTCCGATCATTTTGTAATACATTAAGCATTTTCTCAAAATTAGAAACGAAGCAATCAGCCATATTGCAATGGGGAAGTATTATATAAGGATAAGGTACCAAATCTGTTTGTCTTATTGCCTACCAACCAACGAGGTTATACTAATTACTTCAATATTTGTTGGCTAATTTCATGGTTTGGATTTCGTCACATTCAGCAGTGTGATTATGGGAATCACGGCTCTAAAGCTTCAGCTTGCATCTGAACCATGTGAGCTCTCAGCGGGAATCGAAACCGAGACTACGTTTTAGCTTAAGAATCAGGATTTATGTAAATTGAATCGTGGTCGTAATTGGTCTTGTTCTCCCTTTATCTTATGTGGTTTATCGTGGTTCTTATAAATTTCAATGAAGTTAGTACTTTCAATATACTCTGTGTGATTCTATTTATGTTAGAAAAATGTATGTCAAAATGGGATTCTATGTATAGCTAGTTAAGATGGATTTCTTTATTTTCTCAAGTAACGTTTTGTTTGCGTTATAACGTCTAGGGAAAACAAACATCTATCGTAGAATTACATTTTTTGATATATGAAAATGAAGCGTATAAAAGGGAATGATTAGCATGCTGGGAATATCTCCGTGCCCTTGGATTTTTTAAATTGTAAATACAAACTATAAATTGGAAAGATTCGGTTATAGCTCTAAAAACTCAGGAAACGTATACTTTGTTTTCGCTGACATCTGCTATAGAGTTAGAAAATTAGCAAGCAAGCAATACATTTTCAAATACACAGTTACGGTACGTCTACACAAAAGACTAAGAAAGACAGAAATGAGCCAAATTTCAAGACCGTGTTTAATATCCTCTAAACTCCAAAGGACGCAATTGCTGCATCAAGATTTTAAACCTTAATAACTCACCCCTTAATTAACCTACGAAGATAATTTTAATATCAATGTGTTTCTGAAGGATGAAACGTGCCGCTAATATGCATTTCATCTATGTGGTTGCTACCACGACGGAGAGGGGAGAGGGTAAACTTTGTATTTTTTAAAATCAGGATTATCTGAGAGATATTCATCTTTGAGGGTACAATCTTAAAATTTGGTATGTGAAGCAATGAAGGAGTCCAGTACACGCTAATAACATACAGAAGTACTTGTTGTTATATGGGGGAATAGCGGAGAGCCAAATTTGGCCAATTTTTTGAGTTTCAGTTTTTTGACGTAAATTGTATTTATTTCTGCACGGTTCCATAGACAATATACAGGGATAAACAAAAAATCTAAAACGTTTGCAAAAGTGTAAAAATCATACCTAGTATAGTGTGGGACTTCCTTTTGCGTCCAAACCAGCTTGGATCCGACGTGGAATGGACGTATACAGCTTCTGAATCGTGGTGTGTGGAATTTTGTACCAATGTTCCTCCAAAACATGCTCCTGTTCCTTAACGGATGCTAGTCGATGGCAATGAGACCAAACACGCCTTTCTAACTCTGACCACAATGGCTCAATGATGTTCAGATCTGGTGATTGTGGGACCCAGGGGAGGTGTGATAGCTCCTGGTCATGCTCCTCAAACCATGATTTCAGCGTTTTTTCAGCGTGACAGAGTGCCAAATCATCTTGATAAATGCCATCAAAACCAGGAAACAATAATTGGGACATGGGTAGAACCTGGTCCCCCAAAGTGGCTTCATACGCTTTTTCACTCATCATTCCATGCAGGGCTATGATGGGACGTGCAGAAAACCACGATTGCACTGAACATACTGTAACAGAACCACCCCCATGCTTTACAGTTGGGAGCAGACAGTCTGTATCATAGGCCTTCAACGGTGTTCTCCATACGTAAACTCAACTGGATGTTGGAAACAAGGTGAAGGTCGATTCATCGGACCACATTATGTGTTTCCGCTGCTCATGATTCCACGCCTTGTGGTCCTTGCACCACTGGATACGCCTCTTCGCATTTACTGCTGTGGCCATGGGTTTGGCGATAGCGGCCCTGATATGAATTTTCATTTTATGAAGTTCCCGTCGCACTGTTTTTGATTAAACCGGGTTCTGTAGGCCGGAATTGAATTCAGACGTAATTGTCATTGCAGTGGTCTTCTTTTTAGCTGCTACAATCCGTTTTAATGCCTTCCGCTCCCTATCTGACAAGATTGTCCTTCGACCACTGTTATGCTTTGCAGACGTCGTTTGCCCATGTATTGTGTATGCCCTCGTGACATTGGACACAGTGCCTTTGGTTACCCTCACAATGTTCGCCACTGTTGCCACTGAAGCTCCAACCAGACGTACACCAACGATCATGCACCACTTTCACACAACGACACTCACAGGTGAACTGGTTACTGCTGACAGAAGAGGAAGGTCCACATGACACATTGAAAACAAAAACCGATCGGCAACCTAACACGTGTTGTACAGTGGAGAGCCAAACATACCTGTCCTGAATGAAGTGTTTTTAGATTTTTTTGTCTTCCCCCTCTATCTTTTCACTGAATTGGTCTAGCAGCATAATTCCTCTTGCTGTATTTTCTACGTACAGTAGTGAAAGATGTGTGCATATAACGTGGTACTATCGAGGAGGGGGGCGATAACGTGAAGGTCAGCAATAGCGCTTCGAATATAATATACGAGGCGTTTTTATAAGAATTTTATTCTGAGTTTTAATCTCGCTTTGAATTGCAGAAACGGCTGCCATTTTTATATTATTTTCACAAGTGTATTGCTTACACATCAGATTAATTTTGACAGCATAGTGACTGACTGTAAAGGTTGCCAGGGCCCCTAAAATTATTTTTAATATCTTTTAGGTTTCTGTTTCTTCTTCGTCTTCTTCTTCTACGAATGAGCGGAAATTGCACAAGTGTTACTTCGTTGGGATCATTTTTTCACAAGCTGTCCAACAAGGTATCAATCATTATCCTATGTTAACTAAGGGGATATCCAAAACGTGATCATCTACGATTTCGTTCAAATCCCTGTCCGGTGTATAAAGGATAAGTTTCTTCCTTGTAATTATTGTTATCGTAAACTCAAACCGTAATCATATAGTGAGATTTACTTCGGAAAGCGTACAATAATAAGTAAACCTACGTTGTTTGCTTTCTACTATGCATTTGGTGGTAAATTCGCCTTAGTAACTTAAAAATCTGGCAAGTTTCAATTCTTATAAGCTATTTTAAACAAACAACTTATTCAGAACGTATAGTTTCAGAGTGTGCGGTGTTGAGCCAGAAAATTTACAGTTACATTTATTTTTATTTTTTATTTTATTTATTTACTTATTTATTTATTTATTTTGCCAAATTCTTTGATAGAAAGTTATTTCCTTTTTCAGTGTTTGCATTTCCGAAAAACAGGACGGGTCATCTCAATTCCCAGCGAAAGATAGATAATAGAAAGTTTGTAGGATTACTTGGATTGGAGGGTGTAAATCAAGTTTTGTAGTATCACAAGCAATGAGAAGGTAGTGGAACTGAATATCTACATCTTGAAGATTACTGTTCCCTGATTAATTAAAATGCATAGGTTAGATCATTCTCATTCTTTTGTAGAATTACCGATGATATTATTTAATTCTTTTAACGTACTGTACGTTTTACTTTAGTAAACATGCAGGCAGGACATATTCCTTAGATTGATGCTTCCAGCTTTAAAGTTCAGAAATTTAAAATCTTTCTTTCACTCATTCTTTCTTTTCTTTTTCTTTACTAAAGTTTTATGCTGGAAACCTCGAGTTTTGTGAAATAGCCATATTTTAAGTATTAAAGAAATTAATTTCGAAGTACTAGACACACACAATATTTCACGTTTGAACATTAAAAAAATATATTTGTCGAAGTAAATAAGGTGTTATGTGCGACATCATTTTAAAGTAATCGAAGTACCAAGTATAGCGCGACCCGTGTTTCAGGTATTCACTCTAGAACTTCAAAGCATTTTACATGATAATGTTGTGGTCTTGTTCTGAGCTCTTTTGTACTGGAAACATAGGGACTTGTGGGTTACCTTTTCGTTTTAATCCGTCAACAAATAAGAGAGATTTATGTCTTCATCACAACCCAACTTTATGAATCCAAAATTTGTTTCTATATCCCAAAATTTTGTGCTTTGAATGTCGAGTTTCGTGCTGTTACTATTTTCAAATTTTTCCACTGCTAAGTGCATGGAGCTCTGATGTTTTGAAATTCTTATTCTAGAAATTGGCTTTTTTATAGTTTCGAGTTTGATACTGTTAGCGTTATTTAGTTATCCCACTGTTAGATATTAGAATACCCATGTTTAAAACAGTAACTCCACTTCGATAATGGTCAGATTTTACATGTTATCTGCTGCCGAGAAATACAGTGTTATGCTTTTCTCTCTTTTTCGGTTATTTTAAACTAATTAAAGTAAGTAAATGTTTTTATGTCACCAGTTTAGAAATTAATTTTTTGGGTACTTTTCAGATTATATGTTAGTTAATTTGATTGCTGTATGAAGCCTTAGTTTTGCTTATTCCTTTAATTTTTCACATACCACATTTGCGTAGAATTCCTATTCGCTATTTGGCTAATAACAAGCGGAGTTTACTATGTAAAGCGTTTCGGTCATTTACCTGTGTTTCGAATCTTCAGCACCTGTCATATCGCAAAGGGCCATCGAAATGCATTCCTAAACAAACTATATCATTTTTTTAAAGAAACAATAGCTATTATCACATAAGATTACCTCCTTCTGTTTCAATACACATTCTGTAAATGTAGCCTTACTTATTGTTTTATTAGAGACAGAAAACCGTTTAGGAAACTCTGTTAACCAAATGCGAGCTCTTCAAGTGTTATTCTCAAAAGTGTTAAAAGATTGTAAATTCAGTATTTTTATGACCGTGTGGCAAGTAATAATCTACGTCATATTATTCTAGATATTTGTACTAATATAGGTTCCTTTTCACCAAATGTTATGTTAATTTCCTTCCTCAATGGAATCTGACCTGTACTTGGCAATATGAGAACATTGCAGTCGCTCAGCTACCTTCTTGTTCATTCCTATACTTCGCTGCATAACAACGTTTGTTTTGAACCAATGTGGAAACAAGAACATTGAAAAAATAGTTTTGTTTCTAAATTAATAAAGAATTTATTTTTGTATCGCACGAGAGAAGTTAGATAAGATTCTGGCCTCGGAATGAAAACATGACGTCAGGTCTATAGTGATAGCATTTCATTCAATGTAGTTGCCTTGTAAGTTATCACATTTAATGCAACGATCCTGCAGCAATTATATCCCATGATGATAAAACATTTTGTGTTGTCCTGCAAGCCATGCTTCTGCAGCTGCTATGACGTCATTAGTATCTCTAAATTAAGTTCTTTTCAGATGAATCTTAAGTTTTTGGAAAATATATTATTCTGAGCGGGCAGGGGGTGGGAATCTGAAGAACAGGGGAGATGGTAATGATATCGAATTTCACTTCACATGCCTTGCTCATTGCAATGGCTGCTTTGTGGCAAGGCTTGGAAGAAGGCGAAGCGTGTGCACAGTTATCCTTCCCTCTTTTCTTTCAACCGACATGTAATTTTTCCAGAAGGTTCATATATCTTTCAACATTCAATGTAGCTCCTTTTTTCCAAGTATTCGCTTAGTATTGCCCCCTCACAATCCCCCCGAAAAAGAGACTGTCATCACTTCTCAGCGGAGTTTTCTCTGCCACATTTTTCGGCCTTGGTGACCCACTATGGCTCCACTGCATAGACTGAGTTTTGGTCTCGGGACCATACACATATAATTTCGTTTCAACAACAGTTACAATTTGTTTAATAAACTTGGAAGAACGTACTGAAAAACGGCGCAACACACTCTATGTACATTTTGTCCACTTCTGACCAGCTGTGAGGAGTTTGGGCACCCACTTTGCCTACAATTTGTTCATGCTAAGTTCTTTATGCGCAGTATAATGCACACGCTCCGCACTGATCCCTAACACTGCAATACGTGACAGACCAGTTCGCGTGTCTGTAAGGATCATACTATTCACACGATCCACAATTTCACGATCGCAACTGCATTGTCCTTCCACATCTTTTCTGATCTTCAGTGCTTCTCATGTCCCTCTTGTATTTTGCTACCCACGATTTCATTGTGCTGTGTGAAAGACAGTCATTGACCATTGTCTGTGTCAATTGGTCAAACATTTCCTTCCCTCTTAATATTCTTTGAGAAGAGGTATTTGATGACTGTTCTCTTCTCACATTTGGTAAGAGTCACACTCTGTTCCTCCATGATCACTTCAAACCTCCAACAAAGAGAAGTATTTGAAATTTATTTACAATTTTTTGCAAAACATCATCTAAAATATAATTATATAACATAATATAAGTATTTTGAAATATGAGCTCATTTACTGTGTTAGGCCAGAAACTTATCTAACCCCCTCCTATTTATTTATTTATTTATTTATTTATTTATTTATTTTTCAATTCTAACTGCTTGTCATTCATACGATGGTTCCATACGGGCAATTACTTACATGCGTGTCTTCAGTTGCTGGCACTTGCTTTCAAAAATAAATATTTATAAATATAGAAGTTCCTGATTTACGTATTCTTTACTATCACAGACCTAAAATGTGAAAGATTAAAATTTCTGTGTTGTATATTGTGAAATTGAATGTTGTGTTAATGCAATTAGTTGCATTCAAAAATAGAAAACTTCTATCCTACAATCTATCTGAAGTTAATTTGATGTATGTTATGTGATGATTTCCTTCTCCCTGTTCTGGGAAGTTACAAAATATAATAATAAATGTACATATGGCATTTTAAAAAGTAATATCTTTTTTGTTTTAACATTGCGTATGTCTTTTCAGTATCCTTTAACTTCCTTTTGTTTGTGGCTATCTGTTGTTTTGAAGGTGCAAGAGATCAGAGAAATAGAATTGTTAATACTTCAAATATTTTAACATGAATGCAGATACCGTTTTACAGTTAAAAATATAGCATAATTTCTGAATGATTTCTTTCAAACTGTTTCCATTATTTACATTTTGCGTAGTGTAAATATTGAATATTGTGTCTTTTAAAATATGATTTTTAGTTTAGCGTCCGTGTCAACAGCGAGCCTATATAGTCTAATTGATGGACCTTCAGCTGAACATGGAATACGAACTGCATGAGCTGCCGCCGGGGATTGAAACCAGGACTACCACGACGAAGACGCGTATGTTATCCGCTTAGCCACGACGAAGCTCAAATATTGAATAGTAATCATATAGATATATGAAGCTATTAAAATGAATTAGAAATAGTGTGGTGTCTGTTGTGAATGTCTAAAGATTCATACTATAGCACGTACTGTTGCAAAGCACAGGAATTATGCCCAAAATGTCTATGGAGAAGCTACAGAGTCTAGTGAAGGATTGAGATAAAAGTTTTGGAGAGCAATTTACTAGAAAAGAAACAATTTGTAATTGATGTCAATATATTTCCTACTTTGAAATTAGCACCTTCTACATCAGTGACGTATATCGGTACGTCATGATACTTGCGTCAGCATTTCATTAGTTCTCTCAAAGAATCCACTATTGTTTTTCCTTGGTATTGCGAGGAGAGTATCTCTATCAGCACCTGCTACTATCAGAGAGTGAAAAAAATATATATACACTAAGGTACTACTTGACAACTTGACATGAAGAGATAGCAGTACTTTACTTGCGGCTGACTGCGTAAGTAACACAGCATAGTCTGCATATAGGGGTTGAGTCACTGGGATTTTACCTGGTCCACATCCCGCAATTTCCTGACTCAACATA
The DNA here is from genome assembly GCF_964235325.1 of Thermobia domestica. Classification (NCBI taxonomy): domain Eukaryota; kingdom Metazoa; phylum Arthropoda; class Insecta; order Zygentoma; family Lepismatidae; genus Thermobia; species Thermobia domestica. The sequence continues at coordinate 379,157,088 of NC_137454.1, forward strand.
CATTTCTACACTTTCTCAGCAAAACATTCTTGTTTAACATGGAAATGATTGATGTAGCATAAAAATTTGATCTTACACTTCATCTACACTGTTTCTCCTCTAAAAACAATCTAGTTCTATCATTTTTTCTGAAAATATAGGTGGAAGTATTTTACAATTACTTATCGTGTTTTCGGGTGCAGAATAATACCAGTTCAATACTATACAGATGTAGTGGCTCGTAAAATTGAAACCCTCCTAACGAAATTTTCTGGGAGCGATCCTGCCTGCATAGCATAATGCTTCACGGCTATGAGAATCAGAAAGTGCACGTGCTATTTGCTCGAAATATTTAGGCATAAGAGTGCGTAGATCTAGTCAGTAATTACGAACAAAATAGTGACTCTAAGATTTGATCTAATTTAATTCATACTATTTGGAAAAGATATACAAACATCAGATAATACATTTTTCATTTTCTAAAGATGTGAACATTCCTGAAACGGTGACTATGTCCTTCACTTCAATGCAATCCAAATTACAATGTTTGATAGAATGTATGATGTGTCTCTAGTCATGTAAATAATCGTCTTTATTATACAAAAAATCTGACTGGAAATTAACATTAATAATGTTTGGTATGTTGATGTTGAAAATCTAGTATTTAGAGCCAGGGCAGTCAATTAGTACCCTGAACGGACGCTACAGTAACACTACAGAAAGATACATTAGAATGTATGTTCAATGCTATATATTAGTCAATTTCGTTTAAAAAATCGTTTTATGTTTCTTTCAAAAATATAGTATGCAACATATAATTTCATATGGTAGCAGCAAAATATAATATGTGCATTCATTATATTTATCTGAACGTAACAATTAATATATGGATGGTAAATAATCAACGTATTTTAGCAAGAGTGCTGACAAAACTCCAACGTTATGCTGGAACTTTTCATGAAACGTATAGCCTACTTTTAAAATATGCTAAAGTGTGTTTCAGGCAACCTCGCTAGGAAACTCCCCAACTCCAACCACTCTCCACTATAAAAGGGGAAAGCAAATCGTTGACCTTCGCAGGGAGGGAAGCTTTTCTAATAAATAGAATGGTGTAACTTCTAAATTCGTACGTCAATTAGCTCGCACCTGATGTTGAGAAAGCACTGCAGTTCCTTTTAGCTATCAGCACCGAGTAACAATTACTGTTTCTAATTTTTGTCCTGTAGAAAAGTATTCCATATTATTTATGTACTAAACTTTACCTTACTGTAAAACATGTTATTGTCTTAACAATTATCGAAGACTATAAAATCAATAAGAACTCTATCCGCCCATTATTTTGTATAAGTGAGGAAATTGATCCCTAACACGAATACAAGAGCGGGAACTGAGGGATTTCGAAAATAAGATAATAAAAATATTTGGAGCGAAAGTGGGAAACATTCAGGTAAATTAAAAAAAAAAACTAGACAAGCTTCTATTTCAAAACAACTACAGGTGAATGAGTGTTATAGAAATAGTAAAGTTAATACATATAAGATAAGCATGACACGTTGCCTGTATGGGAAATAAGCACTATGTCACCTAGTCCTCTTGAAAAAGTCTGAGAGAGACTATTAGGTGGGCAAAGAAGAAGAATTCCAAACAACGTAAAGAAGGATTTTTCCAGGATTGTTGATAATAAACATGGTACATGGACTTTCCACAGGTTAAAATCTAATGGAAAAGTTTGTTTTTGCTGCGATGAGTTTTGAGCTCTTTAAACCAAAGCCTTTGTTATTTTTGTATAATTGAATGAACTCGTATTTATCGTTACTCTTTCTTTCTTATAGCTAATCAACTCTTGTTACAACATTAGACTGTCTTGCAGGTCATAACCGTCTCTGTCTTGCAAGCTATGTACTGCAAATGTTTTTCCTATTGATGGAGTCCGATAACAGTTCTAACCAGGAGTAAAAGGGGAATGTTAAAAGGTAGGGATACGGTAGGTTGTGGCATGATATCACGAAGTCGCCCTGCCTATCTTTGCCTACTCTAATTTCTTAGGAACTGGAGGGATGCCGTACAGATTTTTTGGAGATGGGGGACGGCGTCCCCTGCGCTTTTATCCCTGGTTCTAACACAATAAAAGTCATTTTTCTGCAAGAGAGGCTCAGTAGACAAACATTATTATTGGAATAGTAGTCTGTTATCAAGGTATATATATTTGGTCTAGGAATTAATTCGTGCGGTTGGTACAGCGGGGGACACTTCTAAATGGTACAGCCATATGGAGATTTACGGCTAAGGTGTACCATTTAGAAGTGTCCCTTGCTGTACGCACACATTGAAGCTGTAGTACAAACACAAAATACATAAATACCTTAAGAAAAATATTGTCCATCGCTAGCCACCACTTTCGCCCATCTGTCAGGCAATGTACGGATTCCGTGGCGAAAGAAGTCCTCATCCTTGGAAGCGATCCAGTCAGAGACCCATGTTTCGATATCTTCTGAAGAAGTAAACCGCTGTCCAATCAAATCGTTGTTCATGCAATCGAACAAGTAGTAGTCCGAAGGAGCAACGTCTGGTGAATACGGCGCGTGGGGTAAAACTTCCCATCCGACATTTTCTAAATAGGTTTTGACCAGTTTTGCGACATGTGGGCGAGCGTTATCATGTTGAACAATAAGTTTATCATGTCTGTTCTCCCATTCTGGTCGTGTTCTGGCCAGAGCTTGCTTCAAACGCATTAATTGTCGTCGATAACGTTCTCCATTCATAGTTTCACCCGGTTGCAGCAGCTCATAGTACACCGCACCTTTCATATCCCACCATATGCACAGCATAACCTTTGCACAGTGAATATCTCGTTTTGGTTGTGATGGACCTGGTTCACCTGGTTTCACCCAGGCCTTTTTTCGTTTAGGGTTCTCGTAATGGATCCACTTCTCATCACCCGTAATAATTCGATGCAGAAACCCCTTTCTGCTCTGTCGTTGAAGCAGCAATTCGCAAATGGTTTTTCGTCTTTCAACGTCTCTGTCTTTCAATTCATGTGGAACCCAATGTGACATCTTTTGAATCATTCCCATGGCTTTCAAGCGTTTGGAGACTGTTGTTTGATCAACGCCTAATGCTGCTGCAAGTTGTTCCTGCGTTTAGCACGAATCCTGCTCGAGCAATGCTGTCAATTCTTCGTCTTGAATTTTTTTTGGCTGTCCAGCTCGCTCTTGGTCTGCCAAGCCGAAATCACCACTTCTAAACCGTGCAAACCACTTCTGACACGTTCGCTCAGCTAGAGCATGGTCACCATACACTTCCACCAAAATACGATGACTTTCAGTCGCACATTTCTGCATGTTAAAGTAATGCAGCAGGACACCCCGCAAAAACACTTTATCAGGCACAAATTGCGCCATGTTCACTTAACTACAAACTGGTGTTGTTGACGCTTTAATCCACTGCCCTATACTACGAACGATACGCGATGACAGGGGTTTGCAACACATGTGTGGATATACGGGACTGTGGGACGCTCCGTTCGCTGCGCCATCTCTTGTCCACCCGCACGAATTAATTCCTAGACCAAATACCTACATACATACACACACACATATATATACATATACACACACACATATCGGTAGAAGGGATAATATTTTTTTTCACAGTTCGGCTCGCTTCGATCATGACGACATTTGCAGAAAACATTCCTAATATTGACAAGTTACTTTTCAAATATAATTTATAATTTTACTATTGCAGGGTTGCCAGTAAAAATAAACAAATCGGATTTTCCTCTAAAAAAGGGATATTTTCGAATATATAGGTATATAATTTCCCAACGGTACCGGTTACCGGAATGATTGTTACATTTTCGGAAAGTACGGCCATCGACAAATAGAAAGAGGTATAACGCGTTCCGCAGCGATAAATATGGACGTAATTAGATGTTTCTGAGTAAAACCTAACAAAATAAATGTGAAAAACATGAATTTTTAAAGGTGAATTCCACATTTACTGGCAACCCTGAGCTACCAGTTAATATTGAACGTGATATTCGTGTTCAGCGCCTCGAAAGATTAGCTACTTTCGTTTCTGTAAACACTGAAAAGTGAAAATTTGTTGGCCATTGTAATATAAATGCTTGAAGATGGAGGTATATAGTATAGCCTACACGTAGATGGAAGAGTACTTATAACACAATATAAGAAAAATATTCTGAAGAGTTGCCATTTTCTCTACTAGCTAGAGCTCCGAATTGAAAACTGAAAGAATACGAAGGAATTTGTTTCATTATGTACCAAAATGTCTTTTATTTGTTAAACCTAAATTAACGCTAAGTTACAAAAGAATGATTTTAATTCTGCATTGTAAGTGTTCTTGCACTACCATCTTGTGAGAGGGTAAAGTTCTTTTTTTAGAGGGGAAGCCTCTTGATATTTTATAGGAAAATAGATTTGATACTTGCATATAAATTGAATGGTGTAGAAGTGGTCCAGGGTTCAATTTCTAGGAGTAGAGTGTGACATTGGTTTGGCTGTCATCTTAAAATTGTAGACAAGCGTGTCATCAACAATAAATGTCAATAAATATACTAACAAAACAGGTATACTTTGTGATAATTTAAAGTTATAATGGATTATTAACACTGGCAATTTCCTTGATCTTTTTGTAAATAACATGTGATTCAAATCCCATGTTGAGTATTAAGTGCACATCTCATATAGCCTCTCTGCTGAAAGGGACGCTACACTCAAGTCAAATCAACATCTGATTTTTTCTTGTAAATAATGATTTATTTTAGCATTAAAGACATTTCAAAGACACTAAAGGTATCATAATAGTTATACGCAACGTTAGAGATTTTTTCATTTAATTTTTACATATCTATTGAAATATTCAAAATCTCATAGCACGACTTTGTACACGCTTCAGATTTTCTTGTGTTTGTCAAATATGCCAAATCGGGAAATGTTTTAGCTCTAACTCTTCGTTTGAAATCACAACCACTCTTCTGACTGAATTTGATATATGTAGATCTCTTGGATTTAATGTTAAATTCAACAATTTGCAAGTTTATCTCAGTTTCACATCGTCCAGCGAAACTCTTGTTTTGGTTCAATATGAAAAATTACTAAAAAAATGACCCTCGCTGCTACATATGATTTGACATACAAGTAGACGTAAGAAACAATTCTAGCAGTAGTCCGTTTAGTGTTTTCTTTTAGTACTATCGATCACTAGAAAGTAGCAACAACGTAGTTTAAAGTAATGAAAATAAAGAAAAGAAGACAATAGCAGAAAACAATTATCAATTATAAGTTAATCTTGTGATTGAAGGGTTTATATGTATAGATGAACCCAGCTTGTTCTTCTTTGTTATTGAACTAGATTACCTTAATGGCCTGTAGTCAGGTGTAAAAGTGGATTTGAAAAGGTAGGGGACGCATGAGATCACGTCGTCCCACGTGCCTATCTTTGCTGATTACAATATTTTAGGAACTGGGAGGATACTATAGATATTTTTCTGACAATGGGGCCATGGTATCCTCCCAAGTCCCCCCACACTTTTACTCCTTCCTGTAGGTATATACAGTAACGCAGATTCCTCCCTTTTCACCAGAACTTAAGAGTGTACATCTTTTTTTAATGGATTTCTTTAAGAAAAGACAAGTGCTAGAATCGGATACATCTTGTCTGACCAGCCTTATGAAGGTATGAAAGAGATTTAACAGAATTATTAGTATCAGGTGTATAACGTAAAGTCAATCTCCATAGAGGGCACAACGGATGTAGTTCTAAAAAGAATTCCATTCAACTACTTGAAAATTGATCAATTTTCGTTAAAGTACTTCTTTCGTTTAACGAAGATTTCAAGAGAACAAAGAATATCGAATTCCCAATTCGGTGTGATTATAAATTGCACCCTTGCACATTCAAAACTTTGAAAAACGCAAATGTACTTTATTAATCTCACTCGTAATGCGATGCCACTCTACAAAATATATTAGCATACAATACCAAAAGAAATTCTCAGTTCTAATAAATATCTGACATCCTGAAATAGAAAAAGTACGGTTCCGTAAATCTTGTATCTCAAATGAGCGGTAAAAAGTCAGCGCACCAATATTGAAAGTTTGAGTTGGGAAGAACAGTATCTCTATTTTCATGCTTAATGCAAAAGTAATGATTCAAATACGACTAACGTAAAATCACAATTGTATGATATATAAATTTTATTTAAATGTTTTGCCATTTCTTATTTAAGAAATACGAGGGCTATCCAGAAAGTAGATTACGTTTTGGAATAAAAAATCAACAAAGTATAGGAAACAAATTTTATTATATACAGATGAAAGCCACACACAAATACTACTTTTCGACATAGTCACCATTCAAATTAAGGCATTTATCGTAGCGATGTACGAGCTTGGAAATTCCTTCGTCGAAAAATTCGGCCGCCTGCGACTTCAACCACTTCGTTACCTCTTCTTGCAGCTGTTCGTCGTCATCAAAACGCTGCATAGCCAGCCACTTCTTCATTGCTGGGAATAGGTGGAAGTCGCTCGGTGCCAGGTCGGGACTGTACGGCGGATGAGGAAACAACTCTCACTGAAAAGATTCAAGAACTTCACGCGTGACATTTGCCGTGTGGGGCCGGGCGTTGTCGTGAATCAACAAGATCTTAGAGCTCAACATTCCTCTGCGCTTGTTTTGAATTGCTCTTCTGAGGTTTTGCAGAGTTTGGCAATACCTTTGAGCGTTTATTGTAGTGCCTCTTTCCAGGAAGTCCACCAAAATCACACCTTTTCTGTCCCAAAAAACAGTCGCCATCATCTTCCTTGCCGACATTGTTTGCATGCATTTCTTGGGTTTTTGGGGAGAACCTGTGTGCCCCCACTGCATTGATTGCAATTTCGTTTCACAGTTCACGTGTTTCACCCATGTTTCGTTACCAGTAACGATGCGATCGAGTAAAGAGTCACCATCCTTATTGTAGGCGTCCAAAAAGTGCAACGCTGCAGCCATTCGCTGATTTTTGTGGTCCTCTGTCAAGATTTTTGGAATCCATCTTGCACAAAACTTGTGGTAACCAAGCTTTTCGCTGATGATTTCGTGCAACAAACTTCGCGAAATTTGTGGAAAACTCAAAGAAAGTTCCGTTATTGTGAACTTTCGATTTTCACGGACTTTAACATCGACTTTTTCGACAAGTTCGGCAGTCACTTTGCTGGGTCTCCCACTTCGATCTTCGTCGTGAACATTGGTTCGGCCATTTTTAAATCTTATGACCCACTGTCGCACTCCACCTTCAGTGATAATGTTGTCCCCATACACTTCACACAGCTGCCGATAGATTTCTATCGGTTTACAGTTTTTTGCTGTCAGAAACCTTATTACTGCACGCACCTCGCAGCTCGCGGGATTTTCAATTAACGCAGACATTTCAAACCGTCACAGTATCTTAACGGAGCACAGCACGAACCTCTCACTAGCACGGCTAGATGCCGACTGAGCTGCGCAACGCTCTGACCCCAAGATGGCCGCGCTAGCCCCGCCCCTAGCGGACACAGACGAAAACGTAATCTACTTTCTGGATAGCCCTCGTATAACTTAAATGGACAAAGGCCTCACTTCTACCTAGTTGTCTAAGATAAATTCCAATATAATGAACATATTTACTAAAACCATATCTTCAATTTTATGTTAAAAATTATTTATTTATACATATCTCAGAAAGAAAAAAAGAAATACAAAACATACTAAATAAATTTCCGAACATATATAATGGTTAAATGAAGAGAATAATTCCTAACAGATATATATATATATTAGATCAATTCTTTAACTTCTAGATCAGAGTATCACGTATTTATCAATTCAAACAGTTGTTGGAAACAGCTACATAATTTTTTTAAACGAGTATCTGTACCTAACTGTATATGACTTGAAATGTATTTGTTATATTCACAAATAGTCATGAAGTCAAAGTATGCTACATGTAATCATGGTTTGTTAGCATTCCACTTGGATTAAGAAAAGCAATGGATATTTCAGCATCAAACTTTATATATAACAAAGTTTTTATTGTACTTTCCTTGATTCTAGTGTAGTAGAAGCTTTCTACTATCGAAAAGTAATACTAATAATTGATTACAAGAAATAGGTCGCCAGCGGCAACGGAAAATAACTACCGCAAAAGGAAAATAATTGTGCAATCTGACTACATAAAAAAATAAGACAAAATTGATTACAATGTTCGATTACCTATTTAGGCACTCTCACATCTTAGTGGGTATTCTATAGCTGTTTAAGAAAGTCAAATTGTTATGTATATACTGAATCAATGCTGTTTAAGAAATAATATAATTCTTTTTTTTAAATACCATTTTATTATGACAGTCGAAATTCATTAAAATCAGTAAATTCTGCTTTTGCTACTTCATAACAGAAGTTACAGAAATTATTAGTTTATAGATTTCCAAAAGGGAAAAATAAATGAGATTTTTAAGCATGCACAATTTTCAAGGGATTTAAAATTATTGCAAAATAATGTAGTCGAAACACAGAACAATTATGTCTTTTGATACAATATTCAAAATTCATAGAATTTACGTATTATTCAATTGTACAGATAATCATGTGAGCAAGAAGTAAAATTTATACTAATCATAGGTACAGATTTACTTTCCAGTGGCCATTAAATTATTAACAACATGTTTTATACATACCTTTGGGAAAATTGTCCTACGTTAGGTTGTCATAATTCTTTTCTTTAATAAATTATTCATTTTTCATACCTTAAAAATTAACTACATTTTTATTTCACGAAGAAACTCTTCAGTTATTCTTATTGTTTCCATAAATACAATTATATCAATAAAATAATCGTAGGTCACATATCTCGCAAAGTTCATATTTTACCGGTAATCAGAAATAGAAAGAAATGTTATTATTGAAGAATTATTCTGCTATTTTTGATTTGATCAGGAAAAACACTAAGCAAAAGAGAACCGCGACTCGAAATCGTAAGAAATGATTGACTGTATGTATTTGCTGAATCATTAACATTTCAGATAATTTGGAATACAATACTACTTTTGAAATAAAACGACATGCAAAAATCAACTAGTAAATACTCATGCTCTTAAGATATATTTTACAGAAAATTTTGAAATAACCAAGATATCTCTGTTTCACATTGCTTATTAGGTTAGTTTAACTAATCGAAAACATACTGTAAAATTCGTACTACAGAATTAATCGGATGTACTATTACGAAATATGCAGGTAATCGGTATTAGGTTTGAAAGCGGGAGGCTGTAAATTTCTTTACACGAGCATTGTGTTTACTACGTAAATATCAGGAAAAAATACTGTAAATGTATTTTCCATCTTTGAAGAAAAGTATACTGTCAACACCACTGATAATTATCAACCACTAAAATGCAATCAAGTAACTTCTTAATATCAATGCTTCTGTTGTTCTAATCTTACCGTTAAAGATGGATCATACGTAGAACACTCAGTCACTTAGTTTATCTCGTCATACTGTGTGAATTGTCAAATATTAGGCAATAACTTATGCCTAAAGTAAGGAGACACTTCTTCAACACGTATATATATGTATTTATATCAAAGTCGAAGCTAAAATGGGAAAAATTCAATTTTTCCACATACCGTTAAAACTTAAGTGTCTGATCCATTTAAAATCTGCTGAATTAGTCGGTAATCCTAAACGCAATATTTACTAATTGTGGTGCTAAGGGGGCTACAACTGTATAAACAAGGGAATGCTCACTTCAACATATGGAATATGGTTAAATAAATAATTTCATATTTCATTTAATTCGAGAGGTTGATTTAGCTGTTATAAATAAAAATTAGTTACGAAATTATATAAATAATTCTTTCAAAATAGAGAAAATTGATTAGTTTGCAAAAAATTTGGTAAATTAAATCTAAATGAATTTGAATTGATTGTATTCCTACTTCTGGCATGGTATTAAATCACATGACGTCATCATAACAGAAAAAATAAAAAAAATATTTTAAATGAAATAAAACATAGTAAAAACAATTGTGGGAAAGCGAATAACCATGAGGTTAACCACAAAGCCCCCGCTGGGGAAAAAAATAATTTCGCATGCAATCTAACATAATTAGTGAAATGATGAAATTATTTTAAATTCTTCTAACATTAACCGCATCTATTTGTCAAACGCTGAATACACGATAAATTTAATCTTAAACACAACTAATCTAAACTAATGTTTCTAATAATTTTTTTATTCAGAGCAGCATTCTTATAAAGCTAGAATTAACTTACTTTTCCTCAATAATACAATAGCTTTTCTATCTAAATCAGGGCTTATAATCTTTCAGTAATTCATTCTTCTTCTCTTCTGAGCAGTTAAAAAGCTTCAAGTTTGTAAAATTCTCTGTTCCTATTTAATTTCCTTTGAGATCTTTGAGAATGGCTGTATTCCTTAGTATTCTATATACGATAAATTGACCACAATAACAGTAACAATATTTATGTGTTTTTTGTTTCAGTGCAGAAGATAATTCGTGCGTTTTTATTAGCACGAGATCATTTTCATTTAAGGTTACCTCTCTTTTATTTTTATTTTTCTTATTTCCCTGTAAGTTTGGAACATGTATCTCTGCTTGAAAATGTCTATCCTGCAATGGTGTTTGTTCTAAAACTTTTGGCCATGGATATTTTTTTCTCAGATGCATATCCGTCGAGTAGGAGTAAAATAACTCAAAAGGGCATTTTCCCGTAGTTTCACACATAGAATAATTTAACATATCTTGAATCTCTTGTAAAAATTTAGACCAGGTTGTATGATCACTGTGGCATCGAAGTCTTATCAATTGATTCAAATTCTAATGAGTTTTCTCTAGTATTCCATTAGAGAAAGGAGAATAAGGAGATGTCATTATATGTTTCATACCAGTGATTTTACAAAATTCTTTCCAATTGTTAGAAGAAAATTGTCCTCCTTTGTCTGAGATTATCATCATTGGATATGGCACTATGTGAAAATATATATTTTTAGTACTGTAATTATTTCTTTAGAATTTGCTTTCCTCAATGGCAAGAAAACTAAAAATCAGGAGTAGACATCTATTATGGATAAAATATAATTATAATTCCCGCTTTTAGGCAATTTACCTACAATATCAATGCAGAGCTTTTCGTGGCTATTGACAGCTGTAATATGACATTCCTCCTTTGAAATAACTATATTAGTATGTTTTATTCTTGAACATTCAATGCAATCATTTATATAACGACGTAAATCAGCCCTGATATTTTTCCACTTAAATAATCTTCTTATAAAATTTAAACATTTATTCAAACCGAAATTAGCTTTGTTGTGAACTGTTTCTATTATTTGTTTAGTCATAGTTTTCGGTACTACCAACAACCAGCTATTGTTACTATCATCTTTATGTAATAATATTCCTTCATGTAAACATGTCTTATCTAACTGTAATCTCCTTAACTTATTACAGTATTCATCCTTTTGTTGCTCTACTTTTAGTTCCTCCCAATTAAGCATATTGTAATCACTGACTGTTATAAAATTAATTAAATGTTCTTCTGTATCTAGTGGCGGTTCTGGAGGATTTCTGCTCAAAATGTCAGCTATTTTATTGTCTTGTGTCGAAATATGGTGATATTCTATATCAAAACGTTGTAATCTTAACAACATTTTTGTAGTTCGTGGATCTAAGTTTTGTACCTTTAGCGAATGAGTCATGTGAGTGTTTTGTACCTTTAGCCATGTGGTCCGTATGAACTATAACTTTTCTGCCTAAAATAAAGTGAGAAAATTGTTCACATGCATATAATATTGCAAGCGTTTCCAGTTGGTATATATTTAAGGAATACTCATGCGCTTTTATTCTCCTGCTTGCGTAGGCTATTACTTCTGGTTCCTTCTCCTCTTTACCTTGTGGAAATTGTGCCAAATATGAGGATAAACTCTGAGCACAGGCATCTGCATATAAATGGAATGGTAAATCAAAATTCGGTTGAGCTAACGAGGGCGTTTCACTGGCTAATATTCGTAATTGTTCAAATCTTTCTAATAGTTCAGGTGTAAATCCTATTCTCTGCTGTTTCTTTAGGAGATCAAACAGAGGCGCAGTAAGCTCAGCAAACCCCTTTATATGTCTCCTTCTCCAAGAGATCAAACCTAAGAACTGTCTAATTTGTTTCTTTGTTTTTGGCAGTGGAAAATATCTAATCGGTTCATTAAGTTTTGGATTAACTTGTATTTTTTCTGCAGTCACAATATGGCCCAAAAACTTTATCTCGATCTTAATGAAATCGCACTTTTTAAAGTTTAAAGCAAAATTTGCTGAGTCAAAAATTTGCAATACGGTTTCCAAATGTAGAAAATGTTCTTCTATGGATTTACTGAATATAAGTTGATCGTCTAAGAAATTAATAACATATGATTTAAATCTTGGCCCAAAATATTTGTTCATAACGTCTTGATATACTGCAGCGCTAGAGTTTAGTCCCATAGGTAAACGACGAAGACAATACTGTCTATTTAAGTATACAAACCTTGTACACTCATAAGAAGAAGGAGTTAAAGCTATTCCATAATAGGCTTTGGTTATATCGATACTGCTATAGTATTTCGATCCTGCTAATCTCATAAGTAACTCTTGTACTGGTTCTACTTGTAACTTTGGACTTATTACCTTAACATTTAGTAATCTTAAGTCAATCACTGGCCTTAGAGAACCATTAGATTTTTTCACGCAATGAATGGGGTTTCTGTACGGACTGCTCTTTTCAACAGCGATTCCCAATTTCAACCATTTTTCTAGTTCCTTTTCGAAAGCTGGTTGTAATGCCTGAGGAATTAGGTATATTTTGCCTACAACTGGTTCATTATCAGTTAATTTAATTTCGTAAGGGTCTGTCTTTATCAATCTGGGATCACTCGAAAATAAATGCCTATAAGGTAAAAGCAGTTCTAATAGTTTAGCTTTAATAGTTGGCGTCAAATCCTCTCTACTTCCAATACTCTCCCTGATTTTTTTTTCTGAAGTTATACTCATCGTCTTGCAATTTATCATATTTTATTTCAGTAGTGATCGACTTTATATACAAGGTATGATCTTTGTCTAGATTAATGATAATGCTTTTGTTGAAATTGTCTGTAATATCTAATGTTTTATTTTTGCAATTCAATATTGCATGATGACTAATAAAAATGGATATCCGAGCAAAAAATCTACTTTCAAATTTTTTACGATATAAACTGGTACCTCAAAAATGCTTCCCTTAATTTCAATGTTCAAAACTAAAAATCCTTTTACTTGTACCTCTTCTTGTTCTGCAAAACCTTTAAGTGATAAAGAAGTCATTGGCTTTAACTTAGCAGATGGAAATTTTTCGTTAATTTTCTTCCAAATATTGTAATTGAAAATATTTAAATCACTTCCGCTATCAAGGATGGCTTTTAATTTAATATCTGCTATATTGCAATGTATGATTGGTGAAGGGTAGGTTTCTATCACATTCGTTTCTTTTTCTTCATCATCAATTACAAAATGAATATTCAAAGCCATACTATTGTCCGACATCTTAGTTTTAATTAAAGTCTCATTCTCATCCACCATATTAGCCTCATGTAGTTCCCTATCAGAAATTATGTTCGATGGGGAAATCATATTTAGGCAGACAGGATCCCCATCAGAGCTCACTGACTGCCGGAGGCATTTTCCAAATTTTGCGGGATTTCCGTATTTTCATTCCGCGTTGTTTCCTGATTATTCCCTCTATTTCGCCTGAAGTCACTGAAATAATTAGGATTATTACCCCTAAATCTAGATTGAGGAAATTTCCACCAGTTTACTCCCATGGGGAACCAAGGAAATGATGGAAAAGGATGTGCAAATGGGCCATTTCTGTTAAAAGAACTATTCCATTTATATCTACCATCTCTATCCTGTCCATTTTCTGTGTTTCTATTACAATTATTGAAATTCTCAGTACTATTTCTGTCACTTAAGATTCTATAATTATTGGCTAAATTCCCATTAAAATATTTATTTCTATCACTTACGAATCTGTCACTACTACTCTTGCCAATAAATCTATTGTCTGTGCTATTGTTAACAGATGCATTTACAAATCTAGTCTCTGTCTGACAACTACTATTCATACGATCAGGTTTTCTTTCCTTAGTGGACGTGGATTTTACCTGACGCACATTAAACTTATTTCTAGGCTTAATCGTTTCATTAAAACTAGAACTACTTTCTTTCTGCGGTTGCAACTTAGTCAGATGGCAAATTAAGTCATCTACTGATTTAGGTGTTACTATCTTTAAGAATCCAAATCTCTCGTCAGGAATTGCATCTAAGACAATGTCCACTATTTCTCTCTCTGTGGGATTGCTGACTTCATTTTGATATCTACCTATTAAATTCCACACGTAATTGATCAACGACCCATGCCTAGATTTATCATATTTCTCGTTCTTTAGCTGTTTCAACTCCCAACGCTTCTTATAATCTGATCAGAAATTTTGTGTGAAACACTGGGTAAAATCATAAAAATTATTTATTCGGTTTTCCGCTGAAAGAAACCAGATCTTAGCTGCTCCAGTTAAAGTTTGATTTAATACAAACATTAAATCTCGTTTTTCTGCAATTTGAAAATAATCCAGGCTTTGCTCTAGATCTCTTAAATAATTTCTAGCGGATTCCTTACTAGAATTTCCTGAAAATTGTGGAAAAGCTCTTAAATCACTGGCTTTAAGTCTAGGAACTGTCTCTGAAATTCCACTGACTCTGTCTGTTCTACAACTATTGGGAATCATGGCATGATATGGATTTTGGAAATAAGGATTATTACTATTGTGATAATCTTCCATTGGCATTCTGAAACTATCATTCTTACTTACGTTCCTTTCATCTACGAAACGTGGAAATTGCGGTTGAAATTTATCAGATAACTGATTAATACAAGTATTGAAGGTAGGGAAAACTGTCTGTTTAAGTGTCGAAGTTTTAACTGCATTACTTGTAGGAATTTCTTTAATCTCATCCTCATTCTCTGAGTGATTATCTCCCCCCATGAAAACAAATGGATCTTGGCTATATATATCAAAATTTGTTCGTTTGCGTTTTACCGATCGAGCATGATTCGTCTCGCGTGTATTCAAATTATCTGAGTCTTTTGCCTTATTAACATCTACCTCTTCCAGTCTATCCTCTAGCTTGGACATACGCTCTTCCAAACCAGCGGATTTCACCTCTCCGGATTGAATCGCTCGCTCTATCCTACTTAAGTCGGTCTTATGCTTAGTAACATCCCGAATTAGATTCGATACCGGTTCTTTCCATTTCTGATCGGCATTAAGTACATCTTTCACAATATCTGTTATCTGATTTACCCTAGTATCTAATACCGTCATTCCATCGCTAGTCTCTTTTACAGTGTTCTTTAATTTATCTATTACCGAACTATGAGAAATTAATTCCGCATTCACACTATCAAATTGTACATCAAACTGAGATAAGGCTTCCGTCGTATTCTTTTGTACAATTTGAACCCGCTCAATCAAGTCAGAATGTACTTTGTCTATTTTCTTATGTACTTCCCCTTTAAAATTGTTGAAATCCTTATGTAACTTTTCCATACCCATTTTACATTCACTTTGTCCCTGTAACATTTGATTCTCTAACCTAGCTTGACTTTGTTCGAATTTATTGTTTACACTTTGTTCCAGTTTGTCTACCTGTTCTTTCATTCCTTTTTCTAATTCAGTTTGCGCTATTCCTATTTCCGCCAGTTTAGTCATCAACACATGAAAAGCATCACCATCAATAGTGAAATTACCAGTGTTTTGGCGTACTTTATCACTACCTCCTTCAGAAGTTACAATACTTCCTGTATTAACAGTTGCATTAATTGAAGTAGGATTTCCGTTCACTGTCGCCACTAAACCTAGCAGATTTTCTGAATCCCCATAAGATTCATTCTCAGTATTGTCGTCGCTAATAGGTGCCGCTTTTTCTCTACAAAACTCACAAAACCAAATTAAATTTCCAGCCCTGTACTTGTCAAACTCTTCATCACTAATAACAATACAAGTACTGTGAAAAGCACTTGAACAGCTTTTGCACTCAAGCACCGAATCATCCTTTTTGTTATCGGAACAGCACTTTAATGCTATTTCTTCGTTAACTTTAGCTTTCCTAGTACGTCGCATTGTGTTATTCAATACACACACTAAGAAAATATCTAAAACATTAAATGTCGTAGGAAAAACTTCAGTTTGCTAAATTCAAGTTCTTCACTTTACTAACACTAGCTTTGTTAAGCTTTATTTCATGCAAACACAGCCTATCCCGCTTCCAAGGACCCAACCTAAAACCTGCTACCTCGCAATATTTACCTGCATTTGATCTTGACTGACTTCTTTCTTTATCTAATAATAACAACAATAGAGCACAGCATCATAAGATATGAGACGATCCTGGCTAAAGGGGAGCCACTTATTGTAGTAGAAGCTTTCTACTATCGAAAAGTAATACTAATAATTGATTACAAGAAATAGGTCGCCAGCGGCAACGGAAAATAACTACCGCAAAAGGAAAATAATTGTGCAATCTGACTACATAAAAAAATAAGACAAAATTGATTACAATGTTCGATTACCTATTTAGGCACTCTCACATCTTAGTGGGTATTCTATAGCTGTTTAAGAAAGTCAAATTGTTATGTATATACTGAATCAATGCTGTTTAAGAAATAATATAATTCTTTTTTTTTTCAAATACCATTTTATTATGACAGTCGAAATTCATTAAAATCAGTAAATTCTGCTTTTGCTACTTCATAACAGAAGTTACAGAAATTATTAGTTTATAGATTTCCAAAAGGGAAAAATAAATGAGATTTTTAAGCATGCACAATTTTCAAGGGATTTAAAATTATTGCAAAATAATGTAGTCGAAACACAGAACAATTATGTCTTTTGATACAATATTCAAAATTCATAGAATTTACGTATTATTCAATTGTACAGATAATCATGTGAGCAAGAAGTAAAATTTATACTAATTATAGGTACAGATTTACTTTCCAGTGGCCATTAAATTATTAACAACATGTTTCATACATACCTTTGGGAAAATTGTCCTACGTTAGGTTGCCATATTTCTTTTCTTTAATAAATTATTCATTTTTCATACATTAAAAATTAACTACATTTTTTTTCACGAAGAAACTCTTCAGTTATTCTTATTGTTTCCATAAATATAATTATATCAATAAAATAATCGTAGGCCACATATCTCGCAAAGTTCATATTTTACCGGTAATCAGAAATAGAAAGAAATGTTATTATTGAAGAATTATTCTGCTATTTTTGATTTGATCAGGAAAAACACTAAGCAAAAGAGAACCGCGACTCGAAATCGTAAGAAATGATTGACTGTATGTATTTGCTGAATCATTGTACTTTCCTTGATTCTAGAATGTGGTGCAATCTGTTTATTAGCTATATTTTAATCGCAATTCCCTTTTACATTACTTGTATTGAATTATTCTAGCATATAACAAATTCGTTCTTTACTTAAAATATACAAAATGGAACATACCATATATTCTAAAGACAAACGTTTAGTGTAGTGACAACTAATTATAAAAATATATTATACTGTGGGTTCTATATTTATGTGTTCTACATTTTAATTCATTTTCATATTGCACATTTTGTACTGGAAGAATAAAGTATTTTTACTGGGAAGTAATTATTAGAAAATTTACACCTAGGATAAAATATATATTTTTTGATGCATCACGTGACGAACGCTGAAAAAAATGTTTTTCTTTTCCGAATGTGAAATTTCAAACCAAAATGTTCAAATACGACATAAGAATTTTGATGCTCATCCTGATCTGTAGTTCTAGATAATCGATAATTAGTGGACAGTTCACTTGCTGCCTTACGTAAATATGTATAATATTAGTTTCGTGTCTTTCTTGTCATCTTAATAATTCACCGTAATAAAAATCATTGACATACTTAAATAGGAGGAGCAGTCAAAATAGTAAAGAAACTTCCAATTTCTCGTACTAGGGTTTGGTAACACTGCTAGTATCCAGCGCTGAATTAGTGTCGTCTGCAACATTTCTAGGCAACGTGTCACTCTTATTCCCGCGTTAGACGTAGAGCTGTAGCAGACCGTTGAACATGGCAGGTGCATTGTCGATATTCACCAAGTAGCAAATGAACTCAGTGCTTCATTTTTTGTTTTCGGAATGTGTAAAACCTGCGGAAATTATGTGTCGAATGCAAGCGCAGTATGGTGACAACTGTTTATCGCGAAGCAAGATCTACGTATGGATAGAGCGTTTCAAACAGGGAAGAACTTCTTTATGTGACTAGGAAAGATCGAGCAGGCCACAACTGAGGACAATTAGAAAGTCGTTGAGGGTATGGTGATGTAAAACAGCCGAATCACAGTGGACGAAATCATCAGCAGATTTAAGAGATTTGCACGTCAACCATCAGCTAGTCATTGATGAGGTGCAACCGAAAAACGTTTCTTTCCCGACGGAATCAAAATACTTGTGAAGCATTGTGAGAAGTGAAAAATGAAATGAAATCTTTAAGTTTTACGTCCAACGGTTATGCCGGTTAGGCTAAAGGAGACGGTGATGATGAGAGATGAGTGAAATGGTGGAATGAAGAAAGTGGGAGGAAACGGGAGAACCCCGAGAAAATCCACGAGCACGGTGTTTGTCCACCACAAAGTTCACTTGGCGGAGGCGGGAATCGAACCCGGGACCTCAAGCACCAGAGGTGAACGCTCTACCACTGAGCCACCGCGCCCCCCATTGTGAGAAGTGCATTAACGTGCAAAGAGATTATGTAGGAAAATAATGTATATTTCAGTTTTCTATCATTTAAACAAATGCACCTTATCTCAGAAGCCCCTTTACATTTTGACTTCTCCTCGTAGGAAACTTGGATTCTGAATTTGTTCATTCATTAAAAAAAAATAACAATTTCCTTTTCAATCGCAAATAAAGTATATAATCTAAAAGATAAAATGAAATAGCTCCATTATTTGTATCATGTGAGAATAGTAGAAAGTATAGCATATTCAGTAAATGTATTTATACTTGCCTTCAAATAAAATGTCACCTAGGCGTTGTAATGCTTCCAAATCTTTCTAACAAACGTTTCTAATCTGTATTCCTTTTATGTTGCAAAAGGAATTTTAATATACTTTGTTAGAATAATACTTACCTCAAGAGCATTCAAGGTACCTCCTCTTTCAATTATACAGTTAGTTTGATAAAAGACTAAAAGCTATTTGTAACTGTCTGTGAATTCTATGTTATTGCACTATTATGGAATTTACATATATCAGCTGAAAGCTATATATTCTGCTGCTATGACAATGTTGAAAAATGTCAAAAAATAATGTATTTCTGTTTCCACTTTACTTTTACAACGTGGCCTATGTTGCATATATTGTAATGCCGAAAAACACTTAAAATTTCGATTACGTAATTATTTATTTTGTTTCCTTTTTTTCTAATTGATGCGTTTGCGAAAAATCAAACCTACAGTATGTTAATCGTACAATTTGTTACAGGCTTCCTTGTTTTCTTAAACTTCATTGTCTCCAAGTGCCTAGTACGCATAAGTTTATTCCAAAGACACTTGGACTTCCAGTGAGAGAACATGAAATACACAGTATTTGAGGTCCTACTTTATACGTCTTGTCCTACCACCTGTTATTGGTATAAGACGTTACTATAAACCTACCAAACAGTCTATTGAGTTTTTTTCTAGGACAGGAACATACGTAAAGCACAGGGAGCACTTCTGCTAACAACGATACTTATATTCTTGATCATGACTTGAATCTTGGTGGCACTCGTTTTGATTTCATGTTGCAGTCTGACTCCTTGCACTAAGAGAAAAAGAGTGCACTAGAACATTTGGGAAACCACAGTTCAACAGAATTCTGTATTATATACTAAATTTTGTATACCATATCATGTATAGGGTTTCTACTTAGCCAAAGCCAATATACACATCTGTAAATAGACTGAAATAATGTATGTTTTACGTCGACATGTACAGGATACAGAAAATCATGTTTATGTACTTTGATAAATATTATCTGGTTGTATGCGGATACCACATACTCCAGAAAATCCATCACAACACGCAATTTAAACGAATGTATTTCCTTGCCGCTGCAGGAGCAATGCGTAGAAAGCCACCTGTAAACGGAATATTTGCTTTTTGCTTCTAAACGCGCTCGTCTTTTTATTCCATGTTGTTCAACGTTTAATCGCCAAATAACAGGAGCTCTTCACAATCACAATGTTAAGTACCCTTAGTGTTCGAGACACAAATTTACTTCGATAACATTTCCAACAATTTTTTAAATTCAGATTCTATTAATAATACTTGTTTTTTTGAAAGAGACAGGATTGGGTGAAATCTTTATTGTCGCATAATATATGGAAATATGAAAACTGCCACTAGAGGGTTTCGCCCTCTCTCTTGTCCTGGGGTGTGGAAGCATCAATTAACTTTTGTTGCATTTGTTGTTGGGCAATGTGCTGTTAAAGAAAATGTTGGTAAGTAACAATTATTAAAACACATATATGCATATTAATACATAAAAAGAACTTAAAACAGAACAAAATATAAACATTAACAATAACTAAAATAACACATAATAGGATAATAGAATAATAAGTGCATTTAGATAAATAATAGTAAGAGGTGCAGGGAAAGCATCAAAATAAATGAATATTCAAAATATGACTATCAAAACGTGCTAGTGAAATCTAGGCATATTGTAATGGAATACATTCATGCTCATGATAATGAATGCAGTGCACATGACATTACAACACAATGAAATAAATTAGTGAGACAAATGCTGGTTAGTCTTCTGTCTTGGGGCGGCTCAAGACTGATGAAAAACGTTTTGAAGCCCTTATTAGTGTTGTGGGTAACAGTGCTATGATGGTAAAAGATGAGGAATATCATGATGAATGAGCTGTCGTCGGAAAAATCTTGCATGATGATGATCGTCTGGACGTTGTCGAGCATAAATGGAAAGGAGGATGCTGAGTGGCGTATAGCAGTATCGGAACTGGGAGTCTTGTTCCAAGTCTATAAATGTGGTCTCGAGAAATTGAGGAATTCAGATTCTATTAATAATACTTTTTTCTTTTTTTTTAATGCTAGCTCGGAAGCTAGCAACCTCTTAGAGGGGTACGCCCTTTTTTAGGAATGGGATATTGAGGCAAAGGGTGGAAGCCGGATATTGGGAGAGGATCTAAGGGATGTATAGGTTTCAATTTCTACAGTTATATGATTTTATTGCATCATTTATTAAAAGCATAATATACATATGAGTATAAACGGACATTATGATCTTTGCAATCATAATCATACATTCAGGTGGATGAAAAGGTAAAAACATAAAAATATAACAACAAAACAAGAAAACATATTGAAGATACAATAAGAAAATTAGCAAAAGAAGAAGAAAAGAAAAAAAACTTATAGTACTAGATACATAACAAAGACGATGAAGTATGACAGTTATAAATATTGATAGATGAGATGGGCATGAAGGATGGAATGAAGTGCAAGCACGTCACAACACGAGGGAAAAGTTAAATGAACAAATGCTGTTATCTTCTGCCTAAGGGCGACGCTAGGCTGATGAAGACAGAGGGAGCCCTGTTAGTCACAAAGGAAATGAAGGAAATATGTGAAGGAAATATGTGAGAGAGATGAGCATGAATACGATATTCATCCAGGAGTTCCAGGTCAAGATGATTAGGGGGTAATGTGTAGCAGTAGAGCGTGAAAAGAAGGTGCAAAGGGGTATAGTAGTAACAAGGTCTGCACGGGTGCAGTGAAAGGTAGTGCATACTGTCGAGAAGCAGGGCATGGTGACGGGAGTAGCAATCAGTGAGAAAGTTACTGCGTAAAGTTTCTAAGTGAAATTTAAGAATAGGAAATGTAATGAGAGAGTATAGATCACGGGTGGGACTAGGTAATGAAATACGATGGGAAATGCGAAAAGCATGGCGCTCAAGAACTCCAAGTTTGGTATAATGGGATGGTGGTGCGGACATCCAGGCTGGAAAACCGTAAGTAAGTACCGGCCGAAGGAAAACTTTATCGTCGGCGTATTGAAACAGATGGACAGTGCATAGTAGGTCTGGAAAGTCAGCAACGAAAAGGAGATATAACAGAGGCGATAAAGCAGATCCCTGTGGGACGCCAGAGAGCAGAAAAATGGGATGTGAAAGCTCAGAATTTATGGCAACGTAAGTAAGACGGCAAACAAGAAAATGATAAATGAGTCGTATATAAGTCATAGGAAGTCGGAGTCTGACTAGATTGTAAATGAGCGCTAAATGCCACACTTTATCCAATGTCTTTTCGAGATCAAACAGAAGAAGGCAGGATGGTTGAAGCAGATTATAATGGTTGGTGATGAGCGTCGTGAGACGGAGCAACTGGTCGTTAATAGAGTAACCAGGGCGGAAACCAGCTTGATGGGTAGGAATGAGATGTCTATCGTTTAAATAGGGATGTAAACTTTTAACGATGATCCTTTCAAAGATTTTGCTGAATGTGGACGTTAGTTGGATTGGTCTGTAAGAGGAAACGGCACTTGGAGGTTTGTTAGGTTTCGGAAACATTAGACATTTTGAAACTTTCCAGTCAGTAGGATAGAAGCCACTGCGAAGAATGAACGTAAAGATAAGTGCTAGAAGATGAAGTAGTGCAAGAGGGCTTTCTTTGATATGCCGGTAAGTTATGCCATCGAAGCCTGGGGAAGTGTTTCGCTTACGCTGATCCACAGCTGTGATTTCTTCCGACTGAACGGAGGCATTTAGAACGTGCGGTGGAAGAGTATGATTGGCGTCTGGCTGAAAGTGGTGTAAGTCCGCATTTATGCTGGTAACAGGATGAGAACGGGAGATATGAACTTGTGCAGGAGGTGTAAATATGCCTTGAAGGTGTGCAGCAAAAGCGTTTGCTTTGTCCAAATCAGAGTGTAACGGTTTTCCATCGACAAGAAGAGGATACAGGTTTTCGAAAACTTACCACACAAAGCGTTAAAACGCTTCCAATACACCGTGGGATGAGTTGTGTCAGCAAGGTGGTTGCAGGTTTTTACCCACTGTCTTTGGCGATATGCTATGAGGTAATTTCGAACAGTTCTTTGTAGCTGTTGGTGGTTATGAAGTGCATCCGGGTTTCGTGTACGGAGGTATTCACGATAAGCTTGCCGTGACTGACG
The DNA here is from genome assembly GCF_964235325.1 of Thermobia domestica. NCBI lineage: Eukaryota > Metazoa > Arthropoda > Insecta > Zygentoma > Lepismatidae > Thermobia > Thermobia domestica. Next base: position 379,180,410 of record NC_137454.1, read on the forward strand.
GATCAGAGGAAGGTACTGTGGTGGTAATTTTGGACGGTATGGTATGGATTCTGTTTGTGGTATGTAAAGAGCAGAGGCTTGTTGAATAGCAGAGGTAATATGGTCAATTTGAGTAGTGAGTTCGTCTGAAGTATTGGGCGCTTGGTAAGATGCAATAGCGGTGGAAAGATAAGAGCGGTAACTCGGCCAGTCGGCTTTCTCGTACCGGGGTGAGAGACGGACTGGCAGTTGGTGTTGTTGATTAGCAAGACCTGTATGATATGTCAGTTTAGTTGGGGCATGATCACTACCCAGTAAATCAAGGACGGTGATAGTGCAACGTGTGCTGAGCGTATTAGAAGTAATTGCAATATCCGGTGTGGTGTTCGATATTGGGCGAGTGGCAGCTGGAAGATCAAGAATAACTCCTGTAGTATGAGTCGTGATGAAATCTGTAAAACGAGTGCAGTCTTGAGCGGAGCGACTATGGAAGTTGATGTCTGCGAGTATTATATAGTGGCGATAGGTAGTGGAGATATATGAGAAGAAATCCAGAGGAATTGGATTGCCTGGTCTGATGTAGAGCGTAGCCAAAGTGATCGTGATGTTTTTAAAATATAGAGTGGTAATGAAATGCTCTGGTAAATATAAAACAGGACATTGTTGTTGCCTGAATGGGATGGTGTGTCGGAAGCCGATAGCAGCTCCGCCGTTTGCTCGCAATGCCGGTAGTGGATTATCATGACGAAGTAATGTATAGTTAGGAATGCGGCAGGAGATAGACTTAGTCAGGAAAGTTTCGTTCAGAAGGGAGGCTGTAACATGCTCTTCAAGTAAAAGAGTCTGGAAAAGAACTTTGTTTTTAGGAAGAGATCGGATATTTAAGAATAAGAATGACAGATCCATGATGATACACAGGTTAAACAGTTGTTTCATGTCGTGTAGTATGAAAATGAACATAGTTATTTGAATATGTAGCATATAGAGAGACGTTGAAGGTTAATCCACTACCGAAGTGCCTTGGCTGCAAGTGTAAGCTGATGAAGAACGTGTTGACGATTAAAAGGATGTATATTCTGGAGTGCAAGGGTAAGAAATTCTAAGAGTTTGCCTACCGTGACTGGATCATCAACATGTTTCTCAGTGTTGGTGAATGCAGACTGGGTACGGAGAAGAGCAACTAATTCTGGATGCGTTTCATCAGGCTTTGGTTTGCTTTTGCATTTATAGCTGTAGGCGGGGTGTCTATCTTGACAGGTGGGACACTTTGGCGGGAGTTCCATGTTAGGGCAATGGCACGTATGATGTGGGCCATAACAGTAACCACAGACAGAGGCATTTTTACAGTCAGCCGTTGCGTGGCTGTTATAGGTTTGGCACCGCTCACAACGAAGGGTAAGGGTGCAGGTGAAGGTTCAACCCTATGTCGTCGCTTGTATATGAAGGCGCCTCGAGTGAGAAGAGTATCGAGAGTGTCCTGACTTGAAGTGAGAATTCTAACCATGTAGGCTGGCCCGGTGTTATTGCGAATACGAATGGCTTTGTTAATGGTATGCCCTTCATATTGCAGTTCTTCTTGGATTTCCTCGTCGGAGTACGTGGGATCAACTCCTCGAATCACGACAGAGAGCATTGGAGGTCGCCTAGGTGGAGGTGGCTGTTTCCGTCGAGAAGAAGTTAGAGACGTAATAATGGCGTTGGTACCAAAGATTTCAAAAGAGGCTTTATTGCGTACTGTCGTGAGGAAATCGGGCTCGGTGGACTTCAATATGTAACCGTTTCGCGTTTTTACAACTTCCTGGAGTGGAAGGCTGGGCAAATATTTCCTAAGTTGGAGGATAATGAACTTTTCGTTTGAATACTTAGGATCGTATTTCTGAAGTAAGAAACAATAAACAGATGCAGATTGTTGATTTGGCAAGATATTGGTTGCTGATGCTCGGCGCGAGAAGGTGGAATTTTCGGCGTCCATGTCGGATAACTTTGATTCGTTAGCGGTATGTTGTTTCTTAGCAGGAGGAGATTTTGCTTTGCTGGCATAGCTGGGCTGACTCAGTGGAGATCTAGATCGTGGCCTACTGGATGCATTTGACACTGTTGAGGTAGTTGAGCTCTCTGAGGCTCGGCGGCGTCTTTCGCTGTGCTCTCTCCGCTTCTCCACCTTCGTGGAGCTAGCAGAGGGAGTTGTGAAAACAGGTGGTAAACCTCCGTGTCTGCATTCTAGAGGTGGTCCAGTAGCTTTGCCAGAGTCCGTCATGAGCAACACGAGACCTGCGGCACGAAGCCGTAATGGCGTGTGTTTCTGTGTGAAACCCTGATCAAATGAGATGAAATGAAGCAAAGGTGAGACGACCCGTTTGGATAGCCTTCAAGATTGGATAAATTCACTTGCCAAAGTCGTAGCACTGGACGCCCTTGACTAGATAAGTCTGACGGACTGAGCTCAAAAGTAATGCAAGAGAAAGAATCCGTAATGAGGAACAGGAATGAATCAAAATGCAGCTGTTCTGACGTCTGGTACGTCACAGCTGTTAGGATCGAATGAAATATCGATCGAGAGTATGAATAATACTTGGTTTGGGAACATGTGAAGAACCCAGAAAGAAAAAATCATTCCTGAGTTTATAGATGAACTATAGTTCTGTTCATTACGTATAAGAAGTTTGTTACCGGGAAGACAACCATGAACTTGAGAAGATGCATTTCATTAAAAGCAAGTAGTATCTTAATATTCTGCTTATGTTCTAAATAGTTTTGTTGTGATTTCTCAGTGTTCATGAGCTCGTACCATCTGGGGAGGAAATATTTAATTAAGATGTAATAGCATACCTAGAAAATTTAAGTATTATATTTTTGTATTGATAGTATTTGATGTGATGTGATGTGAAAAAATCCGAAAAATTTAGTGAGAAAATGAAAGTTTATTACCAAGGTTCTACATAGATGCATACACAAAATATTTATTCATATATTGAATAAATGATTAGTAACGCTTGCATTACTTATCGATCTAAAATATTTTAGACTAAACATTCATAGTCCAACCAATTATACAATAGCTCACCCCTCTATCTTAAAATATAATAATAAGCTGAAATTTAGTACACATCTTCGGGAAGGCAAACATAGCAATATATAAAGTCTATTGATATCCGGTAACAGGCTTCTCCGCTATATTGGCAAATGGCCGCCAGAACAGTTTTGCGTAAAAGAAATATCAAGGTAGCATTGTAATCGGTATAACGTAAACCTTTACTGCAGTAGACAAGCATTTGTTTGTCCCATTCAAAGAGTAAAGAGGATCCAGCTTGCTGTCGATGTGCCTCGAAAATCAGTTCAATTAACAAGAGGGAAGTAACGCAGGGAATGTTCCAGAAATTTCCAAAAAAAGCCCCTTCTTCTGAACGTATGTTCTCAAATAGTTGAAAATCCTGTCCTCTGAGAATGTCAATGAAATTTAGGGAAATATACAATAATATCAACAATATTTTTAAGTTTGAGTTTGATCCTCTGACACCAACGGAATAAAATAAAAATTTGTAAGTGTTGTATCAACACTGAATTGAACTTACAGTTATCTTAGGGAGAGCTTATAACACACGTTTCCCACTTTCACACTAAATTAACAATCTAATATTACCAAACGATAACATTTACAAGAATAGAAAGAGGATTAGATAAAGGTAAATATTCTATATTCCTAAATAAATTGGTTTCTTCAATGTCTTCATGTGCCTTAAAGAAGAAAAGAGTGGTTCTTTCAGTGTGTCATGATTCTGCTTTGCTTATGGTACTGCTAACAGTTTTTAGTGCAGTCTTCATTATGCATAAGTACACTATATGTATATAGCGTGAGTTGAGTTGAATTATGTATTGAGAAATATACATAAACTACTTATATAAGAAAACTAAATGTAAAGTTTCACTAAATCCACAAATAAATATATACATATACACATATCCACAAAACATCACAGTATTTACATTGCATTTTATATTTTATATTTTAATATTTTCAATGTCAGTATTGTCATCAGCATTTATATAATCATAAAACAAATTGCTGCAACGAATGTCATTATTACGTCCACACAACGAGATGTACATTGGGCCTGCTTTCGTGTATTCACATATGCGTTCATATCCCGATTTGCTGTTCTAATAAACCAGATTTAATAAGGAGAACAAGGCTGGAGGTTGTACTGGTTCCAGATACATTTCAGTTTCCTGGAAGTAAAAAACATTTCAGAATTTACCTATACTGTTCACAATGTGAGCTATTGACGGATTTGTGAACACTCACTTTATAAGTACATAATCATCAACATCTCTCCCACATGTAAAGCGTATAACACATTTCATTGCCCTCTGAAGAACATTGTCGATCGTCGTGTCTGTACAAATCCAGCTGCCAAACATATTCCTTTATTGAATTTTGAAATACTAAAGACTAGAGATAATTTCAAATTCATCTCGGATCAATAATTATCCGGGCTCACCGTTTGCTGGAAACACCAGTGAATACTCTTGGCATAATATGAGTGGCCATCTGTTTGCAAATGGGGTGATATTTCTGGTATACATAACTGCTAACTGGCACTACGTTCTGCACGAATGTAGTTCCAGATCAATAGGACTTGATATAAATGTTAGGTCAAAACGTTAAAATGCGACTATTACCAGTACCAGCAATTTCCAGGAATTCCACTAGTTTTAATTCGGTTTAATCTTGTATCATTTCCAGCATATTTGGATTTTGTCCAAACCTTTCAACTAAAGCCTCGGTTTGACAATTTTGGTTGCTCTAATTAATAATTATTTCGATGAATATTCACTGCAAGAGCAGCTTGACCAATGAAATGAGCAACAAGCGCACAATTATGACAGTCAACATGATTTTCAATCAATTTTGAGCATATATAAGGTATCATATTTGCTCATTTCCAGTTTCATTCATTATGTAACTAAGCCATTCCATACATAACATTAATAGATGTAATCCATCTTATCTCGTAAGTTTTGTTGACAACACTCTATACCTACAGCAGTGTCATATCATATTGCTGTATGTATAGATTGGTTCTACTTTCATCATTAGCAAAATAGAGAGCAGTGCTACAACAATCCAGGATCAAAGGCTTCTGACTGATAAAAATACGGGAAACATTAACGTTCTGTCACAGATTTATCTCCCGTTACTTACGTATATTCAACGTCGTAGATGTGTTAGATAAATTGTTTACACAGCGCTTCCAAAATATATATGTAACATTTCTCTTAATTTTAAAAGTTCTTTGTTTCCAATATATATATAAAGTTAAAATTATACATATTATGGTACGTAACTTTCCAATATTTTGTTCGTTGTATCAGTAGTTCAATTTCCTCATTAGTGGAGAAAGTTAATCAAAAGTGTTTGAGAAACTTTGTTTACCTGTTTCAATTATATCGTGAGTTATAGCTTACTGGCACCCAGATATCTCTTTTTAAAAAATTGGTTGGTCGTGTATTTACCAATATAGCAGACATACTTGTCACGTGATACCTCAGAGCTTTTATTACATCGTTAAGTAGAATGAATCGGCTTATTATGCTGCTTTAGGGCTCATTACTTTCTGGTTCAATTGCTGGATTGCTATTTATGTCTTAAAATGGTATGATGTGGCTTAAAATATAACTCCAAAAAACAAATGCGTCTTTGGGACTAAAGACAGTAGTAATATGCTACTGAAAAACATGTAACTACTTATATTAGATAGTTGTTTACTTCCGCTCCAACCCCACGCAAATACTGAAAAGAGAACTCCTGAAAACCACACAACTTCACAAAAACAGAACACTTAATTTTAGGTATCTTGATAAGCTATTCAGTCCTGCCAGGTTCTTTAACAAAAATACCTCTGACGTTTTTCAAATATCCCTCATATTCCAAAAACGTAATTTTAAAGGAACAAAAAGGTCTTATCATTAGTACCAGTGACGGTATCAGGAGGAGGCTCCGGGGAACAATCTTCAGGGATAACATTTCTGATCGTCCCCAACGGGAATAGCCAGTATTTTCACAATCCTCTTTTCATCTTTTGCATATTCAAAACCTCCTTAAGGTGTAACTGAAAGCGATTTCCACTCATATACAACAAAGAAGGTAGACTTCAGATTCTTTTGCAGAGGAGGAGACAGAGACAGACGGACTGAAGCTGAGGTTGTGAGTTCTCTTTCGAAGTAGTTGATGCTTTTACACGTCAATCACCTTGAGCCACTAATACTGATTCCTGCAAATCCTGTTACACAAGGCCAAGTATTTCTAATAAAAAATAATTAGAATTTTAAATACCCTTGTTGCGTATACTGGTGAATATACTGTACTTCTGAGAAAAAGCATAAATATGAGACGAAAAATATATTTTCTATTACTTGAGCCTAAATTTGACCTAAAGCTAAATATATATTTTGTGTCACTTTGGGCCTAAATATGAGGTAAAGCTAAGATATGGTTCATATATGCATTCTTTTAAGTTAATTCTCACTGTTGACAAATAGAGGTGTTGTGTCATCATAGCGGATACTCGACTCTAAATGAATACAAGGTTATAATCAATAGGCGTTAATATCAATGTGATATTAGATAGGAGAATAAAGAACATAATATTTACTGTCTTCAAAACGTTTTGTTTTGTACAAGATTTAGAAAAAAAATGTGGTTTTGAAAACATCATTTATCTCAATAAATCTACTGCTGAAAAACATAGTTTGCTACTATTTGAGTATCAAAAGTATGCTTTAACTGAAAGAGCTTACGGAGATGGGTTTAGACTATTCAAATGCAGAAATTTTGACTTGAATGACAAAGAGAGTCCTGGTAATTCGAAAAACGTTTTAATCTTCATTTTAAAGAGGTCCTGTCGTAAAAGTGAGAGGAAACATTTGTTTAAAAAAATCAAGATTTTATGCCTAATGTTTTCGGAGATCAGGTGAGTGATAAAGAAATCATTCAAGTTCCGTTATCCTTTCTTAAGGATCACACTTTAAAATATCCTGTCTTATTTAAAGTCCAGAGTCTAATGATACATTTTTTACAAAATATGAAGGTTCTACATATAATATTATCAGACAGCTAGTGAATGGGAGAAATATCAAGCTCATATTCCAATCTTCGGGCCCACATTTCGTCCTATAAACATCCTAGGTTGTGAGGCAAATCTTTAGAGCCTATACGTAATTTGAAATTTCTATGAGTAATACTTCAGGGAATCTGGTGAACAGCAAAACAAACAAACAAACTATCTTATATCTCTTTAGGAAGAGCATTTTGAAAAATCTTCTCATAACTACAAAATGATACAAAGCAAATATTTATACAAGTGAGGGTACTTAGTGAGCCAAAGTCAATACTGCAAAAGCATTTAGGTGCCTAGAGAGGTATACTGGAGAGGAAAGAGTTTAGAATTAGTAAGATCAAGACATAATAGCCTATTTGAATTACCCGTTCAGCAAAAATGTAATTGAAAATACAAGAATACGATTGAACGAATAAAAGTTGGTAATTACGAACATATTCAAGTCTTTGAGATCAATATTACATAAAAAATGTAGGAATAGAAGAATATGTGTACAGCATAATTATTTGTGAGTGGTCAAAATGAAGAAGGCTGTAAGAATTACACACAAGTAGCGAGATCTACATACCATATTATACGATGCGGAATGTTGGACGACAAAAAAGAGAAGAGATCCTCGTTGTAAAGATGAAGGCGCTAGATCCGGTGTCGAGAAACACTTAAGGACACAATTAAGAATAATTGATCCGAAAACATTAAAAATACACTGAGAAAAAAATGTAGGTGTCGTACTTAAAAAGATAGGTTACATGCGTAATTAATGTAGTTTTTGGACTTAACGTACAGCAGACGTATAACTGAAAACGCATGTTTTATAATAATTTCTGTATAAGTGTTCCATCTATACGCACTTCTGAATGAAACAATGTAGGCGGTCAGGATCTCATATACAAATGGACGTATATAACATATAGCTGAGGAATGTAACATAAATATATGCACGTGATATGCGGAAAACTGTTAGATGTGAGCAGGGCCGTGCTGGGATACTAATCAGGGCGGTGGACAAGTCTACTAAAAGGGCGCCCATACAAATATATATATACAGGGGGAATATATATATATAGCGCGCGAGAGAGAGAGTGAGAGAGAGAGACTTGCCATTTTATATCAAAATCACCACCAAATTTGTTTTAGTATTAATGTAAATAGCTAACCTCGAATCCAAATCCTCTTTGCTACAGAAACACTTTTTAGTTCCTGTAATAACATTTCTGTCAAATAAAAAGAAGCTAAATGTATCAACAACTTAATATAGCACGCCTATGGACGCAGGAGGTTCATTGCCGCGTTTACAAAAGCTCTCCCTTGATTTCTGTCGTTAAAAAACTGAACCTAGTTTCTACTTTATATTTCAATCTCTGCGAGAACCATTTTAATATTGTCCTCCCATCTGCGCCTCGGTCTTCCTAACCATCATTTTCCTATTTGGATTTCCAGTTACAACTTCGAAAGCGTTTCTAATTTCTTCCATTCTGGCTACATAATCTGACCATTTGAGCCTCCTAGACTTGATGACCCTAATAATGTTTGGTAAACGGTATAAAATTATGCAGTTCCGCCTTATGAAGTTTCCGCCTTTCCCCATTAACGTTCCTTTTGGAGTTCGAATATTGGTTTAAGAATCTTGTTTTCAAATACTTTCAGTCTGGATTTTCCCTCAGAGTCAGTGACCATGTTTCGCAACCATACAGCACAACAGGCATGATTATCGTTTTATATTTTGAGCTACAAATTCCTCAACAGAATTAGTAACAGCAAAAGATTTTTAACTGAATAATAGCACGAAATCTCTGTTTTCAGTTGACATCAAATTTTTTAGTGATTATGGTTTTGGTCTGCTAATATTGATCCTAGATATTTGAAAGTATCCACTTTGTTGAAAGAAAATATTATTTGGTATTTTAACGCATCCATAAAATGCAATATTACGATCCCGACAAACTTCCATTTATTCAGTTTTCTCTGCATTTACTTTTAAGCCTATATCCCTGCAAGCGTTAATTAAGATTTCTGCATTTCTTTCTATTATTCTATCATCACCTATTAAATTTACATCATCAGCATACGCCATAACCTGGTAAATACAATTCAGCTTTAGGACCGGATTACTGTCTTTGATTTTCCTTATCGTGTTCTCCAGAACAAAGTAAATAATAATGACTACAACGCATCTCCTTGTTTCAGGTCATTCTCAACGTGAAAGCTCGTGAACAAGAATTTCTCTACCCGAACCTTACTTTTGGATTCATGTAAAGATATCTTAATTAATCTACCTTTTTCGGTATTTCAAATTCTGTAAGCATGTTGTACAATGTTTCCCTTCTACCAGAGTCTAAAGTCAATAATTGACGTGCCAGGATGTTGTATTCTCTCATTTCTTTTCAAGTATTAGTCGAATGGTAAATATCTGGTAGATAGTTGACCTATTTTACCTAAATCCGTTCTGATAATCTCCAATAATTTCATCTGCGTATGGAGTCAATCTTGCTAATACAATGTTTAAGAGAATTTATTGGATGTTGACAGAAGAGAAATGCCTCGATAATTATTAAATCTGTTTTATTGCTTATCTTCTGAACTGGAACAATGATTGATTCTCTTCACTCTTGTGGTAATTCTTCCTTGTTCCAGATAATGAGAATGAGTTTGTGCATCTTGCTCTACAATTTTTCTCCTCCAGCTAAAATAAAGTCAACCAGAATTTCGTCTACACCAGGAGATGTGTGTTTAATTTTTTTTAAATAGCGACTTTTATTTCTGTCTGGTTAGGTTCTGGAATATACGGTTATGCTGCATGCATTTCACTTTCTCCACGCGCATTAGTTTTTGGCTATGTGTTAAGCAAATCGTCAAAGAAATCTTTCCATCTATATAAGATGCTATCTGTATCAGTGAGAACTGTTCCTTTAGGTTTCTTTAATATATAAGCACGATGTTGATAGCCTTTCTTAAGTTCGTTGATGCATTTATACATGTCCCGAATGTTTTTGTTTTCACTATTATCTTCAAGTTAATTAATTTCAACTTTCAAAAGTCGCGTTTCTTTGTTCTAAAAGTTTTAGAAGTTTTCTGCCAGGTGACAATGAAATTTTATGTAATTATTTAATTCGGATTTTGTAGGCAACGCAGTTTCTTCTGTTTTCTCTTCTCTGCTACTTTAGTACATTCCTGGTTGAACCATGGTTTGTTCCTACGTATTTCTGCGTGGTCCAGTTCTTTTGCTGAAATTTTAATGTTATCTCCAATTTCAACCAAGTATCTTGAACACTAGTGCACTCCGAACCTTCTAAAACCGAGAATTTATTCGACACTTCAATCTGGCTCCCCTCTCACCGGACTCTCCTCTATTAAGAAAAAAATAATAAATAAACCGCTTCGTTTTCAGATATTGAATATTTCCTTTATTCAACGATATTTTCTCTCTTACTATCACAATCCACTCCTCTGAACGACCGAATATCAGTTGTGCTAGACTGTTCTTTTCTGTCTACTAGAACATGATCAGTTTGAATATGTGTTTTTCCATCTGATGAAGTCCAAGTATATTTATGAATGTCGCGATGTTGGAATTTTGTAATCTTCACGATAAAGTTTCTGGATATTGCACAGTACACGAGTCTAACTCCATTGTCACAACCTTCCTTATGCCAACATTTATTCCCTATAATCGGTTTGAAAATACCCTCTGGTCCTACCTTCGTATTGAAACCGCCTAAATGAATTTTCATATGGTATTGCAGGAGATGATCAAATATCCGTTTTATTCTTTCATAAAAACTGTATTTTTTTAAATCGCCATCCTTATTTTGTGTTGGGGCATGTGCATTTAAAACAATAATATTACACAACCGACCCTTAAGAGAAGTAAAAGAAAATCTATCATTAACAAATTCAATCTATGTAATTGCTGATATTATGTATTTGTTTGTGAACGGAAAGCCCTGTTTCTAGTTGCTAATTTTTAATTTGTTCCCCGTAAAAGAAAGTAAAATTTCCCGACTTGACTCCTCCATTTCCTTCTCATCTAACTTTCTGATATCCCAATAGGTCCAACCTCTATTTCTAAACTCATTTTTTACAAATTTTAACGCGCCTGCCCTATAGAGACTTCTTATATTTCATATTCCAAATCTCATGTCGATTTTACTTTGCGGAGTTCGTGCCAAGTTATCAGTTCTGATCCGAGGATTCTGCAAACTTATCTGAACTTTTTTTTTTTTTTTTTTTTTTTTTTTACAGGATGAGGTTGTTAGCCTACCACCAAATTCTCAAGCTGGATTATCACCCCTTGTCTGTCCGCGACTGCTTACTCAGTATATTCGCAGCTAACATCTATATCTAGAGGCCTTCTCGATCGCCAACCTGAGGACACGCCATGCCGTGGTGACAGAAAGACCACATTTTACGGGAATTAATACAGCTATATTTTAGAAATACAATAGATACTGACTATCCGAACACTGATTTAAAACCCACAGGAACAATCAATATGCTCGCATATATGGATGCATATTAGGACTGTGAAAGCTTCGATGCCGTAAAAATCGTAAATTAGAGACTAGTGTCAGTGTAGTATTACATAAATTCTTCTATTCTTCTATTCTTGATGTATCACATTGTTTCGTTTTATAGTTTGATTATACTGTTTCCCTGTTCTCTGCCAATAGCAACTGTATGAATTTATAATACAAAACTGAAATACAGAAGAATGAAATAAAAAAAGTTATATTTTGCAGGGGACCTTATGTAAAGGGCGCCTTGTATTCTTCACAGGTTCTGTACTACCAGTCAGTATTTGAATTTATTAAAAAAAGCTGGTGTACAGGATAACTAAGACCACTTATCCATAATGTGATGTTTCGTAGGGCGCCTTATGTAAAGGGCGCACTGTACTTTTCACGGGTTCTTCGCCAACAGTAACTGTGTGTGTTTATTGTATAGAACTGTGCTATATAGAAGAGTAAATAAAATCGTTCATCTGTGATGCGGTCTCGGAAAGGCACCTAATGTAAAAGGCACACATCACCTTTCATGGGTACTTTACCAATAAAACTGTAAGAATTTATTACTAAAAACTTGTACCTTTATTTATACTGTGATATTTCGGAGGGCGCACCGGGACACGTCCCGGTGTCCCGGTGGGCCAGCACAGGCCTGGATGTGAGACATCCTGCAACGGCATGATGTAACATCTAAGTGCAGTGTTTATGTAGCATGCGGATAACGTATGTTCCCTACTGATTTCTATAGTAAGGAAGCGGATACCGTATAGAAAAAACATATTTGTACAATATACCGCAGTCCGGAGAACGGATTTTTCTCTGTGTAATCACAAGAAAGAATATAAGAAAATACATTTATCTGATTTGGGTGTGTAAGATCTTTGGAATGAATGCTCACTGAGTATATGATATAGAATTGAACTGGGAACGATTCCGAGGCAGACCAAAGAAGAAATGTTAAAATAGTGTGAAAAACGATATGATACAGTCTAATGTCATGGTGGATATAACACACTATAGAAACAAATGGAGAACTAGTGATCTGTAGAGCCAATGGGGTTGAATTGAAAACCTAACTGGGTTGAGTTGTAAAAGAAATTTACAATGCTAACCCTATTCGAACCCGAATTTTAAAACAATGCTAAAGCTCATATTCACTTACAGATAATGGAGGACTAATATACTGAAACTGACCTCGACAACAGGTACGACCCTTCATATTCAGATTTTTGAATACAAATTCGAAAATTATATTATTATAAAACTGGAAGAGAATTTTTTTGGTAAATACAAAACGGACGTTTACTTAATTCGAAAGAAATGTTTATTTTACATCTTACATTGAAACTAATCCTAACATTAGGAGTTTTATAAGAAAACAGTAGACATTAGAATATTATAGAAATCGACCCTTAGAAGCGGAAATTTCGAAAACGCCGAAATAAAGGTTCACTCACTCAGTCTAAAAGTTTATGTAGGAATTTAATATGTACAACTTAAGCAGATACTCTGCTTGGAAATTTTACGAAAATAAAGTTGCGATCATAAGTATGAAAAAATTTCTTCGTTTTTTTTCTTTTTTTAGCCGGAATTTTCGGAAAACGTTGAAAGAAATTGCTGTTTGTTCTTGATGAAGAGTTTATGTACAGCAACATGCATTTACTGAAAATTCAAGGACTCCTAAAAAAACCCCTTGATCTTTCACATTATTAGCTATAGACAACGATTTCTCGAATAGGTTTCCTTGGGTACAGAACTAAACAATAGGGAAATGTGATTGACTTTCAATGAAGTTATGCCAACCCAGGGGTAAAAGTGGATGTGAAAAGATAGGAGGGCCCATGACGTCACGCCGTTCCCTGTGCTTATCTTTGCCCATTGTAAATTTTTCAATAAGTTGGAGGACCCCTCAGATATTTTCTGGAAGTGAGAGGATGACGATCCCTGCGTTCCTCCGCACTTTTACCCCTGGCGACAACGATTAGTCTTTTTAGTGTTTTTACTAAGATGATGCTTTGAGATGATGATTACATGTTACTTGTGTTGAAAATGTGTAGCTTTTCAAACGTCATGTAATGTCAATTTGTGACCTCCACTCTCAGGTATCCTTTGTATATGTACTTGTATTGTATACTTATATGTAGGTTAATCAATGTAGTATTATAATAACATACTTATAAGGAAGATGCAACTCCACTTGTATAGATGGAGAATGTTTCCCAATCTAAGGCAAAACCATTATGTGACGCCACTCATACAAGTGTTTGCTCGTTTAATACGTACCAAACAATTTGAGTGCTGATGGGGATGGGATTAATTTTCTGGGCTTTCTGCATCTAATTCCATTTAGCCCTTCACGTTTCAAAGGATTACGCCCTTCGGCGAGCACACAATCCAAAAAAAGGGAAGGAAGAAATGATTGGGGAAGGAAGGAAGCGGCCTGGGAGGTGTAAGTTAGGTACCACCCCGGCATTTGCCTGGTGGGAATTAGGAAAACCCAGGAAAACCTCATTCAAGGTGGCTAGCCTGAAAAAGAGTTTTACACTTCTTCGACCGAGTGCCCCACCGGGAATTGATCCCGGGACCGCTCGCACCGGAGGCGAGAGCGTTAACGACTACACTACGCGGGGCCAACGAATTGGAATGCTGAATCAATGTAAGTTTGATACATAATTTGTATCCAAAACACAGACAGATATACTCGGATACTGAAATTAGACATGCTGCAAAATATCTTCTCATGACATCCCAAGCGTGTTTGATGGGGTACAAGTCTGGAGAAAAGACAGGCCGGTCAATTCGCCGAAATACCATCTTGTTCAAAGGGCTCCACTATTTGCGCTCTTCGTCGAGGCCGCGCATTTTCGTGCATGAGTAAAGAGACGCACGTGGGGAAGAAGTACAGTATCACAATAATGTTGACCAGTTAAAGTAGCGCGTTCAAAAACTTAGAGATCGTTATATCCGTGCGATACAGGGTGTCCATAAGAGACCCCCTTACTAAAAAAAATATTAATTGCACGGAAACTATTGATCTTGAGGTCGTTCTCTTCTGTAGTTGACTGTTATCGACCATCACTGCTTCGCACAGCATTGCCTGTGGTTCAGAATGCTCCCCATACGCAAACAATGCTGCGGGAACATTCGTCACACTGTTTATTTCCTTACGTTTCTTCCTGGTGTCCGGAGCTTTCTAACTTACACGTACTGCTTTGTTGATTTCATTTACCAGCATCGTTTTGGGGAAACAAACCCATTCGGCGCCATGGTTATTCTAAACTCAAGCTTTCCAATGTGATGTTCTCTGTGCACTTGGAAGAAATATCTGGTAATATACTGCTGGGTTCTCAATCATTTCCATCGACTACATAATATTTTATGTGACTTTACGTTTTATAATCTCTCCTTAGTACCTCTATGTTGCACCCTATTGAAATTTTAGAACGGAAGTTTCATAGTAGTTTATGCTACATATTAAGTTAAGAAGTTGTCAAAACTCATACCATCCTCACACAGATTAGATTACTTCTAAAACATAATTCAGTTATACGTGATCACTCTACTTTATAAATCTTCTGGATGTACATGTTTCTTCAGGCTATTATATTAGTATTTATGATTATATCTTGTAAGGCTTGCAACAAACAAAGCTTATTCCTCTATTTAATCAAATATATCTCCTAAAAAGAATATCGGCTGTTTATTTCAAGGACCACATTAGTCAAAATTCCTAACTTTTCAGGAGAAGCGTGTACAGTTCCGAAGCCCAATATAAACAAATGGGCGCATGAACGACACAAAGTGCTTTCAGTTTTGGTATTACATCTGTGAAAATTTTATAAGAGATAGACAACAATATTAGCTATCATGTTCTGCCCATAAATCAATCAGGTCAATTTTTGTGTAATAAATAAATAAGAGAATCCATGAGAGATGTTTTTATCTGTACTAGAAATTTACCAAGAAATATAATAAGATATTTGAGAAACGAAAGACAGGTAGTTCTGGGGTATTTAGCAAATAATAAATTACTTGAAAATTTTGCAAAATAAGTGAGATATATATTTTACTGAAGACATTTTGTTTTACTATTGTCGAAATTAACTCTAATTTTATGGGAACTCTTAAAACGTGATTTTTAATTTTGTGTTATAAGTATTATTGCACCACCATCTATTGAGGGACCAAACTACTTTTTCAAAGCGGAAGCTAATTTGTTATTGGAAAATCGATTTCTTATTTATATCTGAACTTAAAAAGATATTTCCTTTGTTATAGACGAGTGTGAACTTAGCAGGACCACTTTTGAAAATTATAAATAATTGCACACCAAACGTTTGTACTGCGTTTGTACCGGTTTGTACCGTAAAAACTTTCGTTTGTACCGGTCTCAAATTCGAAAAAAGCGAAAAAGAAAGTGGTCCTGTTAAGTTCACGTTAACCTATCAGGACCACTGATAAATTTCTAAAAATTTGATGATTTTTCTGTACGAATCGTTTGTACTGCGTTTGTACCGGATTGTACAGTAACAATTTTTGTTTGTACCGGTCTCAAATTCGAAAAAATCGAAAAATAAAGTGGTCCTGTTAAGTTCACGTGAACCTAGCAGGACCACTGATAAATTTCTACAAATTTGATGATTTTTCTGTACGAATCGTTTGTACTGCGTTTGTACCGGATTTTACCGTAAAAATTTTTGTTTGTACCGGTCTCAAATTGGAGAAAATCGAAAAATAAAGTGGTCCTGCTAAGTTCACGTGAACATAGCAGGACCAGAATACAAATTTCTGCTAATCTTAAGATTTTTCTGAACGAGTCGTTTGCACTGCGTTTGTACCGGATTGTACAGTAAAAATTTTCGTTTGTACCGGTCTCAAATTCGAAGAAATCGAAAAATAAAGTGGTCGTGCTAAGTTCACGTGAACATAGCAGGACCAGAATACAAATTTCTGCAAATCTTAAGATTTTTCTGTTCGAATCGTTTGTTCTTCGTTTGTACCGGATTTTACCGTAAAAATTTTCGTGTATACCGGTCTGAAAATCGAAAATATCGAAAAATAAAGTGGTCCTGCTATTTTCACGTGAACATAGCAGGACCAGAATACAAATTTCTGCAAATCTTAAGATTTTTCTGTACGAGTCGTTTGTACCGGATTGTACCGTAAAAATTTTCGTTTGTACCGGTCTCAAATTCGAAAAAATCGAAAAATATAATGGTCTCGCTAAGTTCACGTGAAGATAGCAGGACCACTGATAAGTTTCTACAAGTCTTAATATTTTTCTCTTCGAATCGTTTCTTCTGCGTTTGTACTGGAATGTACTGTAAAAATTTCGATTGTACCGTCCTCAAACTCGAAAAAATCGAAAAATAAATGCTCCTGCTAAATTCACGTGAACTTAGTAGAACCAGTGATAAATTTAAACAATTTTGAAGATTTTCCTTAACGAATCATTGGTACTGCGTTTGTACCGGATTGTGCCGTAAAAAGTTTCATTTGTACCGGTCTCAAATTCGAAAAATCGAAAAACAAAGTGGTTCTGCCACGTTCATGTGAACTTATCAGGACCAAAATGCAAATTTCTAGAAATCTGAAGATTTTTTAACAAATCGTTTGTACTGCGTTTGTACCGGATTTTACCGTAAAAAGTTTCGTTTGTACCGGCGTCAAATTCAAAAATTCGGAAAGTTAATTGTTCTGCTAAGACAAAATGAGACATTCGTGTAATAGTTTTTGGAACAATTTTCATTATATTCTATTGCATTATCTGTTGCTAAAACGCTAGGAGTCAAACTATGGTACTAATTTAAAAATTAATTAGTAATGTGTCGCTCGCGATTGAGCCCAATCTTTTGACTACTTCTTTAAATAAGCGAGTGAGTCATCTCTGACTAGGAATGATCGACGATTCTTTGAGTCGTGTTTCTTCGTGATTCGTGTATTTTCAGGAGTCAGGTTTCTTTAGGAGTACAGTTTTGTGGGAGACACGCTAGTTTGGGATTGACAATATTTGTAGCATATGAATCCCGTACAGCCAGTAAAAATATTAAGTATTGGTTAGAGCTTTTATTTTTTATACTGGTACCTCCAACCTATACCTTATATTGTTTCTGACTGTATGTTGTTCATTCGCGAATCGCCTCTTGCTTCTCGATCTTCGTTGGTCCAATCAGTTGCTGGTTTGGAAAGGTGGTTTCACTGATTCGTGCGCCTTCTCAGCATTGTAGCCAGATTGGGCTACAAGAAGCGGATTGGGCAATTTTTGATCCCAAAAGTTCCTATCAAAATTTCAAATTGGGCGACCCGTTAGAGTTTTGGCTACTTGCAATTATCTGCCAGTTTAACTCTTAAGAATACGCTACTTTCTTATTTCTATATTTGAAATCACAAATTTATATTACATAATAAAAATTTTGTTTGTTTAGTATTCCTATTCACAATATACAATAGTTTTTCTGAAACTAACACGTTTTATACTAGCTCAATTCTTGTTTTAGTAGGTTTTAACCTCATGATCGTAACACCAGTCTTTTGTTGACTTTGTGCTGTAGCAGTATCACTTACCGTGTTTCTGACTCACTTAATGCCCAACCAAATGCCCAACTTCACGCGAACTTAGCAGGACCACTTTATTTCGATTTTTTCGAATTTGAGACCGGTACAAACTAATTTTTTTACGGTACAATCCGGTACAAACGTAGAACAAACGATTCAAACAGAAAAATCATCAAATTTGTAGAAATTTATCAGTGGTCCAACTAAGTTCACGTGAACTTAGCAGGACCACTTTATTTTTCGATTTTTTCGAATTTGAGACCGGTACAAACGAAAATTTTTACGGTACAATCCGGTACAAACGTAGAACAAACGATTCAAACAGAAAAATCTTAAGATTTGAAGAAATTTATCAGTGGTCCTGCTAAGTTCACGTGAACTTAACAGGACCACTTTATTTTTTGATTTTTTTGAATTTGAGACCGGTACAAACGAAATTTTTTACGGTACAACCCGGTACAAACGATTCAAACAGAAAAATCTTAAGATTGCAGAAATTTGTATTCTGGTCCTGCTATGTTCACGTGAACTTAGCAGGACCACTTTATTTTTCGATTTTTTCGAATTTGAGACCGGTACAAACGAAAATTTTTACGGTACAAACCGGTACAAACGCAGTACAAACGTTTTGTGTGCAAATATTCATAATTTTCAAAAGTGGTCCTGCTAAGTTCACACTCGTCTGAACTTAAAAAGATATTTCCTTTGTTATAGTAAATAAAGGAGTACGATTGAACTAAGGTTGAATTACTAGTAAGATAGTGTAAGAATGACTCGGATTTCACCATATATGTATAGATATGCATGTCATTAACTCAAAATATCAACAAACATACTAAGTAAATAAGGAAACAAGAGGTTACTGTATACCTTGTGATAATGTAATCTGTGGAGCTGGTTAAGTTTAGGGATACGCATATTACATTTTGCAAAACTTATAGAAAAGAAATCAATACTCTACATGAAAGGACGTCGGAAGGAAATTTGTGGAAATAACAGAACAAAATACCAAGTAATACAGACGTTTTTTAGGGTTGCAAATGTACCGCTAATAGTGTAAAAGCATTACGAATATTGAACGATAATTAAAACAAGTCAGTGCATATCAGCGAAGAATGTATTAGATACTATTTTCCACCAGCAGAATATTCCTGTACAGTGAATAAAAGCGTATTTTCTGTTTACAGGTGTAGCGTTACTAGTGTGAAACCATTAAATGTGCTTGGAACTTAAAAAAAATACTGTGCAGCTAAGATTTTCCCGCACATCTAAGTGCAACTGGAATTCGTGGCTTTTAAAAGTGAACAAAAATGACTCGGGGACACTGAGATAGTGAAATTCTTGGCACCGTTTAAGGTCTTTTCAATCCCATCGGATTAGTAATAGTTCATAGTTTGGAGCCGCTGGTGAATGTGAGTTTCCTTGGGAGCCGCCTCTGCTTAGAAAACACCAAGACTATCAAATGGAATCAAATAAAATATAAAATAACCGAAATAGTGTTTAATTGTAAATTAATAATACTAATTACGGACGTTAGAAAGAAGAAAATAATATTAAAAACACTTATGTTTATAAATTAAAATGATATTGGATGGTGAAAATTAAAAACAAAAAGAGTTTGAAGTTAAGACAATATGGCAACAGCTCGATTCTTCCCTGCCTCGTGCTCCGTGTGGAATCGGAAGGACAATTGTGACCTGTAGCTTTCAATTCCGCATTTGTTTCCTTTCTTTTGGTTGGGCACAGACCGAGAAGAAAAAACGGACTGAGAGTAGATGGCGGATATTTAAAGGTAAGAACACTCTTTACTAACTTCTTATTCTATCATTTCTTTATCTCTGTGATATTTAACGTTTGTTTTTGGTACAGTTATCACTTCCAATTGGGTTGATCAGTCGAAGATGTTATGTTTATTGGTGCTTATTAGACCCATTTGTTCATTATTGAAATACAAGTAAATTCCAGAGATTGAAAAAAAAAGGGGGCAAAAGAATACTTAAATTTATCGAATTACTAAGTAATTTACCACATAAGATAGATCGTTTGTTTTCGCATCGTTATTAAAGGTGACAAAAATTGTGTGTAATAACCTGTACTATAAAAATTTTGTTATTGAAACGCAGGTTAGTCTTGTAGGATGATTATAATTATATAATATTTACGAATATACTTGTCTAACCTATTACAATTCCTGTTAGATTTGAACTTACTAATTTAAATTAATTTGTTATTAATTGAAGAATTAAGTTTGATTGCTAGACCAAATTTCTAAATAATTGGTCAATATTAAGTGTCTTGCGCCTGGAATATTTAACTGCAGCTGGTAGTAACCTAAGCGGATACGAGTCCCTGGTCTTGTGTGTCCAAAGATCCGTTATTATTAATATCGTATCTTTCAAAGTTGAGTCCTTTCGGACCGGGATCGACGAACATTAAAGCTTGGAGAGTGCGATAGGATGAAAAATAAAATGTCTAAGATTAAATGTGAGATTAGTCTCGCATCCTAAGTTTTCGGCATTGTTAAACTTTTAATGCTACCCCCAATGACATTTAAACCGAAGTTTAGGTGAGAATGAGCATGCGAATTTGCTGAGAAATTTACAGAGGCAACGCCGAAACTATTATTTGTATATCTGTGTGTAATATAATTGTGTATAAGTTCCAGCATTACTGTTGAACTTCTGGGAAAATTTTAACTAATCTTGATACACATATAATTTCCGATCTGGAACAAACAGTGTAGACCAAGACACCTTGCTATAATAGATCTGAGAATTTGAAGAGATGGTATGTAAAAATAATCGTAAATAACATATAATAATATCAATTTCGTACTTTTCGGTATCGCTGGTATGAATATGACATACCCAACTTCCTTCGGTTCAAGTACACTTCGCAGTGGAGGTAAATCACCCCAAGGGGTTTAGAAGGGTGTAAGAATAATCGAAACTGACCGATATTATTGTCTAATACATACTTTTTGGGATAGCTTATATGAATACTGGTATTTTGTGTGCCATACAATCCCACGTTCACACGCTATCAATGTGATGGTTGAGGAGTGAAAAATACCCGAAATTTTCAAGGATTGAGTCGATTACCTAGTTTACGAGGCTGGCTCATTTGAAATAACTGTTGGAACGTAAATAGTATGAACCTCAAGCTGTTTTCTTTTATCATGTCACTTTAATAAGCGTTCGTATTCTACTGGGGTAAGATGTTTCAAAATGTCTCTCAAACGCACAGTATCTTATGGATTTTAACATGATAGTTTCATTGAAATATTCTCTATTCTTCTCGTGCGAAGAGCAACCAGTACTTCACACTTAATACATACTAACTCCTTGCATAGGAGTGTTTAGGAAATCAGGGTAGATATATTAGAAACCAAAATCAATTCTTGGATAGTAAAAAGAGCATATAATTCAAAGAAATTCACATCACAATTTAAACAAATCACAAAAACAATTTCATAAACATCTTCAGTAAAGCAAATAGCAAATATCACTTCGGATGTCGATGGATATAAGATGCTACATAGTTCTGATATTATAATATATATAGTGCTCACAGTATATTGAATTTACAATGCTGATTATTAATAAATATATTTAGGAGAAATATTCAGACTATAAAGTTTTAAAAGTACTTGAATGCAGTGAACCACTAGTCTTTCTGTTCCATCTATCCGCTTTTACCTTAGTTATCATTGACCAATGTCATTACTAAAGCTTATACTTCTGATGCTCCATCAACTGGAGGCCTAGGCTCAGTTAAACAGTGCTTCTTCCAGACATGTTTTTGAGGTGCACATCCCCCTTCCCCGGAGTTCTAAAAGTGACCCCCGGAAGAGACCAAAATAATACGTCTATAATATAGCCCAGTAATAAATAGAATACTACCAGCAGTGCCCCCCCGGAACTTTTTTTAATCGACCGGAGTTAACCTTTGACGTTTGGGATTGGTTTGCCGAACTGACATATTTGTTACCACGTAAGCACTACATTTTCATTTGATTTAATTTTAACTTTCCTTTCAGCAGCGAGGCTAAATGAGACGTGACTCTACAGCATAACGTGAGATTCAAACCACATGAGCTCACGCTGGGAATCGAACCCGAGTCTCCTAGGCAAAGGCGCGTCACCTAAAGTAATTTTATTAAGAATTACTGAGGATTAACATAATGTTTCACTGTTTTGAAAAAAAAATCTGAAAGGTCAGTATTACACTTTTAGATAAAATAAAGCATTAGTTTATTGAAATATCTATTACGTACTATGTTGTCTATCTATGGTTATTATACCCCCAAACATTATAGTTCAATTTATATTCTAGAATATTTAAAACCCGAAAATAACTCTTTCGCTTAAAATTTGCTGCAGATTAAATTGAAACGTATTAATCACTTGCGATAGATGATATTTAAAAAGACAGTTCATTTTGGATTGGTACACAGAGAAACAAAGTCGTATGTGGTGTACTTAAAAAACGCATGCTATATACTTAAATACCGTAGTTTGTGTACTTAAAGTACGACTATATAACATCCTTCAGCAAACGTGTAACTGAAAACTTATGGCTTATAATACTTTCTGTGTAATAAAATTAATTTTGTTTCCATGCTTAATCATCCACATCCTTTAGCCTAAGGGGCGTGACAAGCTAAACTAAAGGATTTATTTATTTTAATTAAATAACTTTATTCCAACTTTAATTTTTACATTAACATTTAGAAAGTAACCAGGATTAGTGCGATAAATTTGTCAGTTGAATGCCATTATCCTCTTGAAGAAGGATTGATGCTTCAAAAGAAGAATAACAGTGGTAACAGAACCAGAAATACAGTACAACTTCGTTTATCCGGCCTCGTTGATATGGATGTGCGGGAAATTCGGATAATATTTGTAAACAGTTCAGAAGACGGCTGTCGACACATGGAGATGGTTTGCACCAGGTGGCAAACATAATGGCATACTTGGAGCGTCAGTCCGATATCATTCCACCTGAACTATTAATGATAAAGCATTAGCGTGACCGTGCTTCATTCAAATGCCACACGTGTTTGAAATAGAGGACAGCGGATTCATTCTTTGTTAAGAAATTATGTGTATATACGGTAAGTCTTCTTATTTAAGGATTCGTTCCGCTTATTATCCTGATTTTCAATTTTCCGGGTTCCCTTTGGTCCCAATTATCCCGGATAAACGAGCTTGTACTGTATGTTTGAAATGGCTTTTTGTGATTATACTATGTAGCTACGAGCGACAAACAGGACGTTATTTTCTTGAAGAACCTATTGTTTCCCGTTGGTACTTTCCTCGATACAAGGGATAACTTTTAGAAAAAAAAGTGAAAGAGAGAATCTTTTTAAAGAACGGAGAAGTCTGGTCACCATAATATAAACATTTGTTCAGAGTTTAAACATATGATGATAAATAACAAAAGGAAAATATTTAAAATGTGAAAAAGATTCAGTCAGGTTGATATTTCTGTTTCATGCAATTGAAACTTGAAGGTGAGACAACAAGGAACAACATTAATTAAAAATACAAACAAGATAAAAGCACTTGTAAACAAACGTAATCAATATTGTAATTATTTTTGTTCCTTCTGAGAGAGAAAAAGAACTTCGATGCACTTGCAGCGCAGTGTTGGGCAAATTTCAATTGAATTAACAATTAATCTGTAAATGTAACTGTTAATTGCAATTAACAATTGAAATAAGTAATGGTTAATTGTTAATTGCAGTTGGCCATTAATAAAGGAGAATCACTTGCAATTGATCAATCGATTGAAAGTAATTGCAGTGGAAAGTAATTGCAATTGAATTCTATAATTCAATTGCAATTGAAATTAATTGGCAATTGATTCAATTGCAATTGATTTCCACAGCAATTACTTTCAATTGATTGATCAATTGCAATTGATTTTCACTGATTAATTTTCAACACTGTAGTTCAGAGAGGGCGTGGGGCAATGAAAACTTTAGGCACGACCAATTGACTCACCACCCGTCGTGAACCACGACCCACCGTGTTCCACTGTGACCCACCACCCACCATAAACCACTCTTACCCACTGTGACCCACAGACCCACCAAAACCCATTGTCATCAACTCTGACCTATGATTAACGCCCTCTTCTCTACTGACTAAAGAGTTTAAACTTGTAATAAAACAAGCCTATAAAATTATCACTCATCGGAGTTTGAATTTCTACGATCAATCGCTCAAGCACCGCACTAATACAATAATGCCGGATCTGACCTTTCAAATATAAATAAAATAGAGTTTGTTCTGTGTCTGTCTGTCTATCTTTGTGCGGCCTGTGGACGAGACGAGTGGACCGAAACTTTTCAAAATTTGGTCACAGGTAGCTTGGTCTAGGCCTCAGACCAAGGCGAAGAGTTTTTTTTAATTTCTTACTAGGGGCTCTCCAGTGGACGTTTACCGGGACCGGCCTGGGGACCAGAAAAGTCGAAAAAAGAGTTACCAAATTTTGGTCAAAGATACCTTGGTCCAGGTCCCACAACAAGGCAAAGCGTTTACGACAAAATTCGAACAAGGGGGTCTCAGGGGGGCGTTTACCGGGACATGCAAAAGTAGAACGATATCAGTGTCGATTTCATAGTTTTCGCGGTCGCTGAGATCAATGGTGAAACTCCGATCGCATCAACTTCCAAATTCACCGTATTCGGCTGCGGGCCGTGGGTCAACAAGGGGGGGATACCCAAACGTAAAAGTAATCCAAAATGACCGACATTAGTGTAAAATCCATAGTTTTCGCGGTTGCTGATATCAATGGCGACACTACCATTAGCGATGACTTTCAAATTCATCCACCGTTGTATGCGGGCCTTGGGTCACCAGAGGGGGGAATTCCGAGACATGTAAAAATAATCGAAAATGACCGATATTAATGTCAAATCCATAGTTTTCGGGATAGCTGAGCTCAATGGTGAAACTCAATACCGCGTTTACTTTCATATTTAGCCCTCATAAACTAAGAAATGGGGGCATTATAAAGGGCATCACGAGACATGTAAAAATAATCTACAATGACCGATGTCAAATCCGTAGTTTTCGCGGTGGCTGAGATCAATGGTGATACTTTCATTAGCGATGATTTTCAAATTTAGCCACCATTGTATGCGAGCCGGAAGTCACCGGGGGTGGGGAATTGCGAGACATGTAAAAATAATGGAAAGTGACCGATATTAGTGTCAAATCCATAGTTTTCGCTGTCGCTGAGATGAATGGTGATACTTCCACAGGCGTTGACTTCCAAATATAGCCCCCATCTGCTGTGGGCCAGAGGCATTGTTTTTTTTTTAAATTGGAACCAGAGGATTATAGGGACTTTTACCGGGATATGTAAAAAGTAGTGGAAAATGGCAGGTGTTAGTGTCACATTCATAGTTTTCGCGGTATTGGTTGGGGGTTGGTGGGGGCCAGAAGAGATTTTTTCACAATACGAACCAAGAGGGTCTGAGAAGGGGTTCACCGGGACATGTAAAAGTAGTAGAATTTGCGTCGAATCCATATTTATTGGAGTTGCTCAGACGTATATTGACACCCCCGATAGTGTTTACATTGAAATTCAGCCCCCATCGGCCTTCCCAATGAAAACACATGTACGTTGTTGGATATATACTCACACAAAATATATCCAATTTTAGAAATGTTTCTTAATTGTTCTCCCGTTGTTCAGTTTGTTTACATTGATATTTTATCTGATCCGTGCGAAGAACGGGCATAACAGCTAGTACGAAGTGGTAAAGTGTTTTGTTATGGTACAAATTACAATGAATTCAATTATATAGATAATAATTATAATTATAATTTATAATTATTTCCTTGTTGAATTATAGATACTTTTCAGTGGAAAACTGAATAAAATTTAAAAGTCCCAAATCAACGTAAAGTAGACCAACGTATAGGAAAAATGTATAAAATTTTATATATAATTAAGCTTACAAACTTAAATGGAAATTTACTTAATTACATGGAAATTTTTTGTGTCGTTTTGTGCGCCTATTTCCTCGTTTTCTGCGTCACCGGAAATGGGTCAATGTTATCCTACAAATATGGCGGTACAAGTTAATCCTGTTCCGTCAGGAACGATTTCAAGATCGTTTCCTTCACATCGTCTTGTGCGCGTTCTCTACCGTTTAGTAAGCCTATTTCCACGTTTTGTGAATCAATGGTAGTGTGTCAAAATGGGCATTCAATGTGGGAAGAAAAATGACCCACACTCCCACCAAGATCGAATTTCAAGGTCGCTTTTTCGCATTGTTTAGTGCATGTTTTTTACCGTTTCTGCGCATATTTTCACGTTTTGTAGGCCAACGAAAGTGGTTCAAAGACGACCTACAAATATGGCAGAAAAAGACATATTCATTCCACTTTCAAGGTCCATTTTGACCCCCACTCCATGATGGTCACTCTGATGCACAAAGCGACACAAATCATGCATAAAAATGTGAAAGAAACGACCTCCAAATTCGATAGTGGCGGAACAATGGCTCTATTTCCTCACACATTGATGGACCATTTTGACGCATTTCTGGTGATGCTCAAAACGTGGAAGTAGGCGAACAGAACAGTACAAAATACACACTAAACGATGCGAAAAAAACAACCCCGAAATTCGATAGTGGCGGAACAGTGAGCCATTTAACTCCCAATTTAAAGCCCGGTTTAACGTACCTCGGGTGATGCACAAGACGAGAAATAGGTGCAGAAAACATTTTAAAAAAGGCACTAAACGATAGGAAAGTAACGATCTAGAAATTCGAGTGTCCGAACAGTGGGTCATTTTCACCACACCTTGGAGGCTCATCTTGACACACTTCTGGTGACGAACAAAACGTGGAAAGAGGGGCACAAAAGGGTACGCGATGTGAAATTAACGACCTCGAAATTCAATAGTGGCGGAACAGTGGGTCATTTTCGTCCCATCTTGAAAGCCCATTTTGACCCACTTCTGGTGACGCACAAAACGTGGAAATGGGGGCACGAAACAGCACGAAAATTCAGTAGTCGATGCAAAAGGAAGGACTTCGAAATTCGGTAGTGGCGGAGCAGTGGGTCATTTTCGTCCCACCTTCGAGGCCCATTTTGACCGTCTTCCAGTGACGCACAAAACGTCGAAATAGGCGCACAAAAGGGTACGCGATGTGAAATTAACGACCTCGAAATTCGATAGTGGCGGAACAGTGGGTCATTTTCGTCCCATCTTTGAAGCCCATTTTGACCCACTTCTGGTGACGCACAAAACGTGGAAATGGGGGCATGAAACGGCACGAAAATTCAGTTGTCGATGCAAAAGGAAGGACTTAAAAATTCGGTAGTGGCGGAGCAGTGGGTCAATTTCGTCCCACCTTTGAGGCCCATTTTGACTGTCTTCCAGTGACGCACAAAACGTCGAAATGGACGCACAAAAGGGTACGCGATATGAAATTAACGAACTCGAGATTCAATAGTGGCGGAACTCTTGGTCATTTTCGCCCCACCTTCGGGACTCATTTTAACCCACTTCCCATACGCACAAAACGGTAGTAGACGCACAAAACGGGACAAAACGATGTGAAGGAAACGACCTCGAAATTCATTGGTGGCGGAAGAGCAATAATTTGTTCCGCCATATTTGTAGGCCCATTTTGACCCACTTCCGGTGATGCACAAAATGTGGGAATAGGCGCACAAAGCAACAGAAAACATGCACAAAAGATGCAAAACAAAGTACCTCGAAATTCGTTGGTGGTGGAACAAGTTAATGACGGCGTGAGCACCAATATAAGTATATGCTGTAGTTCTTACCAGGGGGTGCGGTGGGTCAGTGGTAGAGCGTTCACCTCCGGTGCTTGATGTTCCTGGTTCGATCCCAGCTCGCGCAGTTTGGACTTTGGGGTGGACAAACACCGTGCTCGTGGATTTTCTCGGGGTTCTCCCGTTTCCTCCCACTTTCTTCATTTCATTCATTTCTCATCATCACCGTCTCCTTTAGCTTAACCGGCATAAGCGTGGGACGTAAAACTAAAGATTTCGTATCATTTTTGTAGTTCTTACCATCAAGGCTGAGAACTGCACGGTCCAATTTTTTAGCCAATATAGAAGCCCAACCGGGATAGTGATGTCAACCGGCCCGGCTCGGTTCAACTGAACGTACAGCTTGAGCTGGTTTGGTTGGGATTACCCATCGACTGGGCTTAATTGAGCCAATTGCTAGAACCGGCTTGGTAAAGACGAGTTATCGACTCGGCTCGATTGCAGCCAATGGCTCGGACCAGCTCCGCTGAAACGAGTCCATAGGCTGGGTTCGAGTCAACTTAACTGAGCCAATGGCTCGAACCGGCTCGGTTGGGGTAAGCAATCAGCTCGGTTCGGTTCGGCTCGTGTGAGCCATCGACTCGAGCTGGCTCGGTTGGATGAGCTGTTGGCTCGGCTCACTTCTCGGTTCGGCTCGATAAGTGAATGAGCTGTGAGCGAGCCGCTTAAGTCGTTGACAACCCTAAACCCGGGTCGAGCAGTTTTAAACATGTTTGGCTGGAGTCCCATAACTTCTAACAATTTTTGGCTCGAGCCCGAATACTTGCTCCTCCTGAACTCAAACCAAGAACCTCGTGACCGATGTCCTTGCCTCCTGAAGATTTCCTGACTACCGAGATCGACAGTCAACTAATTTTTAGTATTCCGATACAAACCGCCTATATTCCATGTTTATACAGGTACACGGTGTTATAATAATAATTAGTTATAGTAGTAGTAGTAGTATCATTTATAATTATATTGTCTATGTAGGATACTTGAAGATAGTAGTACTTGGAACTACGCGAAAGATTTAGCTCGAATTGGCTCGACTCGACTGGAAACTCGATCCGAATTCGAGTCGAGTTGGGGGAAATTTTTCGAGCCGAGGTCTCGAATCGAACTCAAAGATGTCTGCTTCGTGTCGAGTCGAGTTTTAAAGAAAACTCGCTCGAACTCGCTCGTGCTCATTCCTATTGTATGCATAACTGGCATATAGAGTTCTTTCGAGCTGGATAGAACCATAAACATAATATATTTAAAAAAAATACTTAGTTTCACGGCTTTTTTCCCAGGGGGGAAACGGATGGTAGGTATGCAGCATTTCTTATATGTACCTTATTTGAAATATGTAAAACAGTAACAAGTTGACAATACAATATACACACATCTTCTTATCTTCATTTTTAATTGCTGATTTCAATTGCAATTAAAAATTACAATTAACAATTACAAGTTTCAATTGTAAATTGCAATTAACAATTGAATGTTTCAATTGCACCCTTTGCAATTGACAATTAACAATTAAAAGTTTCAATTGCCTGGTGACCAATTAACAATTAACAATTGACGAAAATTTAATTGCAAATTTTATGATTGAATTCAATTGCAATTGAAATTAATTGTCAATTACAAATTGAAATCAATTGCAATTGATATCAATTGCAATTGATTTTCAGAGCAATTACTTTCAATTGATTGATCAATTGCAATTGATTTCAATTGATTTTGCCCAACACTGTTGCAGCGTTATGGAGTTTACTCTTCAATTAAGAGAAAGAAAAATATTAAATAATGAGTAAAGGATGTAAAAATAACTATTAAAAGTTCAAAAAGAAATGTCGTCCTGTGTCTACATTGAAGATTTCAGTAATATCATTAATATTACAATAGAGTTTTACGTCTTTTCATTTTCCATTCAATCGAACAGTCATTCAATAACAATAACTTTCAGAATTTCCAGTACACTCTGCATCAGTGAATTTATTCATCGTAAGTATAATAAACAATTCCATCATTTTCGTCAGAAGAAATAAAGTAACTAATACAGTCAAATTATGTAAACAAGAATTTTAGGAGTTATAAAAAAAATAATCAAAAGATTGCGATCTTGGTCAAGAATTTTAGGAGTAATCTAAAACTGCACCCAAAGGTTGCGATATTTGCCAATAATTAGTTTAAAAACAGGGTTCAAAAATTTTTTTCAACGGCTCCTAAATCGAGATTTTTTATTATTTTTTTAACGGAATAAGCAACATCATAATGAGTTTACTGATAGTTAGGGATTAAAAAGAATACGAGCTCAGTTTTGCACACGTCGTTAGATTTTTTTTTTTTTTTTTGTAATAGTAAAGGGTTAGGGATTAGGGAGTTCTTTATTCATCATTTAATTTAAAGACTATTTCTAACCCTGGTCGTTAGATTTTTTTGCTAGCCGTAGCTAGCACCCACCCAAAGGGTTACGCCCTTTATTTGGGAAGCGAAGTTAATAGGAACTGCAGGTGTAGGTTGATTGTCGTGAGGCAAAAGGGATTTTATTAACTTTATTACACTATTCATATATCTTGAGGATAGGGTCGTTAGATGAAATTCTCAAGATATATGAATAGTGTTCTCGCCAAGGAATATGGGCGGTTTGGGAATAATAATAAATAGAAAATTACATGAATTTCTTGTGAGGTGGGTAAGATAGATCCTTTACTGAACACATTTTATCTTGTTATTCTCAAAATCAGTGTTAAATTATAGGTATTTTTAAAACACAATTGTTTATTCCGCATGTTAAGTGTTTTCTGCTGCCATCTTACGATAGGATAAATTTCCTTTTAAGAGAAAAAAATTAAAATAGAATCGATTTTACAGTTATTCAAGAAAACATTTTCGCTCGAATAGTGGGTAGGGTGTGGAAGAGGTCTCCAGTTCAATTCCTGGTAGAGAGCGTAGGAATAGATCTTTTTCCACCTTAAGATTGTAGATTCGCGTGTGACTCTACTCTAAATATCAGCATACATAGTAACTAAACAAGTAGTTATTGATACTTTGTGATAATGTAAACTTATAATAAATAATTAATCAGGACTTCTTTCTTAATCTTTTTTATAAATAAGGATTAATTATTACGTTGGAGATATTTCAAATATACAAAAGGTATGATAATATTTAGTACTTTAGTGATTTTTCGCTTCAATTAATTTCATTAAAAACCAGTTGAGAACGCACCAAGGGCATTGCCAGAACGAACTTTAAAACATAGATGGAGCGGGAAAGATAACTGTGATATTTCGTACATGGAAAAGGTAATCCTTTATTCCACACTTTCTCTTTTCGCAAAATTCGCAAAATATCATCTCTCTATGAATTATGGTTCCCGTGGTATGGCTCGTAAACCCTTTAGTGCGCACCTTTGCATATATGCAAAGTTTACTTTGAAATTGTATTGCACCATGTAGTTTCTAGTTTGGACAAAGAAAAGTAGCTTTGCGTATCATATTGGATGCCCTTTCTCTAATGAAGTTCTGAATGTCCCGCTAGATGTCATAGTAAGCCAGCTTTGGTCTCTTTGTATTACTTGCTGCACGCAGATTTCTCATCCTGTCATCTTTGAGCTTTCTTTGCTCGTTTATGTGCACAGGTTTTGAACTGTTGATTTTTTCTATGTTAGACAGAAGTGTAATGAATGCAAAAGTGGAAGTACGCTGACATTCGTCACGTTTTATTGGTTCTATCTGATTTTAGTGGACGTTGCAGATGTCAACGCGCAACTTTGCATATACCCTATATGAAAACACTATAAAATATCCCATAGACCACATATTATTCGTATTAATTGTTTAGAAAATCCCTTGTTTCCTACAAAAAAAAAACTCCAAATTAAAAAAAATCAGTTTGATCGGAAAACATGGTGCGTTGAAAGGTGAAATCTCCCAAAACCCGAACATTTCATGTTAGCCAGTGGCCACAGTGTTACTATTTGGTACCAAAATATTCTCAATCGTGTTAGGTATTGATCAATATCAATATGACCTCTCTATGACTTCTGGTACCCAAGATATTGCTCCTTGAATCTCCGGAAATTGACTATTTTTGACCAATATCTCGGGAACGCTAAGAGTGATACGAAAAATGTCATCACTTTGCAGATAGTTTTTGATGCTTTACTGAATGGGAGGCTCAAAACTGAAAAAAAATGCAAGCAATATAATATCACTTAAATACCGTCTACTACTCTGTAAGTACTCTTGCATTCTTTCAGTGACATTTTCTGTAACCGTTTTTGCATACTTGCAGCTCTACTTCTGAAATTATGCGCTGAATCTCACCTTCGAGCTCTGGGAGTAATCGTGGCTTGTTGGCATACACAAGACATATTAAATAAGCCAACAGATAGAAATCACATGGTATCAGATCACAAGATTTGAATGTACAATTCACATCACGATTGCGAGCAATTACCCGGCCAGGGTAGCTCCCTCCAATCTTACCCATACTGAAAATAAATTTATGATCATGTGCTATTTAGCGCTCCTTGACAAATAGCCACAGAGATAACAGTTGAAAATCGTAAAACGCTAAGTGATGACAACTTAGTAAAACAGAAATAGCGGATATTTTAAAAGTTGCGTTCTTTTTGTGAAACCCTATATATATATAATTTTATAGCACGACTATTTGCATTGTGGAATATTTGGACTGAAAAACAGTAACTCTGATGTACTCAAGAGAATTTTTGCTTTCGCAACTCTGGCCAGAGATCAAAGACAAGGATTTTCCTTTTCCGATCTCGAAATAGATTTGGAAGTTGCTAATTGTTAAGCGTCAAAACAAACCAATGTGTGTTGTAATTTATGCTTCCTTAGGCTTGTCATCTACTCATTTATTGTCTAGTCTGTCAGTAAGGTGCTGTCACCTAAGGAGAAATAGTAGAACTAAATCTTGCCTTGCATCCACTAACAAATTTCAGCGTCTCCAAGATTAAGACGACCGTTAATAAGGAATATATCTTCATGACATGCATGATGGATGTCACTGGTAACCAAGGATTAATATCAAAAACAGCAACGTTCTTAGAATTTACATTTGGTTGAAACCAAAAGCGATATTTTTAATGGATTTGAAATTATAGATCTCTTGGTTTCTATATTACATCCAATAGTTAAGTATTACTTTGTAGTTATATCACGTCAAGGGGTTAGTTCACGCAGATGTGAGCCAGAACCGAAGCTAATCTAAACCAAACTTAGTAACTTACTGAACAGCTAAAGTACCAAACGGAAATAAAATATGTTTTTAAGTAATTAGAAAGCCTTATGCATATCTGCCGGAAATGTTCCAACAACAGTTGAATTTATTATCATTCATTGCAAACATAATAGGTATTGTTGGTAATTACTGATTTACGCATTCTTTCTTGCTAATTCTTATTTCTTTTAAGCTTATCAAAAATTCACTTCATAAGTTCAAACGAAAGAGGAATGTATGAGAGGTACTATGCAGTTGATCAGTCTTGGGAACATCACAGAAAATGGAAATGTATTCTCCGTGTAGAAATAATCTTCCTGCTTTGAAACAAAGCTTAATCTATAAGCGGATTAAGGTGCGTGCTTCCACCATACGTGTGCAGATAAAGAATGTGAATACTAGGAATGTAATAATTGGAAATTTGTAGCAAAGCGATCTTTTCTATCATTATTATTATTATTAATCACAGAATCTTTTACTGTGTCAATTATTTTCGTGAACGAGCACGTCATGCAAATAGTCAAATTCGGCAATCAACAAAAACCATAAATTGTGTTTACAGAACGAATCGGAAAGGGTTTCGCCCTTTTCTAATAATGAAAATTCTATTTTCCATTGATTAATGAGAATTAGCGCGATTAATGCTTTTCAAATATTAATTCTACATTTTCGGTGATTATTCCTCAACGTTATGCCAGATCAGCACTTACTGGCCCTTACCACACTCAGTGGCCGTTCTTAAATCATAATACGAATTTTAGTTAAAGGTGGTTTAGGCCTGGAATATAGCCGTGTATAGAAGTGCTTCACTCCAATTACCATTCTATGCTATTTAAAATTTACTTACATACATAGATACGTACTATTGGTGTACTTCATGTCTTTACCATCACAATTCCTCGATTCCAATATCCTGAAGAGTCTATATGTCTGCAAGGCCTCTTAAGGGATTTTTTTCACTCATGCCTTCTCATCATAACTCTTTTCTCATCTTAGGATTTAGGTATTAGGATCGAGATTTCTGGGCTTTCAGCATCTGAAGCCATTTAGCCCATCACGTTTTCGAGAGATGACGTCCCTCGGAGAGCACACAATCCCGGAAAAGGGGAGGGAGAAAGGATTGGTGAAGGAAGGAAGCGGCCTGGGACCCATAAGTTAGGTACCACCCCGATATTTGCCTGGTATGAATGTGGAAATCCCAAGAAAAGCTCATTCAGGATAGCTGACCTGAAAAAGCGTTTTCTCTTTTTCGACCGAATGCCCCTACCGGGAATCGAACCCGGGACCGCTCGCACCGAAGGTCCGGGCTACACTGGGTCATTTTTTTCATCTTAATCCGTCTTTCTATCTACTTTTATACTTCATTCAGCTTTACTTGATAAGTTTCTCAAAAGAAGGTCCTGAAGTTTCACTTCGTCTTGAAATAAAGTAAAGTGTGTCACAGAAAAGCAAGAATATTTGTAAAGCCTTGTGTTATTTTTCATACCCGACTAAGTTTCTTCAAAGCTTTTTTAACAATGTTTTCATTCCGGACTTCAGGGAATACTATCATGACACCTAAATTCCCGTTCCACAACTTAGAGACTATCTTCTGTTTTATACAACATTTTTATGGTAAAGTCATGATTTATGGTTCTATGATAAAAGTATGCTTGACCGTTCCTCTAATACAGGATTAATAAAGAGCAAAGCCCTATTCGGTGGTTTAGTGGCTAGGGCATTCAACTTTGGTCCACGTGTTCCTGTGTTTGTTTCCGAATGGGAAAGCATGTGTGAAACTTTAATTGTCCTCGATATTTATGGTTTGTTGTTTCTGTCGCGTTAAATAGAAAATGGTAAAAGGAGTACAATGGGGAATAAGTAGTCAAATCAAGTTAATGGAAAAGTTACTAGCGCGTGTGTCTCGTTCAGCATAAAGGTCATAATCATAGGATTTTAAATTAGAAAGAATCATATTATTTCAATAAAAATTAAGATTTATGTTACTCTATGCACTCTTATGCAGTGTTGTCAGATACGCTTTTCAGAACTTTTCGTTTTTCTGTATCACCCTTATTTAACATTCTCGTTATAAATTACATTATCTTATTTCCATTTTTTTAGTAATTAGTAAAGAAGACTTTAGTTTTTTACACTTCAATTTAAGTGAAAAGAAAATTATAGGAAACTTGTTTCCGAATGCAAATAGAAATGTAAATATAGTTTGTATCGAACGCATGTGAGAATTTAATTTGAGAATACCCATTGATGTAGGTGACTGATAAAAACACCTTGGTTTCTTGATTAGGTTGGAATATTGTCCCTTTCACCATTCAGGTCATATGAAACGTGGTTTTGTAGTTTAAGGTGGGACACGAACAACCCTAATCGGTAAACAATTCAAAGCTTCATTATCGGGAATCAAAGCTGGAACCCATAGACGAGATGCTTGCTTGCTGGCCAGAGCACCATCAGGGTTTAAAAGTGAAATTAAATTTTCGTTTTAATGTTTCAAGGCTATATTCTTTAAGGTAAGCGAGAGGAATGATTAATAAAAAAATTATGTATGAATTTGTAGAATGAGAGTGTGTGAGGAAACGAGAGAACTTCGAAAACTCCAAGGACAGAAAATTATCTACTACTAATTCACATTGCCGATGATCCATCCAGGAGCCTGGCAGGTTGGTAACAAGCCTAAAAATGTAGGCGGTACAAGTTAGGGGGGCCCGATTCAACCATACTATAGTTAATTTGCAAGCCTACCGTGCCCCCTAGACACGCCTGGTATACGGGCCTGGAGCTCACTGTATTAAATATGAAAACTTTGCCACTAAACCACTGTGCCCTCTAGGAGTAGGCTTAGCGTAATCCTGTGAGCTGAAATGTTCTTAAACATGGGTGCCGTTACTACATAGTTATGAACATATTGAGAATGGTCCTATTCTGAGTCGTCTTCAGCGTCGTATTAAGAGTTTGGCTTACTCGTGATGCAAACTTTAGTATTCAAAACCATCTTACTGGAGTCAGTAACGATTTATATCTGAAACGAAATATTATATTTCTGTCCTTAAGACCTTACTTTAAATTCTCCTAATCTCTTTTGATAAGCACGAGGAAAAGTCAACTCTGGTCTTTTTCTATATAAATAATTCATTCTCGTAAAGAATTTCTCCAATTAGACAACCAGCTGTTATTCTCCGAGTGGTAAATCTTTTGTTTCACAACATACACATTACACTAAGTGTAATTTAAATTTAACACAATGTTAATTTCTGTTATGAAATTTGAATTTAGAAACATGTTAAAGGATTTAATAAATGAAAAGAATGTTACCTTTTTTCGATATGCTATATAATGAAGTTTTTGTGTCTGAACATATAATATAAACCGAGCGTGAGATTCGATGGAGACATCCCTTCTATACACATTATCCGCAGGTAACATATACTGCGTGTTTTTAAAATGCGTACATACATTGAACTGTCGTAGAAAATTTACTTTCTAACATAGAAAGTAACGTTTCTGCAAAAAAGTAAGGGTACAGGTCAATATAAATAATAAGTGTACTTTCTGGTCGAACAGAATGTTCCAACTTGTGGCTGAAATAGATGTTCAGAATGGCCCCCTTTAATTTCTATACATTTCTGGGTACGAAACACAACTGCTTACGTGATTCGAACTAAATGTTCTAATGTAATTTCTGTGCCCACGGTTTCCATCTCATCCCAAAGTGTGTCCGGGTTACGTAGCTTACGACGGCACTCATAATCTTTTACTGTGTCCCATTAGAAACAAATCAAGCGACGTAAGGTTTGAAGAGAGTGAAGGAAACTCGATTAGTCCCTGCAACTCATTCACTGGCCTGGTACATTTTGATAGATATATATTCTCATATCTCTATGATAGGGCGGCGCCGCTTTATCTTTTTAGCAGTAAAACCTGTCATTCTACGTTACATAAATGTCAAGAAAATGGAATAAGAATATGTTGTGAGGTACTCCTCTCCATTTACAGCACCGTTAAAACGGAACATCTAATGAGTCCTCTAGGAGACAAATTACACCACACTTTCACCTCACACAAATTCAATCTCTTCAGTTGTATTATGGGGCTTATCTTCTTTCCAGTACACACAATTATACCTATTCAAGCATCAATTAAATTTGAATTGTGCTTCATCCGATCAAACAATGCTACACAAGAATCCTCGTTCACGTGTACGTATCTCCTGAACTCATTTACAAAATTGCATCCTGTGATCCATGTCGTCGTCACGTAGCACGTGCAACATCCTCGAAATGTACGTATTCAACTTACCTATATTCAGTATACGTACCACACTTCTAGCACTTACACTACTTTCAATTGTGTCTTATCTTGAAGATTGTTGTGCTAAACGTTGGACAGAACCACATCTGAGAATTCAGCATTTGTATCCGTGCTTGATCGCGTTTATCCACCTTTCTACACATCCGCACTGTTCCATGAATTTTGAATTTATTTCATAGACCTTCAATTGTTACCCTTAAGTTAGATCAGTTGTATTTTCTTGCGTTGACTGCTTCTGAGCCGCAGTAAAATGTTCGAACTTCCAGAACCAAATTTTAACCAGCTTTCGCTCTTCAAAGCTCAAACTTCAATCCTTCATTTCCATGTTACCCTCTTGCCACTAACCGGGTTGCGCAGCTAGGCCATCGATTCTGAAAAAGGTGGAATAACAGTTGATGGTGATTTTGTTTCTGTGAGTGGCTTGGCATAGCGTAGTCGCTAACGCTCTCGCTCTCGTCTTCCGTGCGAGCGGTTCCTAATCGATTCCCGGAGGATCAACTCGGTCAGAAAAAGGGAAAAGCGCTTTTCCAAGCCAGCCACCCTGAATGAGGATTTCCTGGGTTTTCCTCATACACATCAAGCAATTGCCGGGATGGTACCTAATATATAGGTCCCAGGCCGCTTCCTTCCATCTCTTTTCCCGGATAGTTTGCTCATTGAGGGACGACATTCCCCAAAACATGACGGGCTTAATTGCCTTTGATGTCGAATGCCCAGAAATCTAATTCCTAACTCCTAAATCGTTGGTTTCTGTGAAGTAAATTTTTGCTGTCAGTTAGTTCTGTTCCTTCCCAGAACGTTAAACCCAAACTGAGGAATATATGGAACTAAAATTAGATAACACGTTTCTATCTTTATCTTTCTAGATATAGCAAATATTAGGGATACACAGAAGAAGGAAGAACGTGTATTACCAGATAATGCTTCACATGTATAATCACAGACTAAACACTGTATGTCCAGCGAGGAAAGGAGGCATTAATGCAATCAACCGAATTCACTGTTACATTTGATTTTAAGAAAAGAACGTTTATTTCCGAGATATTTCCGCATCGCTGAAATAACTTGTTGCTGTTAGACAATATTAAGGATTGATAAAGTAAACATACTCATAATTTATTTTAGAGTACACTTTAATTTTTTTCAAATTAGTGATGCGAAGATAAGATTTTAATAACTTTTGTTTCTCGAAGTTAGGATACACAGGTAGCCTAAATGTTTATTGTATAACAGACTCAAATTCCCAGACTTGCACTAGCTTCAGCAACTTGTAGAATTAAAATGAAATGAATAATTAGTTGTTGTTACTCAGTGCTCCTTTCAGCATCAAAACTATAAGGAACGGGGACCTACAATTTAAATTGGAATTCGAACCAGCTTGATGCATCCAAATGTTGTGTGCTCTTCCACTGGAAATCCGGTGAAGCACACGTGAACAACTAGACCACCTGGGAGAACTATGAATTATTAGAGTATTTTCTTACTAGCGTTTGTTATGAACATGGTTTATACATAGATAATTATAATTGTTACATTAGGTATTTTGTTGTTGAGTTTAAGTAAATCCTTTGAAGGGCTTTGAAAGACAGAAATCCATCATCATCGTTCCATTTTCTGATTTGTTTCTGAATTCTCAATATAAATTTGTATAGTGGTGTGGAGTACCATATACCCAACCTTAAGTAAATCTAAAGGAAAATGCCAACATCTCAGAATTTCCAAGAGAACTGTTGGAAGTTTTTGTAAAGTAAATTAAGATTTAAAGGGAAGGGGAAAATGCGGAATAGTATGTTATAAATAAGGTAAATGCAAGTATATATGCCAATGTAGCTAAATACGCCAAGTGTTCAGTTCCGGACATTTCCGACGAAATCCGCTAGATTGCGCCTCCAATGTGTGCCACGGTCTTGCACTAGTCCGATTTGACGAATACTCCGAGAGGCAGCGCTAAAACCGTCACGACGTGCAGTGTTGTTTGCTTCGGGAAGGTTCCGTGGAAAGACGTTATTATTTGAAAAGAGGTTATTAGTATCGTGCTAAGAAAGAACACTGCAGATGTTTATAGCAATGTACGCCTTATTTCGTGCCCTCTAGAAACACTTTCTTTTGTCACTGTAATTTCAGTATTTGTGACTCCATGGCTACTGAATCAATACGAAGCATGGTGCAGCGAATTACGCCAAGGATTGTGCAGAACTGACTGCAGAACACAAAGATGATTTCATTTGTTCCATGTAATAGGTGTAGTTTAAGTCACAGTACAGTGACACTGTTTGTTTATCTTCTTATGGACTACAACTTTTCAGTTTGGAACTTCATTTGAACTTTGGAAATTATAGTTTTTACGTTTTATCTTTTTATCTTCCTCTTGCACTTTGGTTATTCTATTTTTGCTTTAGCCATGTTGTGTAGTAATATTTAAGTTCGTATATTACAGACAATGTAAGCAGTTGCAAGATTTATTACAGGTTTCTAATAATATTCTAGACTTGGTGTAATTACCTGCACGTGATCGTAAATTCGCCACTCTGTAACACTCGTTTCTTTTACCCTGGGTACAAAATAGAAGTGAGTCACATCATTCCCTCATCTTTTTCTACACACAACGCACATGTCTTGTTTTTTTATTTCATGAAAATTAAGGTTATAAAAAATCAAAAGCCCTTAACATGGCATATTTACCTGTACCTACTTTACAATGTTATATAATAAAACCATTAAATATTTTTTTCTGGTAGCAAATACACGTCTGAGTCTAGGAAAGGTTCTGTTAGTAATTTGAATGCTTTAATGAAATTTAAAGATCAGTAACAATGTAACTGAAAATGAGTCTCAAGTTGTTAATACAGCACTGAACGGGCCTAGTAGGCGACAAACACTACTTTCAAACACCTGCTGGTCATCGTGTGTCCTTGTCACTGCAAAGTCCTTGATTTGTAGTGGTACTTATGTGTTTCTGTTACAAGTTATAGTCCAACTATACAAGTCGAACACTGGCAATTAAAACATTCTTCTTAAAGTTTTTGAAGATAAGAAGACAAATAAAACATTCTTCTTAAAGTTATCTCTACGTTATCTGGTTTTGGATCTCTGGCTCAGTCGGAGATTGGAACCGTACCATACTGAAACAGAAATCAATTCTAATTTGTGAGAATCATCTTTTCGATATTGACTAAAGGAAGGAGCAGAAGTCAGTGGGAGAGTTATAAGAAGAATATGGTATTTTAGGATGACTGCCAGGCTGCAACTGGTGGATTGTCTATGCAGTTCTTTGACCAAGACGTGGGCGATCATTGCAAACAAAGTCACCAGTGAATTTTGGTAACCATCCTGGAAATTGATGACGATAGAACCACTGTTCTTGCCATTTACGATTGTTATTAGGGTTCGTTTTCATTTGGAGTGAAGACCCTTTTCGGTTATTCTGTACACTTAGAGAACTGCACAAATCTAGTAGGTGATTCTTGTTAGCAACTGTAATCTCATGTGCGACCCGTGAAACCAACTTTTACACTTTACCGCTTGCATGGACCCTCGGAACGACCCTGGTTTAGTGTAAGCTAACTCATAACATGAAAAGTGTACTAAAACTTTGCTTTCCATGAATTTCTGAGGAGCTAATCCAAACATGATGCTAGCGTCGCCCACGGGACTGATTTTGCTATGTTATGACACCCGAATTAAATTTGACAAATCAGTTAGGAATGGTGCGTTTATTCGCTACTCCTGGTCTAAATGCACAGGTGTTATTTTTCCAGCTTGCTGTATACAATATCCTGGTTTGAATTCGAAACAAAAGTTACTAGGAATTGTGTGTTCTCCAAGGTACACTTTAAAACGACCCTGTTCAAGAACGCAGTGACCACTGGTTGTCTAGTATACCAGCCTGCTTGTTGGACGCATACAGAGCTTGTAATGTTAGGTGCGTGATCATAGTCCATTCTTGGTTTGTGTTACCGGCCAGACTTCACCTTGGACATTTCATTTGCACGAAGCCAATGAGATTACGTCTTCAAATTAGCAGTAGGCACTCGACTATATACTTTTTCTTCAAGACCCTTTTTCACCATATAGTGGTTTCTGCAATTAAGGAAGTGTGTTTACAATATGTATAATGAATGTGACGAAAACATGGCGTTAATTTGGAGAATCAAAATTTTAGATGAATTTTCTGGTATGATGGAAAGTGATCATGGGTGTGAAAGAATAAATACTATGTAAATTATGTTATCAATAGTGACTGCAGTGCGTAAGAAAAAGTAATCGCAGACGTGCCTGTTCATCATGGACGCAACCCTCTTACCTTCGTCCTTCCTTGAATATCTTTTGATAGAAGTCTTGCTTTTGAAATCATTAAGTACATGTTGATGTATGTTTTCCTAAAAATAGTAGTATTATTGGTGTATCAGTTTGTCTCAACATTATTGATCTGTAGACAGTTAATATGGGCATGCGCCGGGGAAAGAAATTATATTTGAATGAATTGGTGGATTATTTGAAGCAACAAAAGTTATGTAAAACAACTTATAAACTAGATCTCACATTCTTAATCTGCACGATTTCTTTAAA
This sequence comes from Thermobia domestica, assembly GCF_964235325.1. NCBI lineage: Eukaryota > Metazoa > Arthropoda > Insecta > Zygentoma > Lepismatidae > Thermobia > Thermobia domestica. Next base: position 379,222,491 of record NC_137454.1, read on the forward strand.
TTTTTGTTGTCTATATTGTTTCATTGATAAATTTTAGCTGATTGTCTTACTTTCTTCAAACATATCACATGTTAATTGTTACGTTTATTCAATAATGTTGTCCTAAATATCGGATGCAAATCTTCCAATATGGTTGATAATTTTGCGTCAAATATCGTAAAAGTTTACTGCTGAAGTCACAGTGCAAATCTCGAAAAAAATATTAAATGCCATTTGTCACAAACTGATCGAAAACATTGTGATAAAATTATCAAAGTCAATTTTTATATCGTGTATATTATAATAATAGATTTAATTATTATCATTCTTAAATAGAAAGCTTCTTTTGTGAAAGTATTTATTCAATAAAAAGTAAATACGTTTCCTTTGAAATTTTCAATATTGACTATAACCTAAGAGATAAAGGGAAATACTTCACTTACTGTAATTTAGATGTATCCTTCGAGAGGAAATATAACTATGTAATACTCAATTTAATTTTTGTTGCCGTCAAATAAAGTGACACGGAGACGTTGTATATGTTTTCAACTTTTTCTAAGCAACGTACCTTTAATTTCTTTTTCTTTTATGTTATAAAATGAATTTTAATATACGGTTCTTAATTTAAGAGGATTCAAAGTATCTCACCTTACAAACATATAAAGCTACTTTGTGAAAAGATAAAGAGAAAAATCAAATATTTCCAGTTGTTTAGAAATCCTAGGTCAATGGACTGTTGTTGAATTTACATATACAAACTCTAAGACCAACAATAACTTCCACTTCCATAACAATATTGAAAGACATGAGATTTAATGTATTTCTGTTTTTGTGCACAATGCAAAGTTTGCCGCTCTAGACATTGAGCTAATTATTTTAATGTCGCCTTATTCTCTGAGCTAAGTCAAGATGTATTAAAAACGATATGTGCATCATATGTAGCAGTGATTCTTTTTAATAATTTAATTTTCACAATTCTGCAAGTATTGGAATGTTAAAAAATATTGAAAACTTCTATTGGTTATTTATTTCCTTTGTTTCGTATGTCTCTAATCGATACTTTGGCGAAAAATTCGATCTACTGTACGTTTATTCTACAAGTTGCTTGTTTAATTGAACCATTCTTGTATTCTAGTAGGTAGCGAGCATATGTTTACGGCTATTACAAAAAGCAATTGTTTCTAGTCAGGGATTAAAAATGAACCGGTTCTTATTAAAACGCTCCGGACTGGTTTCTATCTTTAGCATGGGATCTTGGTACCTGAACCGGTTCAAGAGCGGGTCGGAACTTGTTCTTTTTCCATCCCTGGTTCTAGTAGTTCTAGTGAGAGTATATGAAAGCCAGTACAGTGTTTGATACCTTTTACCGTATCATCTCCTACTGACTAAAGACGTAACTATAATCCTATTATATAATCAGGGATAGAAATGAGGAGGATGCGAGAGACGGCTTTTCCCTAGTAAATTGATATGTTTTATCAAACGAAGGGAGAATATCAGTAGTTTTTAGTTTTAAAAAATGAGAAATTTGGATCATGACTTGATTTTGATTAGTTGTTTGTTTTGCAACAAACGCTATCATTTTAATCAGCCGTCGAAGAAAGTTTACTTCTGTCCCCGGAGCCTCTGCTTGTACTCTTGTGACATAGTGTAACTTTACCCAGTCCACAGGATAATTGTATAAATACTTTTCGGGGAAGTTGCTATAAAATTCAGAAGACAACAAGCTAGTTATGAGGTGCCACAGCCAGTGCTTGCAAAGTTAACTTCATATATATATATATATATATATATATATATATATATATACCGTAATCAGCTTATAAATAATGAAGCCAGTTTCATATCAGGAGATGTATTATTCGATGGGTTTTGCACAGAGCACACAAGTGTTACAATTAGACGTAATAAAAGACTACAGTAACGTATTTCGGTTTGGAGTTTGAACATACTACAGTTCATGACTCAATCATGACTAAATACAATCAAAATGTTTTGGAGTATTAAGAGTAATCAGTGAAAGGTGGAAAAAAGGGAATAATTAATGGAAAAAGGGAAAGAAGTGTCCGCTGTATTTATTGATCTAGAAAAGGCTTTCGATCACGTGTATTGGGAATTGTTGTTGAGGGCTCTAAATAAGGTTGGGTTGGAATGAAAAGATCAAAGACTCATGAGAAACTAATATACGAACCAACAAGCAGGTGTTAGAATAGGGAACGAAATTTCAGTGGAGAGTTGCAACTGGAAGAAGAGTTCGAAAATTATGTTATTTATCTCCAACACTATTTAATATCTATCTAGAAGAGATAGTGAAAAAGAGTCTACATAAAGAAGATGGCATTTCAGTAGGAGGTGGAATGATTAGGTGTATAAGGTTTGCAGATAATATGACGCTTGTTGCGGAACCTGAAAGGACAATCAATACATTATTAGAATGGTTAAGGAAGGGTTGTGAAGAATATAGGATGAAAGTAAACGTTAGAAAGACAAACGCCATGGTGATTGGAATGAAGCTTTTGGTGTCAGATATAGGAGGGGTAAAACAGAACATATGACTATTATCCGGTACCAGATAATGTTATTACTGATTATATGAAGTGTGATCGTTAAATAAAAGCAAGGATAGGAATGGCGAAAGAAGCCTTTAAGAAGAAGAAAACACTATTTTGTGTGACCTTGAATAAATAGTTGAGAAAAAGACTCATAAAATGCTTCGTTTGGAATAATGTCCTGTGTGGGGCAAAAAAACATGAACACTACGCAAAAGTAATGAAAACTCATTGGAAGCTCTCCAAATGTGGATGTGGAGAAGAATGAAAGAATTAATTGAGTCCAGAGGAAAACGTGGAGAAGTAAACAACAATTTTAGATATTTTTGAAAAGAGGGAGACAAACTGGTTAGGATATTGTCTAAGAAGGAATTGAATCATGAGGTACGTGCTAGAGACTATGGTATCAGGAAAAGACGGAAGGGGAAGTATGAGGCTTCAAATGATAGACGATATCAAAACAAAAAACATCATGCGTGAATACAAAAAGATTAGCTGTAGACCGTGGTATGGAAGCTTCTTAGTTGCGGCAAATGGCCTGCCAATACTGACACCATACCTATCACGATGATGATTATGTTAATTCTGAGATTTCATTCCCATCTTTCCAGGTAATCAATTAAATTTGTCACTAGAAAAAGAAACACACATCTGCAAATCATTGGATTATTTATATACACTTCTATTCACTACGTACTTTTCCCCCCTTGATCCTGAACTCTATCACAGTGACAGTCGTGTTTATTTTGTTGACTCACTTTGATTTATTGGTTTATCATTTGACCGTCGAGTAATATGGACATTAAATAATCGGAATATTAAGTATTCTTCTCCACCGCATCTGTATTGTTGCTCATGTTGTTCCGTTGGGGTTATATCGTACCTTAATTACGAAAAATTTAAACTACTGTTATATTTGTAAACCATCTGAACGTTCATCTCTGCTGAAGCAACTTGATACCGTTCATCAAATTGGAATTCACATGCTACTGGTGCTTCTCATATAACACTGGGATTATCTTTTGTTAACCGTTTTAATAACTAAATTTCAAATATTTTAACAAGTGTTAACATCGGAGACCAATAGAATTATGTATCATTCAGTTTTGTGATTACATAAAGTAACCTAAAACTCAGTTATTCGATATAAAACATGTCGATAAAGAATTAAACCTTAAAATTGAGTTGAATAATACTTTCTGGAAGCAAAACAATCATTGACAGTCTTTCGAGTTGAGACATTTGTCGTATATTGAAGTTGTACTATAATTGTGTTATCATGACAATATGTACTACTGTAAGTATTAACTAATTACAAAATAAAACCAATAATAGTAAAACAAGTTTATGGTGTTGGGTTCTAAAAATATTCTTCTCGAACAATATTGAATTTACTTTGATAAAATGGAAAACATTCAGAGAGACGGATCCATGCAGTCACGGGCCACGATGAAGCGTGAAACTTGGTGACATGGAGTGTATATCCGCTGTTTGATGTTAGACCTTTCTTGTTTACAATGTAGAAGTCGTCATCTGCTGTAGCTGATGGTGGTGGACCACCACTTTTTCCTTCCCGTAGTATTGCCCGTGGTTTGGAAATAACGCTGTGAGCAATAAGAAACTGAAGGGCCACATTCGTCTCACTTCATCCTGCTTCCAGTTTCCTGACGATTGTTTCTCGTGAGATGTCATCCAAATGTTGTATCCAGGCCATGTTGTTCTGAATAACACAAACACAATGCATCTTAACCTATCTTCGACTGACATACACATACACAGACTGTTTCGTCTCTTTTATTCAAATGCAAAGAGACACAGACCGCGCTACGGTCTCGGCAACTCCATGCTATGGAACATCTTGTCCTGTATGCAAGTGTGGAAGGCCTGAGAACATGCTGTCGGACTCTCAATCGTTTCCATCAACTACGCAATATTTTTATTTTACTTTATCTATTTCTTCCTTACGTTTTGCACTCCAGTCTAGTAATAATATCTCGCTTTAAATGTGTTGGTACTTCTGCATTATATCCTAACTGAAACTTTGATACGTAAGTTTCATAGGCACACATTTTCAGTTAGGAACTTTTATTTAGAGTTCTGAAAATTGTTTCGATCTTAATTCTTCTTGTAGAATGTAATTCAGTACAATTCAATTTCACGTGTTCACAGTAATATTTCAAATCCTCTGAAGTTTGTGGAGAACGTTGGTACATATTTGTAAACATACGTGAAGGTCTTATACGAATTAAACACCATTGTTGCCACAGTACTAGCTCCGGAGTGGGCTGAAAAATAATACCAAATTGAAACAAAAAGGGCTGAATTTATTATTTTATACCAGTGTAATGCATTGCTCTATAACACGAAACTGAAAGAGGTAAAGTTCTAGAAGCCCCCCTCTTCCACGAGTCCAAATAAGGAAAGTCTTTATCTTCGTCAATATGGCGTCACTAGTAAACAACTTATCCCGGTAAGCCGGTAACTACGTCAATGTATTTTTTTCGTTGCTATTATTTTTTGGTGTAGAATCTTTGCAACGACACATAAATTGTAGACTTACTTGAGCACACGCTGGTCTTCTTCAGAAATTCCAACACTTGATTCAACGCTTTCTTTTCTTTATTTCTTTTTTTTCTTTTTTTTAAGATTTCAAGCTAAAATTTCCCCCACACGCCTATCTAGCATCATTCGTTTCCCGGTATAGTTCGAATTACGAATCTTCCACACGATGTTCGTAGTGGTATGCGGTGCAACGTTACTGAATGAATGTTCAACAGCATTTTAAGAGTCCAACACACAGTATGAGTAACGTGAGATGTAGGAAAAGTCTTAGTGACACTTTTGAATTGAGAAGTATTTGTTAAATGACGCTGAATTGGGTAGAATTGTACCAACTTTTTCACAAAACGGACTGAAAATGCCAGCGTGGTACCAACAGGCCGATGAATGGCAAAAAGGGCTGAATTTGGTACAATTGTACCAAGTGTGGCAACAGTGTTCAACACCATTTATCGAACCTATCAAAACCTGTCTTAAATCATTAAATTAAGAACACGCTAAAGAAAACCCCCCAAAAAACGAATACGATATTTTTTGAACCTTTAATGAAATTATCAAGTGATATGAATAATATTTCATTAAACGAAGACAGGCTATTTTGAAGTAATTAGCAAATAAGAAATACATAAGTATTTTGTGTGATGTGTCAGATATATACTTTACTGAAGATATTTTATCTTGTTATTCTGGTAATTAACATATAGGCATAACTTAAACACCACTTTTAACTGTGCATTATAACTGTTTTCGTTCTACCATCTTGTGAGAAAAGATATTTGTTATTCAAACAGGACGCTATTTTCTTTTAAAGAGAATGATATTGAGGAATTTGAAGCTTAAAATATATAAAACGATAATCATGCCTGGTGTTCTGTATGTTTACGAAACGTGGCCGCTTACTCTGAGGGAAGAACATAGACGAAAGTAATTGGGAACTAGATATCGAGACGAATATTCGGACCCAAGTGGGACGGGAATGCGGAATGGCGGAAACTTCATAACGAGGAACTACGTAGTTTATACGGTATAACGAACATTGTTAGGGTCATCAAATCTAGGAGGCTCAGGTGGGCTGGTCATGTAGCCAGAATGGAAGAAAGCAGAAACGATTTCAAAGTCTTAACTGGAAGACCAATCGGAAAACGACCTTTAGGAAGACCTAGATGTAGATATGAGAACAATATTAAGATGGATCTCGCAGAAATAGGAATACAAAATAGAAACTGGATCGAATTGGCTAAGGATAGAAGTCAGTAGAGAGCTTTTGTGAACGCGGCATTGAACCTCCGGGTTCCATAGGCCATTCAGTTAGTTAGAATGGTTTGACACTTGCTTATAAACACAATAAGTATTTTCTGTGCTATAGTTGGTAGGTGCGTGCAATCTGGTGTTGAATTCTTTGTAGTCATGGGCGGCAATTAGGGGGGCAAAGGGAGGCAGTTGCCCCCCCCACTTTTCTGAAATGGCCTATTAATGTATATGGTTTCATTTGGAAATGTAAAGTTTTTGTATGTATTTAGAAAAAATGGTGCCGTAGTCTTAATAATATTTGTCGTTGCGTGAGTACATATTGGTTGTCTTCCCGTGGAGTTCAGAAAGTTAGAAGAATTGCGTTTTAATTGCCACAAAAATTGGTCCAAAAACTTACCTATTGGAGCGCATTTCGAGCATACTTTCATTTCTTCTTACAAGAGCTCGATATAAGTCCAATATGAGTTAATCAGCCGCTTTGAAACTAATTGAGATAACATTTCGCAAAACAAAAAAAAAACAAAAAAAAAAAAAAATCTTTCACAAGTCATTGTTTAATTGCACAAAAATTAACAGTCCGTAAAATGTCTTTCCTTCTTTCTAATAGTAAGGGACATTTTGATTTGATTTTTTTTTAGTTTAACATTCTGTTCAGCAGCAAAGCTATAGGAGATGTAGACCTACTGATTAACGCGGAATCCAATGATCTTCCGCCGGGAATCGAACCCGGGTCTCCCGCGCCAAAGGCATGTACTGCTTAGCCAAGAAGGAACTCAGTAAGGAATATTAATTAAAAAGAGAGTAAAAAGAAACTACTACCTTTTCCATTGTTTTGCAGTGTAACAAACGATCGAAGTGGTGTGTTTAGAGGGCTACGAGAACGAACATGTTTCCGAATTTCTTTAAATGTCGTAGCATATACTTGTGGTATTTACTGTCTTTCTAAGAGTAATAACATATATATAATAGCATGCATGGAATTAACGTTTTATCGGTTTCTTTGCCATTGAGTGGAGAGAAAATTACGAAAATATGTCTATGGGGTATTCAGGACACACAGCAGCAATAGGCACATACAGAAAGCCAGCGGAAACAGAATAACACCGTTACGTTTAAAGGGTTAAAAACATATAATAAGTTATTCATTCACCCTTTTAAATTCCGGGTTTTTCAAAGGTACATTATAGGTTTTCAGTCAAGCGTCTACATCTTCCCTATTTATCCTAGGATCATGGTTCTTACCTCCACTTTCAATATAACTTCTGCAAAACAAGCCTCATTATTCATGACCGTGATTAATATGTTCCTTTCTATTTATATGTTTTGTAAATTTGTTACTAAATAATCTTATCACACAATTTTCCAGACAGAATTTAAGATGTTCATGAGCAAAGAATCAAATCTTACATCTTCGTTTAAGAGTACAAAGGGTAAGTACCTACTTGCGTTGCTCTTGTCAATTTATCTAATAAAATTTGAAATACGATATACAGTATTTTAACTGAGAAAGATACGAGGTAATATCCTATTAGTTATACAACCTTTCATCAAACAAAATGTTAGAAGTAACCAGGGAAACTTGTATATTAACATTGATATACAAATATTCAGATCATGTCTTGGCCCCCCACTTTAAAAGTTCCATCGCCGCCACTGCTTGTAGTATTTCGTGAGAGTGGCTTGGTTTCTACCTCAAAATTGTAGCTCTGTGTGTCACTGTTGCTAAATATCAACACAATATTAACTAAATAAGGAATTATGGTATACCTTGTGATAATGAAAACTTACATTAAATTATTAATATTGGCAATTATTTTTACCTTTCATGTAAATAAACATTTGTTATTTCATTTGTGATACTTTAAAGACACAGAAGGTATGATATTAGTTACCATGTATACTAAGTATATGAAGTTCCATAGCACGAATATGTCCGTCCTTCAGTTTTTCTTCTCTTTGGCAGGAGTAAAAGTGGATCTGAGAAGGTTGAGGGATGCATGACGTCACGTCGTTCCCATGCCTATCTTTGTCCATAGTATTGTTTTAGAAAGTGAGGGGCACCATATATATTTTTGAAAGTGAGGTAACAACGTCCCCGCGTTCTCCTCACTTTTAGCCCTGACCTTCGGCAAATATTAATATAAAAAGCGGCAACGTTCTCAAGCTTCAGCCTTCATTAGATACGAAAGGTGGTCTTCTTACTGAAATTGCAATATATAGATCTCTTGGCTTAAATGTTAGGTCGAACACTTTGAAAGTGTTTTGTAGTTTTACATCGACAATCAAACTCTCTTGTTCCGATGATTTGTTCAATACGAGGCAGAATCAGAAACTAAGGTAACAAGACTAATATTCCTGGACTTTTGTCTGTTTTAGAGGAATGAGGAAGGTGCCGTACTTTTAACACATTGAATTTGCTACTGTGCAGAGTTTCAATCACCCACCACCTATGGCGTTAGATGTAGGTAAATACAAATGGCTACCCATTTGGAAAACTAGCCTCGTGAAGAAATCCGCTCAGTTATTCGATTTCTGTGGGTGAAACACAAAACACCGGCTAAAATTCTCTGGCAGCTGATAGAGGTTTACGGAGAAACTGTAATGTCTCGTCAGTATTTCGCAGAATGGGTTCGAAATTTTGCTGTTGGTAGAGAAAATGTCACGGACAAGAAGTGCAGTAGCCGACCTAGTACCCTGTTGAAGCAGTTTCGCTGGGACACCATCGACCAACCTTCCTACAGCACGGACCTTGATCCAAGCAACTTTCAACTGTTCCCGTTCTTAGGGGACCGTCTGTTCCCTTTACACGAGGAGGTGAAAGTTCGTGACAAAGTGCCTGAACACACAACAGAGGATTTTTTTACCAGGAGGGCATCTTCAAACTCATCGTGTGCCGTAGTGATCTTTACTTTTGCGTATTTATTGGTATTATAGAATAAAATGAATGCAAAAGGAATCTAATTTAAAATTAGAAACAGCACTGTTTCCTTCTATATATATTTTTTCCGTTAACCTATTCACCTTCCTTTTTCCTCCCTGTATTCCACTACAGTATATTTTTGGGATATAGAGTTTGGTCTTTTCTTAATTTAAAGTTTGGTCTGATCTGGTATTATGGTTAGTCTTTTGTCAATATGTCATGTGATTGCTATACTTGAATTTGATTGGTTGTTTATCCTTCCGATGAAGGAGCCTTGAAAATAAGTGATTGGGCCCATCACTTGTTCTCTTCGCGAGATATGTGTAATACCATATTTAATATTGTGTATAGTATAATTTATTTGTGAATTTAAAATCATATACTGGGTTTTCCGTGAGTATATAAAAAATATGTAGATAGACAAATGTTAAATATTCTAATTGGACCATCAGTTCAAATATTGTTATTGAAGTCCTGTGATATAAATAATCATATTTCAAATATGGTTTACGCTGAATATGTCTTGTCGTAAGGCAGGATCCATTTTGGAATTTTATTTCATACAACATGTGCCTGATGAATTTTTCAGTAATTATAAATTTCTTATGGTTTTTGCATGAATCGAATTTATTTAAATCTACTAGTGGTTGAAAATATTTTTCAAAATCGGACAAAACTTTTTCGAACTTCACAAATTCGTTGTTCTATTCAACATTACGTATATTTTTTTGTTTTATTAAAAATAAAATTTGTTAATGTTATCTGAATTCTTTTTGTGTTGTTTACCAAGTAGAGTTATCAGGTTCCTGCAAACTTTGGAGACGTATTATTATTTGTTGAGCTTTAGCTTACCCCTCTTTTTCAGTAGCCTGCATTTTTACGTGCGCTAAGCGGCATTGTGAACCACATACCTGGCCGGGAAACTCTTCTCGGAGGGGCTACTTGTTTGAGTAGAGGGAAGGGAACGTAAAACTTTCTTTCCTGATTTTCAAAGATTTAGTTTTTTTTGGGAAGGGAAGGTAATGGTAACATTACCCACCTTGGCTGTTACAATCCCATTTTGCAAATGCATCAACCGATATGGAGAACATGTCGGAAAATAACCTAATGTACCTGCACTATCTGTTGGTTGTATTGGTTGTATGAAATAATATATATAAACGTTTTACTGCTGGTTTTGTAACCTTACATTGTTACCATCCCTCGTACTACGAAGTACTAAGATGTTGCAACAAGGTTCTTTGAAGTGGTGAACATGAAGAATAGAAGACAGTATCAGAAGCAATCATCAATTATAAGTGAATCTTGTGATTGAAACTTTTATATAGATATATTTTTGATGAGCCCACTCTGTTTTTCTATGTTATTGGCTAGATTACCGTAATAACTTATTGCGATATATTGTAACGCAAATTCCCATCTCTTCACTACAACTTAAAAAATACATTTGTTTTTAAACAGATTTATTTAAGAAAAGACAAGAAATAAAATTTAATGCCTCAAGTATGACCAACCATATGAAGCTATGAAAGATATTTAAGAAAATTACTTGTGTCAGGCGGACAATGGTAATCAACCTCTCCAGAAGTCGCTACGGATTGTTTTCCTAAAATGAATTTCATTTCAACCAGTTCAAAATTGATCCATGTTCAAAAAGCTGTTCCTTCCTTCGGAGAAACAAGATTTCAATTCTTTTTTTAAATGTAAATATCTTCGGATACTCACTTCGATATGATTATAGATGTTGCTTTTTCACTTTCAAAATTTAAAACAAAATGTAGTTTACTAATCTCACTCATACTGCGGTGCCACTCTAAAATATCTTCACATATAGTACCAAAGTAAATTCTCAATTCAAATAATTACCTGTCATATTGAAATAGAGAAAGCACGAATGGATAAACCTTCTATTGGGAATGAGTGGTAGAAATTCACAGCGCCACTCTTCAGAGTTAGAACTAGGAAGAAAGTAGTCAGATATATCTTTATGTTCTTTGCTCAATTCAGAAGCTTCAAAATTAATTATACAAATATGATTAGCGTAAAAGGTCAATTGTTTCTAATACAACCTATGTTTAAGTGTTTGATGAATTTATTTTCAAGAATCAGAACTTTAATGAACAAATCCCACCTCTACGTAGTTGTTTAAGTTAAATCCTTGGTTTACGTAGAACAAAAATATTTATTAAATAAATATCTTGAATCTATTCGTTAAAAGTAATTCATAGGTATTTCCAGAAACAAAGAAAGACTAAAAGATATTTAGTGGTTACAAGAAGATGAACATTAAGCACGTTTATCCCTTGAAGATAAAACAAGAGAAAAATAAACAAAATAAATACATTTACGAAAATACAGGGTGGTTGGAAAGTCACTACCTATTTGTAACAAGGAATATTTCAAAACATAGGCAACCTATTATAATTTTGTTTGAATGGAATACGTCCTTAGGCTGTACCATTTGGTTAATAAGTTACATTTCAACATATGCACCCGTATTTTCCACACACTTCTGGAATCTTTTAGAAACAAAATTCATGGTTCTTCTTAGCATCTTAACTGGTGCATTTGAAAACACTTCACGGATATTTTGCTGAATACTGTTAGTAACCCTTGGTTTTAACTTGGAAACTTATTCTTCAGCCCTAACCGAAAGAAGAAGTCCATCGGGTTAGATCGTGGCTGCGTGCAGGCCATTTTGTCGTTCCCCAGGTCCAATCCATTCTCCAGGAATATTGTGTTCAATCCATACTCTCACTAGAATTCCATAGTAGGGCGGAACTACCAGTTGTAATGTTTTTTTATCATGACAGTTTTTTTATTGTCTTAAGAATAAAAGTTCCATCCCTATCTTGCTTTTGCTTCCCATCATCTCGGCACTTGCACCACCGACCTCCAAACTTAATACCTGGTAGCAATCTTAGCTCTGTCTTCTAGTTCTATACACCAGCCATTTTGAGATTTTCACTGGATCAATTTCAGAAAATATAAATGGTAAGCCTCACTAGTAAACAGTACTACATGCGAGCAAGAGTTGATGCTAGTTGCTAGGATAATCTAAATTAAATATAGGTATTGAATTTACAACCACCCTGTATATAATGGTAAAATGAAGAGAATGATTCCTAACAGAGTTATATTTTCCCTAGCTTAAGAGGGAAACTTCTAATCCAGAATATCATGTATTTACCAATACAAAATGTGGTTGGAAACAGTTATATGATTTTTAATTTAGTACTTGTACACAACTGTATATTGCTTGAAATCTATAGCTTACATTCAGAATCAGTCACACGGTAAAAGTATGTTACATGTATTCACTTTGATGGCATTGTTACCTTTTGAAAAAAATGCACATTTACATCTAAATAGTACCTACAATCTGTGAAACTTTCAAAATATTTCGATCACCCCCGCCAAAATTTAAAAATATTCCATTTTGAGCATATATGATACGATAATTCGGTGAGGGGAGGGGTGGGGGTCAAAAAAATTTTTGAGATAGATTTAGGTCAAGCGTAACATTTTGGATCAATAGCGACCCAATTTGGATCAAGGGCCGATTTCACTATCTTATTAGGAAAGACCGTTTATTTCACTTGCGTTGCCGTAGTGTACATTGCTTCTCACTGATACCAAGAGTGACCTTACTATACATTTGCAAAATAACGTTCGAATACTGTATTCTGTTGCCATTGTCTGTTGAAACTCGAAGGAAATTACTAATAGTAATGCGATATATTGTCTTTTTGTTTAGTCTTCCAACATCAAAGATCTCATCATTATTTTTAAATATTTTTTTCTTTATTTTTTCACTTTCATGCCATGAGGCTAAGGGAAATAATTATAATGAGATAGATGATAGTGGAATGAAGTTGTGGGAGGAAATGGGAGAAGACCGAGCAAACTCACGTACACGATTTTTGTTTACCAAAAGGTGGCATGGGCTGGCATCGACCCAGGGACCTCACTTTTTTTATTATTATTACCAGAAATGATCATTTGCAGTTACGATGGTTATACTTCAAGTCATAATACCGGGTGTATCAAAAGTTCGGGATCATCGGTGAAGTCCATTATGAGTAATGATATGAGAAAACGGAAAATAAGTATAATTTTCGAAATAAGTGGTTTACAATCTATAGTGATGAGATATATCCTATAGCTCCAACCGTTTGGGCTCCACACTGGCAAACCACCCATACTCAAACACAGATCCTGTTTCCATCTAATCCACACGCGATACGGCGATTCCCTCAATCTGAGAATAATTGGACATAAATTTTAACTTTAAACATAATTTGATTAGTTATTTTTGCTAAATATACATTTATGCATTTATTTCTTAACAATGTAAAAATGTTTCTCAATTTTTATTGTAGGCGCGGCGAAAACCTTATCTGAAGTTGTTGAAATTGTAACAAATTCATGTTTTTTTTTTCTTTTTAAATGGTACCACATACAGTGACGGCTATTATCCATATTTCAGAAGTGTCCTATGCTCATAACCAACAACACCATTTTTCAATATTTTCTAAAACATGTCTTTATTCTTCCTCGTGCTAAATCGTAATCACAATTATATATAAGAAAAGTATAGTATGTTATTGAAAAATATGAATAAATTCAGACGCCCAGTGATGGATCTAGTTGGGAGCCGGGGACCTTAGACTCCCCAGTTTCTTGAGTAGCAAAAATAATTGAAGCTATTATTTATATATTTTTCAAGTTTCTAGTAACCTCATGATGTACCTATCATAGTTTGTGATTTGGCTGCCTCCCAACAGTTTTTACCTTCTAGATCCACGACTGCACACGCTACGAAGGCTTTCTCCCGCAAAAGTATGATTTCCACAACGACAACTCACAAAAGAGCTGATGATGTTATGTTCGCACAGAAGTAATCACAATAAACTAGAGAGCACCACACTCCCAGCATAAATTAAGCTGTTTTCAAACACAAATATAGCTTCCTCGAAAAGGGAAATCCCCATCAACGCGTATGCTTAAATGAGAAAAGTAACTCTTCCAGATCAGCAGATTATTAGCGGAACACAGTGGCACAAACAACATGTACACTCATGTCCAAAATTATTGTCGGAAGTCTATAAATATGTTGTTGTAGGACTATAATTTGATAACGAATTCTCCCGTTATTTTTTATAATGTTAATATGTGTATAATCGACAAAGACATGTATGTGGCAAATTTCTTGTCGAAAGAGCAGTAAGTAACAACAATAAAAAGAAAATAAAACTTTCTTGTCCATTTAGCAACATTTTGTCTTACACATTCTAATTTTCATATTTATAATACTTTTCCTATGAAATTTACCACAAATATAAATTTCCTGATTATACACATAGTATCAGTATTAATAGTACACTGGAAAAACATTATCAAATTATATTTTTATAAGAAGACAGTTTTATATATATACGACAATCATTTTCGATATAGTGTACATTGTTAGGTAAGGGAATTAAGAACACTTAAAATCCATTTCTGTACAATGTTATATTGTTCGTATGGTGAGGGATTAAGAGCCCTAATCACTGCGAAATTAAAATACTGCTAATTTTACAGTAATTATACGATATCTTCAAATAGATAAAACATAATAGAAATGTGGAACAAGAGCGCGCTAGACAATGTTATTTTGCATAAGGTACCATTATCACGAGTCACCTAGTAGCTTTCCGTTTGCAGCCATTTAAAAATGCGAAAATAAATACCTATTTTCTAAATGTCTGGAAATCGAAAGCAAATAAGTGATTCGTGATAACAGTATCCATGTAAAATAATATTGTCTAGCGAGCTCTTGTTCTACTTTTTGTGTTATTTTTTACCTACTTGAAGATATCACATAATTACTTAAAATTAGCGTGATGGGGCTTCTTAAGGGGGTCTGCTGATTTCGCAACGTTGCTTTCTCATTTAGCAGAGGGTACCCAACCAGTGTGAAGCCCAAACAGATGCTGCGACTGAAAAAAAGATATCATTTTAGATCGAAAATCTTCCATTTCCAATTACTTTCCTCTCTTTCCATTTTGTCGTGTCTTCACTTATAACGGAGTAGGACTATGGTCCCAGAATTTTTATACGTCCTGTATATCTTCCTACAGAAACGATTAACAAATGTGTACATTAATTATTGAGTGAAGCGCTAACCACTATTGCGAGCTTAAGAGGTTTTAATTCTCAACTCTTTCTTTGTCATCACGACCCTGTCATTAACGTTTATTTTTGTTATTATTTTCTATGGAAACATTCACATTTCACTTGTCTTTGATTGAGTAAGAAAGTCACTAATGAAATCTTGAAATTGTGGAATGGACAGCGATCTATCAAGTAGAG
Organism: Thermobia domestica; assembly: GCF_964235325.1. Classification (NCBI taxonomy): domain Eukaryota; kingdom Metazoa; phylum Arthropoda; class Insecta; order Zygentoma; family Lepismatidae; genus Thermobia; species Thermobia domestica. The sequence continues at coordinate 379,238,106 of NC_137454.1, forward strand.
AATTTTATGGTGTACCTGACAGTTAATATCTCAACACAAATATCAATGCTTTGTTTTTAGATTTCTGATTTTAAATCCTCTGATTTCTCTTTACCTAAGTTGTTGATTTCGTACATGTAAATAACATCCAAACGTAACTGTTATAATGTTCTAATTAATATTGTATTGAAATTAAATCGTTATAAAATAAGCATTTTAAAGAAATATGTGGAAATACGTGCACGAATATTTATATTCAAAAAGATTGATCTGAGCAGGAGATATGGCTTGGATTCGAATTGAAGTTCATAAGGTTCAAATTTCACAGTAGGCTAAGAATTAATAAAATTACATTATCAAATAAGCAAATTAAGTAGTAAACAAATTAAACTTGCCACATGTTAATTGTTGTTGTACCCAAGAAAAGGAAATTAGATACAAATAAAGTGGATATTTAGGTGGACATTTCTTACTATACACATATGTATCCTCCCCCTCTATCGAGCGAAATAGGTGATTTAGTATAAGATGACGAACCCTTTTGGAAGTATGTGACGTATGTAGTAAAGTGGTAGAAGGCCAAACTTTAGGTTAATCTTGCATTGTTGTCTGCAAATATTTCTTTGTGTCATCTTTGTGACATTGGGGTGTCATAAATGGTAATCATTCAACATGGCGGCTAGAAGCAATGCGTAGGCTTGGCTTTGAATTCATGTATCACCAAAACTACCAACCAAATCTTTGCGAGGAGATATCAATATGTTCTTGCAATTACCTAGAAAGTAACAAACTGCGACCATGCATTTTGTAGTTAGGTGCTTGTATGCAAATTCTTGACTAGTTATAACAACTCTTTCTTTCCGTTTGTAGGTAAATCATTGAAAGTGCGACGATTGACAAGCTTGAGTCAACGATCGTCATTAAGTTCTTTTATCTTTAGGGCAAATCAGCAAATCAGATGTACGGAAAATGAATTAAGTCTATGTGGATGAAAGCCCACACTGTTAGATGGTATCCAAGTAGAAAGGACAATGCCAAACTCGATAGATGACACTGCGGACGCCTCTAAATCTGGAAGACCATCTTGTACTAATGATACCGCCTTGGTGAAGAAAATTGAGAAGACTATAATGGAAGGCACAAGGATAAGCATTGAAAGTGTTATGTGTGTAATAGGTATGAGTTGTTAGTCTGCCAAGAATATCATTCGTAACCAGGTGCATCTTCAGAAAGTGTCACCACGGTAGTTGTTACTACTGCTCACACCTTTCAACAAGAGAAATCACGAGGACGCTGCAAGAGAAATGTTACATCGCTGTGAGATGGATAAAGATAACTTTTTCTGCAGATTACTGACAATAGATGAAAGTTGGCTTTATATTTAAGACCCAGAAACAAAGGCAATAATTGAACGATGGAAATACTGCTCCTACCAACTTCTATAACATCACAAGTGCAGAAGTCTGCCCCAAGATAATGCTTTCCGTTTTCTGGACTGTGAAGAGGCCGAAAGAGCAGATAACCTACCACAGAGTAAACTTTTACTAGTATCTATTATTTCTATCTCCTGACTAAGGTACGAGAGAAACTTAAGAACAGACGTCGTGGACTGATGACAATAGGAGTGTTGCTGTTGGTAGACAATGCACCAGTTCATTACGCCCATGCATCCATTATGAAGGCAGTGGAATTAGGATATGTAATATTCCCCTACTCCATATTCACCGGATATAGCACCAAGTTACTTTCTCTTCCCAGAATTGAAGCATTCACTCAGAGGATTCACTCAGAAGAATGAGAGGATTTTGACAGTAGTGATGACGTTATTTCTGAGGCTGAACAGTGGTTTCAAAGCCAAACTGCAGAGATTTACAAAACAGACTAACGTAAAGTGAAGAACCCCTGGCAAATATGTGTCGCTAGGCACGGTGACTACGGAGAGAGGGATAAATATTATTATAGTGTCAGAGTTATCCAGGACAGATTTATTGTAGATGATTGCTCGAACTTTTTGATGCGTCTTCGTATCATTTAAAAAAATAAATCATGTAGTATATATAAAAGGAAAACATGTAATATCACTTAATGTCACCCATATTTAAAATTAGTAGCGAGAAAAGTGATAGATTTTAAAATATTTATTTCTCGAACATCATTTTAATCATTTATTGCTAAATCTCAATGAAACTGAGAGAATAATGGTAAAGTCTGTAGAATGAAAACGGTATAAAATAACTAAGTTATTGAGAGTAAAAAATGATACCTTGAAAGCATTTGCATTTTAGTGAAAACCATTCTTAAAAATAATTTCGCTTTTGGTTTTACATTTAGATAACATGTAAGAAATATACAATTCGTATGTATATCTTATATTATCCAACTAAATAAAGTGAAATGGACCTCGTTCTACATCGTAGCACGGAACTTAATATAGCTGCTAAACGTGTTTTTTTCTTTTAATTTTCAAACTAAAGTTATATATTCCGAAACTAACAATTTTTAATATACACAGTTGCATTTCTGTGTAAACTATTGCTTTGGTATTTACACCCCGTACAAGCATGAATTCTGTATCACCCGCTAACCCAGATTTTGATTTCATTTGCCTTCTTTTCTCATATTTTATGATCTTATCGGATATGAAGTATTTGACTACAACGTCCATATAGTCAATATCTTTGCTCCAAAAGGTCATGTCTCTTTGTAGTAGAATGGACGGAATGTAGATTTTTCTCTAAGCACAGATCTGAAAAACGTAAGGACTTAGGGCATTTTTCTTCAGACTTAGTTTTTCTCTCCCCATCCAGGTTTGAATGACCAGAAGTGTGCAATATTCTCCTCAGAGCCTGTGGGAAAACTTCTGGGAGAAAAGGAATTGATCCTTTGACTGTGTTCCAGGAAGTTTGGTCCATTGAAAACTGCATGTCAGGTGATTGATGATAATATTATTCTTCCGATTGAGCATAATTGATGGTGGCAGGATGATTTTCATAGAGTAAGCACACTTTTAAAACTACTCTTATATAAAACTAAAAACTTTCTGTGTGAATAATAGCTAGATATTCATATTTTTATAATTCGAAGCATAGTTTCTCCTAGAAATAATTTTGTCATTTTTATCTCTTTGTAGGTACGTGCCGTAGAACCATTACAGATAGGAATATGCAACTTTTAGCTTCAGGTAAATATTTCGTAATAGGCCTATTTTATGGTGTTTCAACTGTGTGATTTAGTGTGTCAATTAATTCAATGTTTTCAGGATAAAAACTCTCAATGACAAATATTAAACTCATTTTTTATATGAAATATACAACTTACAACTCACTAATACAGAGTAATATTTTCTAAGATATCTTATCGAGTCATGGGACAGCTTCTGCTTTACTACTTCTATTATTATTATTATTATTATTATTATTATTATTATTATTATTATTATTATTATTATTATTATTATTATTATTTGTAGTAGTAGTAGTAGTAGTAGTAATTTCGATTGTCACATATTTTATATCTATCAGAATAATTTTAGTCTTTGATTAATTGCACCAGAATGTTAAAAATATCTAAATTTTGAAATTCTCAAGTTATACATGGTTATACATGGTCTTTGCAAACTTTTCCTCTTTCTCTTTTCAGTACAAGATTCCATACTTGGAATTTAGAAATTGTTTTATTAGGTGGAAATTTTCCTGTCATTATATTTTATTTAGTCCTCACTGCTCCTGTAATAATAAAATGTTATTAATATGTATTCTCTCAAGATATATTATATAAGTATGTGCATATACATTTGGTTGCTCACAGTAATCTTATTGAGCCCACACTTCTTTAAAGAAAAAACACATAATTACACTGGACTCTTAAAAGCGGTATTAGTGGATTCAAAATAACTAGAATATATTCTTTCCGTCCTATTCTCTTTGATGAAAAAAACTCTTAAATTCTGATATTTGCACTGCTTTGACAGTTACAGAGCGGAGAAAAGAACACAACAATAGGAATTGGAAATCACCTGTCGTGACAACAAGGAAGGAACCGAAACACATTCACTCAACATAGAGCACGAGCTAAAACGCTATGCACTGCCCTACGTAAATTTAGAGCGATTTAGGAGTATCCATCATATCAAACAGCAACTTTCTTACTAGTTGTGTAAGTGTACACTTTCGAAGTCTACCTAAATAACATCAAAAAAATAATTACAACCTGACAAATAAAACATTAACATCGAAGAGTCAGTGAGTAGACCTACATTCGTCGACGACGTTAGAAATGGTAGTTCAAGTAATGCTATTAATGGTGATCAATATATTTACTGTGATAAATTATGAGCACTAATTGCAGAGAAGGATCAATAATAACAATGTCCAATTTGCGAATGATATCATTATAAGAGTATCTATCACTATTTAAAATTTTGTTAGTAATTTTTATTCTTGAAAGTGAAAACTAATGCACAATTTGGAAGCTTTAGGGCTATCATTGAATCATTTCATATTCACAGAATTTCTTTTTATAGTCGTTTTGTTTATTTGTCTCTTGTTATTCACTTCTAGTATTTTCATAGTTTTCTTATGTATTATATAACTGAAGGATATAGTAATTATTTTACAAACAACTTGAAAGATGTAGTAAAGAGGCTAATTTAAATAGGTAATTAACCCTGTATCACTTAAGATCTAGCTTTTGTATTATCTTACGTGTTATGTAACCTGAGGATGATGTTTGAAGATAGTGTTTACTTGCATTTAACCAAATCCGATATATGTATAAACTCTTTCTCACTTTAATATATCAACATTGTGTTATGCCCAAATGCTAGAACATATAGTTTCTGCAATCCTGCTTTCTTCTATAAACATCCTTCATTATATAAATATTATTCTGGTGTTCAAAACTTAAGGACGAAAGTAAATTTTGCATGCTGTGTCACTGAGAGATAACACGGATCGGTCAAACTTGAACGATACGTCGAACATCGTGCTATAGTATGATACACATAACAGCGAAAAGAAACACTTGAATAGTAAAACAAAAATGGCACTTTTTCACCGAGGCAATAATTCACTGTGAAAACACTGTGACTCATGATGCCCCCTGACGTTGAGGAGCAAATAGTCGTCTTTATATGTCTCTGTAATCACCACTAACAACGAATCAAGCTCTGCAATGCGCCCCCATACTGTTCACAAGTTATAAATCATTTGTTATAGTATGTTTTCCAATACTCAAACAATGCTTTTGTCAATTGTTTTATGATTCATGCGCATCTGGAGTACGTCTCCTCATGTGTTCCATTGATCAACTTCTTGAGAGTAGTTAATTTACAATCATTTAATAGAGTGAGAAATAGTAATGGAAAACCTTGGATTTAGTTTTTTCTAACGTTAAAGGAAGTTTGTAATGTACCATTACAGTTGAGAGCAATGGCAACTTTTTTTCTCACCCTGTACCTAGCGAAATTTTTTAAAATTCGATTTCGATTTAATTACACGATTTATTTATTCTCTTTACTTCAAATTAATGTAATGAATCGAAAGGTCTCATTAGGAATCATATTTTCACGGAATAAAATATTTATTTATATTTTGATTAATTGTAAATCCCATTTTCCCATATACAAGTTGAATAGTTACAAGGGTTACCATTCTGTCGTCATACCGAAACATAGTTCCGCCATTGGATATAAATTTTCTTAATTTCAGACCAATGTAGAATTTGGCCAGGTAACAAAACTTTCCCTCACCCCCTCTCACTAGTCCATAGTCACTTTCAGATCCGGTTATATCTGGATTTCACCAATTTCTATTTGCTTTGTAATTTCTGCGGCTGAAAGATTTCGCCCTGATTGCAGAAATCCTCATATCCCTGTCGTTTTCGGCGCAATATTATCATTCCTACCGTGGAAGAGTATGTGAGTACAACATGTAAAATTGATTGCCATCTATTTGCTGGTAAGGACTTAAATTAGGAGTGAAAATCAGGTAAAAATCAGATTAAATGCCGTAGTAAATGCCATATGATCATTTAGGAGCCAGAAAACCTATACTTTTGTTGAAAGAACTGTAAAACCAAGGAGAAATATCAAATTTCGGATTTCTGTTTACAGGACGCCATGATGCTATCATTTTAGAACAAACCGAATGGAAGCGTGATTTTATTTTCCTTTTTTTTAAAAATCATAAAGAATCAGTTAATGATTAGGTGAAATACGACCTGGTTTCGTACATTCTATTTGTGTATATAGTAAATGTGATTTTTTAAAAAAATTAATCAATAACTGCATATAAATAGTAGGTTTCATAGCTGTAACATTAATCAGCAGAATGGCAGCTTAATTTAACTAAAATTACTCCTATTCATTTTTTCCGAATTGAACTAGTTCTAGCGGGGGATGGGTTAGTTATTGTTAATTTTAGGGCCTTTTCCCCTCTCAGGGGAAAGGTCCCTCAATAAACTTTGTTAAGGTGCCCCCAGGGCTTCAAACTCCAGTAAGCATGTTTTAAATAATTGGCCAGGTCAATTGGACCTAGGGTTAGTCTTCTCATTTTGCCCCCCTAAAGTTCAATAGAGCCAACTTAAAATACCGACAAGGAGTAATGTGTTTGAGGGTACTTGTCTTTAACATGTCTATAATAAATGGTGCTTGTTTAGTTAGTATTTATGTGTAGTATTTATAGTGGTGTATGTAGTTAGTAGTTCTGAGTGATTGCATGATTTTACTGTAAGGACAGTGTGTTCACATGCGTTAATTTAGTACCAATTGTCTAACTCGAAGTATAGTAAATCAGAGTAAATATTAGAGTTCTGATTAATAAGTGTAAGGGTATATTTTAGTGCACAGTAAATTGTTTCTCTACTGCAGCGCCATCGTGTTCGTTTTCAGTAATCAATTGTTTGTTGACATTACGTCATTGCATGATTTAGCGATCTAGATTGTTTGATTTTGTCCCCTTATTCTTAAATTACATCCCGTGGACATGGTTTTCAGTTCATATGAGAGTACGTTTCAATGACATAGCATGAGATCTCGTAGTATTGAAAATTACAGCTCGTTACCTCAATTAGAAACCGAAATATCAACTGAAATCAAGAACGCCTATTTTCTTAATAAAAGTAAGCCTACATGATGTTACTGTTGGTTTCAAAATGCAATATTAAATTCTCTTTTCCCGTTGCTCTAGAGATTTTCCATTGTTTCTTTAGTTCTATCAGCAAATCAGAAATAAAATAATCATTGACAATTTAACTTTCAGTGAATGCACGTATAATTTTTTTTTTCAAAACTGTGAAGTAAATATAATTTGGTGTTTTGGAACATTGTCCGTGGTTCGATGAATGTTATCGTGTAGTAGTTTAAGCGTGACGTATTGTGATAATTATAGATTTATTAGTGCATAATGTAGTATGTGTATGGCCTGCGTGTAAATGTATGTAATAGGGTGTCCGTAAAATATTATTTCGCGTGGAAATGAGTAAATAATGAATAAATGTAATGATATAGTAATAATACGATTATAATATGAAATGAATGAGATGATAGGACACCTGTACTTAAACGGATAGGCCCAGTGTATATTATATATTGAAAATATGAATATGTTTATTGAAAATCTCTTGCGTTTGGACTTCTACATCGATATATTCATCCAACCGAGTTTGCTATTGAATAGTAGTGTGTAGTTGGGAATTATATGTTACTTCACATTTAAATATCTCATATTCAGCTTCGGTTCTTAAGAATTTCATCAGATAGTTTAGCATCATGTAGGAATTACTTTTGAAGGTTTACAGAAATGATAATTAACCCTTATCCGGGCAACCGGGGCCTCCCAGGCCCTGTAGCTTCATTTTTCTAGAATTTCTCAATAACCATACGTATTTCGAATACCTAAAATACTGAATATTCTATCTTTCGTCGAAGTTAAAATAATGAACATATCGAGTTTGTAAAGCTAAGGTTTTTCTTATTTGAAAATCTTTTCCTGATGTAACCGGGCAACCGGCGCCTAGGATGCCCCGTATAACTTAAGTGAAATTCCTGTCAAATATTTGATCAAATTGTCACATAATTATATATTGAACACGTGACTATTGTAACCTTTAGTCGGAACAGTATGCGGCAACAGACATTGAATTTTGAGTGTTCTGCACTTAAAATATATACTGGGCCTGCCAGTCCCCGGTTGCCCGTTTACGTTACAAAAATGTCTTGCCCGGATAAGGGTTAAGAAGAATAACTGCTAAATCCTGTGATCATCGGGAAGTACGGGTTTGGTCATTTGTACCTTTAACATTCACTCACTCTCCGAGATTATTTTTTCCACGTTGCTTACATTATTTACTGTACAGTGTTCATATCTAGGTCCATTGCGTACCCGGACGTCGACCCCTAGTCCTTTTAGGTATTTTAGTTTGTTTTCTTAGTTTAATTAGATGACGGAAATTAACGACGTCCCAGACTTTGGCATGTCTGCGCAGGGTAGCCATCGGTGATGTTTGGTCACTGAAATCACCGATCCAAAATTCAGTTTATTTATTTTTTTATTTTGGCAAATTACTAGTTGTCGATATCTTAGCTATTATTTACTGTAGTTTCATTACTATTCTGGACTTTCTTAGTTTTCTGGGAGGTCGGATGATTTTTTTGAAATTCCCAAAATTAAGAATCTACACTAACCTTCCGCTATGGCCGGGGTCTTCAATGGCGTTGACCGGACACGGTGAGTGGTGGGATTTTCCTAAAGCCTTTGTCTTTCCGAAAATCTTATTGAGGGCACAGACTCGTCTCGTTGTTGAAGATATTTGTTTTTCGGCTATTTATTTGGTAAGCCGAACCCCTTTTGGCATAAAAGAGAATATTTGGTTATAGTATGTTGTATACATAAATTCTACCACTTATCTTTCGTAGTTGTAATGTTCTGTGTCCTCTCTTTTTACCTATCCTTATTCTACTCCTTCTCTAAAGGATTTTTTTGAACCTTCTCTCCCCGGTTTTGAATTTCATGAAAGCATACAATATTCATATCACTTATTTCGATCGTATGTACTAACTGAGACATCGAGAGATAAAATTTTGAAAGTATTTCCCGTTATTTCAGAACAACTCAGGACAGTTTTTCACGATACTCAACCCACCATAGGAGGGACTGACGAGAGGGTACACTACGATTTCAGATTCGCAGAAACTTGATTATTGTTCGTCGATAGTACAAACTATACCCATTGATTACTGATTTCTGGTTTCTTTCTATTGATTGGTTATATGGTGTGTATGTATTAGTAGTTTGGGCCCACTAATTTTAAATAATCTTAATTTTTTTCTTTCTCTGTATATACATTTATATATGTATGCTTACATAGTTTGGAAAGTTACGTGCCTGTTCTACTTGCTGTATTTCTACTTCTTGTGTCGACTTATTAAATAATATCAACCATTTCTCTATACGCGAATCTTAGTAAATGGAATTATTATTGATTATCGGGTTTATGTATACATTTCAATGTTGCAACCTTATTAAAAGAAAAGAATGTTTGTTAGTCAGAGTTTTTTGTTTGTTTTGAGCCAAGAAAATGTGAATACTTATTAAATATGAAAAAGTTACGTAGAAAATTAAGTGTCGACGAAATACTAAGATTGATATTAGAATAAAATTTATTGAGTAATATGAATATATATATGAGCGAATATGTATGTAAAAGGCTCGGTATCTACCCTGGTTGTTTTAGGTTGCCATAGATTTTTGACACCCAATACTGACCAACTAGTTATGATTGTAGAGTATTACCGCGTAATTTGTAATAAATAACATCTTACGGATTTGTTATTAATGTTTATAACTATTAAATTTTTTAATACTATGTTAAATGTTGCATTAAATAGAAAAAGTAACAGGTCATAAAAATAACCGTAATCCGTATCTAAAGTTATTTTTGTGAAACCATAACGAAATCAGTGAATTATGAAACAATGTGCCCCAAATCCTTCCCCTACGACCAGAAACATAACTATTTGTCATTCGTCAGTTCAGTGACTCGAATCTCACTCCACGATATAAACCAGAAATAAAATTTACTGATCTTAAATTGAACTGAAATTTGACTAATAATTTAGTAATGTGAATACAGGACCTAGGATAGGTCCAAAGACCTAGCTTCGTTGAGATATCGTATAGTAGAATGAAAATATGTTACCAATGTTTGGGACTGGATTCGATATTTTTAATCTTGATAAATTTTGAATTTTCATACCAAGTGCGTCAAGTGACGAAATGAAAAATATATATAGAATGTGAAGCAACTATTTTGCTAGTAGTTAAGAAAAACGACTAACTACTCTCATGGACGCCAATCGTAGTGCATAAAGAGAGTTGATGAACTAGTTATTATCGACGTGAGAAAAGGACTCATAAAATTGTCGAAATTTCCCCTCTTGGGATAGAGACTCCATAAAATGCTACCAAAGTTTTTTTTTAATTTTAAATGATTAACCAATTATATTTTTCTTTCCTCTTTCACATTGATATGTATTAGTTCGTACTGAATCTTAAATATGTTCAATGTTGACCTCTGATTTTTTTCTTCGTCTTTCGTTCAGTCGATTTTTTTTTGGTTTTGTGACGTAGTCCAACTCTTAATGTATCTGTAAAAAATAAATGTGTTATTCGATATTGTTGATAAGTAACAAATTTCTATGCATGTCTATAAAGCATATTATTTTTACTATTATTATTTTTTTTCATGTATCGAAATTTCTCCTTGCTGTTAAATTAAATTTTCTTGGAATGTAATAAATGTCTATAGAAATGTTGTTAGGTTAGTTTAATTCAACTAAATGCAACCTGAAGAATACATTCTCCTGTATGAATGTGAGTGTGAGTGAAATGTAGGTTTAGTATTAATTGCACCAATTCTTTTGACATATATGTGTGTGATTTACTGTAATTAATGGTAGTTGACAATTAAAGTCTTGAAAAGTCAATACTAACTCAATTTAAGTTGGCTCTATAAAGAAAGCAAAAAGGACGGAAATAGCCTGAACGAATGATCATCTTGGGAGAGCTTTGGAGGTCAAAATCTTCGACAATTATGTGTGTTGCTTTGATTTTTCTTGTTTTTCTCTGTGGTCAATTATAACATGCCATCAACTCTATCATTTATACTTCGGAAATATTGAATAAACTGTTAAATTAAACTTTCTCATCTATCTCAGAGCTAGATTGGGATAATTCGATAGTTGGGGTTACATGGATCTAGGTCTGGGGGTATGGGTTAACATGTGTCTACCTTTGATCACCTTAATACCAAATACTCACCCAATAGCTATTGGAAATGATCCCAATTTATTAATTATTCACTTTCCTTTACCATATTTCTCAAAATGTCCAGTAAGAGTTTCCTTCTTTTCTCACCTTCTTACTCTCCCTCTTTCTCTCTCCTCCTATCCTATTTTCCTTTTCCTTTCTTCATCTTCTTCTTTTCCTATTGTGAATAAAACTGAAAAGGGGGTCGCGACTGGGAATTCTATATATAATAAACACGGTCATGTATTTATTTTATTTTATTTTATTTTATTTTTCTTCGGAAGTCCGATATAAAGGTTTTCTCATTTTGATTGAATCTTGTATGCTCAAAAGTAAGACATGGATTATATATTCCTATTAAATTGTATATAAGCTAATAACTTCATGAATATTCCCCCACCAGGGGTGAAGGGTTCCCACTCACGACTTACTCCATGCATCTTATTTGCACAGTACAGGGTTTCCCCCTCTTTTGTTAGAGCTTTCTTTCTTTCTTTTTTTCTTTTTCTCTTTCTTTTTCTTTCCCTTTCCAATTTTAAATGTATCTAAGTGTATATTTCCTTTATTACCTGAAGATAATCCCTCTTTAATCTGTCAACTTTATATTAAGAGTTCTGTGTTTACAATTAAACAAAGTCCTATTATTGTATATGATTACGGTAAAGCTGACTTTTTCAATTTACACAAACAGAAACAAAATTGGAACGAAGTAAGTAACTCTAATAAATTTGATAAGGTCATGCATCTTTTCTATGAAGTAGTTAATGGTGTTATTGATAGATATGTACCTAAGAAAAGATTATTTAAGAATCTCACTCACCTTGTTGGTTTACTCATGAAATTATTACTATTCCCATGCAAAAAGATTATTATGGAAAACACAAAACTATATCGGATTATAATTACAATAAATTTATTCAACTTCGTAGACAGCTAAAACGTATGTTGAACACTGCGTACAAGAGTTATATTTTACAAACTGAAAATACTCTAAATAAGAATTCTAAATATTTTTGGAATTTTATTGAATCAAAAAATAATACATAATTTTGTAAATAAATGTATGTTTTAAAATAATGAAAAGTTGGACTCTGACAGGGATATAGCAGACGGTTTTGCGCTATATTTTCGAAGTGTATATAGTTCAGAGTCTTGTTCTTACGTTATTCCTGATATAAGTACTATGAAAGTTTTTCAGGATTTAACAATTGATTTCATAACTGAACTTCAAATTAAAGAATCTATCAAAAACTAAAGTCATCTAAGGCAAGTGGTCCATACTCTATTCCTAGTTGTGTGTTCAAAGGGTGTGGTGATATTTTAATTTCCCCTTTATATTATATTTTAAATTTAATATTGAAAACGTCAACATTTCCTAAATTGTGGAAAGTCAGTAAAGCTTGTCCTATTCTGAAAAAAGGTAATACAAATTTATCTGAAAATTATAGGCCAATATCACTTATATCAACTCCAGCTAAAATATTTGAGCACATTATTTTTAATAGAATTTTTAATCATGTTAAATCCATATATCAACACGGATTTTATCCAGGATGTTCGACTGTGACCAACTTTATTACATTTATCCAAAACATCTCAGATTCCATAAATAATAATTTTATGGTAGATACCATATATACGGATTTTGCAAAGGTTTTGGACAGACTCAATCATTATATGTTACTACTAAAATTATCTTCCTTTGGATTATCATACAAATTATTGACATTAGTTGTATCCGTATCTTAAACATCGCGTACAGTATGTATTATATAATCATTTAAATTCGTCAGTCTATAAGTGTTATCGTGTGTACCACAAGGTTCAAATATGGGACCATTACTTTTTCTGTTGTTTATCAATGATTTGCCTCGAGTTATAAAATACTCAAAATGTTTGTTGTATGCAGACAACATGAAACTGTATATAACAATAAAGAACAACGATGATGTACCCAAGTTACAAATGGATTTAAATAGCTGCTACAGATGGAGTATTGACAATAAATTGTCTTTTAATATAAATAAATGTTCGGTAATAACGTTCTGGAGAAAGGTAAAACTACTTTATTCCAATTACACTATGAATAATATTATAATACAAAGAGTTAGACATGTAAATGATTTAGGCGTCCTTATAGACTCTAAACTATGCTTTAATCAGCATATACTTAAAATGATTAATGAGCCATACAAATCTTTACGATTTTTAATTAGAAATGTAAACGAATTTACTAACATAAGTGCTTGTAGGTTTTGTTTAATAGCTTAGTGCGTACTAAGTTAGAGTATGCATCAATAGTATGGACTCCTTCTATAAACATGAAAGAAATATTGAAAGAATACAAAACAAGTTTTTACGCTATTTATATTTTAAAATGTATAGGGTGAATTCTTATGACATAAGAGTTTCTTACAGCAAATTATTAGACATTTTTAAATATTGCCATCGACTACACGAAGAGAAATATCTCAATTGATTTTCTTATTTAAATTGGTGAATGGCATTATAGATGATCATGAATGCATAAGTATGTTAAATTTTAATACTGCCTAAACGAACTTAGGGACTAGAACGCTATTTTTTGCTGTAAAATCTAGAACTTCTATGCATATGATTCGAATTTGTCGAATTTGTCGAAATTATAATAATGTATCTAAGGAAAGTCCAGAGATTGATCTTTCTTTACCATACACTTTATATTTGCAATTGTTGAAACAAATATCAGACAAGAAATGCGTCAGATGATTATTGGAACATTGTATACATAGTTCGTTTCTTTTATTGCGTTATAGATGTAACATTGTTTTTGTTTTTCACCAATGCCAATCAAACGTATATCCTTCTTTATTTTATTTTATTTCATTTTTATTTACTCTTCTTTCTTTCTATTTTCCTTCTATCTTTTAGTTTTATTCATATTATTGTACATGTATTTAGTATTTCAATGTAATTTAATTCTTGTAAGCCTATTGTAATTGGGTCAGCAGTCCAGTTATAGGTGACAAATAAATAAATAAATAAATAAATAAATAAATAAATAAATAAAATCCTAAACATGTATGTTGGGATACAAGTCGGAGGAAGAGGTAGGCCAGTTCGTTCGCCGAGTATCCTCTCTTTCCAAGAACTACTTCAATTGCCCTGATCGAAGCAGTAGCGTACTATCATTCATAAAGAAGAATTTGGAGCCAACTATATCTTGAAAGCACCACGAACGTAGAGAAGGATTACGGTATAACAAGAACGTTGACCTTCGAGTCTAACTACCAAGAACAAACTCAAGAACAAACACCACTAAAATGATTATTCTATGATTGACAATGTTCCTGTTTTCATTTCATGTTCCCATTTATCGCTGGATGAGTGTACTTTCAGAATCATTACTCAAAGTGAATCTACTCTTATCGGAGAAGATCTCCACGTTGAACCATTTCTGATGTTCTGTACACCACTGTAAACGTTGCAGCCGATATGTGGGTGTCAGCATACAACGTGACTTACCCGCCAGGAAGAAACAAGGAAAATTGTCGTTTAAGTAACAAAACATTTTAAAATAGCAAATGGGTCTAAAGTGAGTTTATGACTTCACTCCTCGAAGACTACTCCCAGTGTTCCAGTAATGGATCGAAAAAGCTGTGTTCACATTTGATCAAGTAAATCAGTGTCGACGAAAGCAAATCCTTGATTTTTTTATTTTGAAGTTAAAAAAGATGTCTGTGAAGTAGTTGTCTTTTGCTAGATAATAAGGTGTGCTAAGAGCATAAATGCTTGTTGCATATATTTCGGGATTTCTTTCCGCTTCGCCATAGGAAAGAAAAGGTGGGCACAATTTTTGTATTCTAATTCAGAACTTATCGTGATTTTAATATACAAGTAATAATAGGTTGTTGAATATCACAATTTATTTGATTAAGTTCATGCAAATCAAATGTAGAATATGACGTCATAAGTTTACATGTTCCGAAAATGTAACAGAACTTCTATTGCTTTTAATACATAAGTAATAAGAGATTGTTGAATATCATAAAATATTTGTTTAAAAGTTCATGTAAATCAAATGTAGAATATGACGTCATAAGTTTAGATGTTCCCAAAAGGGACCATCAGGCTCAAGTGGGGGTATGCATTAGCTGCATTCTCTATTGTAAGATCTGATATTTTGTGCAGGTTTACATTGACGCTTAGAACTTTGTTTATGAAGCTTAATTGCACAATTAAATGAATACTCGTACAGAATTGACCCAACATGTACACTCATGTCCAAAATGATTGTCGCATATATATAAGTGTCTTCTTGTAAGAATATAATTTGATAATGATTTTGCAGGGTATTTTTAATACTAATACTATGTACATAATCGAGAAATGTATATTTGTGATAAATTTCATAGGAAAAAAATAAAAATACGAAAATTAGAATGAATAAAACAAAATATTACTAATTGAGAAGAAAGTTTTATTTGCGTTTTATTGTTCTTATTTACTGCTCTTTTGACATGAAGTTTGTCACATACTGTCTTTGCCAACATGAAGTTTGCTACATTTCTATCTGTCATTTCTATCTGTACGTTAAATATACTACATTATTGAAAGAGTAAAGTTTCATTTGTCATCCCTTTCAAACGTTTTCGCTATGCTTCTTTGCATATGAATCAGATAAAGCGTACTTTTGTTTAGAATGATATGTGCATGCGAACTTGTAAATGTTTTAGAACACACACTTCTATTCTAACAAAGAATGTGTAGATAACTGGCCTACAACACATATTACAACTTTACATTAAGTTAGATTAGTTTGCTTTAGAAATAGTCCGATGTGTCGAATGGCATTTAGTAACACATGTTTTCCACTTAAGAAAATATGTTACACATATAGTGGTCTAGTTATCGATACCATTGCTGAATTAGTGATATATATGCAGCACAATAGTAATTATTCAGCTTTTGAAATTTCCTTGTAATATTTGTCTAAATAGTTCGGCAGTTAAATGAATAAACTGTATTTTTTATTTACGGAGAGTTAACTGTAGACGAAATCTTGGCTTCCTTTGAGGAAGATGATGACTGTACTGAAGCTGATATCTACATTACTCATTATTCTTCCTGACTAATGGTGCTTATAGTGCTGAAAATAGCGCAGATGAACACTGGGTTCCCAATGAAAGAAAGTGCCAATAGTACAGCCAAGTATTGGTGCCCAATACAACAAATATATGAGAGAAGTAGGTCGAATGAATTAGAATTTTGTTCTGTACAGAATATCAGTGAGATCTAAGAAGTGGCAGTGGCCACCGGTATTTGATTCCTCCATAGACCACGCTCTCCACAATGTTTGGTAATTGTACAGAAAGATTGAAAGAAAGAAGACGAAAACTATGATTATCTGCATTTTCGACGCTAAATAATGGTAGTAAACATACACTATGTGATCAAAGGTATTCGGACACCTGGCTGAAAATG
This sequence comes from Thermobia domestica, assembly GCF_964235325.1. NCBI lineage: Eukaryota > Metazoa > Arthropoda > Insecta > Zygentoma > Lepismatidae > Thermobia > Thermobia domestica. Next base: position 379,254,854 of record NC_137454.1, read on the forward strand.
ACTTATAAATTTCGTGGCGACCTCCATCGGCAATTCTGGAATTCAATATTGTATTGGCCCACCCTTAGCCTTGATGACAACTCCCACTCTCGCAGGCATACTTTCAACCAAGTGCTGGAAGGTTTCTTGGGGAATAGCAGCCCATTCTTCACGGAGTGCTGAACTGAGGATAGGTATTGATGTAGGTTGGTGAGGCCTAGCACGAAGTCGGTGTTCCAAAATATCCCAAATGTGTTCTATAGTATTCAAGTCAGGACTCTGTGCAGGCCAGTCTATTACAGGGATGTTGTGGTCGTGTAACAACTCCGCCACAGCCGTACAGTATGAAAAGGTGTCGGATCGTGTTAAAAGATGCAATCGCCATCCCCGAATTCCTCGTCAAGCGTGGGAAGCAAGAAGGTGCTTAAAACATCAATGTAAGCCTGCACTGTGAGAGTACCACGCAAAAGAACAAGGGGCCCAAGCCCCCTGCAAGGAAAACAAGACCGCACCATAACACAACCACCTCCGAATTTTACTGTTAGCACTACACACGCTGATACATGACGTTCATCGTTCATTCGCCATACCAACACCCTGCCATCGGATCGCCACATTGTGTATCGTGATTCGTCATTCCACACAACGTTTTCCCACCGTTCAATCGTCCAATGTTTACGCTCCTTACACCAAACGAGGAATCGTTTGGTATATACCTGCGTGATATGTGGCTTATGAGCAGCCGCTCGACCATGAAATCCAAGTTTGAAAATCGGCATTTATTTTCGCGGTTTTGAATGGCGGTAAACAGAAAGCTAATAGCATGCAAAATAATATTGTCTAGCGTGCTCGTGTTCCTTATTTCGATTATCTTTGATCTATTTCGAAATATCACATAATTACTGTAAAATTAGTGTAATTTAATATCACAGTGATTAAGCATCTTAAAAGCTTTCGTTTCCCGAAGTTAAAAATCCACAGGTACTTTACTTCATTATTTCGTAACAGACACGCAGTTAAATATTTGCACTTGTTTAAGCAATTTCTGAAATTAGAAGGAAGTAAATAATTACTTGTTATTGTTTAGTGTTCCTTTTCACCACAAAGACTGTATGAAATCTGAATGTACCATTTAAATTGGAGTCCGGTTCAAAGGATTTCGTTCAAATGTTGGATGGTCTTCCTCAGGGAATCGAATGTCATGACGACGCATTAAAGAAGCACACATTAACCATTAGACCAGCTTGGAGAAGCATGAGTTATTAGTGTATCTTCTGAGTAGCATTTTTAAAAAGAACTAGTCTTAAACTTAGATACTGAATAATGTTACATTGGGAACTTCATCAGTGATCTTAAATACATTCTTTGAAAAGCTTTCACCGATAACGCTTAATCATCGTCGTTGGATTTTCTTATATATTTCTGAATTCTAATACGTAATTTTGTACAGTGTCGTAATTTTGTAGAATAGCATATACCCAACATTAAGTAAGTATAAAGAAAAGTGTCAACGTTTCAGAACTTCTAGGAGACTTTCACAAATTCTTAGAGAAGCAACTTCAGATTAAACGGAAAGGAAAATTATGGTAGCGTAGCATATAATTTAAATAAAAGCAGAAATCAATTTCATTTTTCTGGTGGTAAATACACGACAGAGTGAGAAAGGATATGTGAGTAACCCGACTGCTTTACTGAAATTTAAAGATCAGGAATGTCGTAATGAAATATGAGACTCATCTCGGTAACGTAGCACTGAACAGGCCTTGTAGGCAATAAACACTGCTTTCAAATAATCGGTGGTCACCGTCTGCGTTGCCACGGTACAATTCTTCGTTGGTTGTGATATTTATGTGTTTCTGTCACTATTTAATATTCAAATATTCAAGTCAAACTTCTTAAAGTCATCTCTACGCTATCTGGTTTGAAATGATTAGCATGGCCGGAGATTAGGACCGTACGGTAGTGAAACAGAAACCAATATCTATTTCTGAGAAGTCGCTTTACGATTCTGACCAAAGGAAGAAACGTAAGCCAGTAAAAGAGATATAGGAGGAATATAGAGACTATGGAAGTGCACTATAGTGCAAATCATGAACTGCCTATACAGTTCTTTTCCCAATACGTGAGTGATCATTGTAATAACGATAAAACAACTGTTCTCATAATTCACGATTGTCATTAGGTATCCATTTTTCATTTGAAATGACATTTAGATGCACGAAACCTTCCAGGTTATTTCACTCACTTAAAGAACTGCACACATTCAGACGATGATTATAATTGGCCGCTGTAGACTCACGTGGAACCCATGAATCGCAATTTTGTCTCTTTCCACTTGCATGGAGCCGTCGAATAACAATGGCGTAATGTGTTAATTTCTCTGCAATGGCATGAAAATTTTCTTCAATTTCTGCTTTCCATGCATTTCCGAGAAGCTCATACGAACGAGCGTGTTACCATGGAACTGGGTTTGAAATGTTGTGGCACTGGAATGAAATTTGACAAAACAACGGGAACAGGCTGAATGCACTGTTAATAATTTTTGCATCTTTCTGTGTACAATATCCTAGTTTGAATTAGTAAAAATATTACTTGCAATTGCGTGTTCTCCACAGAAAACGTGGGTACTACTCTGTGCAATGATGCACTGAACTTTGATTGTCTCATGCCCCATTCTTCTTGCTGAAAGTGCACAGAGCTTGTGACATTAAATGCGCTATCATAGTAGATTCCTGTATTATGCATCCGAATGAAGTTTCCAGCCAGATGTCTAAGAGGACAGACATTTCATTTTCACATACCCAATATTGCGTCTGCAAATTAGCTGTAAGCACACGATTATATACCTTTTCTTCAAGAGCTTCTTTCTCCATGTAGTACTTTCTATAATTAATGAAGTGCATTTAAAATATATGTAATAAATACAACTCAGATATGTCATTAATTTCGGGAAACGAAAATTTAAATGATTTTTTTCTGATATGGTGAAAAATGAGCACAGTAACGGAAAAATAAATGCTATGTAAATTACAATATCAATAGCGACTGTAATTTGTAAGAAAATATTTAGCACATACCCATCATCGCTGACGCGCCTGATTATCGCGGACGCAACCCAGCTACCTTCGTTCTGCCTTGAATCCGTTTAGATAGTAGTCTAACTTTTGGATTCACCTAACACATGTTGTTGCATGTTTTTGGCAGTAACAATAGTATTTCCCACATATAGCTTTGCATATTATCAGTCTGTAGACAGTTATTTGGACATGCACCATAAAAGAAACAAAACTCTGGAATGTATTCGAGTAATATTTAAAGCAAGAAAACTGATATAATAGAATTTATGACCTGTTCCAATATTCTTAATCTGCACGATCTCTTCAACATCGTGTTCTCTTATAGAGTTCTACATTGCTTAATACAACACTTTAAACTTTTTTCTTACTTGCTGAAAGCACATATGACAAAGTAGCTGCTACGATTATTCAGTAATTTTGTCCTAAATACCGTATTGCGAAAACATCAAAATGTTTACTAATTTTTCGTTTAACATCTTAGTAATATGGCGACTGGTGTCACTTCGCAAATATTAAAAAAAAATAAATGCAATTTGTCACAAATTCATCACAAATATTGCGTTGCGATCACGAAAATCGATAATTAACTGCGCCCTTTATCTAGAAATAATAATAACAATAATAATCATAGTACGGTATTCTGCCATATTGGCAGTTCACTCCCACAACTGAGAAGCTTCCATGTTGAAGGTCTTCTGATAATCTCTTTATCTTCAAGTATGTCCATCAATTGCAGTCTTCTTCGCTTTTTCCCTCTCTTTTCTGCCACCACAACTTCTACCACATCCTTCATGATACAGTTCCTTCTTAGACAATGTCCTAATCAGTTTCTCTTCCTCTTCTTAATAGTATCTAAAATTGTTCTTTTCTCCCCCACCATTTCTAACATTCTCTTATTGGTTTTCCGCTCGAACCAGTTAACTCTATATCTTCTTCTCCACACTCACATTTCGAAATCTTCCAGTCGTTGTTCATCCTTTTCTGGTTAATGTCCAAGTTTCTGCTCCCTACAGTACAATACTCCACATGAATCATTTTATCAGTCTTTTTCTCATATAGAATTGATTATTAACATTCTTAAAGAGGAAATTTGGTTTTCGAAAGTTTTATTCGTTAAAAAGTGAATATGTTCCCCTTCTAATCTTAAATACTGTATATAATCTAAAAGATAAAACAAAAGACATCCATTATTGTAGTTTGTTTGTATCCTGTGACAAGAGAAATAACTATTTAACACTGAGTTAATTTATTTTTCCTCGATTGCAAATAAAATGTTACGGAGGCGTTGCATATGCGTTCAACTCTTCCTATGAAATGTCTTTAATTTCTCTCTTTTTTATGTCATAAAATGAATGTTAATATACTATTCTTAACTTAGAGGATTCAAAGTACTGTATCTCATCTTACAAACATATATAGCTACTTTCTCAGAAAAAACTATTTACAGCTGTCTGGAAATTGTAGGTCCATGCACTGTTGTAGAATTTATATATAAAAACTTGGAGCTATAAATTCGCTTTCTTGACAATATTAGAAGACATTAAAAATAATATATTTCTGTTTTTATTCACAGTCAAATTTTTTCGCTAAAATCAATGGAGGAGTCAGTGGAAGATGAGCTGCTATATTATAGTAAGAACCGAACAAATCTGTGAAGGTTTATCGTAGAAGTTGCTTGATCAATTGAACCATCCTTGCGTTGTAGTCGCTAGCGAGCATAAGTTTGTTATAAAAAGCCATTGGTTCTATTAGTTCCAGTGAGAGTACATGAAAAGCAGTACAATGGTTGAGATCGTTTACCCTATCAACAAAAGACGTAACTATATTCCTACCATATAATCAGGAATAGAAATGATGCTGGGTGCGAGAGAAAGCCTACCCGCAGTAACCTGATAAGTTTGTGCAAAAGGAGGAACAATATTAGTAGGTTTTCTTACAAAAATGGGAAATTTTAATGCTGAATTGAGTTGTTGTTTGTTGTGCGTTGCAACGAACGCTATGGTTTAGTCACTCGCCCATTGAAGTTTACTTCTGCCCCCGATCTCTGTGCTTGTGTTCTATGATGTACTGTAACTTCCTTCTCTTTACAGAATAATTGTGTTATAAGTTTTCTCCAAAGTTACGACCTCGGGAAGACAACAAGCTTGTGATGAGATACGAGAGCCAGCGATGAGCAAAGTAAACTTCATATACATACACTGTCATCAGCTTATAAATAATTTAGCCAATTGCATATCAGGAGATGTATTATCACCTAATCTTTGCACAGAACAAGCAAATGTTACAACTACAAGTAATAAAAGTTACAACAGCGTATTTCTGTGTCAAGTATGAACATTTCATGACTCAATCATGACTAAATACAGTCAAAAGTCTTAGATTATTAAGGATAATCAGCGAAAGATTAATGTAAAAAGGGAAAGAGATATCGGTTGCATTTATCGATCTAGGAAAATCTTTTGACCGCGATGCCAATTGTTGTTCGGAGTTTTAAAGAAGTTTGGGTTGGAATTTAAAATTCGAATACTTATAAGAACCTTATACGAATCAACATGCAAGTGTTATAATAGGGGTGAAAGTGACAGAAGAGAGTGCTATTGAAAGTGGAGTTCGACAGGGATGTTGTATCTCGTCAACATTATTTAATATCTACCTAGAAGGGATAATAGAAAAGAGTCTAGAAAATCAAGACGGCATTTTGGTAGAAGATAGAAAGATTAGGTTTATCTGGAAAGAAAATCAATAGGGTGTTAGAAGACTTGGAAAAAGACTTCGAAGAATATGGGGTGAAAACACATATTAGAAAGACAAAAGATATGGTGATTGGAATCAAGTGGTCGGTGTCGAATATAGAAGAGGAAGGGGAGAAAAATGAACAGATGACTAGTTGTCAATATCTGGGTAGCATTATTAGTTATCATATGAAGTGCGAACGTGAAATACAAACAAAGATAGGAATGGTGAAAGAAGTCTTTAGGAGAAGGAAAATTCGGTTTTTTGGGGCCTTGAATAAAGAGTTGATAAAAAGATCACTCATACAATGATTCGTGTAGATTATTGTGCTGTATGGATCAGAAATACGGACATTACGCAAAAGTGATGAAAAGTTACTGGAAGATTTCGAAATGTGAGGTGGAAAAGGATGAAGGAATTAGTTGGGTCGAGCGGAAAATGTGGAGAAGAAAAGAACAAATTTAGATATTACTAAAGAGAGGAAAAGAAACTGGTTGGGACATTGGCTAAGAAGGAATTGTGTCATGAGAGACATGCTAAAGGGTATGGTGGCAGGAAAGGGAGAGAGGGAACTTAGGAGGCTATAATTGATGAACAGTATGTAAACAGAAAAATTGTATGTGAAGGCAAAGATGTTAGATAAAGTCTGTGGGACATAGAAGCTTCTCAGTTACGACAAGTCATCTGCGAAAAACGGCAGAATACCTATGATGATGATGGTCTTAGTTCTGGAATTTTGTTTCCACATTTGGCTATCATTAATTGAGTTTGTGGCTAGGAAAAGAAATGTTGGCTGCTTCTTGGTGCTTCTACACGTACTATAAAGTAAATACGGGTTCAAGAAAGGGATTCCGCCTCCTGAGGAGATATCTAGTTTTATTATAGATAACCTACTTTCTCTTTGTTTCGGTTCTTTTGTTGCTCTTAAGGCTCATGACATGCTGTATATTCAAAATGAGCTTTGAAAACCAATACAATTTCTTCATCTAATTGATTACAATTTTTAACCACATAGGAACAATATAGCATCTCACTATTCCCTTGCATTTTATCAGCCTCAGAATGCTTCAGTGTTAAAAAGGAACCAAAAGTTATAGCTTTGTAGTATAATGTTCTTCATAGTGTCGTGCGGGTTGCATAACTGCAAAAAATAAAAATATGCAAGCCCTATGAAGCAAAGGAAGGGGTTGTCAAAAAAATCCAAATTTTCTGCGTAGATTACCAATGACACGAGACAACTTTTCCGGAACACGGCCAATCGAAATTCAAAACAAAAATAGCTGTGCAGCAATTTTTTTAATTGTGTCGTGCGGGTTGCATAACCAGAACTCTAAATTTATTCAAATCCCATGAGGCAAAGGAAGGGCCTGACAAAAAAAAATAATAATTCAGTGTTGATTACCACTTACATGAGGCAACTTTTCCGCAACCAGGCTAATCGAAATTCAGAAAAAAATATTCGGCTCACTCTAACAAAAAGGCGTTTTTTCACACAAAGTAAATTTATGTCAAAGTCAAATGTCTAACTTATTCTTCTTTTCTCTCAACTGTGTAAAATTTCCATCATTCTGAATTTAAAAATTTATCACAAATAAGTAATCTATTGTTTTCGTGCAACCACGTCTCAAGAGAAAAAACAAATTGTTTCCCCGACTTCACGGGTGATGAAATTTCTTCTATTTCAAAGACCAAAGAATCTGTGATGAAACCTCGTATATTTTTTTTCTGGTTTCAAGTTAAAATTGTCAATAACCACATGACTACACATTTATCTACTAATTAACTAGGTATTTCCAATTTCACATTAGATGTTTTAATCAATCCATTAAGTTTCATAGCCTCCAAAAATTGTTACAGTGTTACATGTGAATCAAGGTACTCAATATGCGCTTCTTATAAGTGTTTGCATCAGTTTATTAAACATGAAAAAGTATTCGGCGCAACTTTCACTACAATCACTGACCTGCAATGATTACAACGATGAAAATCTCAAGTGAATATTAAGAAGGCCATGACATCGATCAAGAAAAACTAAGACGACTAAGTAATGACCGTGGCTAGTATACCAAGCTTTTCCCCCGTTCCGTGACATCAACTTTGGCGTGAGCTCTCAGCATGATAGGAGAGAAAGTTCATCCTTCACTTATACTGCAGCCACCATAAAGAGAGCATATATGTGGACAGATCTCCATGAGTTCTTAATTAATCAAGTTACTCTCCCCTTCCTTTATTTTCAACTCTCAGAGCACATTTGCAAGGAGCTTCATAAAGACGTCTTCTTTTGACAGATCTAAGTAAAAGTGCCAGGGCATTTAGCGTTTAATCTTTTACAGTTTTAAGTGACTAACATTTTAAGTGAAGAGGGCCGCGTCTTATCTGAGGAACAAGCTCTGCATCCGCTTCACGTAATATAAAGGGTAGCGCGTTTCCACAGACCCAACATTTAGCAGTTAAAAGTGCCGCGAATACGCAGGTATCGACGGAATAGAATCTAATGGTGTCGAGGAAGGAGACCACCTCCACGCAGCCGACGTGCCATGATGGGATGTGAGATTAGGCGGATATCAGTCCACTTATATGTGCTTGCATTTGCACCTGCTGTTTGACATAGGTTATTTCTTGTCTGTTTCACACTTTAACGTTGTCCAATGCTATAGGTGACCGTTTACGACAAGCATGTCTTCTTTACACCGCTTTGGCTGTGGATCAGAATGCTCCCTATGCACATGAAGCAGTGCTATGGGAGACACGAAACTGCTTTGAAGACATTCGTGACACTCCGTTCTTCTTCCAGTTTTCCAACGATTCTTCCCGGTGTGAAGTCACCCATGTTATCTCTGGCAACGTTGTCAGCATTACTACTACACTACACCTTCGTCTCTTCCGTTAGAACTGCTTCGGTTTGGGGAAGCAATTATATTTGGCGCTACGGTAACTCTGCATCAATCAGTATAATGTAATGCTCCCTGTGCACGCGCGAGACACTAGTTGCAACATGCTTTTCAATATTCTCCATCGACTATGAAATATTTTATCCTACAGTATGCGGCAAAACAAACAGTACTGAAATTCGCATAAGGGTGAGGCTCAGATGCTATGTGGTATGAGCTGTGAGTGCCACATGTGTGGTCAGTTGTATGTGGACTAGCGTAGTGTGCAGTTGGTGCGAAGATAATGTTACTCACAACAGAGGAGGAGGTACTTATTGTCGAGCAATATTTCCGCTCATACGCTGTGGACAGCGTCTCACTGCAGGAGAATAGCGTGGACGTCCACTGTATTGCTCTGGAGTGTTAGTTATAGAATATGAAAATAAAGGATTCATCAGTAACATATGGTTCAGTGATGAAAAGCCATGTGTACTTTGATCGCCACATCAATCGACAGATGATTATTGACCATGCCTTGCATGATTTGTGTGGCTTTTACCGCAAGAAAAATCTGTCCTTATAACAAGAATGGATGCAGCAAGACGGAGCTATTGCCCACACTGCAAGTGAGTCATTTATCCTTCTACTCACAAGAGTTTAGAAATCGCTTGATTTCCTGTGGAACGGATTTTCCATATCCTTAAAACTCCTCAACTCATGACTCCAGATGCCTACATATGAGGTATGCTCAAGGAAGCAATTTTCCAAACAGATAACTTCCTACCACTATATTGGAGCTAAGAGAAAAGATCCGGCCACTTGCTTTGTCATTCCAGCAAACCGTGTTCACTAACATGTTCATCGATCTACAGGGCCGCTATGAAAAATATGTGCTACATAATGTTGAACACGTTGTACACATGATGTACAAGAATGATCCCTTGTAAGTTTATAATATGTACATTTAGTTGATATCCATTTGACCTTTCTTATGTTGTATGACTTATGTTGTTATGTTGTATAACAAATAAATAAGTGTCAACGATATGATTTCAGTAGCTACTTTCGTTTTGCCGCATACTGTAGTTTATTTACCTCTTTCTTAAGTTTTGCACACTAGTGAAGCTATAATTTCTGCCTCGATCTGTTGGTACTTGCATGTTACGTACAAATTGTAATATTATACCGAAAGTTTCATAAATGTTTCGAATATATCTTCAGTTAGGGATTTGACGAAATTCCTTCCATCCTCACAGATTTGGATACTTCTTCTAAAATGTAAATTATTCTTTTGTGAAGACCGATGGAATTAATGATGGAGCTTTGTACGACTTTCAATTAAAGCAATATTACTTAAGGGTTCCATCAAAGTCGATCATTAAAAATTAACACAACCAAAATGTACTATGAACTACCGGAGTTGAAATCACGAAGAAATATGAATAATATTTCAACAAGGGAAGAAAGTAATTATCAAATATTTAGCAAATAATAAATTATTTGAATATTTTGCTAGATAAGTGAGATATGAAGACATTTTATTATTGTCAAAATTAACACTAAGTTATATGCATTCTTGAAACATGATTTTTTAAACAATGCTAGCATGCTGGTTTTCATGCACTCCACTGAAGCCTGCACACACTTGTAATTGTTTGTGTACCACATATGTTTACATGTACAAGACCTTACCTCTGGGCAACTTTTAGTAATAGACTTCTGAGTGGTGTATTTTGGCACCTATTTTCCATTCGTAGTTTGCCAACCAAAATGTTCTATTTGAAGGAAGTCAATATTCGAGTCGCTGGTGTGCCGTTTGAAAATGTATGTTTGAAAATGTACTCGCTTATGTAGAGCAGTAGAGCACACTTCATTGGTGGAAGATGGTCTGCTTTCTCGTGACCGAATAAATCAGCGCAGACAGCAGTGATCGAAGATTTTTATAAATCGGTGTAGAGATTCACCACAATTTCTTCTGTACGTGCTATCGTCTCATCATCCACATTACCAGATCAGAATTACTTGGCAAGTATGATTTAAAAAAAAATATACATTCCATGTTTTCTGTTTTCCAGTGTGTGCAAACTGACTGGTGGGTATTTCGCTGATATTTTTGTAAAATGTGTGCTGAACTTTCTAAACAGGCTGTGCTCACGAATTGATGATTTATTCGACCATTATAGTTCATGTTCTACTAAAGGAGATACAAGATTTAGGCGAACATCAAGTATTTACTGACAGATCCCGATAAATATTGAAGGTCGAGATTGTCCGCTTCCTTAGTATTGGAAATGTTTTATTGATTTTATTGTAAACAAATCTAACCTCGCAGCATTTCTTTCTTTAGATCTGATTAGGTTTTGTAGACAAAGATTGAAAGACGAACAGTTAGTTTTCACATCGGGTGGATATACAGACTTACTTCACGTGGAGTCATCACAGGGAGAAGACCTCCCATTTCTGAAATATAATCATGAATGAGCTGCTAGTTCACACATACCGCGCTTTCAGCTGCGGTTACAAGCAGCTGCTTATTTACTCTAAAGACACAGATGTTCTTCTTCTCCTTATACATTTTTTAAAACAATTAAGGCAGAATAATATGGATGTCTAGTAGAACGGCAATAAAATTACAATTTATTCCAATCCACACAGTTGTGAATCAGCTCAATCATGAAATATGCCATTCGTTGCCAACGTTCCATGTACTTATTGGAAGCGACACCATCAGTCAGTTCGCAGGAATTGGAAAAAAGAAAGCATGGAATGTATATTGTAAAAGAAAAAAACATACTTGCTAACTAACATAGGATTTGGTAATATCGATGATCAGACAATAGCAAGCGCAAAACAATTTATGATGAATCTTTACACCGATTCAAAAAAATCTCGACCTATTCTGTCTGTGCTGGTTTGGTCGGTCACAAGAACTCAGACCAACTTCCAGCAACGAAGGACGCTACAATGCTGAACACCAAACAAGCCCATCTTCAAACATACATTGGGCGGCACGCCAGCGAATCGAATATTGACTTACTTCAACTCGAACATTGTGATGTACGCGGCTTTGGCATGGGAGACCTGGGTTCGATTCCCAGCAAGAGCTCATGTGGTACGTATTCCACATTAATCAGTAGGTCCACGTCTCATATAGCCTCACTGCTGAAAGGGACGTTAAACTCAATTCAACAACAACATCGAACATTTTGGTTCGGAAACTACGAATGGAAAATTGGTGCCCAAATGGAACACTCAGGAGTCTATTGGCTAAAAGTTGCCCAAAGTTAGTCTTGTACATGTAAACATACGTGGTACACAAACAATTGCAAGTGTGTGTGGGCTTCAGCGGAGTGCATGAAAACCCGTTGCTGAAAAGATAACAGGGTTATAACTTACTTATAAACACTTATGTTCCAGTAAATGTTCATCTGATGAGAATTCAAAGGACTAAAAATGTGTAATTTTGCGCAGATTTGATATGATAATATAGAATATTATTATAGTTTTGTTTGTTTCCAGTAATTAGTAAATATTTAATGAAGCTCTATGTAATATTCTCATACATTACATACAAATAGAGTTATTGAGGTTTCTGCATAAAGGTTTTTTATACGTGACCATTGAGAAAATACAGACCATTCTTGATTTTAGAAATACCCTTCAGGTTTACAACGATGTTATCAATCACCCTATATATCACCTATAAATGGTGTTTGCCCTCACTAAAGACATCATTACATATGTTCTTACCTTATTTACATTTTCTGTTTTCTCATTATGGGAAGAAAAACATTTTTCTTAAAGAAATAATGAATTATTTTCAACAACTGTTGGAAATACTGCTCACAAATAGAGTTTAAATATCTGAATAAACCTGAATACCAACAATAAATGGATTTTAACACTATAAAACCTGTTTGTGGAAGTAAACCTACGGCTATTTTTGGAAGTAAACCGAACAATATTGGTACCATTGGAAAGATATTTAAAGCTCTACAAATCTAATTACTGATTCTTTCCACATCTCAACCCATTGAGAAGATACAGAGCAAGAAATAAAATGTTAAGGACAAAATATATCAGTTTTTAATGTTTATGTTAAATCTTCCGAAAACCCGTCTAAAGCACGAATATAAAAAAATCGTAAAGCACGCCTTAGAGATAAAACCCGAAAAAGAAATTCATTATTATCTTGATTAGCTTCGGAAATATGGCCTTTTATTGAAACGCTATTTTTTTAGCTTCAGTAGAGGGTTGAAGGGGTGTACTGGAGGACCTTCCGCCCGCATCAAGCGACCGGCGGTGTAGAAATGATCAGGATAGTGGATTTGATGATTAAGGACCAACGGTTGGTTTTACTCTCACGGGTTGAACGAAACTTAATAACCTTGTATTCTCTCTCCCGATTATATCATCCCAGTTTAAACTAGTGCTGTGGAAGTCGTTTTTTTTGAAAAAAGTGAAATTTCATAAAACCGAAATATCGGTTTTGAAAACCGCATTTGCGATTTTCGGTTTTCAGAAAACCGGTTTCCTCAAAAACCGAAAACCGAAAATGACACAAAAATTAGCCGGCACTAGTTTGAACTACGCACACTATACATAGCGAAAAATAGACTTGTTATTGCTATATAAATACAAAAAGACAAATGACGTTTATCAATTTTATTATGTATGATGCCTCTCACAATAAATGTCCTTTGATTTGCGTTTCGCTATATCACTTCTTTGATTTGAACAGTTTCTGAGAGACAAAAATTTGTTTCATTACTGCACTGGCACAAAAATGTTCACTCCACTACAAACACAAACTGGGAACAGCTCTCTGCTCGACTTTAATTACATACTGAAGTTGGTGATTTTGTGTTACGCTGTGCTCATGTGACCTTACCGAAGTAAGCATGGACAGTCGCATAGGGATAGGTGATCTCAGGTGAGAAATCACCCCAAATTCTATTTTATTAAATTTTGCAGCTGAAACAGAGAGAAACAGATGAGAATTCACCAAACTCATCGGAATATTCCAGAAACCATATAACATTAAAATTTCTTTCACCAGAAAAATTAATTGCTTGCCACAAAAATATCAAATTATAATAAATCAAGTATTTAACTAAGTTCTCCATTCAGGTTAAATGATAAGCTCTTGTGAATAAATGTGTCTTTATAGGAACTATTTAAACAAACGTATGTGCAATAACTTGACAAAACTGGAATAATTGAGTTTTTATTCACCACAAACATATGTATCAAATGTGACTTATCGCCTTCCATTTAACCATCCAAAGAATCACAGAAAAGCTATTAAACTTCACAATAGTCCTATTCAGCATTAATAATTCGTAGCACAACCTTATGTAAATGTGGTAATCCAATTTATATTAAAAAAGCAGAGTGAAATAACACAACTTCATTACAAAGTCTACTCAACTCATCGTAACAATTTGGTTTTACTCTTAGTATCCAATTCTACACTTGATATCATGTTCTACTCTTCATATCTCCAACTTCAGTATGAAGTAGTGTCTTAAGTATTTCACCTATCTGTTGGTTTAGTTCGTCAACCAACCACTTGGCGGCGCTGATTAACTAGTAAAACAAAAATACTCAAAAGCGCAACTTTAATACAATTCATAATTACTTTTTTATTTAAATAAAATTATAACACGTAATAGTGGGGGACCTTGTAAACATGCTTCTGGGATTTCAGTCACTTTCATCAATTAGGCCATATATTTTGTTATTTTTATCTACTTCCTTCTTACGTTTTGCACAACAATGAAATTATTATAATCTCTCCCTAAAATCGTTGGCACTTGTGCATTACACCCTAACTGAAATTTTGGAACGGAAGTTTCGTAGGCGTTTAGGATACATGTTCAATAAGGGACTTTAGAGTTCTCAAGATTACTTCTAAAGTGTAATTTAGTACACTTCAACCATACGTGTTCACAGCATTACTTTAAACTGTTTGTATGCGTAGTTTCGTACGCATGTAAATGAAGACCTTCAACAAAATCAATACATTTAACGATTCCACTAAAACATACCTTTAAAAGGTATAAGAAGGAAGAAAACTACAATTTTATCGACTTTTGGTCGAAATCATCAAGAAATATGAATAATATTTCAATAAAGAAATATAAAATATTCTGAAATTATTGCAAATAAGAAATTAATTGAGCATCTTTTAAAGTCAGTGAGAGATGTTCTTTACTGAAGATATTTTACCTTGTTATTGTTGAAATTAGTGTTAAAATATACACATCATTTAAACAAACCTTTTAATTCTGCATTGTGTGTTCCTGCAGCACCATCTTGTGAGAAAGTAAATATTTTTCAGAGAGAAAGCTATATCTTTTTTAAAGTCAACTATGTTTTCTATATTTGTGTGTTTTATATTTTAATTCATTTTCATGTTGCAAATTTCGTACTGGAAGATTAAAGTATTTTTGGAGTATGTTTAATACAAGGGGTCCAGAAGCACGTAAAAACACAAAATTTACAGGAGAAATGAATGATACAAGTACTTAGACGTAACATAACATAACCAAATCTAACCTAACCTAACATAAACTAACCTAAGCTAACCTGAACTAACCTAAACTAACCTAATATTAGTAGAAATAAACGAAATTCTATCATTTTTTGGAAAATTATGCGGGACCCCTACACTAATTTAACATAAGATAAACTAACCCAACTTAGCCTAAACTAACCTAACCTAACTTAAACTAACGTAATCTACTCTAAACTAACCGAATGTGAACAGAAATTACCAAAATTGTAACATTTTTTAGAGAAAAGAGCTGGACCTCTTCTGCTAAACATAGGCCGTATTTTTATTGAAAGAAAATATTAGAAAATTTACAACTAGGACAAAAAATATTTTTTGTTGTGTATCAGGTGACGAACGCTGAAAGAATGTTACTTTCCTTTTCCAAATGTGAAATTTCAAACCAAAATGTATCAAATACGAAATAAGGATTTTGATGCTCATCCTGATCTGTAGTTCTAGATAATCGGTAATTAGTGGATAGTTCACTTGCTGCCTTACGTAAATATGTATAATATTAATTTCGTGTCTTTTTTGTCATGTTAATAATTCACCGTAACAAAAATCATTGACATACTTAAATAGGAGGAGAAGTCAAAATAGTAAAGGAACTTCCCATTTCTCGCACTATTGTTTGGTAACACTGCTAGTATCCAGCGCTGAATTAGTGTCGTCTACAACATTTCTAGGCAACGTGTCACTCTTATTCCCGCATTAGACGTAGAGCTGCAGCAGACCGTTGAACATGGCAGGTGCATTGTCGATATTCACCAAGTAGGAAATAAGGCCAGTAAATTACTTATTGTTAGGGGAAGATGTTAAACCTGCGGAAATTATTCATCGAATGCAAGCGCAGTATGGTGACAGCTGTTTATCGCGAAGCAAGATCTACGAATGGATAGAGCGTTTGATACAGGAAAGAACTTCTTTATGTGACTAGGAAAGATCGAGCAGGCCACAACTGAGGACAATTTGAAAGTCGTTGAGGATATGGTGATATAAAACAGCCGAATCACAGTAGACGAAATCATCACCATAAGTTAAGAAATTTGCACATCAACCTTACGCCAGTCACTGATGAAGTGCAATCGAAAAACGTTTCTTTCCCGACGGAATCAAAACACTTGTGAAGCATTGTGAAAAGTGCTTTGACGTACAGGGAGATTATGTAGGAAAATAATGTATATTTTAGTTTTCTATCATTAGAAAAAATGCACCTTTTCTCAGAAGCCCCTTTACATATTGACTGCTCCTCGTAGGAAACTTGGATTCTGAATTTGTTTATTCATTAAAAAATAACCATTTCCTTTTCAATCGCAAATAAAGTATATAATCTAAAAGATAAAATGAATTAGCTCCATTATTTGTATCATGTGAGAATAGTAGAAAGTATAGCATATTCAGTAAATGTATTTTTACATGCTTTCAAATAAAATGTCACCTAGGAGTTGTAATGCTTCCAAATCTTTCTAACAAACGTTTCTAATCTGTATTGCTTTTATGTTGCAAGGAATTTTAATATACTTTGTTATTAGCTTAAGAACATTCAAAGTTCATCCTCTTTTAATTATACAGTTACTTTGACAAAATACTAAAGACTATTTACAACTGTCTGTGAATTCTGTTATTGCACTATTATGAAATTTACATATATCAACTGAAAGCTATAAATTCTGCTGCTATGACAATGTTGAAATATATTAAAAATAATGTATTTCTGTTTCCAATTTACTTTTACAACGTGGCCTATGTTGCAAATATTGTAATGCTGAAAAATGTTCAACATTTCGATTGCGTAATTATTTATTTTGTTTCCTTTATTTTCTAATGGATGAGTTTGCGACAAATCAAATCTACCGTAAGTTAATCGTACAAGTTGTTACAGGCTTCCTTATTTAGTTAAACCTCATTGTCTCCAGGTGGCTACTACGCATAAGTTTATTCCAAAAAAGACACTTGGAATTCTACTGAGAGAACATGAAATAGACAGTGATTGAGGTCCTACTTTATAGTCTTGTCCTACTGCCTGTTATTGGTAAAAGACTTAACTATAAAGCTACCAAAGAATCCATTGAGTTTGTTTCTAGGAGAAGAACATACGTACAGATCAGGGAACACTTCTGCTAACAACGATACTTATATTTTTGATCCTGACTTGAATCTTGGTGGCACTCGTTTTTATTTTATGTTGCAGTCAGACTCCTTGCACTAAGAGAAAAAGACTGACTTTTAAGATATAACATTTGGAAACGCAAAGTTCAACAGAATTCTGTATTACATACTACATTTTGTATACCATATCATATATGAAGTTTTTACGTAGCCAAAGCCAATCAACACATCTGTAAATAGACGGAAATAATGTCTGTTTTACGTCGACATGTACAGGATACAGAAAAGCATGTTTATGTATTTTGATAAATATTATCTGGTTGTATGCGGACACCACACACTCCAGAAAAGGTACATCACAACACGCAATTTAAACGAATGTATTCCCTTGCTGAGGCAGGAGCAACACTAAAAAAGCCACCTGTAAACGGAATCTGTGGTTTTTATTTTTAAACGCGCTCGCGTTTTAGCTCCATGTTGTTCAACTTTTAACCGCCAAATAACAGGAGCTCTTCACAATCACAATGTTAAGTACCCTTAGTGTTCGAGATACAAATTTACTTCGATAACATTTCCAACAATTGTTTAAATTTAGATTCTATTAATAATACTTGATTTGGGAACATGTGAACAAAACAGTAAAAATCATCCCTGAGCTTATAGAGAAACTATAGCTCTGTTCATTACTTATAAGAAGTTTGTTTCCTGGAAAGCAATCGTGAACTTCAGATAATGCATTTCATTAAGACCAGGTAGCACTTTAATAATCTGCTTATGTTCTAAATAGTTCCGTTGTCATTTCTCAGTGTTAATGAGCTCATATCATCTGCTGATGATGTATTTAATTAAAATGTAATAGCATACCTAGAAAACTTATGTATTATATTTTTGTATTGATAATATGTGATGTGCAAAAATCCGAAGAATCTAGTGAAAAAATACATGTTTATTACCGAGGTTCTACATACATGCATACACAAAATGTTTATTTATATATTGAATAAATGATTAGTAACACTTGCATTACTTATCGAACTAAAATATTTGAAACTAAACATTCATAATCCACTCAATTATACAGTAGCCCCCCCTATCATAAAATATAATAATAAGCTGAAATTTAGTACACATCTTCGGGAAGGCACACATAACAATATATAAAGTCTATTGATATTCGGTTACAGACTTCTCCGCCATATTGGAAAATGGCCGCCAGAACAGTTTTGTGTAAGAGAAATATCAAGTTGCATTGTAATAGCTATAACTTAAGTTATAACTGCAGTAGACAAACATTGGTTTATCTCATTCAAAGAGTAAAGAGGACCGGCTTGCTGTCGATGTGCCTCGAAAATCAGTTCAATTAACTAGAGGGAATTAACGCAGGGAATTTTCCAGAAATTTCCAAAAAAAGCCCTTCTGAATGTATGTTCTAAAATAGTTGAAACTCCTATCGTCTGAGAATGTCAATGAAATTTAGGGAAGTATACAATAATATCTACAATATTTTTAAGTTTGATTTTGATCCTCTGACACTAATGGAATAAAATAAAAGTTTGTAAGTGATGTATCTACACTGAATTCAAGTTACCGTGATCTTAAAGAGAGCTTATAGCACACGTTTGCCACTTTCACACTAAATTAACAATCTAATATTACCATACGATAACGATAAGGATAACGTATAGCATACGATAGCGTTTACAAGAATAGAAAGGGGATTAGATATTCTATATTCCTAATAAATTGGTTTCTTCAATGTCTTCATGTACCTTAAAGAACAAAAGATTGGTGTTTTTAATACGTCATGATTCTGCTTTGCTTAAGATACTGCTAACATTTTTAAGTGCAGTCTTGATTATGCATAAGTACACAGGTAGATATAGCATGAGTTGAATTGAATTATGTATTGAGAAATATACATAAACTACATAGTTGAGAACTAATGTAAAGTTTCACGAAATCCACAAATAAATATATACATATCTACAAAACATCACGGTATTTACATTGCATTTTATATTTTATATTTCAATATTTTCAATGTCAATATTGTCATCAGAATTCATATAATCATAATACAAATTGCTGTAACTATTGCCCTTACTACGTCTACACAACGAGATGAACATTGGGCCTTCTTTTGTACACCCACATATGCGATCATATCCCGATTTGCTGTTCTAATAAACGAGATTTTACAAGGAGACCAAGGTTGGAGGTTGTACTAGTTCTAGATAAGTTTCAGTTTTCTGGAAGTAAAAACATTTCAGAATTTACCTACACTGTTCACAATGTGAGTTATTGCTGGATTTGTAAATACTCACTTCATAAGTACATAATCATCAACATAGCTCCCACATGTAAGGCTTATAACACATTTCATTGCCCTCTGAAGAACTTTTTCGATCGTCATGTCTGTCCAAATCCAGCTGCAAAACGTATTCCTTTATTGAATATTGAAATACTAAAGACTAGAGATAATTTCAAATTCATCTCGGATCAATAATTTTCATGGCTCAACGTTTGCTAGAAACACCAGTGAACACTCTTGGCATAATATGAGTGCATATTTCTGTTACACATAACTGCTACTTTCCACTACGTTCTGCACGAATGTAGTTACAAATCAATAATACTTGATATAAATGTTAGGCTCAAAACGTTACAGTGCGACTATTTCCAGGAATTCCACTAGTTTCAATTTGGTTTAATCCTGTATTATTTCCAGCATATTTGGACTTTGTCCAAACCTTTCCACCAAAGAACCTGTTTGGCAATTCTGGTTGATCTAATTGATCATTATTTCGAAGAATAATCACTGCAAGAGCCGCTTGACAAATGAAATGCGCAACAAGCGCACAATTATGACAGTCAACATGCTTTTCACTGAATTTTGAGCATACATAAGGTATCATATTTGCTCAATTCCAGTTACATTCATTATGTAACTAAGCGATTCTATATATAATGTAATATATGTAATTCATCTAATCTCGTAAGTTTTGTTGGCAACACGTCTGTAGCTGCAACAATGTCATATCATATTGTTTTATGTATAGATTGGTTTTACTTTCTTCATTAGCACAATAGAGAGCAGTGCAGCAACAGTCCAGGGTCAAAGGCTTTTGACTGATAGAAGTGTGGAAAACATTAACGGTCTATCATAGATCTATCTCTTGTTAACTCCATATATTAAATTTCGTAGATGTGTTAGATAAATTGTTTCACAGTGCTTCCAAAATACATATGCAAGATTTCTCTTAATGTTAATAAATCTTTGATTCCAAAATATATATATAGAATTTAGGTTTTTGTAGTACATGTTATTACTTCCAAACATTTCATTCGCAGTCTCATTAGTCCAATTTTCTGATTACTGGAGAAAGATAGTCAAAAGTGTTATTTCTTAACTTGTGGAAAATTTCATCCGTTATTTACTTTTGGGCACTGAACTGTACACGCGACACGTCTGCTGCAAAGTTGGTCGTTTGTTGTTTAAATGAGAGACCTTTTTTCTGACGTTTTTCAAACATCCCTCATACTCCAAAAATATCATTTTAAAGCAACAAAAAGGCTTTATCATTAGTACCAGTGACGGTTTCAGGAGGAGGCTCCGGGAAAATTCTCCAGGCATAACATTTCTGATCGTCCCCAACGGGGATAGCCAGTATTTGCAGAGTCCTCTTTTCATCTTCTGCGCATTCAAAACCCCCTTAAGGTGTAACTGAAAGCGATTTCTACTCATATACAACAAAGAAGCTAGATTTCAAATACTCTTGCAGAGGAGGAGAAAGAGGCAGACAGACTGAAGCTGAGGTTGTGAGTTCTCTGTTCGAAGTACTTGATGCTTTTACACGTCAATCACCTTGAACCACTAATATTGATTCCTGCAAATCCTGTTACACAAGGCCAAGTATTTCTAAGAAAAAAATAATTAGAATTTAAAATACCCTTGTTGCCTATACTGGTGAATATACTGTACTTCTGAGAAAAAGCATAAATATGACGAAAAATATATTTTCTATTACTTGAGCCTAAATTTGACCTAAAGCTAAAATATATTTTGTATCATTTCGGGCCTAAATATGAGGTAAAGCTAAATTATATTTTATATCACTTGGGGCCAAAATATGACCTAAAGGTAAAATAATCATGACTTCGAGCCTACATATGACCCAAAGCTAACATATGGTTCATATATGCATTTATTTTTATTTGAAGTTAATTCTCACTGTTGACTAATAGAGTTGTTGTTTCAACATACTGGAAACTTAACTCTAAAGCAATACAAAAGTATAATTAATAGGCATTAATATCAATGTGATCTTAGATTGGAGGAAAAAGAACATAATATTTGTTGTTTTCAAAACATCTAGTTTTGTACAAACTCTAGTAAATAAGGCGGCGTTGAAAACATCTTTTATCTCCATAAATCTACTGATGAAAAACATAGTTTGCTACTATGTGAGTTGGGTTTAGAGTATTCAAATGCAGAAATTTTGATGTGAGTGAAAAAGAGAGTCCTGGTAAGTCAAAAAACTTTTTAATTTTCATTTTAAAGAAGTCCTGTCGTAAGAGTCAGAGGAAAACATTTGTTTAAAAAAATCAACATTCTACGCCTAATATTTTCGGCGATCAGGCGAATGGTAAAAAATAAATCAAGTTCTGTTATATTTTCTTAGAGATCACACTTTAAAATGTTCTGTGTTATTCACAGTCCAGAGTCTAGTGATAACATTTTTACAAAATATGATGATTCTACATATATTTTCGGACACCTAGTGTACGCCAGAAAAATCAAGCTCCTTATCCAATCTTCGGGCCCACATTTTGTCCTATCTACATCCTAGGTTGTGAGGCAAATCTTTAGAGCTTATACGTAATTTGAAATTTCTACATGTAATACTTCAGAAAATATGGTCAACAGCAAAAGAAAAAAAATCAAACTATCTTATATCTCTTTAGGAAGAGCATTTTGAAAAATCCTCTCTTAACTACAAAATGATACAAGACAAATGTTTATACAAGATTTCAAGATTCTACGCCCAATAGATGAGATGCGTGAGGCTACTTAGTGAGCCAAAGTCAATACTGCAAAAGCAATTAGCTGCCTAGAGAGGTATACTGGAGGGCAAAGAGTTTAGAATAGTAAGATCAGAACATAATAACCTATTTGTATTACCCGTTCAGCAAAAATGTAATTGTACATACAAGAATACGATTGAACGAATAAGAGGTGGTAATCACGAAGATATTCAAGTCTGTGAGATCAGTATTACATAAAATATAGGAATAGAACATTATTCATACAACTTAATTATTAGTGGCTGGCCAAAATTTGGAAAAACTTGCAGGAATTCCAACAAAGTAGTAAGACCTACATGCCGTATTATACGAAGCGGAATGTTGAACGACGAAGAAGAGAAGAGAAGATGCTTGTTGTGAAGATGAAGGCGCTAGATCCGGTGTCGAGAAACACGGAAGGACACAATTAAGAATAAAGTGATCCGAAATACAATAAAAATAGTCAATAGTAGGAAGAATATAAGAAAATACTTTTAACTGATTTGGGTGTGTAAGAAGATCTTTGGAATGCGTGCTCGCTGAGTAGATGATATAGAACTGAATTGGGAACGATTACGAGGCAGACAAAAGGAGAAATGTTAAAATAGTGAGAGAAACAATATGATGCAGTATAGTGTCATGGTGGATATGACACAATATAGAAACAGATGGAGAACTAGTGAATTGAAGAGCCAATACTAGCTAACAGGGTTCAGTGGAAAAAGAAATTTAGCTTGTCCCCCCCTCTTTGAACCCGAATTTTAGAAAGAGATTAAAGTTCATATTTACTTACGGATAATGGAGGAGTAATATACTGAAACTGGCCTCGACAACAGGTGCGACCCTCCATATTCAGATTTATGAATACAAATTCGAAAATTATATTATTATAAAATCGGAAACTAAATTTATGGTAAATACAAAACGGACGTTTACTTAATTTCAAGGAAATGTTTTGTTTTACATCTTACATTAAAACTAATCCTAACATTTGGAGTTTTATAAAAGAACAGTAGATATTAGAATATTAGAGAGATCAACCTTTAGAAGCGGAAATTTCGAAAACGCCGAAATAAGGGTTCACTCACTCACTCTAAAAGTGTATGCATGAATTTAATACACCTACAACTTAAGCAGATACTCTGTTTTGAAATTATACGAAAATAAAGTTGCGATCATAAGTGCCAAAGAAATTTCTCCGTTTCTTGTTATAACTGGAATTTCAAAAAACGTTCACAGAAATTGCTGTTTGTTCTTGATGTAGAGTTTATGTACAGCAACATGCATTTACTGAAAATTCAAGTACTCCTGAAAAAGCCCCCTTGATCTTTCACATAATTAGATATAGACAACGATTTCTCGAATAGGTTTCCTTGTGCACAAAAGTGAACAATAAGGAAATGTGATTTACTCTCAATGAAGTTATGCCAACCCTGGGATAAAAGTGGATTTGAAAAGATAGTCACGCCATCCTCCGTGCTTAAGTTTGCCGATTGTAAATTTTTCAATAAGGGGGGAACGCCACAGATATTTTCTGGAAGTGTGAGGATGACGATTCCCGCGTTCCTCCGCACTTTTATCCCTGCCGACAACGATTACTAAGATGATGCTTTGAGATGATTACATGTTACTTGTATTGAAAATGTGTAGCTTCGCAAACGACATATAATGTCAGTTTGTAATCTCCACTCTCACGTATCATTTGTATATATACTTGTATTGTATACTTATATGTATGTTAATCAATGTAGTACCACAATAATATACTTATAAGGAAGTTGCAACTCCACTTACATAGATGGAGTATCTTCTCCAATCTAAGGCAAAACTATTATGTGACGCCTCTCATATTAGTGTTTACTCGTTTAATACGTACCAAACAATTCCCGTGCTGAATCAATGTAAGTTTGATACATAATTTGTATCCAAAGCACAGACAGATACACTCGGATACTGAAACTAGACTCGATTCTATGCACCAAATCCTAGAGGATATCATTGCAGCCATAACGTTACTATAAAGTACTTACTTTTGTAAATGTCCTTATACTTGTGTGCAAACGTGAAGGATGACAGTAGGTTTCGCACTCCGTAGTACGTCAAATTCCGATTTAATACACACCGGTCGTACTTGAGTTGTACATCAAAGTAGTGCTACAGTAAAATACAGAAATAAATAACAGAGAGAAACACGTGAATGGAAGACCAATAATGAGAATTTTGTACATAGGCAATAACTTACACTGAAAGCAGTGGGAATCACGATGCCCCACTGACAATAGAGAAAGAGTTGAATAGTCTTTAGAAGGATGTTGACTCACCACTATCTCACGCTGCTAACAATGTTGGTAATATTATTCTGGCGTGGAGTTCCCTTACTTGACAGCGCTATAAACAAAAACTGTGTAGTCCTTCATGCTTCTAGACGTGCTGCAAGATATCTTCTCATGACATCCCAAACGTGTCTATTGGAGTACAAGTCTGGAGAAAAGACAGGCCGGTCAATTCGCCGAAATACCATCTCGTTAAAAGAGCTCCACCATTTGCGCTCCTTGTTGAGGTCGCGTAATTTCTTGCATAAATAAGAAGACGCACATGGGGAAGAAATACAGTGTCACAATAATGTTGACCAGTGAAAGTAGCGGGTTAAAAAACTTAGAGATCGTTATGTTCGTGAAATACAGGGTGTCCATATGAAACCCTTATTACAAATATTAATTGCACGGAAACTATTGATGTTGCGGTCGCCCTTTTCTGTAGTTGACCGTTGTGGACTACCACTTCTTTGTACAGCATTGCCTGTGGTTCAGACTGCTCCTCACAGGCATGAAACAATGCCGCAGGAACATTCGTCACTGTTTTTTATGTTTTGATTTTGTTTCCTTACGATTCTTCCCAGTGTCCGGCCATGTTGTAAATAACACCACCACACTATAGCTTTCTAACTGATACGTAATGCTTTGTTGATTTCATTTACCAGCATCGTTTTGGGGAAGCAAACTTATTCTTCGCCACGGTTATTCTGAACTTAAGCTTTCCAATGTCATGATGCCTGTGCATGTGAAAGAAATATCTGGCAATATATTGCTGGGTTTTCAATCATTTCCATCGACTACATAATATTTTATGTGCCTTTGTATGTTTTATACACTAGTATAATTATAATCTCTCCTTAGTACCTCTATGTTGAACCATATTGAAATTTTTGAACGGAAGTTTGATAGCAGTTTATGCTACATATTCAGTTAGGAAGTTGTCAAAACTCGTACCATCCTCACACAGATTAGATTACTTCTAAAACATAATTCAGTTATACGTGATTACTCTACTTATACATCTTCTGGATGTACATTTTTGTACAGGCTATTAGTATTTATGATTGTATCTTGTAAAGCTTGCAACAAACAAAGCTTATTCCTCTATTTAATCAAAGATATCTCCTAAAATACATATCAGCTGTTTATTTCAAGAACGACATAACTCAAAATTCCTAACTTTCCAGAAGAAGCGTTTAAATTTTCGAAACGCAATGAAAACGAATGAGCGCATGAACGACCCAAAGTGCGTTCAGTTTTGATATTACATCTGTGAAAATTTTATCAGTGATAGATATTAAGATTAGCTTTCATTTTCCGCCCATAAGTGAATAAGGGCAATTTTTGTGTTATGTCCTTGAAATAAACAGGCGAATCCGAGAGAGATGTTCCTTTCTGTACCAGAAATTTACCAGGAAATATAATAAGAATATTTCAGTAATGAAAGACAGATAAGTCTGGGGTATTTAGCAAATAATAAATTACTTGAATATTTTACAAATTAGGTCAGATATATCTTTTACTGAAGACATTTTGTTTTGTTATTGTCGAAATGAATTCTAAGTTATGCGAAATTTTTAAACCTGATTTTTAATTTTGTGTTATAAGTGTTATTTTACCACCATCTATTCAGAGACCAAACTACTTTTCCAAAGCGGAAGCTAACTTTTTATTTGAAAATCGATTTCTCATTTGCATATGAACTTAAGAAGACATTTCCTTTGCTGTAGTGAATAGGGGCGTACGATTGAACTAGGGTTCAATTCCTGGTAAGAGAGTGTAAGAATGGCTCGAATTTCAACATACATGTATGGATTTGCATGCCATTAACTCAAAATATCAACAAACACACTAACTAAATAAGGAAACAATAGGTTACTGTATACTTTGTGATAATGTAAACTATAGTGCTGGTCAAGTTTAAGGATACACATATTACATTTTGCAAAATGTATAGAAGAGAAATCAATACTCTACACGAAAAGACATATTCGAAAGAAATTTGCGGAAATAACAGAGTAAAATACCAAGTAATACAGCTTTATTTTAGGGTTACAAATGAACCGCTAATAGTATAAAATCATTACGAATATTGTACGACAATTAAAACAAGTCAGTGCATATCAAAGAAGAAAGTATTAGATAGAATACTATTTTCCACCAGCAGAATATTCCTGTACAGTGTATAAAAGCGTATTTTCTGTTTTCAGGTGTAGCGTTACTAGTGTGAAACCATTAAATGTGCTTTTGGAACTTACACCCTGCAGAAAAGAAATATTATGCAGCTAAGATTTTTCCGCACACCTCCGTACAAGTGGAATTGGTGGCTTTTAAAAGTGAACAAAAATGACACTGAGATAGTGAAATTCTTGGTACCGTTTAAGGCAATTTCAACCCCATCGGCTTGTAATAGTTCATAGTTTGGAGCCGCTTGTGAATGTGACTTTCCTTGGTAGCCGCCCCTGCCCTGGTACGATGTCTTAGAAAACACTCTTTATAACATAATGGGCAAGACTATCAAATGGAATCAAATAACATATAAAATAACCGAAATAGTGTTTAAAATAAGTACTAATTATGGACGTTAAAAAGAAGAAAATAATATTAAAAATACTTGTTTATAAATTAAAATGATATTGGATGGTGTAAATTAAAAACAAAAAGAGTTTGAAGTTAAGAGGATGTGGCAACAGCTTGATTCTTCCCTGACTCGTGCTTCGTGTGGAATCGGAAGGTCAGTTGTGACCTGTAGCTTTCAATTCCGCATTTATTTCCTTTCTTTTGGTTGGGCACAGACCGAGAAGGAAAAAAGGACTGTTTGCAGATTACGGATATTTAAAGGTAAGAACAGCCTTCACTAACTCCTTATTGGATCCTTTCTTTGTCTCTGTGATAATTAACGTTTGTTTTCGTAGAGTTGTCGCTTCTAATTGGGTTGATCAGTCGAAGTTTTTTTTTTATGTTGATTGGCGCTTATTAGACCTATTTGATCATTATTGAAATACAAGTAAATTCCGGATATTGCAATAATAATAATAATAATAATAATAATAATAATAATAATAATAAAGATAAAAAAGAAAAGGAAAAAATAGTTAAAATTTACCGAATTATTAAGTAATTTACTACATAAGATAGATCGTTTGTTTTCGCATCGTTTCGCTAAAACTAGTATTTTGTCAAATTATTAATACCTCGTCAAAACGGAAAAATTGATATTAAAGGTGCCGAAAAATTGTGTGTATTAACCTGTCCTATAAAAATGTTATTGAAACGTAGATTAGTCTTGTAAGATGACTATAATTATATATATATTCAATTTAAATATCTACGTGTATATTTGTCTAGGTTATTATAATTACTGTTAGTTTTGAGCTTAGGCCTACTAATTGTAAATTAATTTGTTGTTAGTTGAAGAATTAAGTATGATTGCTAGACCAAATTTCTCAATAATTGGTCAATATTAAGTGTCTTACGCCTGGAAGATTTAACGTGCAGCTTGTAGTAACCTAAATGGATACGAGTCCCTGTTCTTGTGTGTTAAGGATTCCTTTTTTTTAAATACCTAGCTTTCAGAGCTGAGTCCTTTGGGACCGGGATCCTGGGACATTACGGCTTGGAGGGTGAGATAGGATGAAAAATAAAATGTCTAAGATTAAATGTGAGATTAGTCTCACATCCTAAGTTTTAGGGATCATTAAACTTTTAAAGCTAGCCTCAATGACATTTAAGCCGAGGTTTAGGTGAGAATGGGATTGTGAATTTGCTGATAAATTTACAGAGGCAACGCCGAAGCTATTACTTGTATCTCTGTGTATAATATAATTTTGTAAAAGTTTCAGCATTACTGGTGAACATCTGGGGAAATTTCAACTAATCTTGGTACACATATAATTACGATCTGGAAGAAAAACTGTGGACCCATAGCTTTAATAGAACTGAGGATTTGAAATGTGGTATTTAAAAATAATTTTAAACAACATATAATAATGCCAATTTCGTAATGTTCGCTACCATTGGTATGAATTTGACATACCCGCCTTCCTTCGGTTCAAGTACACTTTGCAGTGGGGGTACGTCACCCCAAGGGGGTTCAGAAGTGGGCGATGACATGTAAAAATAATCGAAACTGGCCGATATTATTGTCTAATACATACTTTTTGGGATCGTTGAGATAAATACTGGTACTTTAGATGCCATATAAGCCCGCGTTCTTCCCATATCAACGTGATGGGTAAGGAGCAAAAACATAATATCCGAAATTTTCAAGGATTGAGTCGATTACCTACTTTACGAGGTTGGCTCATTAGAAATAGCTGTTGGAACGTAAATAGTATGAACCTCAAGCTGTTTTCTTTTATCATGTCACTTTAATAAGTGATTGTATTCTATTGGGGGCAAGATGTTACAAAATTTGTATCAAATGTACAGTATCTTATGGATTTTAACATGATAGTTTCATTGAAATATTATCTATTTAATTCTTCTTGTTCGAAGAGCAACCAGTACTTCACACTTAATATATACTAACTCCTTGCATTGGAGTGTATAGGAAATCAAGGTATTAGAAACCAAAATCAATTCTAGGATATTATATATGTATAAAGAACATATAATTCGAACAAATTCTATAAAACATAATTTGAACAAATCACAAAAGTAACTTCATAAAAGTCTTCAATAAAGCAGATAGCAGATATCACTTCGGATGTCGATGGATATAAGATATTACATAGTTCTGATATTATAATATATTTAGTGCTCACGGTATATTGAATTTATACTACTGATTATTAATAAATATATTTAGGAGAAATATTCAGACTATAAAGTTTTAAAAGTACTTGGATGGAGTGAACCACTTGTCTTTCGGTGCCATCTATTCGCCTCTACCTTAGTTATTATTGATCAATGTCATTACTAAAGCTTGGACTTCTGATGCTTCATGAACTCATAGAATTTGCTGTGAAAGGGTGGTGCAGAAAAACTGTCTTCAAGTAATCCCAGTGGTGGATCTAGAGGGTAAAACCTGGGGGAGTCAGCAACCACAGATCATGGTAGGATTAGACATATCATGAGTTTACTATAAACTTCCAAAAATATATAAATAATAACTTAAATTACTTTTATCACCCAAAAAACTAAGGGTTAAGCCTCCCCAGCGTTGGGCTAATCCACCAGTGAGTTAACTTTTGACGTTTGGGATTCCGAACTGATAATTATGTACATGAAACTAAACCTTTTCCACCAGATCAAGAAATTGTCACCACATAAACACTAAATTTTCATTTGATTTAATTTTAGCGTTCCTTTCAGCAGCGAGGCTATATGAGACGTCACTTTACAACATAACGCGGAATTCAAACAACATGATCTCCCATCTGGGAATCGAATCCGAGTCTCCTAGCAAAAGGAGCGTAGCCTAAGATAATTCTATTAAGAATTACTAAGGATTAGCATAATGTTTCACTGTTTTGAAAAAGAAATCTGAAAGTCCACTGTTACACTTTTAGATAAAATATAGCATTAGTTTATTGAAATATCTATTACGTACTATGTTGTCTGTTTAAGGTTACTATACCCCAAACATTATAGTTCAATTTAGATTCTAGAATATTTAAAACGCGAAAATATCTCTTTCGCTTAAAATTTGCTGCGGATTAATTTGAAACGTATTAATCACTTGCGATAGATGATACCACTGTTCGTTTTGGATTGGTACAGAGAGAAACAAAATCGTATGTGGTGTACTTAAAAAACGCATGTTATATGCGCAAATCCTGTAGTTTGTGTACTTAAATTACGGCTATATATAACATCCAGCAGCAAACCTGTAACTGAAAACTTATGTCTTATAATGCTTTCTGTGTAATAAAATTAATTTTGTTTCCATGCTTTATCATCCACATCCTTTAGCCTAACGGGCGTGACAAGTTAAACTAAAAAATTATTTTTCTTTTGTTAACAATTTATTCCAACTTTAATTTATACATTAATATTTAAAAAGAAACCAATATTAGTGCCATACATTTGTCAGTTCAATGCCATTATTCTCTTGAAGAAGGATTGATGTTTCAAAAGAAGAGTAAAAGTGGAAACAGAACAAGAAATACAGTACAACTTCGTTTATCCGGCTTCGTTAATCCGGATCATCGGGTAATTCGAATAAGATTTGTAAACAGTTTAGAAGACAGCTGTCGACACATGGAGATGCTGTGCACTAGCTGGCAAACATGATTGTGTACTTGGAGCGTCAGCCCACCACCACTCCAGCTGAACTATTAGTGATAAAGCGTTTCCGTGATCGTGCTTCATTCAAACGCCACATGTGTTTGAAACAGAAGACAGTGGACCTATTCTTTGTTACGAAATTTTGTGTATCAACGGTAACTCTTCTTATTTGAGGATTTGATTCTCGTATAATCCGGATTTTCGATTTTCCGGATTGCCTTTGGTCCCAATTAGTCCGGATAAACGATCTTGTACTGTATCTTTGAAACTTTTTTCCTTTTTTTTGTGATTATACTACGTAGCTACTAGCTAAAAACAGGCAGTTCTTTTCTTAAGAATATTTTGTTTCCCGTTGATAACTTTCTGAAAAAAGTGAAAGGAAGGATCTCTCTAATAAACGGAGAAGTCTGGTCACCATAATATAAACATTTGTTCAGAGTTTGAACATATGACGATCCATAACAAAACTAAAACATTTAAGATGTGAAAAGCATTCAGTCAGGTTGATATTTCTGTTTCATGCAATTGAAACTTGAAGGTGAGACAACAAAGAACAAAATTAATAAGAAAATACAAGCAAGATAAGAAAAACTTCCAAACAAACGTAATCAATATTGTAATTATTTTTGTTTCTTCTGAGAGAGAAAAAGAACTCCAGTACACTTGCAGCGTTATGCAGTTCACTCTTCAAGTAAGAGAAAGAAAAATATGAAATAACGAGTAAGGGTGTAAAAATAGCCATTAAAAGTTCAAAAAGAAAAATCGTCTTGTGTCGACATTGAAGCTTTCAGTAATACCATTCATATTACAATAGAGTTTTACATCTTTTCATTTTCCATTACAACCGCACAGTCATTCAATAACAATAACTTTGAGAGTTATCAGCACACCCTGCGTCACTGAATTTATTCTTCATAACTATAATAAACACTTCTATCATTTTCGTCAGAAGAAATAAAAGTAAATAATATAGTAAATTATATAAAGAAGAATTATAGGAATAATCCAAAAAACATGCATCAAAAGATTGCGAACTTCTGCAATATTTAGTTTCTGGATAGAGACCACAAAATGGTTGAACGGCCAGTAAATCGAGTTTTTGTATACTTTTACGGAATAAGGACATCATGCTGAGTTCATTGATTGTTTTGGTTTGTCTGCTATATATGTAGTTCTTCAGATATAGGCTTAGGCGTACAAGAAAATTTTTGACTGAAATATATTGGATCTTTCGATGGATTTTTGAATCAGGGACCACAAAATTTTTTAACGCCCCTTGACTCAAATTTTCGTACTCTTTTTTTTTATTTTTTAACGGAGTAATCACATCATACTCAGTTAAGTGATAGTTTGGGTTAGGGAACACTATATGTAGTTCTCAAGATAACAGGGCTACAAAAGTAATTTGATTGAAATATATTGGATCTTTTGATCCAGAAAATATAAATTGTAGAAGAGGGCTCACTGGCTTGCTGGTAGAGAGCTTGCTTCTGGTGCGCTCTGGTAGTCCCTGGTTCGATTCCTGTCCAAGTAAGTTAGTATGCTTTTGGTGGAGAACATCGTATCCATGGATTTTCTCGGGATACTCTTGTTTCCTCCCACATTCTTATTCCATCAATTCTTCCACCATTATTCACTTACCTTAATCATGTGCCGCTCCCAGACTAATCTGCAAAAACGTGGGATATGAAACTAAAAGGTTCCATTTCATTTCATTTTATAAATTTTAATGCTGGGTGCATTAGCAGTTTACAGAATGTTCTTTATAAAATTAGAAGTTTTCCATTCAACATAATTCTCAGAATTAACTTTCATATCTCTATGTGGTAAATTGTTCCTTGAAACTCTGCAAAATAATTTGAGAATTATAGTAAATGGAAAATTTTAAGCCTGTGTTTGTCCCTTTCTCTACATCGTATCCATGGAGAGGCAAGTCTAGTCTACAATTGACGGTGTAATGTTAACCCAATCGTTCGCATTCTGTTTCAATTACTTCACTTAATGGTATATATTCAATTCTTTTCCATATTTCTCTTATTTTACACGCGCTACTTCATTAATGTCATGTGCTAACTTAAAAATTATATCTTCCCCGGAAAGTGAATATGGAAGCTCATGACACCACCTAACCTGTGAGAAAATAAGCACTATTAAAATATAAATTCCAAAGAGAAGGTTGAGCCAGCTACAAAGTACTGAAAGAATCATATAATGGAGCTTCTGGATGGGTACACTTTTTACAGATAACCGTAATTTTATTCGCATCTTCTTATTTCCTTTCCTATTAGAGTTGTTTTGTTCCAAGCACTTTGAAAACACTAACGTAAATCGACAGTCACAAAACATATCCAACGATCTTTAAAAATAGTCACAAAAATAATTTTAAAAAGGAAAGATTGTTTCCAAAAGGAAAAAACCGCTTAAATAATGAAAAGTTACACATGCAAAACAAAATACACTACTTTTCTTGATCCTTTCATATTGGTGGGTACATAACCATTCTGTGTAAACCTTCTACTCACATATTAAGCAAAATATCAAAGTACTATTCAGAATTAAGAAGAGAACAATATAATAGGAGAAATGATTAAAAGTTGTACATAACCGAAGATACACAGAATAGGAATGACGTCATAATAGTGTAACTGGATGAATGGAAGAGTGGCTGTGATTCTTTCTGGACCAAAGGACTCCTCCAGGAACGTTGGCATTCCGCGTGTCCCAGAAAGAAACTGTATGCGTGCACTCAATATATCCCCGGATAAAACCGGATAGGAGCTCCGGATGTATCGGGAGTGTGTGTTTCGTTTGTTTTCTTTCGTGTGTGTCGGCAAGTGTGTTTTGTGTCAATAGTAAATATATAAACATCATTAATGAAAAATGTCTCGCAACGGAAGCACAATCCGCTATCTGCAATGCCGCCTTCAAATGGCATGCGGGTCTCAGACTGGGCGTACAAGGCGGAAGGACAAATCTGACGTGGGCCTACACTAATTGCTCGAGTAGACCCTGCACCTCAAGTCGGTATGCCTAAGTCTGTTGTCATATCGTCGCAAGAGAACCAGAGGTACGTAACTCCATTTTCGTAGGTTTACAGGCGAGAGGACAAAAATATCATTTTCTTTGAAAGATGTGTTTTAATAAGATGGTAATTGAGCTACATTACAACAGATGACCGACAAGGAGAACAGATGGCGTTACGTTCTATTTACACAAAGTGAGGCTTTCAAAATTATGTCCAAACATGAAGAAAACGGAAACCACATTTTTGGAGTTACGTTCCTCTGGTTCTCATGCGACGATATGGAAAACTAACCAGGAACATTGTGCAATAAAATAGATTTATATAATTATTAAATAGGAAGAACATTGGAAATTGATGATTTAAAAATAAACGAAAGTGAAACTGTAGAACGATAGTGAAAATAAAAGTGAAATAAATACATAAAACAACATGAAAGATAAAGTGTAAGTGTTATAAGTGAACATACGACTAACCTTAAAATGTGAATCATGCATACATAAATGCAGCTTTTAGTTCACATAAGAGTGAAAACTATACGAAAGTTGTGTAGTGTTAGTGTAATGTTTTATAACAAATATTTTTCGAGGATGTGGTAAATCAATACTAAATAAAATGTGACAGTAAAAATCACATAAGGAAAGTGTTTACCATACAGGAGAGAAGCACAACATGTGAAAAGAAGTCATACAAGGTGAAAACCCGAACAACCAGGAGAAGTAACAACCTTAAAATACAAGCAAGGTTAAGTATAAAAATTACAAACGCAATCAGTGTTGGAAAAACTGAACCATAAAAGGAGATACAGTAATACTAACATACGAGGAAGATTAAGTATAAAAATTTTAAGGATATGAATGATGAATAAACTGAATGATTAGAGTCAGGTCTAAATCGAGTCAAGCAAGAGAGAGTAGCATAAACTAACTCTCATATTCATCTATTCTTCTCTTCTTCTTTTATTTCTCAGTTAGCATATATAGATGTAGAAAACTTGTTATTATTTTCAAATTTTATTTTTTTCGTTTGTTTTGTTTTGTTTGTTATCTGTGTCTGATTTATCTTTGCTCACCCCTTCCATTCCCTTTCCAATGCCACTGTTTTAGCCATAAAAAAGGGATGCTGAAGAACTAAGGAAAAAGAATCATTGCTATCATGATAGCAATGTTTCGGTCAAAATTTTCAGGTGCCGAAACTAATAGGTCGCGATCTGAATAATGAAAAAAAAAGCTGAGAATTGCATTCATCAAATAGAACGAAACATTTTACAAACTTCTGCCAGAAAAAATATATGGATACGAATCGAAATTATTACGTGGGTACACTGCTTTAGCAGCAAAAAAAGGTCATATGTGACATTATCGACCCGATAAAGACTCATACTCATGTGGTCAATTAGAACCCACTTAAAGTACATATGTATAAGTTTAAATTTATCAATGCCTTAGTAAAGTTTTCGCCAAATTTCAACACAGTTGTTTCGATGTAAAATGGAAAGAAATCATAAATCGCTACTGAGAATGTTTACAATATTTGGATATTTGGTTTCAAAATAACCGGTCAACAGAACATCTAGGTGACAAAGCAAAGGGTTGAAATCGAACTAATGTTTCTCAGTAACGTAGCGAGGAAAGTCCATTTGTAAGAAGCTGGAAATATAACTGCAATATTTTCTCATATTACTAAACAAACTACGTGCTTCAGCACAAGAATCACCAAGGATCTGACGGATGCAGTCTCTAATGAAATATAAAGATGACACGAAGGAATGCGAGGACACGAAGAGTAACGAAGAGGACCCCTTTATCCCCTCCAATGGTTCCGCTTCCAAAGACTGGATATAAAAGATTATGCCTAGAGGCACACCAACTGATCACATCCTACCCATCTCTTCAAGCTGCTCTGGGCAGGTGAGACTTCCTAACTTTATCTGTGATCTTAATTGGGTAAGATGTTCCTTACGAATCTCGAGCTGTACTGGATAGGAGATACTATCCCATCTCTACGTTGCTTCGGGCAAGAGGTTCCTTCAGACCCAGCTGCATCGGGCAGAGTCCTTTCTAATCAACAATCTTAGAAAATTTGGCGCTGCTATGGACAGCAGGTCCAACATATAGAGGAAAAGGTTATTAGAGATATCACTCATTTGTAAACTGTATTGAAACTTTCATAATACTGAAGATAAGGAACAACGCGTGTACAATTTCTCTACCATCCATTACAGAATTTTCTTGACATTTAACAATCTTTAGAATTATACAACGTTCTTAAGATTTAACTAGGGAAAGTATATGTATTCAAAAAAAATCACACAGATGCCAATTGATAACTGAACTTAAGAATTATTAGTGAACGAAAACCACTGTACTTATTATAGTCAGACTGAAGTATACTTTAACGAAGATCTTTATTATAACAAATAGCTATACCACAGTTGAAACTTTATGTTTTCGTTAATAACAAACAGAACAAAATTATTATTAACTCCAATACTTTATTTTCTATTTTATTAGCCAAAGATAAGACATTTATCATTTGATAGATCATATCAGGATTAATAATCATATATGTAAGTATAAATTCTAATGCCAAGGTTTCGAGAAAATCACGAAGGACAAAATTTGACTCTCAGTGGAGGTTCTTGTGGTTACCTATGTTAAGCTATAGCTCCAAGTCTAATATAGACGGGTCGCTAAATTTAAACCAACTAATGAAAAAAATCAGTCAATTAATCAGCCCAAATTTTTGTGAGGTGTTAGTAAGAGAGGTTCGATTCTTTTCCTTTTACCCTTTCTTCTTAAATATAGAGGGTGGCTCAAAAGTAGGTATACACACCTAGATTGTTCAAGTGTAACATTCTAATACATGACTTTATTTCCTTTGACTGTTCCGTACTTAAGGATCATCACTACAGCGAAATTAAACTTCCGCTAATTTTAGAGTTTTTCTGTAACATACTCAAAACAAATAAAAATATTCGAAAAGCAGAAACCTAGTGAACTAGACAATACGATTTTCCATATAATACCGTTATCACAACTCACCAGTCTGCTTTCGAATTAGAACTGTAGATAGATTTAGCAGTTTTTGCGGGTTCTGTAAATAGCGGCATACCAAATTTGATAGGTGAATTGTGGTAAATGTATCACATACAAAATCGTATTGTCTAGTTCACTACGTTTCTGCTTTTCTAATATTTTTATTTGTTTTGAAGATATTACTTAAAAACTCTAAAATTAGCAGTATTTTAATTTCGCTGTAGTGAAGGCCCTTAAGGCAGAAACTAAGTGTATTTCATGAATAACAATAAGAAATCATATAACATGCAATGAACTGATCAATACAATGGTATACCTAATTCTGGGCCTACCTGTAAAAATGAAGAATTATAATTTAGATCTCGCATAAGCACTATTACATTTTCTTTGACACAAACGCCAGCAAGCGGTGGACAAACATCGTGCTCGTGGGTTTTTCGTTTTTTTTCATTTCCTCCCACTTTGTTCATTCCACCATTTCACTCATCTCTCATCATCAACGTCTCCTTTAGCCTACCCGGCATAACCGTGGGACGTAAAATTTAAAGATTTCATTTCATTTTTTTACAAACGCCAGCAATTATTATTATTATTATTATTATTATTATTATTATTATTATTATTATTATTATCATTATTATTATTATTATTACAAAGGAGAATCTGTCTGATAATATTTCGTTGGATATTGCTGGCAGCGGAGCCCATCAATTTCTTTAAAAAAATATATCTCCTGCTTCTTGCTAAGTTGCCCCATCAGGATCCTGCCGCCTACAATCGGACATTTTTTTCATGCCGACCAGATGCCGCGGTCGGATTGCCGGCGCCTTTGCACGCGATTTTCGACCGCGACGAATAGTTGTCTTGCCGAGCAGTCGGCAAACAGCTTAAATGAGCATTAAATGCATCGGCGACGCCGTCGAAAAGAGGCCGGCAGACGGTCGGAAAGAAGCCTTTCCTACTCTTTTGCCGACTCTGACGGTCGGCAACAGTCGGCAAAAGGTCGGCAAATGGCATTTTATTTTTCGATTTTCGACAGCTTGCCGCCTCGGCAAAAGGTCGCCAACTTTGAACAAGTAGATCATCGTGCCGCCGCGGAAGGGTGCCGGCTGCCTCCGGCGGCCCGCCACCGTCGATGGCGGCAATCTCTCTTTCCGACCGCGACTTCCTGATGGGGTAGGCTCTGCGCTTACTTCTTCGTTCAAAGTTAAAGGTTTTGGTGTAAATATTTTATTGTAAATTCACATATTTTTTATTTATGATTTTCAATGAACTCCGATCTAAAAAAAAAATGCTTCTAGCTATTCACGATTATAAATCTGACAACACAACATTGCTGCACGTCATGCAAATAAGAACAGAAATAAAACACTGAACTATACATTGAGTGTACGTTTGAAGAGGATCTTGGTTAGAAGGTCTAAACGTAACATGCACAATACATAATATAAAGCAATTATTTACACACGGGGCATGACCTTATTAACATCCTCTTTACCAAGTGGGGTGGAAACACACCCCAGTGATAATCATTTTGTTCTCACTGTTTTATAAATATTTCTACAAAGATGAGATTCTATGCTTTTAATTATTGATTTGTATGAAATATATTTTAAGGGGAAGGTAATATACTAAATGAATTGTCTTCTAAATATTTACAAATTATTACAGTGCAATGCAAGTACACCCCACTAGGAGAATCATGTTACTTCTTAACAGTGGCGTATTTACGATTTTCTTTCGGGGGGGGGGTTTGCTAACTTTCGGGGAGGGCTTTGCCTGAAAATGTGAAAATTCTGCAAGATATTTCATATACTTTACTATAGTAAGTAAGATTTCGGGGGGGCTTAAGCCCGGAAGCCCCCCCTAAATACGCCACTGCTTCTTAAATATTTTTCGTTTTCCTCAACGATTACTAGGTGAAAGCTCAATTTAGCTTGATTTTCATAGTCAATTGTTCCTATTGTACAATCATGCATAAATATGAAAGAGTAGCGATAAGTGATGGTTTAACGGTTCTATCTTTCTTCTCTTTTTTTCTACTTAATTTACAAGGTAAATGAGTATAATTTCTTAGACGAACGTTATTTCTCTCTAATGTTAAAATAAAATGACTTTTAGTACTTTCAGATGCATTCTTGGAGAAAGAGAGAAGGATCAGAAGCAACAATGAAATCACAAAATAAATATTCCTGTTGAATTGAACCAAGGATGATGGGTAAAGGATCCTCGCTCCAGCGACAGAAAGGTTTCAACAAAATCTGACGTTTGTGGCAGTTTTAATTGCAAAGTTTAGTCAACGAAGAAGATTTATGCAAATACTACTAGTGTTTAGAATAATAGGAATATTCTTAGATGTTTTCTGTATTTGAATATGTAACTGACAAGTAATTTTGTAAAAATATTGGTGTCTTATTTGTTTACAGTTAAATATTAATACACTGTATTTTACACAAATTCAAATTACGCTGTATTTCCGAGAAAATATACGAACATTATTACATTATTTTATTTGTCTAAACATTAATTATGCAATAAAAGTCCCATTTCAACATTTTTATATATTATAATAAATGTTTTTATTAAAATCTGTTATTTATGTTTGTGGTGCATTTGCACCCCTCTTAGAAAATAACGTGAAACATTTAAGTTGGTAAAAAGGTTAAATAAAGTATAGAAACGAAAGCATTTAATATACATGTATCAAGTACAATGTTATGAGACAAACTTACTATGTTTGGCATATACTTCCATGAACTGAAAATCCTTTGACAGTCCGGTGAGGGCAACTGCCCCCCTTTCCTAGCGCTGTGGGTGGCTATGAGCGTTTGTAAAGCAAATTTACCTCTAAATTTAAAATTAGAGGTTAGACTATTGTCTGAACATGTTTAGTCTTCTGTAATTAATATTTCGTACACAATTATAGGCAAAACATAGAAAAACTCCATTCTCGAGACTTGAGGCATCGCGCTAGGCAAGATAGAAGGCAAGAGATTGCCGCTGAGGAAAACACATGGAATATATTTTAACCCTAGATGGGACCCTAACCCCTTACCTTATACCTTTTATTATTATGATAAAATAGCAAATATTTCTATCACATATTTGTAATGTGTATTTGTCACTTAATAACATTAATAAAACAACTGAAGTTACAGAATAATGAAGTCAACGCACGTAGAGATATTTTTCTTAAACATTAATTTCCCTTTGTAATGAGATTTATAAAACACATAAGTAGGGGATACATGTAGGTTCTGCAGAGAACTTTCCCCTTCCAATATTCTTCGATCAGCACACAGGAAAACAGAGAGCATTTACAGAAGGATCCAACTAACTACATACACATAGTGCAAAGCATTTACAGAACAACAATATTAAAGTGAGATCGCATAGGCATTATGACATTTAAAATCACTAAATCTAGTTACAAAAAATCACTAAATCTAGTTACAAAAGCATTTACAGAAGGAATCAAATTAATTAGAACTTTATAGCATTTAACTATAAAGAACTTACATCTAAAAACTTACATCTAAAACTACACTACACTACACTACACTATACTATACATAATTACGCTTTTATTCTATCCCATAATGCCGCCAAGCTAATGTATTTACCCCATCCCGTAATATGTATCTTTTATCATCTGATGAATCTAATGCTAGCTTACAGTGACGACGCCAGAGGGGGGCAAGGGGGGCGAGCGCCTCCCTAGTAGCTACTTCTGCCCCCCTGACTGCCACCTAGACTGCCCCCCCAGACTCATATAATCCTTAAACATTCTACATGTAATATTTTATCAGTATCATAACCAATCTCATTGTCAAATTGTACTCTACTTTCCATTCATTTACTATGTGGCAAATTAGTCCTCAAGCTTTCTTCTTTGAGCGTCTGGGTATGCACGCATATTTCTGTTTTCTAATTTAGTGCCTTTTGAGGTAAATTTTAGTTATACTTCTTACTTATAGTTTTTAATTATTGTGCCCAGCGAATAATAGTAGATTTGGTCGACTTGTTTTCTTCTCATTGGATCAACGTCGATTTGAAACAAAAGAGAGGTAAAACCAGTTACGTAACTTGTTTGTATTTATCCAAGTTTGAAGTTTTCAGTTTCATATTTTGTTTTATTTAAAGGTTCTATACTTCTTTTTCCTGAAACATTATTCTCGGCTTTCAATATTCAGAGGATGTGCTTATAACAGGTTAGTTTGCAACTACCAGGGCTTAATCTTTTGAAAGAGATAAAAAGAGTTTTCTTTTCCCTTCCTGCAAATGATAATAATAAGTAAATTTATGGAATTAAATTGATTCCCAATAAAACGAATTGTCAGAATGCTGATCTTTCGTTAGTAATTGGTATATACTAGTGCTCCCTTACTTATTTTGTTTCAAAGTTCTGACGTGACGTTACCATATTGACTAGGAACAGCTGAAAAATTCGTAGCCCAAACCAGAAGGAGCGCACGTGGAATGGGGAAGTTTTACTTCTTCTACACTTCCCCGAGAGTCAATATACTACCTCGTACAGTGCGCCAGTTTTTGCAGAAAAGTTTAAAAATCTGAAGATTTCCTCGCACCACTGTTCGTAGCACTATGCCGATCAGATCTAAAATGGCGTCCTTTCAAGTGTTATTTAAGTTTGGGAAATAAGTACACGTAATAGTTAGACGGAGCTAAATCTGCGGAATAAGAATGATGATCTAGACATTGAAATCCAAGATTATGCAATGTCAGTTGTGTTCGCAGGGGCTTGATGGACAGGTCTATTCTCCTGAAAGAACATAATTCCTTTCTTTTCATTTTCCGCGGCGTTGAACTTCCAATTTTTCTTTTAGTTTTGTAAGTAATATAGAGATTCTGGATTAAATTATTGACAATTGCGGAGGTAGTGTACTACTCCATACTTATCCCAGAAGAATATTGCAAACAGTTTCTCAACCTACTTCTGTTTCTTGAACTTCTTGGGGCGATGGAGAAATGAGTGCTACTACTCCATTGACTGTTGTTTCGTTTCAGGATCATAGCGGCACAACCATATTTCGTCCATGGTTACTATTCGTGAGCGAAATTGATCAGCATTACAGCCAAATTGGAAGAAGACTTCTCTTAATGCCGTCACTCTTTTATTCTCCTGACAGATTTTTTGGGAACCCATTATGCCGAGAACTTGTGCATACAAAAACCATTCTGAATTATGCTACCGACGAGTTCCAAAGAAATGCTAAAAATCTCTGACACAAGGTTTGCTGAGAAGGTAAAAACTGAGAAAGAGGGGTGCAGCCAGATCTCAGACTATAATAAGTATATCGTGAGTTTACTATACACTTTAAAAACTACATAAATAATAGCTTAAATTATTTTTGTAACTTAAAAACTGGGGTGGCCTAGGCCCTCCGGCTTCGGGCTATATCCACCACTGGCTGAAATGCTGCAATTTTCAAGAATAATGTCACAAATTGCATCCATGATTCGGGAAGGGTTATTGCTTTTAACCATTCTGGATGTAAAGCATAATTTGTTGAGAAATCGCCACGTTTATACTAAGCCACTTACTTATTCACCACTGTATATAACGGAGGAGAGTCTCGTGGTGTTTCACTGATTTCCTAATTAATTTACTTCGGTGACTTTCCTTGGTGGAACAAAAATGTTACAACAGTTAGGATCTGGATGTTCGTGAAATTTTGCTGTTTGGGCACACATAATAACTTCAGAGGCATGAGAAACAATATGAATTTCATTATTAATATGAAAATTTGTATTTGTACATACAGAGATATGTTTTTCTAAACTACGGTTTCATTTTTCTACCTACTACCTACACCCCTTCTGAATTGGACTGCGACATTTTCAGCAGCTCCTCGTAAATTCTCTCCTCTCTCTCTTTCTCTCTCTCTCTCTCTCTCTCTCTCTCTCTCTATATATATATATATATATATATATATATATATATATATATACAGATGGTGATCAGAGAAATGGAAAAACCTGTAGTTGGCAACACGTCAGATGTATGGGTTGGCAGTGGTATCGTGGCGCCCGCAGCGCCGGACCGCTGGTGGTGGTGTGTTAAGTCGGTCTCCATACTACGTCACGCGCAGTGGAACAGCAGTGTCCAGTGGCTGCAGCAGACGGAGGTAGTGTAAAATGGGAGACCTCTCAGATTTTCAAAGAGGGCAAATTGTTGGTGCACGGTTATGTGGAGTGAGTGTGACGGCAGTGGCTACTGTGTTAGGTGTGTCGCGTGGGACAGTGTCGAAGGTGATGACGGCCTACACAACACACGGGAAAACCACATCGGGGAAGCGGAACAGTGGGCAGAAGAAAATCATGAGTGACAGGTCACGCCGGGTATTAAAGCGCACTGTCACGCAGAACCGTCGTGCCACTGCGGAGCAAGTGACGGAGGAACTCAATCAGCACCTCCCTCACCCTGTTTCGACAATCACAGTCCGCCGCGAATTGCATGACATAAACTTACAGGGTCGTGTTGCACGGGCCAAACCACTCATCAGGGACCATAACGCTTTTATAACAAGATCTCTATTTACGTAACTATTTATATTTCTATATTATTATTATTAAATAAATAATAGCAGCAAGACCTTTTATACGATATTAGAATCTTATGTTTCCTTTTATTTCTGGAAGATGATTACTCGAAACCATTAGATCACAAATACATTTCAAATATCCTTCTTAGTGAATTCAACTACATCTTCATGATAAACATATCAATAACTAATCAACAAACCTTTTTTTTCTTTTTCAATATACATTCCTGCTCACTTATTGCGCCTCTGATCATATTCATCATGGTCGTATCGTTATATACATTCCTGCTCACTTATTGCGCCTCTGATGAT
Organism: Thermobia domestica; assembly: GCF_964235325.1. Taxonomy (NCBI): domain Eukaryota; kingdom Metazoa; phylum Arthropoda; class Insecta; order Zygentoma; family Lepismatidae; genus Thermobia; species Thermobia domestica. The sequence goes on from NC_137454.1 coordinate 379,298,726, forward strand.
ATTCATCATTATGGTCGTATCGTTATATACTATGTCGCTCGAACGGGAATTCCGTAACGTTAATAATGTGAAGGAAAGAACCCTGGATTAAGTATTTCGAAATATTGACCTTTTGAATAGCCCTCGTATGAAATTAAAATTACATTAATAAAAATATTTTTCTTCTCTTTTCCTTATATATATATTCATATTACAATATTATATTCTTTTATATATAGTATTAATTATATCATCATATATCCATATATTAATAACGTCGATTCAAAAACAAATATATCGTCGATGGGACTATTCAAAAAAATGAAAACTAACTAATGGTTTTTGCAAGGGTATTAGTTACATATTCCTTCCCGTATTAAATAATGTGACATCATTTTTATCTATATTTAACATATTCATCCATGTTCTAGCAACATTATTTATAAATAACGATTATCATCCTATTAGATGTTAATAAAAGGCAATATAACGTGCAAAGATTGTGAGCAACAATATAACATAAAACAAGTACAGATTGTGGATTATCATTCCATCATTATTGGTTTCGATTTAAGATTAGTCATGAACTTTCAACTAAACCTAATTGATCCTCTTTTGGAGCAAACAGATAAATGAAAATAAACATAGAGCTTTAGAATTATCATAATGACATACAAATTAACGACAGAAAAAAATATTTAAGACAATAGATATACTACATAAATATTTCATAATGAATCAATTAAAGATGAGCTGTTAAAGAAACAAATAAATTATTTATAATTGTTACCCAACATCACGTAACATGCTCCTCCTGGCCTGCTGCGTAATAGACAATGGAATAGGTTTCTTTGCCTTTGGTAGCGTTTCAGGATCTAGTATTCCGAATAAGATAATCATCTGACAGTGTGTAAGTTCAATAACCAACTTCTGATGAACCCCAGCTCTAGGTGGATCTACAATAACAAATATCTTCTTTTCAGCTACATTCTCCACTACGATGGGCAAAATATCTTCAGCCCGTCCAACAAAATATTCGCTGTTTGTGATATCGTTCTTTACAGCATTGGCTCTTGCATCTTCAATTGCATGGTTCGACATTTCTATGCCAAGAATTTGAGCACATTTCTTAGCAAGAGTAAGTCCAATTCCTATAGCGGTACAACACACGTCTATCAAAGAAGTTTCTTCGTCAACCTCGACCATTTTCGCGATCGAAGTATAAAGCTGCTCGGCCCCCGAAATATTCCTTGAAAATAAGAATCTGAAGATACTCGGAAATTCATGTCACATATAGTTTCTTCCACGTATTCTTTTCCGAACAATAGCTGCAGTGGTGAGGGTTTCTCACCTTCTTCCTTTTCAGTGAAGATCTGGAAATAGAACGATGTTATATTCAAGCTGTTTCCTTCTCTGTTTTGGAAGTAATCTTTCAAATCATCCTTAATCTTCCCTATTTCTTCGTCATTCAGGGTTTTTGGATGCATAACTGCCAACAGTATCAAATCGCCAGTATTCGATATTCGGACAGTCAATTGTCTCCAGTAACCTTCATGAGTCTCTGGAACAAATGGCTTATCTGACTCTCGTATGTATTGTTGGAAGACCTTTACTGCCTCTTTCATTCTGTCAGGCAAATGTCTCAGAAAATCTGCCGGTCCAATCCTCATTGAACCTTCTTTGAAGCTAGCCAGTCGAAAACCCACAGTTTGCTCTTGCATCTCAGAGTTTATGCCCACACTAAATTCACACTTGTTACGGTAACCATCAACAACAGCTGGTGGTTTAATTTCAACAAATTCACAAGCAAGTCCTTCATTCTTCTCCTTTCTTTCTTCTGCCCAACCTGCCAAATCCAAATTCCTTCTCGGCAGCAAATCTATCAGTCGCGTGAGCGAAGATTTTGTTTCTTCAGTCTTTTTCTTCCACTGTTCTTCATAAAGAACATCCCACAAAGGTATTGTAGCCTGTTTTATTCTATCTTCTAAAGGTAACTCAACTTTCGCCTTTTAGAATCCTTATTATCAGACTCTTCCAATTTCTGCTTACGTTGATCAGATAATTCGAATTTTGCATTGAACTGTTCATTCATTAAGTCCAACTTAGAATCAATTCGCTGAGTCAATTGTTGAGTGATTTCTTGGGACATCAGCTGTATTTGTTGACTTGTATTGAGTTTCATTTCTTCGACTTTCGTTGCAAGCTGTTGACTCGTATCGAGTTTCATTTCTTCGACTTTCGTTATAATTTCACTGACTTTCGTTGTAAGCTCACTGGATATTTGCTGCTTTAATTGCATAAACATATCCAAGATTTGGTTAGTATTTACCATTTGCGATACAGTTTCTTCTGTATTATCCGTCATTGACCTACCATCATTATGCAAATTGGCCATATTAGTCTTGCGCTCAATATTTCTTCCACTACGCAAACAAGTATAATGTAAGTTCATAAGTCCCTTGATATTAGAATTGAACCCTGTCTTTACTATGCTTCGATACTTTTACAGGCTCCCGGGTTTTGTCGCACCATTATATAACGAGAATATTTTTATATCTATATTTCTATATTATTATTATTAAATACATAATAGCAGCAAGGCCTTTTATACGATATTAGAATCTTATGTTTCCTTTTATTTCTGAAAGATGATTACTCGAAACCATTAGATCACAAATACATTTCAAATATCCTTCTTAGTGAATTCAACTACATCTTCATGATAAACATATCAATAACTAATCAACAAACCTTTTTTTTCTTTTTCAATATACATTCCTGCTCACTTATTGCGCCTCTGATCATATTCATCATGGTCGTATCGTTATATACATTCCTGCTCACTTATTGCGCCTCTGATGATATTCATCATTATGGTCGTATCGTTATACTTTCGCACGCCGCAAATAGTGCCGCGACCATGCAACTTGGACTGTTGAGGACTGAAAACGTGTGATATGGTCGGATGAGTCATTCTTCACCCTATTCTCAACCACGGGCCGTGTTTATGAGTGGAGAACGCCCAAAGAAGCTTATGATCTGCAGCGTCTCCGCACACCTGTGAAACATAGCGGCGGCTCGGAGGTGCTGTGGGCCACCATATCATGTTTTCCATTGGGTCCTATGGTCACACTTAGCGGACGAATCACTGCCAACGATTATGTCGCAATTTTAGGAGACCACTTTCATCCTATGGTCCGGATGTTGTTCCCGGACAATCACGCCATCTTCCAGGATGATAATGCACCCATTCACACAGCTGGCGTTGTTGCAGCGTGGTTTGAGAAACATCGAGATGAAGTTCAACACCTCCCCTGGCCCGCCCAATCCCTAGATCTCAACATAATTGAACATCTGTGGTCCGTCTTGGAAACACGACTCCGGTGATGATTTCCACCCCCATCCTCTCTCACAGAACTGGCCGATGCCCTGCACGAGGAATGGTGTAAATTTCACTTGCTACCATTCACGACCTCTAAGCCTCCATCCCACGTCACATCAAGGCTGTTCTGAAGGCGAAAGGTGGCCCGACACCATATTAATCTGGTAAGTTGCAATTTCGTTCAGGTGTTTCCATTTTTCTGATCACCATCTGTATATATATATATATATATATATATATATATATATATATATATATATATATAAAGAGAGATAGACGTAGCATATAGTACTAGACGAATGTGTCACTTGTAGCATACGCGAAAGTAATTCAATTTATGTTTAGGCTTCAAAAGTTTCATTGAAAAATATTTCATGTGCAGACGTTACTTATTTGTTAGTTACAAATTTTACTTGAAATAAGTTTAATTTATAATCATATTCGTTCTAATATGAAAAAAGCAACGAAATACTCAATGTAATGTAAAATAAGTCAAACGTAATAAATATGTCATTTTTGGTATGGCAAATAGCCGCCCCCCAAAAAATGTATCTGTCCCTCCTTTGCCCCCCTAAGAACTTAAGGCTGGCGTCGTCACTGCTAGCTTATGAACGGTTATAATATATATATCGTGCTTATAACTCCTAATGAGGTTTTTGTCTTTATATGTTTTTACATTTTTAAATAAACTTTCTTTATAATCATTAAACTGCAACTCTTTTGATATTACAGCTTTAGTTACTCCTTTAGTTTTTTTTCTCTTCTTTATTTTCTACTCTATAAGCATACATCTTTGATCTCAACCTAATAAACTCAGTCATTATTTTACCCTTATTCTCATCTTTCATCTTACCTATTACTTTTTTGTTTATTAGTGGTAGTCCATATATGTTATTTTCCTTGTATTCACTCGTGACAAACTGGTCAACTATTTCTGCTATATCTTTGTAAAAGTCTTCAGTCTCAATCTCATATATAAAGCTGTCGGTATCCATATAACATAAATCTATATTGTTTCCATATTTCGGCTTCATCGTGTTATAATGAAAATCATACATTAACAGTTTTGATAGTTCTAATACACTCATACCAACACATATTGGTTTATTAAATGTCAATCGTTCTTTTTTCATATATATAGCACACAAATTCTCTGTAAATATTGTTCTGTAATCAAAATTAGGTTTTGCAATTAATTTTTCTACTCTTTCAGGATTACATTCTAATTGTATGGGTTGCCTCTTTCGAATATTTCCATTGTTTTTCCGAATACCGAGTTATTCATGAGCTTATAAAAATCTTCTTCAAACTTGTTTTTAGCTCGCGTTCTCATATTTGTATTTCTTTAACCAGTCTGATTGTTTGAATTCTAATACTCTATGCACCTTCTTTAATTCCATTCCAAGCGACATATATAGTTTTAAATTTCTATAGTGAATAACATATCTTTCTTTATTATAAAGTGTCGTTAATAATTTTGATGGTTTAGATTCTGGTGTACACATGTTTTCTGGAGCTAATGGTAAATCAGAATGTTTGTTGTGTAAATACTTCGGATATTCTAAATATACTTCTAATATGTATCCAGTTTCTGAATCATCTGGAATGTTCATTACATCTATGTAAGGTTTAATCCACTTAAAGTCTTGATAAGGCATGTATTGACTCATTGCCCATCCATATAAGTTGTTTGCGTCTAAATATGCTAGGTATGTTGAACACTCATCCTTATTATAATCTAGCATATATTTGTTGTTAGCTTTTACATATCTTTTACTACATTGTGAGATTCCTCCTCGTATACCCTTTTCTAGCATTAGTATTTTTATCATAATCACTTAACATTTCTAAGTTAATTTTAGTCATCTTTAACATTGCATCCCACGATAAGCCTAGTGCTGTATAATACCATGAAGGATCTAATCCATATGCCTTTAAACACACATCTCTAAAGTTTTCAAATATATCTGTTAATTGAAGGACATCTGTTTTGTTATAATGTTCAGTTAAGTCCCTCACTAACTTCAGATCGAATTCTTTACAAACTCGAACATGAAGCTTATGACGTTGAGGACTCATTTTTTCTCCTGTTAATCTGTTTGTAAATTTGTCTGGAGATAGTGGAACGTGTTCTTCTAATTTTTCAAATGAATCAACGAACTGAGATGGATAATCACCTTTAGTATTAACTAGATCAAGTTTATCAATCGGGAAAAACTTTAATGTTTCTCGAAATTGTTCTGGTTTTAAATTACTAGTTAACTCTGCTAAACTCTTTGGCATAAATCTAAATGAATCAACAAATCTTAAATTTATTCCATCTTTTTTTGGTCCTGCTTTTATATATTTTTCATATGTTATGTACCTTTCCTCATTATTAGCGATCAGTTTAATTTTCTGTGTATCATAAGCTAACTCCTTAATAAACAAATGCGTATCATAGCCAGTTAAGTTGTGAAGAAATACAGGAATAAAGTTAGGATTTTTATAGTTTAAATTGCAATAACTGTGAGCTGCACCTCTAAACTCCCCAGTTAATTGATCATGATCTCTTACTTTTGATTTATTTTTATTTATCTTATACAAACATTTTCTTAATTCGTATTTCCATTCTTTTATTTTTTCACTCATATCATCTTTATCCTTGTAGAACTGTATTTTCTTCTTTAATATATCTATTTTTTTCTCAACGGCTGGTGGTAAGTCATTCAAGTTTTTCTCACACATATGACAAGTATCCGAACTGTTATAAGCTTCTTTTTCTTCCTCGGTAAGCGGCTTCATATTAACTATCCTTTTATATATTTCCTTAATTTCTATTGCTTCCTTTTGTAACATTTCAATAAATACTTTTGCAGCATCTGGACCTATATAACTAACAGGGGCTTTATATAATCTCCATTTGAATATTTGACATAGTAACAATAACTCATTGGCTCATGATTTTGATATTTTACTGTTTTACTACAATTATGCTCTATTTTTAACTTACATAAGATACATTCAAAGTCAGCAAATATGACAAATGGAACTCTCAATGATCGATTATAGTTTTGAAACTCTATTTGATTGTCGTATGGTTTTGGAATTCTATTCTAACAGCCTCATGCTCTTTACAATATAGCTCATGATTCTGTAATTGCTTCTCATTTCTAAAATGTCTCGTTAAACATCTATCACAGAAGTATAGTTTTCCTCATGTTTTGTCACTTGACTTCTTATTAATCGTGATAGGTTTTTTATCCAACAAAAATGATTATTATTTTGGTCATCTTTTACATATAATAAATTAACATGTTTTTCTTGCTTTGTTTTTGTGATTTGAAGTGGGTATACATTATAGTTCTTGTCATAGCTGTAAACATTGATGGAAATATTACTTCTTCTTTCGAATTTCGGAATATTTTTTAATTGTACTGGGAATTCAATGTTGTCACAATATTCCTTTTGCAACTTATTAACAAGTTGTTTATAATGTGAAGGTCTTTGATATTGAGAACATCTATCTATAGGTTTTAAATAGCTTGCAATAGAATACAAGAAACATTTATTGTCTTTATTTTTAATATTAATCACTGCTTTCTTAACTTTAATTGGTTTAGGAAGTTCAATATAGGAAGAAGCTCTTAATGGCACATACTTGTTTAATCTGATTTGTAAGTATTTAATTTGATGTAGTGTCCATCCTAATCCTCTATTTTAATTCTTCTTTAATTTTGTTAATAGCAACTCTTCCACTTGTATCTAAAAATTTTATTGGATCTTTATATCCTCCTATATTTTCAACTTTAATAGTTTGTAAACGCTTCTTGAGTGCTGTTTCTTCTAATTCTACTTTTATAGGTATACGTGTTGGTTTCGATTCTTCAATTACTTCTCGTTTAAATGGGAATATATTTCTAATCTGTCTTCTGTTTTGTTCATCTTCATGCTGTTTAAGAAGGTTTATTAGTTCTGCTTTTCTTAATCGGGAATATCTTTTGATTCCCTTTTCTTTACATTGTCGTCCTAACTCTATTACGGTAAATTTACTATAATTATTCATCTTATTTACTATATAGAAAATCTTACTACTCAATTTTTATCTTCGCCGGATTATTCCTAATCATTTTTGTACTATTTTTACCTCCATATATCCTAATACAACACTTAACATTGTACACTCCTGCCATTGTCTACATATTACGCGTTGTATTAGAACACGACTTCCATGGGAATAACCCATCAAAGTTACATATACACATATTAAAATTAAATCATTTTTGTAAACTTACTCATCATCGTCATAATCATCACTACCATATTTATATTCATCATCACTACTCAAATCAGATGTTTTTTGTTGCATTATTAATAATTCTTTTTCCTTTAACAGTATTTGTTTCTCTAATAGTGCTGCTAAGAGTTTAAGATCATGATGAATTACTTTAAATCTATCATGTAATAAATCAAATTCTTTCTCCATATTTATTATATAGAAAACCAACAAAAATGAGATAAATTTAAAACATCTAAGAATAAAAACGAACAGGTGAATATGACTAGTGCTAAGGAAACATTATCTTACAAACCTATATTTGATTGTGTATGTAAACATTTAGAAATTGGTGGTTATAATGATGAAGATAAAATAAATTTTAGCATATCCATATGTATGTTAGATCATTTGTTCAAGAAAACAACTCATTCCTTATACAAAACAGTCTCTATGCAAACGTTATGAATTTGTCTGATGAGATATTAGATTTACTGACAGATGAACAATGGTTATCTATAGGTTATGATGATTATGAGTAGGAATATAACTATGATCATATTACAGAAGACTTCCTACGCAAATATCAGGAGAAAGTTAATTTCAGTAAAATATGTTCATGGAAAAAGTTATCAGGAGAGTTTATAAGAGAATTAGCTGATAAAGTTGATTGGAAGAATATTTCGGAAAGCCAAGACTTATCAGAAGACTTTATAAGAGAATTTGCAGATAGAGTTGATTGGAAAGAAGTATCGTTAAATCAAAACCTATCTGAAGAGTTTATTAATGAGTTTATAGAAAAAGTTGATTTTGTTGCTATATCTTATGGAAGCAAACTCTCTGAAGCCTTTATACGAAAACATGCAGATAGAGTTGATTGGTGGAGCTTATGTAGGACTCAGCAATTATCAGAAAACCTTATAAGAGATTATGCTGACAAAGTAGATTGGGAAATGATTTCGATGTTTCAAAATATAACAGAAGGATTTATTGCAGAGTTCAAAGACTGCGTTTATTGGGATAACATTTCAATTTTTCAAGACCTCTCTGCAGAGTTTATATATTTATTTAGACATTTTGTTGATTGGAGAGTTACAATAAGAAAATATCATAATAATTCTGATTTAGGTAGTATATTGAATTTAGCATTCGATGTTACAACAGATGGTTTGTTTAATGTTTAACTAGTTACCTTTTATGACTATCATATCCTAAATCTGTTCGAGCCTTTTATGGTTATTATTCCATAAAAGACAATATTTATATTTACACTACAACATTACTTTTATCTATCCAGCTATTATGCGAATCATCAAAACCTAGCCATTTAACATATACTTTATCACCTTTCTTTCTCAAAACTTTTTCCACCAAGTATTCTTCTTTATGTTTCGTCTTTAATAGTTCTGGTTCGTAAAATCTACCTTGTACATCCTCTTCTTCTAAATTTTTAATTCTATATGTAGGCGGATTAGATGGAATAACTTCGCTAATAACAAATACTTCTGTTGACCAATTAGGTGTATATCCTTTCTCAAATAACCCTTTCGACTTACTTATACGAACATGATCACCTAATTTGTATTTGGGTTTAACACGCTTATATTCTTTCTTATACATTATCTCCAATATTGCTCGCTCATTCTTCTTATTAACTTCTATAGACTTTAAACCAATTGTTCTATGTACTCTATTATTATACTCACTAACCAATGTTGGTAATATCTCTATCCATTTATAATTTCCTTGTGTTATGAACCTTTTCCACATGTTTTGTTTCATTGTTCGATTAAATCTCTCAACAATAGAAGCTTTCTTACCACTATAGGTTGAGTAGTGATTAATCTTATTTTCCTCCATTAACTTCTTAAACTCTTTATTGTAAAACTCTTTACCTTGATCAGTTTGAAAGTTACTAGGTTTTCTCATTCTTAATATGGATTCGAATGCTTCTGTAACATTTTTACCACTCTTATCTTTAACAGGAACAGCAAACGCATATTTCGAGAACACATCTATAGACGTTAGCAGATACTTATAGCCTTTATTTAATTTGGAAACACCTTTTAATACTCCACTATCCATTTCAACAAGATCAGCTTGCCAAAGATCATCAATACCTTTTATAACTACACTTAATCTGTCAAAGTTTTTTCTAGATGGTTTGTGAATTTCTTTTATAATGTCTTCTCTAACACCTTTACCTTCTTCTAGTCAATCATTCTTTTTAACGAATTGAGTTTTAGTAACACCGCATACAGAACAAATACCTTTCTTTAGATATATTCCATTCTTTGTTTGTTCAATTCTAATGGTATCTTTCTCCGTAACTGTCAATTTCTTACACTTAACACAATACATCATCATTATTTATTGTGTAGAAAATCAACAAAAAAAATAAAATTTATCACTATTTAATACTATACTTTTAACATTATCATCAACATCAGTTGATTCGTTTTCACCTTCATCTTCTATTTCTATATACATAATAAGCAATAATAATTTACCTTCTTTCAATTCAGAATCTTTGGTTGGTCTAATTGTTAACTGATCTTGTATATTATGGAAAACTTTCTACTAAAGCGTCATTTAAAAATAGGTCTATAAGATGTTTATTAAGACTTGATTCTATATGCATTAACCTACCTCTATAAAGAAATTTGTAAGCAGCAGCTAAATTATATACAAAAAGGCTGGTTTCCCAAGATCATCTTCTGCCAATCGACATGGAAATTCAACAATGTCTTTTCTTGTAAGTAAATTAAACTCTTCTTTCAATGATTCAAGCTGTTCTAATGTTACAACATCTTGTTTATCAATAGCATTAGATACATTAACCAATCTTTTGTTCTTAAAATCAACCCAGGATGTAAAAACGTCTCTAGATTGTTCTTTTATACTTTTAATGTTACCAAAAATATCCATATTTATTATATAGCAAACGTTTTTAGGAAAGCTCTCTTTCTATGTACATTACAACAAACAATAATTGACCTTCTTCCATAGCTGGATTTTTAGTTGCTTTAATTGTAATTATATCGTTCTTGTTAAAGTTAAAAGGTAAATTTTCAATCAAATTATCGCCTAAATATATGTCTAGAAAGTATTTATCCAAACTTAATTCCATGTGCATTATTTTCCCATTATAGAGAAATTTGTAACGATTAGGAAGATTAAATATTCTAAAGATTGGCTCCTTAACGTTTTTAGCTCTTAATCGATATAGTAGAGGCATGGTTTCTTTCTGCATAATCAATTTTGTAGTATCCATCCTAACCTTTTCAATATCTTCTTTCTTTATGTATGTGTCTTGTAACGTTTCTAATGCATCTTCAAATTGTTTTGGTTTGGGTACAAAAACTCGCGGCCAGAACCTCGCGGCGACAACCTCGCGGACCAAAACCTCGCCTGGCCAAAACCTCGCCTCCCAAAACCTCGCGGCCCAAAATCTCGCCAGGCCGAAACCTCGCGGGACAAAATCTCGCCGGGCCAAAACCTCGCCTGGCCAAAACCTCGCCGCCCAAAACGTCGCGGGCCAAAATCTCGCGGGGCCAAAACCTCGCCTGGCCAAAATCTCGCCACCCAAAACCTCGCGCCCCAAAATATCGCCATACCCAAAATCTCGCCTGACCAAAATGTAAATGTTCCAACAGATGATAAGAATGACGGTATAAAAGACGCTGTTTCAAAAGAAGTATCACGGGTATTTGACCAAGTCCCGCGATACCATATGAAAATTCTATTTCTGTATTGGAGGATTTCAATGTGAAGGTAGGGCGACAGGATGTTTTTAAACTGGTTATAGGGAAAGAAAGTCTGCATAAGGAAAGTAATGACAACTAACGAGGTTAGTTTCGTGAACTTTGCATAATCCAAAAACTTAAAATTTTAACAAAAACCTAATAATATTTATGAAAGTATGAAATAATATATGAGTTTTTACGACGTCCCTTGATTATGTCCTATAGGTTAAAGGAGACGTAGATGACCAGGATGAAGGAAATGATCGACTAAAGAAAGTGGGAGGAAACGGGAAGAACCCGAGAAAGCCCAAGCACACGATGTTTTGTATCTTCTTCTTCTTCTTCTTCTTCTTCTTATTATTATTATTATTATTATTATTATTATTATTATTATTATTATTATTATTATTATTATTATTATTATTTGTAATGTGGAATTGCATATTAAGAAACACATTGGGTGAATTTTAAAGAAAAGTTTCATTCGCGGCGAGGTTTTGGCCCGGCGAGATTTTGGGAGGCGAGGTTTTGGCCCGGCGAGGTTTTGGCCACGCGAGGTTTTGGGCGGCGAGGTTTTGGCCACGCGAGGTTTTGGCCCGGCGAGATTTTGTCCCGCGAGGTTTTGGGCGGCGAGGTTTTGTCCCGCGAGGTTTTGGCCGGCGAGATTTTGGGCGGCGATGTTTCGGCCGCGAGATTTTGTCCGTAGCCCATTGTTTTCTATAGTTCTCTAATTGGGCTTCTATTGACCTAAGTTGACTTACGCTAACAACATCATTTAAATTCTCCAGCAATTTTAATTTTTCTTCACTAATATTAACATCATCTTTTCTATCTTTAACATTACCAAATATATCCATACTCATTTATTATACAGAAAATGCCCATCCTAATTTTTCAAAACATTTCTTTAACATCTCTATTTGTCTAGATGAGTGTTTAAAATCAATATCAACATGAACATCGTGCTTTTTCAACAGATAGTACAATACACATTTTAAGTTAATAAACAATACTCTTTCCGGATAGAGCTCCCTAAAGACCTCGTGTAAGTTTTCGAACTCATTTATAAGTGTTTCCTCCATATGTCGTAAGTTTAATGGTTTTTGATCGGTAAGGTGATAGTGTACTAAATAGACATCATCATAATATTTTGTGTATTTCTTTTTCTTTAGTACTTCTAAAACATCTTTTGTTGATATTAAATCTTTTGATATATCTCTAAATTTATCATTTAACACCTTGAACACATCTTCGGGAATAATTTGACACAGCAACTAGTGACATTAAATCAAATGCCACTGATATAATATAGTTATCACTTAGTTACTCAATATTGTATGCAGCTGACTATCCAAGTGGAGTCATATCGAAATTTACTGACTTTACTTAAGAAAAGTTAATATTTTTGTAAAGGGAAAAAATAAGAAATTATATTTTTCTAGACAGTTATTTTCATTCAAAATAAATGCTGTATTCAAAATTTGTAATCGTAAAACGCATATGTTACGAAATGAAACTTGCTAATCAATCCACAGAAGTTTGTTCTGTGTTGCCATCTATGGACAGCCGAAGTAAGGCTGAAATTCTTCCTCTAAAATGGCGTTCTTGAACAAAGAAGATTTTGTTAAACTCCTTCCAAACAATCGATATTTGAGGAAAACTAATACCAGATTCGTAATTAGCACGTCAAAATCATTCGGTAAATGTAAAAACATTAAGATAAACAATTTCTTGTTGAGCAGTGTTATCGCATAATCGTTGCACAGATCATTCAAATGTTACAACTAGAAGTAATGAAATTTACAGCAGCGTATTTCGATGTGGAGTATCAAGATGTTACACTTCATGACTCAATGATGACAAATGCAATCAAAACGTACTGGATTATTAAAGGTAATCAGTGAAAGACTAATGGAAAAAGAGAAGGATATGTTTCTTGTATTTATTGATCTGGAAAAGACTTTTGACCGATGAATTGAGAATTGCTGTTGGGAGATCTAAAGGAAGTTGTGTTGGAATGGAAAATTCAAAACTTTATAAGAAACTCATATATGCACCAAGAAGTATGTGTTAGAATAGGGGGACGAAATTACAAAGAAGAGCAAATGGAAGAGAACTTCGACAGTGATGTCTTTTTTGTCAATATTATTTAATATCTACGTAGAAGAGATAGTGAAAAGAGCCTACAAAATCAAGGCGGCATTTCGGTAGACGAGAGAATTATTAGTAATACACAATAACACACTGAGCAAGGCTATGTGATAATATGTAAAAAAAAAAAAAAACAGTATCATGAAACAGTTTCAACAGAATAACTATGTGTTCATCAGACTTCCACTCCTTCTCTAAGAGAAGGAGTGGAAGTCTGATGAAGACACAGTTATTGTGTTGAAACTGTTACGTGATACTGTATTTTTTACATATTATCACATAGCCTTGCTCAGTGTGTTATTGTGTATTAGTACAAAATGGAAACAAGGCGTGATAAAATACTTATAGAATTATTAGGTGTATACCGTTTCCAAATAATATGGCACTTGTTCCAGAAAATGGAAAGTTAATCAATAAGACATTAGAAATATTGAGGAAGAGCTGTGAAGAGTATGGGTTGAAAATAAATGTTAGAAAAAGAAAAGTATTGGTGGTTCTAACGAAGCGGCCGATGTCAAGTATAGAAGTAGGTGGGGTAAAGTAGAACATGTGACTAGTTTTCGATATATGGGTAATACGATTCGTAATGATATGAAGTGAAAATATGAAATAAAAACAAGGGTAGGAATGTCGAAAGAAGCCTTTAGGAAGGGGGAAAAGTCCATTTTGTAGGACCTTGGGCATATGGTTGAGAAAAAGACTCGTAAAATCCTTCGTGTTTAGTATTGTATGGGACAGAAACATGGACGTTACGCAAAAGTGATGGAAAATAATTTTAATCTTTCGAAACGTAAGTGTAGAGAAGAATGGAGGAATTAATTGGGCTGAGCGGAAAAAGTGGACAAAAAAGAACATTTCTAGCTATTACTGAAGAGAGGAAGAGAAACTGGGTTTGACATAGGCTAAGAAAGAACTGTATCATGAGGGAGTGCTAGAGTTTATGGTGGCAGAAAAAGGAGAGAGGGACGAGGGAGGCTTAGCTCAAGTCTTTAGAGCATGGAAGCTTCTTAGTTGCGGGCAAGTGACCTTCTAATAATGGCAGAATATGTATGTGTGATGATGATGATGATGGCCTTAATTCCGGAAGTTCATTTCCAACGTCGTGTATAATTGAGTTTGTGACTAGAGAAAGAAGCACATATCTGCAAACCATAGAATTATTTATGTACACTTCTACTAACAACGAACTTTTCTTCTCGATCCTGACTTCTATCTCAGTGATAGTCGTGTTTAATTTGTTGACTCACACTGATTTATTGGTTTAAAGTTTGAAGGTCGAGTAGTATAGACATTACATAATGGGAATCTTAAGTATCCTTGTCTCCAAGCTATGAGTTTATTTCGAGCAGTTTCCCACAACATCTGTGTTGCTCCTAATTCTCCTCTGTTGTGACTATATCGTACCCTAATTACGAAAAATTTAAACTACAGTTATTTTCAAAACCCATCTGAACATACATCTCTGCTGGAGCAACTTGATGCAGTTCATCTTCAACACTTGTAACACCCTGTTTGAACATACTTGCCAACTCCTACACTTCGACTCGATTAACTTTCACCTTTTTGCGCTGCTTTCCGATGGTGAATTTCGATTGGCTTCTACCCTTTAGCTAATAAATATCTAATGACACTCCACTGTTCCATGTTGGTGTAAAGCTTCAAGGGTACCACCATCTTGTTTCACTAATTCCCAGCATCTCATTGGCGAGGCACATGTCCCAGGCCCATTTGAAAATAGTTCTAAGACACCATCAAAAAATAAGAAAGAGCAGAAACATTTTTAAAAGTTTTATATTTTTAATACTTTTCTTGTATCTTGTATTGTGTTCTGCATCCTTTTTATTTCCCGTTTTAATTTTAGTCTTTTTAAATATCTTATTCTATCGCTTTTATTCTCAACTTTACTTTTATTGGAATTTTATTTTAAACTTTTAATGAATTAGTCAGCCATTAGCCTTACTGTGATGGTGGATCAATAGTCATGCAGTCAACGTGATCATTAAACTCTCAGTAATTAATTAGCCGATCAATGAATTAAACCGAAAATGAAAGATTTTTGTCACTTTCTGTTTCAATATAGAGATCATATTTGAATTTGAACATGTTTTTGGTATACTACGTTCAAATGAAGAGTAGGTTTCTCCTTAACTTTTATCGCTTTTACTGTATTAAGATTAATGCTCCAAGCTGCAGAATACATCAACAACTTTCGGGTGCAGTAGAGTTAGAAGGGCAAAAGGACTATCTTCATGAGATTCTGAATTCATTTTATAACATTGATTCTCTCTACCGTTTCCCATTTATACTCAATTGTTATTAATACTGGAACTGTAAATAGTCGATTTTACACTTCCGCTTAAAATATGAGAGAAACTGGAAATAAAAAATCATTCTTGGAACACTGCACTCATAAAAACTAAGTAAGGTGACCGCAAGTCACACTATAGCTTTCCATACCAAGATACCAGAAGTAACACAGTTGTACTTTCAGAACATTGGCTGGATGTAACTTATCCTGTAGCACCACTACATACGGACTTGATGGCTGTATACTCACTGCCAAAAAATGAAGGGAATAAGACGAAACTTCCCAGGTTGTAAGGTAATACGATAATGTTGTAATATTTACAATATCAAAATAATCCGGCCATGGGTTTGATTATATGAGACGTGTTGCATATCAGCAACTTATAGCACGTTCTCGGGAACAGATAAATGTGTTAATACGGCTTGGAAGTAAGTCGTAGGGTCGAAGTATCATATCTGTATAGGGTCGCAGTCAGTTCATAGCTGCAGTAACTGCAACTCGAGATCTTACAGATCAGCAGTATCTCGGAGTTGGTCCCAAATGTTTTTAATTCGGGATAAAACAAATGGCCTTGATGACCAAGCTAGAACCTCAACATGACGGTGACAGCAAATAGACACACAAGCGTGTCTGAGTGTTATTTTGTTGAAAGATTGTACTAGCGTCCTCTCGTAGAAAGCGTAGCATATCGGGAAGCAGAACCTCTCCAGTATTGCTGTGCCATTAAGATTCAGCGAATGACCACGAGACCTAATCGAAAATCATACACGATGACTTTCCATACCACGATGTCAGGATTAACATCGGTTTTCCGTTCCATAATTTAGTCTGGATGCGATCTTTCTCTCCGGCGCCGTCACATACGCACATGATGGGCATCTGTTGTATTGTAAAATCGAGACTCATTACTAAATACTCATTATATAGAGCATCCCGCTCGTTGTTCTTCTTTGATGCAAATTTCTCATGGAGCGCTCATGATCTATCTGGAACAAAAGGAAGGCAAATGAAGGAATTAGGATCCAACTTTCATAACATGACTATAACAGCATAACAATAAAATAAAGGATTACAGAGGTCAGTGTAAACAATTTAAGAGAAATTATAGCTACATTGCGGATATTTTTTTACTTACCATCGTAATTGAATGGACACTGATCTATTAAGAGTAGAATTTTGTGACGAACCTGACTGTTAAAATCTCAACACAAATAACAATGGTTTGTTTGTAGGTTTGTGATCGTCTGATCTCTCTTTATTTAAGTTATTGATCTCGTTCATGCTTATAACCTCCAAACATGAAGCTGTTAGATTATGCGAATTATATTTTATTGAAATTAAATCGTTATAATATTTTTAACAAATATCTGAAAATACTTGTAAATATCTATATTTAAAAAGATTGAACTGTTCAGGCTTGGATTCAACTTGAAGCTCACGTGGTTCAGTTTCCACGGTAGGCTAAGAATTAATAAAATTTACACGATCAAATAAGCTAATTAGAATAAACAAATTAAGCTTCTACACATAAATTGTTGATGTATTTTTGTTTATATCCAGCAAAAGGAGGATAATTACAAATACAGTAAAGTAGATGACTAGTCAGGCCACAAATGAGATCTCTTTTATGCACATGTTTTCTGGGGGTTGTATTGCTGGCGTAAAAAAAATACACTATGTTTTAATGTACCGTTTATGCACGCAACATTGTGCGATGTGCACCTAAAATGATAACAATGTCCCCACCTTTGTTTAATAGGCCCCTAGGGAAAAAGTAATTTTAGTAGATAGATTGAAGCTGCAGTCCTGGACCGAAATCTCAAAGCACAGACGGTAAAAAATGCAGCAAAGATACTGGCACATGACAAGAATTTCTACAATTGTCAATCTGCGTATATTATTACCTTGGTAATCCACACCCTGTAGAAACATGAATTCTGTATCACACAGTAAGCCATATTTAGATTTCATTTGCCTCTTTTGTCGTATTTTTGATCTTTTCATGTATGGTAATTACGTATTTAATTGACTGCAACGTCCAGATAGGCAATATCTCTGCTCGAAAGGATCATGTTACTTTGTAGCAGAATGGAGGGAAAGTAGATTCCCCTGTGAGCACAGATCTGAGGAAAGTAAGGACATAGGGTATTTTTGTCTTCAAACTTTGTTTTTTTTCTCGCAGTGCAGGTTCCATTGACCAGAAGTGTACAACATTCTCCTCAGTTCCATGGGAAACCTGCAGGCAGAAATGGAATGAATCATATGCCTGTTTTCCAACTAAGATTGTTCCATTGGAAATTGTGATAACTGTGGCAGCATAGTTTCCATAGAGTAAGTAAAATCTACCTGATTTAATCTAAATCTTATGTGTGAATAATAGTTAGCCATTCATATTCTTATAATGAAAAGCGTACAGTTTCTGGTAGAACTAATATTATCATTTTTATTTCTTTGTAGGTATGTGGCTTTCAACCATTACTGACCCGAATATGCAACCTTTGGCTTCTGGTAATTATTTCGTAATTGAACTATTTATAGTTTTAAAATATGTTTCATATGTGTCAATTAGTATGTCACTTAATTAAACCGTTTCAGGTTGTAAACTCCCAATTACATACAGTAAACTCATACTTAATCGGAAATATACAATTCATAACTCAGTAATAGAGAGTGCTATTTTCTAAGATATCTTATCAAGTAATGGGACAGTTTCATTACTATGATTATTATTATTATTATTATTAGTAGTAGTAGTAGTAGTAGTAGTAGTAGTAGTAGTAGTAGTAATTACAAGTAGCGTATATCTTCATCTGTATTTACGAATAACTTTAGTCTTGGATTCATTATACCAGATTGTTTGCAATATCTACATTTTGAAACTCTGGAAGTTTATGTGGTTTCTTTCTAATGTTTTCCTGTCTCCTTGTCTTCAGTACAAGGTTCTATACTCAGAATTTGGTATTATTATGTTATTCTATTAGGTGAAACCTTGCATGTTATCCTAATTTATTCAAGTCCTTAGTGCTCCTGCAATATTAAAATGCTATTAATATGCATTCTTCGAAAGAAGTATTATTGTAAATATGAGAATATACGTTTGGTTCCTTACAGTAACCCTATTCAACTTACACTTCTTGGAAAAACATAAAATCAGACTGAACTGTTAAAACATGAGTTAATAGATTCAAAGTAACTATAATATATCATCTCAAATCTTTTTCTTTGCCGAAAATGAGTTATTAAACTCTTATATTTGCACTACTTTGTTAGTTACATAACGAAGGAAAAGAACACCATAATATAAATTGTAAAGCACCTACCATAGCAACAAGAAAGGAATAGAAACTCAATCACTCGACATTAAGTAAAAGCTAAAAGGCTATGCACTGCTCTACGTAAATTTAGATCGAATTAGAAATACCCACTATATCAAATTCATCAAATAACGTTATTACAAGTAGTGTAAGTGTACACATTCGAAGTCAACCTAAACAAAATCAAAGAGCGAAATTACAACCTAACAAATAAAACGGTAATGTCGAAGAGTCAGAAAGTAGGCCTACATCCAAAGATGGTGTTAGAAGTGACAGCTGAAATGAAGCCACTGAATCTCGTAAGTATGAATACTTTGATAACTTATGACCAAAAACTGCAGAAAAGAAAAAAATATTGCTATGTTCAATTTCCGAAAGATGGTCTCATCATAATTGTATCATGTTCTGTTCAAAACTTCCTTTCTGACTTTTATTCCTGAAATAAAAAAACTAAGGCACAATTTGAAAGTTTCAGGCCTATCATGGAAACATTTTATATTCAAAGAGTAGTTTTGTTTATTTGCCCCACGTCAGCTACTTCCACTCTTTCTATATTTTTACTTATATCTTAAAGGTTTCATATAGCTGCAAGGTAGCAGTAATTGTTGTAGAATAAATTCAAAAAATGTAGTGGATAGGCTCATTTAAAATAGGCAAATAATCCTGTATCGCTTAAATCCTAGTTTTTGTGGTATGTTAACTGTTATTTAATCTGAAAATGAAGTTGGAAAATAGTGCTTACTTGCATTCAACTGAATTCGGTATTAGTTTTTAATTGAATCGTTGAGTCCGAAAACCGGTCACCTCCATCGAATCTAATTTGAGACGAGTGACAAACAAAATTAAATTAGTTAATATGTATCTGATATATAGTTATTTTAATTATTGGAATGTAGAAAAATGTAAGTTTTATGTTCAGAAAATCAAATTAAGCCCATATGTCAGATGTATATTGATTAATTTAATTTTGTTTATCAGTCCTCACAAATTAGCTTCATTGGAGATGACCGGTTTTCGAACTCAACGATTTAATTAATCTCGCTTTAATTTATCGACATTGTGTTATGCACCAAATGCTAGAGCATGTAGCTGCAGCAATCACGTAACTACAAACTATTTTTCTATGTAAATATCCTTCATTATATATATTATACTGGTGTCCAATACTTAAGGACGAAAGTAAGATTTGCATGCTCGGTTCTTCACAAATGGCATAGAATGGTGAAGTTTGAACCGTGCATAGAAAGAATTGATACTCTATGATATATAAAACAACAGAAACAAACACGTAAATAGAAAAACAAAATGGCACTTTTATGCCTAGGCAATAACTAACACTGAACGCATTGTGACTCATGATCCCTCCTGGCATTAAGGCGTAAGGTTTCCTTATAAGGCTGTGAAATACCAAGAAGAGCGATTCGCGCTCTGCAACGCGCTCTCATGATGCTCTGAATGTTATTAATGGGTTGTATGGTACAGAGCTCCAAGACTCCAATAGCGCTCTTGACTACTGCTTCATGATTCTTGTACATCTGGACGACGTCTTTTCATATAATCATAAACGTGTTTGTTGTGATACAGGTCATGGAAACGGGTAGACCACTCCATTCGCCGAATACCCTCTCGTCGCATGAGCTCCTCCACGTGCCTTGATCGATGCGGTCTTGCATAAGCATGCATAAAGAAGATATTGGAGCCAACTGTATCTTGAAGAGACGCACGTGAAAAAGTAGTACAGTGTACCAAGTCGTTGACAGCTGAGTGTACTGTGATCAAAAATTTGGAAGCCGTTATGACATGCAACGTTATACTTTCTCACCAAGAACAAAGGAAACAAAAATGATAATGATGGACAATATTCCTGGGTTCACTGCGTATTCCCACCTATCAATAGATGGGTGTACGTTCAGTATCACTACCCTGACTGAACTAATTCTATCAGAGAATTAAACTTGACCTCACTCTTTATTGGTCAATTTCTGATGTTCTTTGTCACAACCACAAAAGGTGCCACCGAGATGAGACAAAATACAACATAATGACCGTTGGAGAAGGAGATTGTTTCATGAATTCGATGTGCAATGATGAAGAGTGAGATTACGTAGCGTGCAGCGTCATATATATATATTTGTAGTTATACAAGCTGTTTTATCTTTGTCTCTTCTTGCCTGTTTCACAATGTAGCGGTAGTCCTTTGTTGTAGTTGACGGTCATGGACCATCAACTTTCCCTCACACTGCGTTAACTGTGGTTGGGAAACAAAGTTGTAGGTAATGTGAAAGTGCTGAGCCACATTCGTTACACCTCATTCTGCTTAGAGTTTCTCGACAACTCTTTCTCATGTGAAGTCACTCAAATCCTGTCTCGAAGCTATGATGGTGTGGGTAACATTAGCACAATGCATGTTAACACCTCTATGACCGATACACACACATACTCTTTCTCTCTCTCTCTCTCTCTCGTCCATTTGACCCAAATGCCACGAGTAGGGAAAGGAAACACACTTAGCTCTACGGCCTCATCAACTCATGCAATTCAATATCTTGTCCCCTATGTAAGTGTGTGAGATCTGGCAACATGCTGCTAGGCTTTCAAATATTTCCATCAACTAAGCAATATGTGTATTCTGTAGTTATAATCTCTCTCTGAATGACTGGATACCTCTACAGTATATTACACACTAATTGAAATTTTGGAACGAAAATATCATATGCATATCTTTTCAGTTAGGAACTTTTATTTAGACTTGTCTAAAATCCTTGAATCTTCACTTTTCTTGTAAAACGTAATTCAGTACAACTCAATTATGCCTGTTCGCAGCATATTTAAAGCCTCTGAATGTAAATTTCGTTCAGGATAGTCTTCCATGAAACCAAAACGTGAATTGAAAAAATGTGTTGTATTGCTATTTAAAGAAATGCACGATCTTTATGCTCTCGGTGAAATTATCAAAATATATGAAGAATGTTTCAACAAAGAAACACAGACGATTCATGAAATATTAACAAATAAGAAATTTCTTAAACATCTTGTAAATTGGATCAGACATATTCCTTACTGTGATATTTTATCTTGTTACTAGCAAAATTAATGTTAATTTAAAAACATGATTTAAACACTACTTTTATCTCCATATTGTAAGTGTCCTTGTACAGCCATCTGATGAGAGTAAATTTCTTTTTTAAACAGGAAGCTGTTTTATTTTACCTATAAGAAGCGTTTAACACTTGCATACAATTTCAAGAACTGTTTTCGCTGTTTCAGAGGTTAGGAGCCTGAAAGCGGTCTGGGGTTAGATTCCTGATACTAGATCGTGAGAGTGGCTTGGTATGTACCTAAATAATGGTAGATCCGCGTCTCACTAACGCTAAATATCAACATACATATGATTAAATACGTGAACAAGTAATTACTGTATACCTTCCGATAATCCAAACTTACAATAATTTATTAACACCTTGCACTGAAATGACGAGTCTAGGTCATGGCCTCCTGGCGCCAATCGCACAATGATGAACTACACTTGTCACAAAATTTAAACTATTGTAGCATCACATAGTGTTAGTATATCGATGTTTTGAAACATATAATGATAAAACTTCCATAATACAATCTTGTAAATTAGACTTGAATTATAAGAATTCAGAAAATAAATTGTACTTGAAGGAGTTAATATTGTCATCTACTTTTGTCTTTTTGTAAATAATCATTAATTATTACGTTTGAGATATTTAAAAGATGCAAAAGATATCTCAATAGTAATTACGTTAGTGATTTTACGCTCTTTTCAACGGAAAGGGCGTAGTACAGGCCGGTGGGGTCATGTCATGAGTCAGGTGCATTTTTCTGGTATGAAATGGGTACCCTGGTTGTTCTGGAAGACACATTGACTGGTCCGCGGTATCGTCAGCTGCTCGGAGACCATCTCAACCCATTTGTGATGTTTCAACACCCTGACTATATTGCGGTCTTTCAACAGGACAATGCTGGCCACATCGTGCCAATATCATTCGCGGCTGGTTCGACGAGCATGCAGGGGAGATCCAACGACTGAACTGCCCACCCAGAAGCCCTGATATGAACCCCATTGAGCATATCTGGGATGCCCTTGAACTCATGCTCCGGGCATTGGATCCTCAACCCAGGGCACAATTGACTTCCGCACTGAAGAATGTGTGGTGTCAACTGCCTCCGAACGTGTACCATGGACTTCCAGACTCCATTTCAGAACGTATCGCTGCGCTTTACAGGTCCAAAGGGGGCCCGACCAGATTTTAAGTATGCATCCTATGAGTTTTGCTTAGTCAGTGTATGTTTTTGTTTTTAAATTAATGGTGGGTAGAAAAAACGTTTTTTTTTTTTTTGGTTTCTGATTTTTAGGAAAACCGAAACCCGTTTTTGCAAATCAAAAAACAGTTTTTCACCGTAACAGTTTTAGGGTTTTTCCGAAACAGGTTCGTTCCCTTTTATCAAACCGGTTCAGTTTTTCATCGGATCCGATTTTAGTTTTTTCAAAACCGGTTACGGTTCTTTTCCAAAATTGATTCTATTTCTTACCTGAACAGTGTTTCGTTGTTCTCCGGAAACCGATTCCGTTTCCACAGAAAGAGTGTTATGTGTTTCCAAATTTTTCACCAAAACTGTTTTCGGTGAAACCCGAAGCGATTTTGAAAAAAAAACTGAAACTGGTTTCGGTGAAAAACCGAATCGGTTTATGGAGAAAACCGAAATGTCAGATTTTCGAGTTTCAGTTTTTCTAGAAACTGGTTTCCGGATTTAATAAGAACCGGTTTTGCCCATCCCTATTTGATATATATTTAATAAAAAGGCAAGCGCTAGGATGTGATGGCTCCTCTTTGACCCGCCATATGAGGATACGAAAGAGATTAAATAGAATTATTCGTGGCAGGCGGAGGGTGTAAACTCAACCTCCTAAGAAGCCGCTGCGGATACGTATCCTAAAATGAATTTCAGTCAATCATTTCAAAATTGATCCGTCCCCGAAGGAAGGTTTAAAAGAAAACAGTTGATAATGCTCCAACAATATTACCAGAACGAACTTTACAAATCTAATAGTAAATATTTATATCTACACTTACTGTTTCTCGCAAACTTATTATCTCTCTATGAGTCAGTTCCCGAGTTATAGCGCCTTAAATCTCCTGAAATTTGAACTTTTTTGGCCAATATCTTGGGAACAGTAAGTCAAAGAGAATATGATATTGATGTTAATACCTAAGGGTATGGTAAATATTTTAGTACCGTTATTAACTATTGGACACTGGCCAAACTAGTGGCCACCGAACACTATTTGGTATTAAAATGTTCACCGTCCTTAAATATTCATCAACACCAGTATCAACTCTGTATAACGTATGGGTCCCGAAATATCGCTCCATAAATCTGCGGAAATCGGACATCTTTTGGTCAATATCTCGGGAACGGTAAGAGTAACGCGAGAAATTCCATCACTTTCTTAGTTTTTGGTGCTTTGTCGACTGGAGAGCTCAAATTAAAAACAAAAGAGTCGCAAATAACAGACAGACACACAAACACAGACATAAAGTATTTAGTAATGAACATTTTAAAGTTCTTTGACACGTAAAGATGCTCACATAGCTGTGATTATAAATTACACTTTTTCACTTTTAAAATTTAAAATCAAAATGTAGTTCATTGATTCTTTTTAACAAGGTATTTTAACATAGAATACTAAATGAAATTCTCAGTTCAAATAATTATCTGACATACTGAAATAGAGAAACAATAAATGGACAAACCTTTTATTTCAAATAATCGGGAGGCAGAACACGTCCTTATTAAGTTTCATTCAACCTGACAGAGTAAAAGTAACCGTTGTCCTAGTTCATCAAGTCCCCCATCCTGATCATTTCTAGACA
The DNA here is from genome assembly GCF_964235325.1 of Thermobia domestica. Lineage (NCBI taxonomy): Eukaryota > Metazoa > Arthropoda > Insecta > Zygentoma > Lepismatidae > Thermobia > Thermobia domestica. The sequence goes on from NC_137454.1 coordinate 379,323,764, forward strand.
GCCGGTTGCTTGATGCGAGCGGAAGGTCCCTCCGTACATCCCCTCCCTCCTCTACTGAAGCTAAAAAATTAACGTTTCAAAGAAAAGGTCATATCTCCGAAACTAATCGAGATATTAATGAATTCCTTTTTCCGGTTTTATCTCTAAAGTGTGCTTTATGCTTTTGTTTGTTCATGTTTTCGATAGACTCAACGAGGTCTTCGGAAAATTTAACTTAATCATTAAAAACTGATATATTTTGCCCTTAATATTTTCTTATTTGCTCTGTATCTCCCGAATGAGTTGAGATATGAAAAAAACATCCCTAATTAAGTTTGTAGAGCATTAAATTATCTTTCCGACTACACCAATAATATTAGGTTTACTTCCAAAAATAGCCGTACAGCGAGGTAAGTTTAAAGGCAAGTGCGCTTTGATTCGAATGCTGATGCTCCGAATGACATCACTGAATTTGAGCTCACGTCAGTCAATAATGGCATTTGTTTCCGAGATAAAAGGTGATTTTTTTTTTCTCCAATATTTGAAGAACTGTTCTCACCCTTCTCCCTTGAGCTCTCCTGCACTGTCATGATCATTTCTAGATCTCCAGTCACTTGATACGACCGTGTGTTAATTATCACAAAATTCTGAGATAAGCAGAGATATATTTTATAGTGTTAAAATCCATTTACAGTTCATATTCAGGTTGATTCAGATTTTTCAGCTCGGTTTTTGTGCACTATTTCCACCGGTCGTTGAAAATGATTCCTTATTTCTGTAAGAAAAATTTTTATCTTACCATAATGAAAACGCAGAAAATATAAATAAGGTAAGAACATATGCAATGATGTCTTAAGTAAGGGCAAACACCATTTGCAGCTGATATATAGGTTGATTGATAACATCGTTGTATACCTGAAGAGTATTTCTAAAATCAAGAATGGTCTGTATTTTCTCAATTGTCACTTTAAAAAAAACTTTTTGCAGAAACCTCAATAACTCTGTATGTAATGTATGAGAATATTACATCCAACTTCATTAAATACTTACTAATTACTGGAAACAAGGAATACTACTTTCTAAAATTTACTTTACTTAAAATTTACCCACTGAGTTTCCTAATATGCATTTCCATACTACAAATAATAATAATAATAATAATAATAATAATAATAATAATAATAATAATAATAATAATAATAATAATAATAATAATAATAATAATATACAAAACATCGTGTGTTTGGGTTTTCGAGGGGCATTCCTGTTTTTTCCCACTTTCTTCATTTCATTATTCCCTTCATCCTGATCATCTACGTCTTCTTTAACCTAGAGGACATAACCGACGTACTTAAAAACACACATTATTTCATACTTTCATAAATACTATTCGCTTTTGTTAGAATTTCCTAAGGTCACCGTCAAAGTGAAATAAAAACCATTCCAGGCTTTAAACTTCATCTATATTAAAAATTTGATCGAGACAGGTCGACTGGTTCAAGAGTTATTAAGTCACAAACGGAGCAAATTTAATTTTTATGTATATCTATATGTTTCCCCCTTTGTCTCCGCCTTCCCGTCAAAGTGAAATGATTAAAACCATCCCAGGCAGTAACCTGATCTGTCTGGCAAATTCGATCGAGATTGGTCTTTTGGTTGAAGAGTTATTAAGTTTTATTTATTTTTATATATCTCCCCGTCCACTTCATTATGCCGTCAAAGTGAAATTACAAAGGACATCCCAGGCCCGAACCTGATCTATGTTGAAAATTTGATCGAGATCGGTCGGGTGGCATAAGAGGCATGATGTCACAAACATAGTAATTTTCATTTTTATATATAAAGATTTTGAAAGCAAGTGTTAGAATATTTTCTTGTCATTATTTTAATGTAATTATGTATTATTACAAAGAGCATTCTACATCGAAGAAATCGTCGTGACGAGGTTTTATACTGACATTTCTTCCCAGGCAAGATTATGTCCCGCGTAGTTTAGACCAGACGAGATTCTGTGTCCACAGATCATGACCGCGAGATTTTGGCAGGCAAGATTTTGGATATGGCGAGATTTTGGGACGCGGGGTTTTGCCAAGGCGAGGTTTCGGCCTGGCGAGATTTTGGACCGCGAGGTTTTAGGCGGCGAGGTTTTTGCCAGGCGAGTTTTTGGTCCACGATGTTGTCGCCGCGAGGTTTTGTATCCAAACCGTCACTCAGAGGTCAATCTATACAAAGTAATTTTCCCTTGTGCATGTGTGGGAAATCTCTGGCAATATCCTACAGAAGTTTCATTCGTTTCTTACGAATACAATGTTTTATGTTACATTATCTATCTCGCCCTTAAGTTTTCACGCTAGTGTGGTTATAGTCTGTCCTTGAATGTTATGCCCTAATTGAATTTTAGAACAGACGTTCCATAGGTTTTGGGATACATATTCAGTTAGTATGTCGTGAAACTCCTTGCATGCTTACACAGATTTCTTTACTTCAAAAATATAATGCATGATTAGCCTAATTTTGATATTCTCTTTATTGTACTAGGTATACTTTTGTACAGGCTATTAGTATTTATGATCATATTTTGCAATGGCTTGTAGTATTAAACCAAGATTATTTATGTACTCCATTAAAATGTTTCTTCTAAATCTCAATTGTATATGACTAGTAGGGATGGAGAGCTTTTGTCTGTAGGTGAAATCACCAAGAAATACAATAAGAATATATCAGGAAATGAAGTCAGGTAATTCTGGAGTATTTAGCAAATAATAAATTAATTGAATATTTTGCAACATTGTTGAGATATATCTTTTACTGAAAACATTTTATTTCATTACTGCCGAAATTAGTGCTAAGTTATAGGAAGTCTTTAAACATGCCTTTTAATTCAGTATTATAAGTGTTCTTGTGCAACCATCTTTTGAGAGACCAAACTACTTTAACAAAAACCAAGCAAACTACGTTTACAACTTTCTATAAAAAAAATTGATAACTGAAGATATTTCCTCTGCTATAGTGGATAGTGGCGCGCAAATGGACTGTGGTTGAATTCGTGGTAAGTGAGATTGAGAAAGGCTCCGATTTCACCTTAAAAGTATAGGTCTGCGTGTCATTAAAAATATATGCAAATATTAACTAAATAAGTAAACAAGTAGTTATTGAGAACTATATCGTGGATAGTGTAAACTATAATGCTGGTTAAGATTATGCAAACTATATTTTGCAAAAGTTAAAGATAAAATTTAATACCAAGCATGCATGAAAAGACATGTTTATAAGGAGCAAATATTTGCAGGCGACATAATTAAATACAAAGTGCACAGTGTATAGAAACTGAATGTCATTTTTACAAATGAAGACTTTGGGGCAAAAACAGGTTAAGTAGAAAAAGTGAAAGATAAAGGAGATAGCTTCGCAACAGTTTCCACCCATCTGATTTTCTTCAAACTTGGCACATATATAGTAAATCGAAAATAAATCGACACATATTTTGTTGTTTCTTTCGGAAAATATGATCAGGGGGCAAAGGCTCATTTTCAGAAATGGACCCTCTTGATTAAAAGGGCCATATTAAAGAAACGAAACTCTGCCAATGCAAACATGACTTCAAAGTAGGAAATAGGGTTTTGTCGTTTTTGCGAGAAAAGAGTTTAAGGGGGCAATGGCTCCCTTCGAAATGACAAAGGACCCGCACAATATTTACGGAAATTAGATATCGGTGAAATTGCTGGAAATCGTGCTATGTTGTAGATATTGTGTACCTGAGGAAACGTCTCAATGAACACAACCAAAAATCAATGATCGTTTGGCCAATACAGGGTCACTTTTTTGAAAGCAGACGAAGATAGTGATATTCTGGATTTCGATGAAAATGACTGAAACTGGGAAAGGTTGGAGATATTGTGATAGTGAAAAAAGTCTCAATAATCGCAGCCACCAATCACTGACCGTTTGGCTACTACAGGGCCACATTTTTGTAAACAGCAGAAGGTAACGGTATTCTGGATTTCGGTAAAAATGATTGAAACCATGCTATGTTGTAGATATTGCGATCGAGAGAAAACGTTGCAATTTGTACAACCATTCATCACTGAACCTTTGGCCAATATAGGGCCGCGTTTGTACAGGACGGATAGGGATTTCAAGAAAAGCGTAGACCTTTAAGTTGACGGTCCTAGTACCCCTTCTAATTGTCACACTGGCATGAACTATACCCCGTTTTAAATGTTGAGAAACGCAGATTCCAACGTGCTAACTTTTGTGCCTTTCATACCAAATGTGCAGAAGAAGAAATAGACGAAAATGTTGAAGAAAATGAGATATTTTGATTCAGGAAATTTGTCAAAATCTGCCCCTGGGGCAACACGGTTACCTGTCGTACACAAGAAAAATACTTTCACGTGTACGCCAGTCATTGAGTGCAATCACGTAAAAACTGGAGGGCGAAAATTCAATACCAAATGAGAGAAAATCCCGAATAGTTTTCTACGAGAATCACCCCTGTACATGTTTTTCGAAATATTTTGGTCTAGCCTGACGTCCCTAATTGACACAGAGATATAAGCCATACCTCGTTTGAAAGCTTATGAGACCCAGATTTCAATGAAGTAACTTCTGTGCTCCTCGTTTCCAACCCGTAAAAGAAGTTGAAAAAGATATTCAAAATAATTCAAATAAAAAATACATTTTCCAGAAGTTGGCAACACCGTTTTGTCGTTCGTAAGAATAGCCATACACAGGGTATCATTAGTTATAATGTTTATTTATCTTTATTAATACCACCTTTATCTTTGTAGCTCCTTTGGAGGGAGTGTCTCCCTCCCCAAAATGCTGAGGGTGTGGAGAAACTTGTACATCCAAATTCTCCCCCTAACCCTTCCGAAGCTGGACTCTCGATGTAGACGAAATACACACCGTTGGAAAGTTTGATCTTTCCTAAAGAGATAAACACCTAAGTCATCTCTTTAGGTTAATTTGGAGTGAAGTGATGGAGGTTTGAACTGTTTGCCCAACACTTGAGTCGTTCGTCCTGTAAAAGTAAAACAAGCAGACGGTAACGGTATTCTGGATTTCGGTGTATTTGCTTGAAACTGTTATAAGTTGCTCACCGTTTGGCCACTACGAGGCCACTTTTTTCAAACAGTAGAAGGTAACTGTATTCTGAAATTCCGTGGAATTGCTTGAAGCCATAGTATGATGTTAATATTGGATCCTGAGAAAAGTTTCAATTGGCACAACCACCCATCACTGACCGTTTGACCACGTAAGGACCACGTTTTCTGACAACAGCAGAACGTAGGTCTGGATTTCGGTGGAATTCGTTAAATCCGTGATATATTGTAAATATTGTGATGCTGGGAAAACGTCTCAATGGACACAACCACACATCACAGACCATTTGGCAACTACAGGATCACATTTCTTAAAACAACAGAAGGTAAGAATATTCTGGAATTTTGGTGGAATTGTATGAAGCCACGAAAAGTCCTATCCAACAGCTCGCAAAAGGGATGGGTAGAGTGGCGTGTTACATCATTTAAGCATAGGCAACATTCTCATGTCATCTTGAGGGACAAAGGAAAACCCTGGAAAGCACTAGGCAATTTTCCTCAGGATCATGACATCTACAACGTATCGCAGTTTCATTCATTTTCACCGTAATCAAAAATATCATTATACCCGGCTGTTTTCAAAAATCTGAACTTATAATGGTCATAGGGTGAAAAATTGATCATTGTGTCCAATACGACTTTCTTTCACGATGAGATCTACAACATATCACAAATTTCCTCATTCTTACAGAAATCCAGAACATCGTTATACTTGGCTGTTTTCAAGAAAGTAACCCTGTGATGACCAAACATTAAGACTTTTTCTCAGGATGTCAATATCTACAATATATCACTGTTTCTGTCATTTTGACCGAAATCCAGCATATCACTATCTTTGGCTCGGCTGCATTAAGAAAAGTGGCCTCGCACTGGCCAAACAGTCAGTAATTGGTGGTTTTATCCATTCAGACATTTTCTCAGGATCACTATATATATAACAAATCATAGTTTCAAGCAATTCCACCGAAATTCAGAATACCGTTACTTTCTGCTCTTTATTATTTTTAAATTAAACGCTCTGCAGTGCCCAAACGGTTAGTGACGGATGGTTGTACTAATTGAGATATTTTCTCAGGATCACAAAATCTACAACACATCACGGTTTCATTCATTTTTACCGAAATCCAGAATACCGTTTTCTTCTCTGTTTTCAAAAATGTGGCTAAATGGTCAGTGATTGGTGGCTGTGCCTATTGAGACTTTTTCTCAGGAACATAATATCTACAACATTTTATCCCAGTCTCAGTCATTAGCATCGAAATCCAGAATATCGTAATCTTCGGCTGCTTTCAAAAAAGTGGCCCTGTAGTGGCAAAATGGCCAGTGATTTGTGGTTATGTCCGTTGAGAATTTTTTTCAGGTTCAAAATATCTACAATATATCACGGTTTTAAGCAATTGAACCGAAATCTCATTTCCGTAAAGATTGTGCGAATCCTTTGTCATTTCGAAGGGAGCATTGCCCTCTTAAACTCGTTTCTCGCAAAAACGATATAACCCGTGTTTCCTGTTTTGCAGTCATCTTTGCACCGGCAGAGTTTCGTTTCTTTAATATGGCCCTTTTAATCAAGAGGGCCCATTTTTGAAAAGAATGCCTTTGCACCCCTTATCCTATCTTCAAAACAAACAACAAAATACGTGTCGATTTATTTTCGATTTACTATATAAGTGAGAAGTTTGAAGAAAATCGGATGAGTGGAAACCGTTGTGAAGCTACCGCCTTTAAATCTTCATTTTTTTTTGGACTTAACCTGTTTTTACCCCAAAGTCTTCAAATGTAACGTCACTAGTGTCAAGCCATTAAAAGGTCTGTTAGAACTCGTATCTTTACGAAACCCCACAGTTTTCATCACCCTCGTTTACGCGTACACTTACCCTGATCCCTTCAGACTCATCCCTGTGCTATGGCGCTGGCCCACCAGCTTTGCCTTTCCACGGAATCAGTTAAATAGTATTTTTGCTTTTTATCTGCTACGTAGTATACGTTGGTTTGGTTTTCAACACTACTTTTTATGCGATATATCCGAACGTTGTATTTGTACGCAAATTGTAAAAGAATTGTAAGTCTTTCAACAATAATTATTGTGAGCCCCTTGAATTTGAGTTAGTCAAAGTGGGGTAATGTTATGCCGTCGAGCTTAAATCTTTTGGAGGAAAATAAAAAGAAAATTAGAGTAAAATTGTGATTTTCAACAAGTATTTTGAGTGGTGTGTCTAACGTGAACCTTCATATACAGTTTTAATAAATTATTAGTACTGAAAACTAACTCCTTAATTTTTTTGGAAACAATCATTTATTATTGTATTCAAGGTAATTCAAAGGCACAAATGGTATCGTAATAGTTATTAAGTTAGTCATTGTTTGCTTTGTATCTTTACAAGCTTTACGTTTATGGAGTCTCATAGCACGGCTATGTCCATTCTTCAGTTCTATTTCTCTATGACAATCATCGTATCAAAAATGGCATTCAATTCAGCTCTTACCTACCGTTCGTTTGAAATCGCAAGTTGTCTTATGACCGAAATGGGAAACCATAGATATGTTGGTTTCAATATTATAGCAAATAGTTCAGAAATTCGTCGTAGTGTTACGTCAAATTGGCTTAAACTCACTTGCATTGGCTTATTATTAGACAGGGCAGGGTTAACCCATCTGGCGGCCCGAGGCTAGAAAAATATGTGGCCTGTGCTGACTTCAGCTAATATATTTGTGTGAAAGTACAGTAGGAAAGTGAAGGGAATATGTTTCGTATTTTTGGTCATATTTTATTTTATGATGATAATTATATCTTCATGATTCTTTTTAGATAGCCAGTAGTGATTTTGATAAAAGTAGAAACCCCTGTTAACCTGGAGGCCCGGGGCTATAGCACGAATAAGGCCTACTCTTAATCCGGCCCTGATATTAGAAATTAACAAAACCCGACATTGTGCGTGTCAAGGTAGCGGATGGAAATAGAGAATAGAATACACACACTCGAGCAGTTCTTTCTATTAGGGATCTAATATGAGCAACTAATATGAGTAGGGATGGAATCTCAAAAAATATTTACTCGATTTACTCAAATATAAGACGGGCTCTAGTTTGAAGAGGTTTCTTGAAAATTTTCTTATTTTTAAGAAAATAAGAAATGTGTTATAGGTATAAAATATCTTAAAATACACCATAAACTGTTAACAATACTATTGTAAACTAATGGCAATTGTTCGTTGTCTAACTTACAGTAAAACGAGAACAAATACCGTCAAAATAGTCTACAGTAAATTCAAAATACATATCATAGTTTATGGTACATCAAATTTTACTTTCAGAATCGTTTGGCTGTATTTAAATTCAAAACAACAATGACAATATACATGTAGTGGACATGGAAACTAACACATCTGGAAGAAAGCCATATTTTGTATTTAGCAAGGTGTTGGAGCACTGTTGGTGGCCAGTACAGTAGCAACACTACTTGGAAAGAATTAATAGAGGTCCTGCACCGTTTTCAGAGGGGTTTTGACCCACTCCTATTGACGCGCAGAGACAAGTCCAGCTCATGTACATAGTGGAGAGAAACGTTGCCACTGCATCCTTTAAGAAACCCCACAGGCTCAATAATATTGAGGTTCGGCGATTGGAGAACCATGGCAGATATTCTTTCTAACTGTAATTCTCATCAAACCACTCTATGATAATATTAGCAGTGAGAATGGGGTAGTTATCATCCTCTAACTGCACCACCGTCCGGTAAGAGTGTTCGAATTATGGGATGTAAATGGTTCTCCCGAATGGTTCTACAGTCCTTGGTAGTAGCACAAACATTTGGGAAGCTTAGTCTGTCATGATTGCATCCAAGTCATCACGGTTTCTCCTCCGTGTTTGACTGTGAGTACCAAGCAATTTGGGTTGTATGTATCCGAGTGGATTCTCGAAACAAACACTATTCGTCTTGCTTGGGAAACAATGTAGCTGGGCTCATCTGAGAATATGACACGTTTTAGATCATCTAACGTCCAGGTTTTAAGCTTCTGGCACCAATGAACCCACTTTTTGTCAATTGTGCTACTGATGAAAGGCTTCGGTATCGCTATCCTGCCATGGATGTTGCCCTTATGTAGGTGTCGGCGGCCCCACCAACACTCCAGGGGGCAAGAGTGACACTTAAAATAAACAAAGACGACTGGTATTGTTGCAAGATCAATACTTTTCATAGTTGTGATGTTAATTGGTAGCACTCCTGATATTGTTTAATTCTAAGTTTAATGTCTAGTGAGGGTAGTACGTCCTAGCAACCCTAAGGGTATGTGGGGAGGGAGAGTGTGTAAAAATAGTTAAAAATAAGCAATTTGAACTAACTTTGTACACATATTACTTACGTCCTGGAGAAAAAGAAATAGGCCTAAGATCCCACAGCGCACCAAAGGGTAAGTGGATGCGATGACTTTTAAAAGTGAATAAAAATGACTAATATTTTAGCCAAATCCATATTTTTCGGCGATTCTGAAGTACGGAAAATCTCTACATCATTAAACATTTGTTATTTATGATAAACATCTGTTACTGCTGGCGGTTTTATTGTTCAGTCGTATATGCATTGCGAAACATGTCACATGGGTTTTGAAAAGGAAATCATAAAGTTATGCGGACATAACGTTGTCTGTTTCGTCTTCAAGTGTACAAAGGAAAAGACTTATTTTGTTCTCTTACAAATCCTATCTAAAAGGATATTTAGGGATATGTCTTCGCCATGAGCATCAGACAGAGTAGGATTGTTATGGCTTATTTCCTCCTTTTCCCATCCACCCCCTAGAATCTTTCAAGTGATTCTGAGTCTCCCAGCGAAAGGCGCGTAGCCTAAAGTAGTTTTATTAAGAGTACTTCTCAGCATTAGCATTGATTTGAAAAACCAAAATCTGAGAGTCCACTATTACACTTTTAGTTAAAATATATCGTTAGGTTATACAAATATCTTTTACTTACTATCTTGTTTGTCTAAGTTGATACGCCTAACATTCCAGTTCAATTTAGATTCTAGAATATTTAAAATGCGAAAATAACACTTTCGCTTGAAATTTGTTGCGAATTAATTTCAAGCGTGTTAATCAATTCCGTAAGATGATACCAACAAAGATACTTTGTTTTGTATTGGTGTCTAAAGTTAATTTTCTTTAATCATCCGTATTCCTTAACCTAACGAGTGGGACGTTAAACTGTAAGATTCCGTTTTATTTTTTATTAAATAACTTTATTCCAACTTTAATTTTTACATTAACATTTAAAAGAAACCAAGATTAGTGCCATCAATTTGTCATTTGAATGTCACATTTTCTTGTAGAAGGGTTCATGTTTCAAAAGAAGAAAAAAGTGGAAACACAACAACAAATACAGTACAATATCGTTTTCCCGGCCCTCGTTGATACCGATCTCCGAGTAGTCCGGATCAGATTTGTAAACATTTTAGAAAACAGTTGTCCGTATATGCACATCCTGATCAGCAGCTACCAAATAGCTGGTATACTTGGAGCGTCAGCCTGACACCACTCCAGCTGAACTATTAATGCTAAATCATTTGCGTGACCGTGCTTCATTCAAACGCCACACGTGATAGAAACAAAAGACTGTGGTCCAATTCTTTGTTAAGAAATAATGTGAAAAATCGTAATAAATGGTAAGTCTGCCTATTTAAGGATCCATTATGCTTGTTACCCATATTACCTGAGTTACCTTGTTTTCATTTTTATTTTTGGAATTGCCTTTGGTCCCAGTTAGTCTGGATAAATGATGTTGTACTGTATGCTCAAAATTGCTTTTTGTGATTACACTACATAGTTACGAGCGAAAAACGGGATGTTACTATTTTTTAAAGGAACATTTTCTTTCCCGTTGGTATTTTTCTTGTTAAACAGGATTACTTTCTGAAAGAGAGAGAGAGAGAAAATCCTTTTGAAGAACGGGTAGTTAGGCCTGTATCCACTGGGGATCTAGGGAATCAGGGCCCCTAAAATTTTACTGGACCCCTAAAATTTTCACGGTAGGCTTGCAAATGAAATATAATATGGTTGGATCGGGCCCGCGTACATGTTTCTACTGCTACGGGCCTGATTTTAGTCACCCTAATATAATGTCTTATTCAGACTTCGAACATATAAGGATACATAACAAAAAAAAAAAAAAAACACATTTAAAATTGTACAATAATCAACCATGTTTTGAAAAACATCCCAAGCCCATATTTAGTCATGTTGATATTTCTGTCACAAGCAATTGTGAACCTTTAAGGTGAGACTACAAGGAATATGATTTAATTAGTAAGAAAATGCAAACAAGAAAAAAGCATTCTAAAAATGCAATCAGTATTCTAGTGCTTATTGTTGCTTCTGAGAGAGAAAAAAAACTTAGGTGTACATGGAATGCTTTGCAGTTCACTCATCAATTAAAGGAAAGGAAAAATATGAAATAAATAGTAAAGGTTGTAAAAGTAACCATTAAAAGTTCAAAAAGAAATGTTGTCCGCTGTCGACATTAAAGCTTGCAATAATGCCATCAACGTTTCTTTCAAAAAGAAACAAAAAAGTACTCCGCGATGGCACACTTAGTATTCGGAGTTACACTTACTATTTTCATACGGTTTTATTCTATTTGTGCTTTATAGACTGGCGAAAACCTTTCGACCGGTTCAATTGGGTGAAACGTCAGAAAATATCAAAGAAATCAGAGTCAACTGGACAGATTGACGACTAATTCAAAACCTGTACATAGGACAACGAGTGAAATTGCGCTTGAATAAAGGAGAAACGAACAGTGTGGAGATCGAAAGAGTAGTTAGACAAGGATGTAGTATGCCAACCCAATTATTTAATATTTACAGTGAATGTTTAATGAAGGAAGCATTAATGGGAATTGGAGGTTTCAAGATTGGAGGGCAGATCATTAACTATATCAGGTATGCAGATGATACGATTATAATAGCTAAATCCGAAGGAGGGCTACAAGAGATGATTTACAAAATATTTGACACTGGAAAATTGTATGGAATAGAAATCGACATCGAAGAGTCGAAAGTCACGAGAATATCCCGTGGTAATGGATCAGAGTAGATTGAAGAGAATTTTTAGAGGTGATAATTATAAATATCTTTGAAGTATTTTGACGATAGACGCTTACTGAACCAAAGAGATCAGGTCAGGAATAGCCATAGCGAAACAAGCATTCAACAAGAAAAGATCTATCTTAACTAGCAGGCTCAATATTGCACTTAAATAGAAGTTGGTCAAGTGCTACATGTGGAGCAGTGGACAGTGTGGTTCAGAGACTTGCACATTACGGAAGTTAGAGAAGAAATATTTATAGAGCTTCGAAATATGGTGTCGGAAGAAGATGGAGAAGATTAAATGGACGGAGAGTGTAACAAACTAAGATGTTTTAAAACGGATAGGAGAGAAGAGGACACTTCTATCCACCCTTCTTCGTAGGAAGGTCAAATGGATTGGACATATCTTGGGAAGAACTTGTCCTATTCACACGTCCGTAGAAGGAAAGATGGAAGAGAAGAGAGGAATAGAAAGAAGAAGAACACAGCTGAACGATGATTTGAAAAATAGTAGAAAATATTGGGAGTTAAAAGAGGAAGAGGAAAATCGTGAAACGTGGAAAAAACCTGTCCAGGCCCAAATTTAAAACTGAAAAAAAAGTCCTCATTAGTCCAAGCACCTGCCGAAAGGCAGAATACTTAATAATACTAATAACAATAACTATTCTGTTTATTATTACATTATATACGTATTATGTTGGTCTCTTCCACGGGGGCACTCTCGGAGCCCCTGGTGGCAAGTGCCCCCCCCAAATAAACGCGTCTAGAAGAAACACTGAATACCATTTATATTACAATAGAGTTTTACATTGTTTCATTTTCCATTACATTTCCTAATGGGATAATCGTGGAATGTTAAAAATTTCATTTTATAAATCATAAACCTGGGTGCATTAGAAGTTTACACATTATTTTTAAAATTAGAAACGCAGGTATATTGAATGTAAATTTTCTCTCTTTCTCTCTCTCCTTTCTTTCAATATTGTTTGTTTAGGCAAGTATTGCAGATCCACAATTGATGGCATAATGTTAATCAATCGTTTATATTCTCTTTCAATTACATTAATCGAGAGCATGTATTCTCCTTTTCTCCCATATTTCTCTTATTTTACACGCGCTACGTCATGTTTGACAATGTAGCCCAGTCAAAATAGCTTTTGTGTCGGAACAAATTCCCGGAGAGCTGATTTTTTTCCTGTTGATAGACTATGATGAGATACGTAATTTCTCAAAAGTCCTTGGTTCTCCCCCTTGTGCTTTCCCCCCCAGCCCCCCTTAAAGGTGAATTTACCGTCTCTCAGAAAATTAGCCATAACTCCGAGACCAGTGGAGCAAATGCTTCGCATTTTTTTTATTTTCTTTGTCTAATATTAAGCTACAAAAAAGGTATCTTTCATTTTTCTCGAGAAATGTATAGTTTCGTAGCAATTGTGTGTTAAAGAGAAAACAAGAGTTTTTGGCGAGAAAAATTCCCTTTAATTTTTTTCTACGAGGTAAAGTAAAAAAATGTTTCAAATGAAAGTTTTAGATCAAAGTCTAAGCTTTAAAACGAGGTATATATTGTCACAGTACGTAAAGCCAGAGCTGAGTAATGAAGCTTTGAACTTCATAAGAATATGCTTCAAGGCTCATAGGAATGAGATTAGAAAATGTCAGTTTTGGTTCGGGGGGACTATTCCCTATCCTCATATTGGGCTTTCCATTATCCACCGCCTATGGACCCGCCATGTCCCGGACTGGCAACAACCGGCAGCTTTCTTATATTATGAGTTTATTTTAATTTCTATACTTTTAAATAAATTCATAACAAGAACAGCATCACGGACCACCCACCCACCACTATAACCTAAAAATACTGTGTGCAATGTTTTCTAATATTCATTGTAAAATGAAGCCAGATTATTCGTGTAATTGATCTTCAAAATCTTCGTTGTATTGAGGTTGCATGATAACCCATTACAGTGCTCACACATACCTGAACAGGTAAAGTCAGATATTCTGCAGCGACAATAATCTCCACACGCTGCCTTGCAAGAGCATGAAATTATTGCTAGGAGGTCATCCGGAGCAAAAGGTTTCATACTTAGTATCGGTCTTAAGACTCTTCTTTTTCCATCACTTTCTTTGATATATTCATGTTTCCAACCCCAATCAGCAGGATTAAGTTTGTTCCCTAACCACAATTGCACCTGTAAGTACACTCTGAAGAAGTGCTGGCCACACGCTTCTGAGGTCGGTGGTAATTTAGCTAAATCAAAGTTTGACTTCAAAGAAGTCTTTGCAGTTAGTCTTGTAAACCTGAAATAACGAGCTTCGTTTAAAGTTGAATATTTACTTAGCCCGTTAAGAACAAATTGAAAGAACAAATTTTTCTCCATTCTCGACAAGAATATCTTTTGATGCATCTTGTTGCAGGAAACATTCTGCCTCACATTTTGCCTCTGTTTTTTTTATGAATTAATTCAATTGCTTTTGTTTTCCCAATTCCAAAAGAAAAAAAAATGACGAAGTTGTATTACAGCCAGAAATAGCATGGGCAAAAAGGAGAAGTTTGTCTATATTTTTGTTGGATCTTTTCAATTTAACCATATTATATCAAGACAAGTGCTTGACGGGTTCTTTCCTCCAACATCTTTTCGAATGAAAATTGGTCTCTTCTCTGGTGCTAATGCAACTAGTAATATCAAAATGTCCGTGTCATTTCCAACAACAATCACTCTGGAAAAGGTATCAAGTTTGTCAATTCCAGTCCTTACAATTTCAGTATCAGCATCTACTTCAGCTATAACTGCTGCTAATCCAACCTTTTCCAAGTCTTTACATGTGCATTCAATCAATTTCATTTTGTTCTTTCTGTTAGAAAGAAAAGGTTCTTTTTTTACGACACATTTTTTATTTTCATCGAACTGT
Source organism: Thermobia domestica (assembly GCF_964235325.1). Taxonomy (NCBI): domain Eukaryota; kingdom Metazoa; phylum Arthropoda; class Insecta; order Zygentoma; family Lepismatidae; genus Thermobia; species Thermobia domestica. Next base: position 379,338,833 of record NC_137454.1, read on the forward strand.
ATTTCGCATGAGGAGTATTTAGTGTCCTCCTTTGGTGTTCTTCATCTTTCGTAGTCGCCTCTTCTGGATAACCATCGAACACCACCGTATATTTATTTCCATACTTGGACAGTACAAATGAGCAATAGTTTCTAACAATATCTCCATATGTAGCATCCTTAGGACATGAAACATAATGAAGAAGGAAACCTCCATCGATAACTATCCCAGCATCTTCTAAGCATGGTTGCTCAACGATTCCTTCTGAAAATGCTTTAACTATAGACGATTTAGTTCCTTTCCGAAGATAAGTATCATAAAAAATCGATGGAGGTACAGAAGACAATTCATATTCCAAATACGTTTTCAGTTTATTGGGGCTGTCACATACACATAAAATTCTATTAAAAAGCTGTTGTGGTTTTATGTTCACTTTTAATGATCAAACCGATACAGACTTATGACTGGCTTGAGTAATTACCATGTCTTTTCTTTTCAATTTTAGCTCTCCAAAACTCCTACCTTTCATTTTTTCCATAGTTGCCAAACCCATTTCATAAGCTTTATCACTGTTAACACTATCATTTGACACAAAGCCGGAATGCAAACACACGAGATCCCCTGAAAGCTTGGTAAAAGGGTTGTGCTGTGTCAGCCAAAATGTAAATTTCTCAATATCCTTGTAATCTCTTTCTTTCCTTGATTCCCGCAGTTCAACATGCTGTTCAGTAAAATTTAAGGCTGTTCCCGCAAATTTATCTAAGGCTTCTTGTATCTTTAAACAGTACGATGTTCCTTGAATCAATTTTGACAAAGTACTATCTGTTATTCCTCTTCCATGCGTCAGACCTCCCACAGCTTTCATTGGACGTATTAGGCATTGTTCTATTATCATGTCTGTCCAAGTTCCTGACCAATATTTCCCATTCCTGTGAACGGTAAAATAACCTTGTTTAGTAAATAATTTGTATTCTTCTTTTGATAGTTTAGATTCGAGTTTCAACATTTGCTAAGCATATATAAATGCACGGATTTAGCATAGGGCAAGTGGCCTGCAGCATGGAAGTATGGAAGCATGTCTACTACTGTACTCAAGTGTATGTTCCAGTTGCCAGTTCTTTCAGCAAATATAAATTTCAACGTAAGATTTATGCATTTAATTAGATTTAGCCAAAGCTTTGCTGTCCTGCTAGATTTTTTATCTTTTCAAAATTTGTTTCAATGTTTAAAAGAGTTTCTGTAACTTCATCATCCAAGTTAATTTGCTCGAAATCCAGTTCCTTGTCAAAAAGCTGCTGACATATGTCTTCTAATTTCTTGCAGTCCTCTTCAGTCTTTGGATATTCTTCTCTCATTACCGTAATGAGGGACACTGTAGTTAAACTATAAGCTTTTATTCCTCTAGAATATGCATGCCCACTTAACATGTGATTAACAGTTGCCGAACCATAAACAGTTTCCCATAGATTTTGTAAACCACTTCCCCCATTATGCCCCCCACTGATCCCATATAAGACATTAAAAGGTGAAATCCACCTAACCTAAGAATAACCTTTGATAAGTCACTATTAGGATCTGACCTTTCTACGATTTCTGTTGCTTTCAGATACAATGGTTGGTCAAGCAATGCAAAATTGATTTCTTTTTCTACATTGATCTGCAGCAAAAGATAAAGCAGAATAGATGATAGACATATTATTTGGGTCTAAGTTTATAAATGGTATTGCCATAACACATGTAGATTCAGAAGAATGCTTGGTGCTGCAAATAATGTTCATAAGCCCATTCCAGCCAGATTACTTCTTTATACCTCCCATCCAAATTAAGTTTATCGGGTAAAATTTGTAAATAACTCTTCTGTGCTCTTACTAAGATTTCTGAGCTCACTGTACTATTTCGTCGGATTACACCAGCACTGAGGCTCGCTGACCCGGTGGAGCACAATTTTGTTATTTTTTCCTTATGTGTCAAATAAATACTATCATAATATACCTCGTTTTAAAGCTTAGACTTCGATCTAAAACTTTCATTTGAAACAGTATTTTACTTTACCTCGTAAAAAAAATTAAAGGGAATTTTTCCCGCCAAAAACTGTTGTTTTGTTTTTAAGACACAATTGCCATGAAACTATACATTTGTCGAGAAAAATGAAAGACACCTTTTTTGTAGCTTAAAATTAGACAAAGAAAATAAAAACATTGCGAAGCATTTGCTCCACTGGTCTCGGAGTTATGGCTAATTTTCTGAGAGACGACAAATTCACTTTTAAGGGGGGCTGGGGGGAAAGGCACAAGGGGGAGAACCGGGGACTTTTGGGAAATTACATGTCTCATCGTAGTCTATGAACAGGAAAAAATTCAGCTCTGCGGGAATTACTTCCGACATCTAGCTTATTTTTACCTTCATTGACTGGGCTAATGTTCCTAGGTTTATTGCATGCTCCCACATAACGCTAAATACGTGTATCTCAAGAATCACTACTCGAATTGAATCTACTTCCATCGAACTAGAAACAGAGACCCCAGTCCACGTTGGTCCACTTCCGATGTTCTTTGCACTACCACAACAAACGATGTTGCCGATGGCCAGGTACAGCGTAATAGTAATTGGGCAAAGAGCTCGCCGCGTGTAGTCCAAGTGCAGCAATGAAGCTTGACGTTTTGCGGTGTGCAGTTTTCATACACGTATTTTCAATTATACCCGCTGTTTGATTCCAGTCCCTTCTTGCCTATTTCACAATGTAGCCGTCGTCCTCTTCTATTATTGACCGTGGTCGAGCACACCCTTTCCTTCAAACAGAAATCTGTTATTCGTAAACAACGCTGTAGGCAATGGGAAACACTTCATTCTGTTTTCAGTTTCCTGAAGGTTCTTCCTTGTGCGAAGCCACCCAAATGCTATCTCGAGACCTTGTTGTTGTGAATAACATCAGCACAATGCAACCCAATACCTCTCTGAGTGACATATGCACACCTTTTCTCGTTGTTTTGATGCAAATGCTCTGTGTTGAAGAAGCAGACACATTCGCCGTTATGGTCCCGCTCAGCGATGCCCACTACCAACTTGAGAGGCAGAAGTTCCTATTTTATTATTGAATTTCCAACGGCACACTAATTACAAAAAATTAATATCATGTAAAATACGTAAAAGGAAGTGATTCAATGATACGACATTACCTGTCTTCAATAAATGAGTGATTTACGTGTAAGCTTTCATATTCTACTTTTAGAAATAGTTTAGGAATAAGAATTATCTTTACTTGAAAGAAAGAATTAAACGTTCTGGCGAAATCTCGTATATTTTGTTGCCAGAATTTAGTATTGTAATAACACCTTTTTGTTATCATCTTCTAATCAATGTAATGATTTTAAGAAAACTTCATTTTATACTCTAGAGTCTCTAGCCATATCATTTGGACATTTTCGGAGTTCGTTGCTCGTTTGGTGTTTTACTTTGTCCCATTAACTATTTTTTTTCTTTTTTTTAAGTACCATTCTAAAATTTCTCTGCACACCAAGTCTCTGCACAATATAACTTCCGTACTAGCTTACACTTTTCGGTAAGAAAATTTAAATTTACACTCATTTCAAAGTTATTGATGACTCATCAAAATACTTGTCGTTCACAGAGAATACTCGTCAAATTGATGACGGGAATACCCTGCCTAATTATTGAAAATTTTCGAAAAATGCACATTTGGATTGCGTATGCATGGCTTCCTTTACGCTGATAAGGACTGCCATCGACAGTTTCTGGAATCCGAAATATTGCCTGTTGAAATTTGGAGTTTCGCGATTTTGGACAGCCCTAGCTCTGAAACTATAGACGTTTCACAATAGGTCCTCAGGAATTTTTCTTTTATTTTGATGTGAGAAATCTCCTCTTACAGTTTGTCGGTATAGTTCGTTAACACCTTTTATTTGAAAAATCCCACATATACTGGTAATTTCTATGAAAATTTCCGTTATCCCTTTTTGTGAAATTAACATTAACAATCACACAAAATGGATTTTTTCCCACGAGTGGACATCACTGGTCTCACCGAGAACACGCTATACAACGTCTTGCCTACAATGAAATGTGTGAGGTCTCTGGCAAGATAGTGCAAAACTTTCAATCATCTCCATGTTACTTCATCAATGTCGTTCTTACCTTGTGAACACCTATGTAGTTATAATCTCTCCCATAATCTGTTGGCACTGGTGCATTAGATCCTAATTGAAATTTTGGGACGGAGATTACATAGGATATATGTTCAGTTAGGGACTTATTTAGAGTTCTCAAAATTCCTTCGATCCTTATATTTCTTCTAAAGTAGTATTTCAGTATAGTTCAATTGTCCTCACAGCAGTATTTTAGACACTCTGGATGTATACGTTTGTACAGAGTATTGGTACAGATTTGTAAACTGAAATGAAGGTCTTCAGCGAAATCAACACCATTTGTCGATTCCACCAAAACTCATCTTAAAAAATTTAGTGTGTGAAAGAGAGCAAAATTTTGTCGGTTTTCAGGTGAAATCATCAAGAAATATAAATAATGTATCAATAAAGACAGACAGGCTATTATGGAATTATTACCCAAAAAGAAATTACTTAAAATCTTGCAAGGTGGGTGAAATATATTAAATATATGCTTTACTGAACACATTTTATCTTGTTACTAGCATCAATTCCTCGCTTCGCTGGGTAAAATTAATATAAAGTACTATTATGTTCCGTTACTCAGTCACTTTTTACTGTTACTAAAGCGCTCTTTGGTATTGTTCACTATCAATGATTTGTATATACACTCCCAAGTTCCCCATGTTGCGGGGCACGGCATCCGAAGTGTCATTGTTCATCTCAGCGACCCCGAAAACTATGAATTCGACACTGATATTGGTCATTTCGATCATTTTATATATATTTAGGGTGGATCGAAAAAACTTTTTTTCTGAAATTTGAAAATGGGTAGTGCGCAAATTTTGCTAGCCGTGGCAGAGACTTTGCACAAAAAATTGAGATTTTTCGGACCACCCCTACCCTGCCGCATGCGTCTTGAAAATTTAAGATTTTGGTAAGACGGCAACTCGCTCAACTATACAGAAACGTCGACTCCAGCAGCTTCTGGCTGTCTACAATAAAAGGCAAAAAATGTTCAAAGCATAAACTTAGTTCATTGACATTAGGAACTGTTTTTGCAATACGCTAAATGTACAGTTCTCTGCTTATTTTGCGTTCGATACCAACGGTAAACAACACAGAGCTCACTACAGCGACGTAGCTGCACTGCGAGCTCCACCCACCCACCGTAAGTATACAGCTCTCTGCTTATTTTGCGTTCGAGACCAACGCAAAACAACCCAGAGCTCAGTACAACGACGTAGCTGCACTGCGAGCTCCACCTACCCACCCTAAGTATACAGCTCTCTGCTTATTTTGCGTTCGAGACCAACGAAAAACACCCCAGAGCTCACTACAACGATGTAGCTGCACTGCGAGCTCCACCCACCCACCGTAATTATACTGCTCTCTGCTTATTTTGCGTTCGAGACCAACGCAAAACAACCCAGAGCTTACTACAACGACGTAGCTGCACTGCGAGCTCCACCCACCCTCCGTAACTATACAGCTCTCTGCTTATTTTGCGTTCGAGACCAACGAAAAGCACCCCAGAGCCCACTACAACGACGTAGCTGCACTGCGAGCTCCACCCACCTAACGTAACTATACTGCTCTCTGCTTATTTTGCGTTCGAGACCAACACAAAACAACCCAGAGCTCACTACAACGACGTAGCTGCACTGCGAGCTCCACCTAGGACCGTAAGTATACAGCTCTCTGCTTATTTTGCGTTCGAGACCAACGCAAAAGAACCCAGAGCTCAGTACGACGACGTAGCTTCACTGCGAGCTGCACCCATCCACCGTAACTAGATGTCTTTCTATCTATTAATACATGTTTTTGTTGTAATTTTCAGAGTTAAATCTTTCTTAGTTTCAAGTTTGGACATTCAATTCTCGATTCTAGTGTTGCCTTCATTATCATCTTTCTATTTTTCAAATCGTAGGCTTTGGATGCTGCTTCTGTCACTAATTTTATAGTTCGCTCGATGAATTGCATATGGCAAGAAAACATCACTGCTGATTCCTCTACCATCGCGCAGATACGAATATTGTTCTTTGTTTCTGCATGTAATAACATTCTGGTAATGGGAGACGGTCTATTATTTCGTAATAGTAAACCAGTTAAAATCTTAACCGGGGAACAACAAATTCAGGAATCTTTTTCAGGCTTTTCTGCATCTTTACACGAGGTTTTTAGTTCCATCTCCGAGCTACGGCTGTTATTTCACAGCTGGGTTCAGAAATCATCGCTAGAAGCAAATTTGCGGGATGCACAAAGAATCCATTTGTTTGCACGAAAATGTGTACTATTTTTCTTATATCCATGGGTAAAAACCTTGAGAAGCAGATGATATTCCATAGATGTCTGGTTCCTTCTATGCATAAAGGCTGTTCATGAAATAGAAAGCATACTAGTGGGTAGACGCGAATGACATATTCTGGAAGAAGTTTAAGTTGGATGCTTGGATTGAGAGTGCTGACGTTAAGTCGTAATATCTGTAAGCAAATGTTAGCCAGCGTGATTGCAGTACGGGACTTGGATTATTACTGGCTAGATCTGAGGCGCATATTTCTGATGACAGAACAGGGCAGTTTTCAAATAGATATTTCTGATCATCTGATGTTTTCTACTTCTCTTTTGCTCATGCGTCTGTAATTGGGTAAACCTTAGCAGCTTTTCTATTTTCGCAGCCTCCTAAATGGGCACATATTGATTCCGAGAAGGGGTTTGGCCCTGTTGTTGCACTATCCAAGGTATTTATAAGGCGTTTTCACGGTAAATAGTTTGTATGCAGTCAGCGAACAAAGTGCTGAACTTCTTTATTTGAGGTTTTATTCCAACGCTGTTTGCTGTTTATCTCACCACAACTGCAAAAAAAAAAAAAAAATAAAATAAATAAATAAATAAATAAATAAATAAATAAAAATAAAAGACAAAAATGATTTCAGCTTGTGGTGACCTTGTGATCCCCGTAGTACGTGCGACACTACTAATTATACTCACTAATTATACATTTAAGGGTACCCTAAAAACAGCTCCTAATGCCAATAAGACTATATTTATGCTCTGACCATTTCTTGCATTCTATTACAGGCAGCCAGAAGACGCAAGAGTCGAAGTTTCTATACAGTTGATCGGGTTGTCATTTTACCAAAATCTTAAGTTTTCAAGGCGGATGCGGCAGGGCAAGGGGTGGTCCGAAAAATCCCAATTCTTTTGTGCGAAGTCTCTGTCACGGGTAGAAACTTTTGCGCATTACCCAATTTCAAATTTTCAAAAGTAGTTTTTTGACCCACCTTAATTCCGCCTTCTCCAATTTGCGGGGCGGTATTTGGATTTAAACAGCATCAGAAGTGTCAATTTCAAAATTAATATCGGTCATTTTCAATCATTTTAAATGTTTCCCCTCCCCCACCTTTACGTTAGAACATCAAAGTGATATGACAAAACCCATCTCAGGGCTAAACTTCATCTAGGTTGTAAATTTGATCGAGATCGGTCCCGTGGTTCAAGAGTTGTTAAATTCGGTTTATATATATATATATCCCTTCCACCCTCTTCCCTAAGTTGTACCGTCGATGTGAGATGATAGAAAAAAGCTCAGGCCCAAACCTCACCTATGTTAAAAATTTGATCGAGATCGGTGGGGAGGATTAAGAGTTATTAAGTTTTATTTATTTTATAGATTCTTCCCTCCCCTCCACCACTCCTAAGATCTAGCGTTAAAGTGATATGGTAAAAACAAAAAGTCGGAACCTCAAATATGTTGAAAATTTGGATAAGATCGGCCGGGTGGTTTAAGCGTGATGAAGTCACAAAGACAGTCACTTCTATTTTCACTTTTTTACATATATCTCCCCCTCTTCTTCGTTGCATCGCAAAAGTGAAACGATGAAAACATCCCAGGCCCGAACCTTATCTATGTTGAAAGCTTGATCGAGATCGGTTGGTTGGTTCAAGAGTTATTAAGTTTCATTCATTGTCATATATTTTCCCTCCTGAACTCCCGCAACCCAAAATCTACCATCAAAGTGAAATGATAAGAAACTTCCCAAGTTTGAACATCATCCGTGTTCAAAATTTGGTTGAGATCGATCGAGTGGTTCAAGAGCTATTAACTCACGAACATAGTCACTTTTATTTGTATATTATGATTTTACCATATCTTCCGTTCCTTACCGGCCCCTAGATAGCTCCATCAAATTAAAATGTTGAAAAACACCCAAGAAACGAACCTCATGTATGTTGAAAATTTGATCAAGATTGGTCGTTTGATTCAAGACTTATTAAGTTTTATTTAATTTTTATAATTCCTTCTGGTCCCCCTCCCCTAAGTTTATGCCGTCAAAGTGGATAGCTAGAAATGAGCTCCATCGTGGCTAAGCGGTTAGCGTACGCGCCTATCGCGTGGGAGACCCGGGCTCGATCCCGGCGAGTGCTTTAATCAGTAGGTCCACGTCTCATATAGCCTCGCTGCTGAACAGGACGCTAAACTAAAAAAAAAACAAATCAAATCAACTCCCAAGTCAGAACCGCTTCTATGTCAAAAATTTGATCGAGATCGTTCGGGCGGTTCAAGAGATTAACCCGACGTAGCACACGCTGCGGAGTCGATGCGGAGACTCAGCGAATGGTGAAATTTTAATTTTCTAAAAACTGTTAAAAGAGTTTGTGCTGTAAAATATGTGTTGGCAATTGTCAAAAACATTGCAAAGAAAATATTAAACAATTTAACCTTCTTACGTCCCTCGGGTCCATCCTGTTACGTCACAGTAGAGAAAGTAACACATAAATCCCTTGGGTCCATTTAAACCCACTAGTTCAATGAATATTTAAGCGACTGAAAAATTATTATTCAATGGATTTCTGACTATAATACTTCCACAAAACAATGCAATAATTGCCATTATTATTATTATTATTATTATTATTATTATTATTATTATTATTATTATTATTATTATTATTATTATTATTATTATTATTATTATTTATTGCACTGTCAGAAAATTATTTAGTTATTTCCCAGTATACTGCATCAATGGTGCTTCGATTTGATGGTCGCCAGACGCGACCTCAAAGACGTGAAAGATACAAATTCACGCCAATTCGTGAATGGTGGGACAAGTGAGTTGTAAAACTACTATAAATGTACAATCTAGATGTACAATCTAGATGTGCTTCTAACAGTGGATGAGCAACTCGTAGAATCGCTCCGTGGAGTAGTTGTGTGTCAACCCATTGATGAGTAGTCCTGATGCGCCGAGGAAAAGAGGTACATGCCATATGTGCAAGGGACCAGACAACAAGAGTACGATCAAATGCAGTTTTGTAACAAATTTATCTGTAAAAATTTTCCACTCCGATTTGTGAGCAATGTCAAAAGCAATAAAATGGACATTCACATGTACGAAGTAACGTAAAAAACGACTTTTAAGTAATTACATCGTGGATTTTGTTCTCAGAGGTTTTCAATAAAAGTTAAGAGAAATATATGACCTAACCTAAACAAAATTAACCTAAATAAAAATTTAAATAAAACAAAAAACTAAATAAAATCTGCTTCCAGCAGAACATTGTAAGTCAATATATATATATATATATATATATATATATATATATATATATATATATATATATATATATATATATATATATATGAGTGTTTGTGTGTGTGTGTGTAATGTTTGCGTGCATGTTGTAGATGCATGGAAGACTCTGGCATGTTAAATGTTTGGGAATAATAAAACAATTGTACAAGCATTTTTAAATATTTGAGGATGACAGGGGAAATGTCTTTTAAAAATATTGTGAGCTCAGGACATGCTCCACACCAGTGACGCTTTTGAACATATTTGACCCATCTTTTGTTATATTTGAGAAAAAATAGTCACATCACTATTGCATGTACAAGTATGGTATAAATAACAAATTGAAACATTAAAAAATGAAAGGGTCCATTTTGTCCGAGAGGAACTTATTATCGCTGCAAAACAAAATTACATTAATATGAGGTAAATACATATTGCGGCTGGGATTCCACGCGCATGCCTTGATGTTACAATTGACTACACGGGCTATGGAGGGATAAGAGTCAGAAACATAGCTTCTTTCAAATTTATAATATAGATTTTCAAAACTAATGTTAAGTTATAAGCATTCTTTAAACAAGACATTTAATTCTGCATAATCTGTTCCCATACCGCCATCTTTTAAGGGAGTAAAATTCATTTTCAGAGAGGAAGTTATTTCTTTGTTTTCAAGGGAATCGATTTTAAACTTCATGTTAATTGAAGATTACAGTTATCGCTCCTATACCTTCTATGGGCGTACAGGTGGTTTGAGGTTGAATTCCAGCTAACGTAAGAGAACGTGAAAGTGGCTTGGTTTCTACTTTAAAATAGTAGTTCCGCTTCTCTTCAATGCTCAATATCAACACTCATACTAACAAAACAAGTAGTTATTGTATATTTTGTGATAATGTAATCTTATAAATTTTAATAATTAATAAATATTTTTAATAAATAATATTTTGCTATTTTATCTGAGATACTTTACAGACACAAAACATATAATAATAATAGTTACTACGTAAGTGGTGTTTCGAATTCTATCTTTACAAAGCTTACGTAGGTATGAAGTCTCATAGTCGTTACAAAGCTTACGTAGGTATGAAGTCTCATAGTCGTTGCAAAGCTTACGTAGGTATGAAATCTCATAGTCGTTACAAAGCTTACGTAGGTATGAAGTCCCATACTCGTTACAAAACTTACGTGGGTATGAAGTCTCTTAGTACGACTCCTCAATCCATATTCTATTTGGCAAATATTAATATAAAAGACAGCAGCCTATAAAAATATAAAAATATTATAAAAGGGGTTAGTTTCGGTAGACATGAGCCAGAGCCAAAACTAATTAACTCAATCTTAGTAACTAAAGTACCAAACGAAAAAAATAAACATTTAAGCAATTAGCACGATCAGGAACATCCTTGACCATATCTTTCGGAAACTATTCCAATAATAGTTTGTTTTATTATCATTCTTTACTTAGATAATAATTGATAGTTCACACTATACTAGTTTGTTGCTTACGCATTCATTCTTGCTGTTCCTTATTCTGTGCAATTTATTTTAAGCTTACTAAAATGTGACCTCTTAGAAAGCAGGAATGTACGGGAGGAACTGCCATGGAGTTGATCAATATTTGGAACATCGAATAAGTTCAAATTTATTCTTTGTGTAGGAGAAATCTTTCTGCTTTTGAAAAGGCTTAGTTAGAGGAGTAAGATTCTTGGTTCTACCATAAGGGTGTAGATAAAGAACATGAATATCACCATTGTATGCTGCTTAAGAAATAAAGTTTAATTATATTATAAGTACTATTTGTGTACTTCATATCTTCATCATCACAAATCCCTGATCCCAACATCACAAATCCCCGATTCTGTACCAGACTTTCCAAGGACATTTTTCACTGCTACTTTCTTAATCCTTTTCTCATCTTACAGCCACTCCCATTTTTCTATCTAATGGCTAGTGCTTGTAGCACTTGTGCATGTGTTCCCATGCTCAATTCCAGGTCGGAAAATAAGAAGAATTTTAACTATCTTTTATTTCTCTGGTTTGGGTCCATGTCGTGTTACGGAAAAAATGGTAAAAAAAGTGCAATGAGGAATAATATGGAAACAAATTACTGAAAAATGGTGGCTAGAACATGTGTCTGAGGCACGTGGTCTCGGGTTCGATTCGAAGTGGAGAGCTCAAAACTTATTTCACAATTATTCACTTTCATTAATCGTCCGTGTCCTTTAGCCTAAAGGCCATAACCGTGGGACATTAAGCTACAAAGAGTCATTTATTAGAAGAGAAATGCGAGGTGTCGTTTAAAAGTAATGGTAATCGTACATTATGTATTATACAAAAAATCTAAATAAATTAATTTCATTTATACCCTCAACAGTTCTGTATAAAAATACATAAATAGATCATAATTTCTTGGAAACACATTCATTTGAATACAAGCATTAAAGGTGCTAATATGAAAATCGCAAAAACCCAAGTCAGTCCTATTCTTCAGATAAAACTACCGCTGACTTTTGTCTCTTTCCTTAGCTCAAGGAATTAAGAGGTAAGACATTTGAAGATGATAGCAAGGTGATGGGCGCTGTGGAAGCATTTTGGAATGATCAAGACAAATATTTTTGTAAGGGTATTAAAGGTATATAAAAACAAGATTAAATGTATAGAATTTTTAGGAGACTACGTAGAAAAATAAATATAATTTTCAACCATAGACGTTGTATTATGTACTCGTTATCATTACGTTTGGATCATTTCTCGTAATATTCTAATCTATGTGGTGATATATATGATGGTTATAAAGGGGAATGCTAAGAATTGCATTGCTATTTATAGAAAATAATAAACACTACGTTTCTACGTTACTAAATAAATCGAATAGATGAAATCTAGTAAAATCACATATAGGGTGTTTCAAAGCAACCCCGACAACGTTTGGAAGGTGATTCCTGACACCAAGATAAGACAAAAAGTATACACCAACCTGTGTGTACATGCTTCCTTTCGGAGTTACAGGCTGGCGACAACATGAAAAAATTAACTTTAAATTCAACTCCAATACTATGGGACCCAACGTACTTGGGTCAAGACTTAATTTACGATCAAGTATGTGGCCTATGCATAAAAACATATGTATCAGTATCCTGCGGTACTTCCACAACAATTTTTATAGAGGTAGTTAGTGAGTCCGTGAGCAAGGTGTGTCTATAAAAACTGTTGCGTAAATACTGCAGGATTCCGAAATATATATTTTTGGATAACGCATATATTAGTTCTTAAGTGACGCCTTGACATGACTAGGATAGTTCCCATGATTCTGGAGCTATGAACCTTTGAATTTCATTTTGTTCATGTTTTCAGTAGCCTATAACTACGAAATGAAGCATTTGTACACCGAGGTTAGTCTATATTTTTTATCGTATATATTAGTGTCAGGAATCACGTCCGAAACGTTGTCGTTGTTGTTTTGAAACGCAATATATATAATGCTTGAAGTTAAAAAAAATGCTTACGAAGGAAATGATGATGTTGTGATGTTGAAACTTGCTCATGAAAAGGAAAATATAGGGACTGGAGGGTAAACAAGAATCAAGCCAGTATTAATAGAATTGGTGCACTAAATATTGAGTATGTTCCTACTGTGAATACCTAATTATTTTGTTTGCTATGAGCTGCCACCGAGTGAAACTATTGAAATCGTAAAGACCTAGCATTCCTTAGTACAGATAACAGTGTTTTGATACCAGTGGAAACACAGTCTGATTTTGGCGCGAAATAAATGATGAAATTCCTAATTTTTTTTGAACTTTTAATTCTTCGCTATATTTTTACTGAAAGATGCATTTATTGTAACTGACTTTATGTGTTTTCAGTTGTGTATATGCCGTTCTTTAAGGACATGAGCATTAAGTCTGCGGAGCTTTCATACGAGTGTGCATAGAAAGATTAATATCAAAAATAGATTTCTCCTTAATATGCAATACCGGCATTATCCACCTATGAAATATTCCAAGATATTCTCAGCATACATGAACTAAGGAAAGGGTCTTAAAACACTGAAAATTGAAAAACATTGCCTTTTATTTTTTGACAGATACCAAGAAAGCAGTATATGTTTTGTAGGTCTATGTGAACTAACCAATTGAGAGTATTCTAAAAAGTCCAAGCGCGAGATAAAAGCCAATTATGAATATGATTTTTTTTTCTCCTGCACGCAAGCTTATTTACACTACGGTGTACTGCGAGCAAGAGAACAAATTATTTCTACGATTCTATACACAAAATTTGAATTCTAAGATCTTCAAAGCATCTGTGATTCAGAAAACAAAACGGCAATTTCGTTGTCATATAGTAGGCACATGAAGCCTGCTTTTTGCAAGAAATTGGGAAGATAATTACCTGATCATTGCTGTAAAATTTATCGAAGGTAATTTTGGAAAAGAACTCTATCCATTAAAATAATTCAAATTTAAATTCAATGAATTAGTCACGATAATATTTGTAACCCATTTAACAAATATATCAAAAGAGGAGACCTTTAGTGAATAGAATTATGAGGCGTCGTTGTACACTTTTTCAAAGTACTTTGCATGCAAAATTCATAACAAAAGTAGAAGGTTCTTACTACGGACAATGTTCAAAATAATCAACACTTTAGAAAATTAATATGAGAAGCACAACTTCCCAGTCAATCGAATCTTTTATCTGTGATAAGACTGATTTAGCTATCGTGCAAAACAAATATTTGAAGATTGTTTCACTAAAACAAAAAATGAAAATATATGTGCTGACCTCAGTTGAGAGGGTCAACTTGGTAACACTAGCAACTTTCATTAGCTCGGAAAAAGCTTTCGTAACTTCTCTTATACATTTTCTCAGAACTTGAGGACTGTTGCTGATCTTCCAGAATCAATCTTAGCACTCATCATCCAACGCGTATTAAATAGACATGTTAACTTCATGATTCAAACACTTTGTAAGTTTTGTAGAGCGTATTGGGAAAGACCTTGCCCTCGTAATTTTGGGTAGAAAATATTTTCAGATGTGTGTTCTAGGTGAAAACATACATGTCACTATTATTTATTTACGTCCCACTGCTTCTGCAATTTTAACAAGTACGTTTGATGTGCATATACGTTTGATGTGCGTATATGCATATGATCTTAAGATGTGGATATACGTTTGATTGCTCGTTGTAATCCTGTTTAACTCGCATTTCTTGGAAAAAGATGTTACCAGATTGAACTGTTGAAACAGAAGTTAAGAAATTTAAAGTAAATGGAATATATCCTCTCAATCAGGGAGTAAAAGGGGATCTGCAAAGGTAAGGCGACGCATGACGTCTCGTTCCGCGTGTCCATTGTAATTTTTTAGGAAGTAAAGGGACGTCATAAATGATTTCCGGAAGTGGGAGAACGGCGTTTCCCCACGTCCCTCCTCACTTTTACTCATGCACTCAATACTATTCTCTTTGATGAAAATGAGTTCTTAAATTCTGATATGTGTACTGCTGTGTCAGCTACAGATTGAAATAATAATAATAAACCACCAAAATTAGAAGTGCAAATGACCTATGGTAGCAACAAGGAAGGGATCGAAACACATGCAGTCAACAGGCAGGAATAGCTAAGACGCTATGAATCATTTTCATCGACTACGCAATATTTTATGTTACTCTATCTATGTCGTCCTTACGTTTTACAAACCAATGTAGTTACATTCTTTCCCTAAATATGCTGACACTTGTGCATTACACCCTAATTAAAATTTTGGAACGTAAGTTTCACGGGCGTTTAGGATTCTTATTCAGTTAGGGACATATTTAGATTTTTGAAACTCCCTTCGATCCTCACACTTTTAAAGTGTAGTTCAGTACTGTTCACAGCACAGCATATTCACAGCAATATTTCAAATCCTCTGAATGTATACTATGAAGAGAATATTGATACAGATTTGTGACTATAACTGAAGGTTTTTAACGAAATCAGTACCACGTATCGATTCCATCGGAAAACCTAGCTTAAAAATTGAGAAACAGCAACAAACTGTAACATTTGACTGCAGATAAAATCATCAAGAAATATGATTTTTTTAACTGCAATTTCATTCCCAGTCGAAACTGGGCGGGCCACAGAAGGTAACGCCTTCTCCGGGGCCAGAGAAAAACTGAAGTGTTAGAGGTGCCTGTTTATAGATGGGATACAGGAAGTTATTGACTGTGGTGATGTATGATCATTATTATATCTTTAGATGCAGTACAAGAAGTGCAGGGTAGAAGAGATTATGGACGATAGATATGCTGATGGGTTTGATAGATGCGACGACGTGGGTTATAGGTTGGCGTGGCCTGGTCAAGCTCATGCAGTGCAAGTAGATGGTCAACTGGTGGATAGGCATGTAGTGGTCGTGCAGGAGTCTGATCGAGCAGGGCACCAAGAATTGGATGGGCCTCAGCGATACGGCTCTGTATATAGCGAGTGCGGAGACGATAGAGATGTTTTAAGAGCGTGGGTATGGTGGTGTGCCGATAGACCCCCCTAGTAGGAGTATTTGTCGGTAAGAAATAAGCGGTGCGCAGAGCATGACGTTCCAGGACTTGTAATTTGGTGTAGAAGTGCTGAGGAGCAGACAACCAAGCAATATGACCATGGGTAAGAGCTGGGCGGACAAATACCTTATACGTATGAAGAAGAAGCCTGGTGTTGAGACCCCAGTTGGTACCGCAGAGGCTTCTCAACAAATTTATGCGGCGTCGAATTTTAGTTTGTAACTGAGAAAGGTGGGCTCTCCAGGTGAGATGTTTATCGAAAATGACGCCTAGATATTTCACACTGTTCGATAAGGTCAACGGTGAACCGAGAAGCGTAAGATGGAGACGCTCAGGATTTCGTGTTAGACAAAATTTGTTGCGGTTGCGGGCAAATAAGGCCATTTGGGTTTTGGCGGGGTTTAGTTTAAGTTTCCACTTCATACACCAGGTGACCAACTGATCGATTGCTGGTTGGAGAGTAGTGTTAATACGATCCACAGAAGAACACAGGGCGAGATAGGCTGTGTCGTCAGCAAATTGTAGTGCATGGATGGGTGGCCGAGATTGTGGCATATCTGCAACATATAAGATATAGAGTAAGGGGGAGAGCACGGAACCTTGTGGCACCCCAGCACGAAGAACAAAATGGCGAGACTGAGCCTGGTTGATTTGTACAAAAGCTGGGCGTTGATGAAGGAAATTGGCTATGAGGCGGACGTACGGTATAGGAAGAAGATGTAGCAGTTTAAAAAGAAGGCCTTGATGCCATACGGTATTAAATGCTCGCTCAATGTCAAATGAGATTAGGACAGAAGGTAGTCGCTTGTTGAAGTGGTTAGTCAAGAGGCTCGAGAGCTTAAGCAGCTGATCCGTGGTGCTGAAAGATGGTCGGAAGCCGTCTTGCGTTGTAGGCAGATGATGATGAGTTTCTAAAAAAGGATGAAGGCGGGTGACCAAAATGCGCTCCAGGGTCTTACTGAAGACGTTGGTGAGACTGATTGGGCGATAGGAGCCGATATTGGTAGGATCTTTTTGAGGTTTCAGAAAAAACACAATTTTGGCGAGCTTCCAGAGAGGAGGAAAATAGCCAGTTGTTAAAATAGTTGTATACAACTGGGCGAGAACATGGTGGAATGCCTCTCCGGCTTGCCGAAGTTGGTTGTATGTAATAGTGTCGGCACCAGGAGTTGTATTGCGGCGTCGATGAAGCACAGTGACGATTTCAGCACTAGTAATCGGAGCTGTCAAAGGATTAGTGTGATCAAGTTTATGGTCTATTGCTGGTGTAAATAACACTCGCTCAGGATTGCCCAAAGTGGTAATACGGCGGTGAGATGGATGGTAAAATAATGGAGCATTATGTAATGTGAAGACATCCTCAAGGTAAGTAGCAAAGGCGGCCGCTTTTTCGGAATCGGTAGCAGGAAGAAATATGAATAATATTTCAAAAAAAAAAAAAAAACACAGGCCATTCTAAAATTATTGCAAATAAGAAATTAGTTGAACACCTTGTAAGGTAGATGAGACATATTCTTTAGTGAACACATTTTATTTTGTTATTTTAAAAATTAATGTTAAGTTATAGGCACTCTTTAAACAAAACTTTTAACTCGGCATTATGTGTTATTCTACCGCCATCTTGTGAGGAAGTAAATATATTTTTCAGAGAAGACGCTATTTCTTTGTTTTTCTTTAAGAGGATCGATTTTACACTTACATATAACTTGAAGATATTTTTCGCTGCAATGGTTGTAAGGGCGTGCAAGTGGTTTGAGTTTCAATTCCTGCTAAGAGAACGTAAAAGTAGCTTGGGTTTCAATTTAAAATAAGTTCCGCTTGTTTTCAATGTCAGATATGAACACTCGTACTAACCAACCTAGCAAATAAGTAGTTATTGTTTTCGTATAATAAATATTGGCAAGTTTCTTAATAGTTTATTATAAACAATAATTTCTTATTGCATTTCAGGAATTTCACACACGAAAGCACTATTATTATTCCATATAATAATAGTTACTACCTTATTCATTTATCTCATTCTATCTTTACAAAGCTTAGCTATATAAAATCTCTTAGCACAATTATGTACATCCCTCAGTTCATATTATCTGATAAATATTAATATCAAAAACGGTAATATTCTCAACAATTACACTTCGTTTGACACCAAAACCGCACTTCTCACTGAGAATGTTAGTGTATAATATAATACATATTGGGGCTCATCAGAGTCTTTTTCAGCGTCGTGTTAAGTTTGATTAGCGAGTGAAGCTGACTTTTGCATTTAGAAACATCTTAGGGAAGTTAGCAACGATTTATATCGGAAAAGACCAGGTTACCTAATGTGTTCTGACAACCCTGCGAAGACTATGTAAATTGTTCATTCTTGAGAAATCTTCCAAGAATCAACCACCTTTTATTGTCCGTATAGGAGAACATATATGTTTCAATATACAGTATACGTTACGCTAAGCATAATCTGAATTCAACACAATATTAATTTCTCTTAAAAAACTTGAATTTAAAAGAATTTTGAAGAATGTTAATTTTTTCTGATGTGCTACATAATGGGCTGTTTATGTGTGAACGGATAATAAAAACCGAGTCTGAAATTTGCTGGCTTCATCGATTGCGCAAGTACAATATGCACAGGTATCATATGAGAATTGCGTCAAATATATATATATATATATATATATATATATATATATATATATATATATATATATATATATATACAGTTTGAGTCTCAAACCAGAGTGTGTGTAGGTTAGGTTGTTTATGACGGCTCACGTCATTTCTTATTCTGCGCTATTACAAAAAATCAAGCTGCGTAAGGTAGTGATACAGTGCAGGAAACTCGATTAGTCTCTGTACTCTATTCGTTGACATGGTACATTTTGATACAGATACATTCGCAAATCTCTATGCTAGTGCGTCAGGGCTCAATCTTGTTGGTAATAAAACCTGTCATTACCGTACAATGCATGAATTGCAAAGAAATTGAGTTAACATGCATTGTTAGGTACTTCTGTCTAGTAAGAATGTTTGAAAAGGAAAAAAAGTTCCAATGAGTCTCGTAAAAGTCAAACCACACCATATTTGCCCCAAATAAATTCACAGCACTTTCAACTGTAATGTGAGGATATACTTCATCCCGGTAAACGCAATTTTACCGATTGATAATTTAATTAGGTTTGAATGTGCTTCATTCGATCAAGCAATGCTCGCTAGAAACTGGTTCACGTGTAACCATCTCCTGAGCTCATTAACAAAATTGCATCCTTACTAGATCTGGATTGTTATCACTTAGCTATTGCACCAGCCTTGCAACGTACCTTTCTTCTATATTCATACAACGCAACTAACACTTAGACCACCTTCATGTAGTTATTGCTTTGAAGAATTTTGTTGTGAACGCCGAAACAGTTTCAGCACCGCAACCTAGGATTCAGCATTTGTAGCCGTTGCGAGGTCACCCCGATTAGTCTTTATACATATTCAACTCTGTTCCATGAAGCTGCCGATTGACTTGTACACATCTAACTCTTACCCTTAAGGGGAATGAGTCCACTTTCTCTGAGCCCCCACCTGCTTTCGCTCTTCAAACCTCAAACAACTATCTACCAGGTTCATGTAACTCTCCTACCACTAACTGGATTGAGCAGGCAGACAACGTTTCTGCTGCCACCTGTTGAGGATACGTAATTGTACATTTTCCAAGAAATTGAACCTATTAAGTTATAAAATAAATTTTGTATTGTAGTTTAAAGTGTGTAACATCTATTTGACTCGCCCGAAACTGGTCGGTTTTGTAGGTATAGCTAAGAGAAAGATTTTAGGGAGATGAGTAAAGTTATGCACATAGTATTGGCTTGGAATAAGGTAACATCCAATGGTGGAGTGATTTCTGTAATAATAAAACTAGATATCTGAAGCCATAGTTTCCTAGTTGTCAAATTTGCACTTACCGAGGCTTTCAGAAAATATTCTTCATACAGTACTATACATATGCTCGTATATATCAATGGTCGAAGTTTTCGCTATCTCTAATATTTCTAATGTTCTTTCTGTTCTTTTGCACAATGTTAAAGCCAACCCAAGCCATATATGGAAGTAAAATTAGATAAATAGATTATACGTTTATCTTTCTAGCAAGTATCGTTGATGCAGACGAATAGGCAGATCGTGTATTACCAGGTAATGCTTCACAAATAAATTGCAGACTAAAACACACTACGCCAGCAAGAGAAAGAATCGAATGCAATCAAAAGAGTTCACTATTAAATTTGATTGAAGGACAGAATATGTGGCTTCGAAATATTTTCATATCACTGAAAGAACTAGTTGCTCTTATGATCAAAAAATGAATACACAGTTTGCATATCAGCTATGTACACTGCGCCTGGTATGAATGTAATAACTTCTTTGTATTTAATTTAAATTGTAGATACTACTAAGAATTGATAAAGTAAACATACTCGGAATTAAATTTTTAAATTTAGTTTAGAGTAGACTTTAGTTTTATCCTATTTAGTGATGCAAAGATACGTTTTAATAGTTTCTTTGTTTCCCGAAGTCAGAAATAGACAAGAACTCTACTTCCTTATTGTATGCATAGCTCCAGATTTGCTATTGCTCCAACAACTTCTAGTATTAGAAGGAAGTGAATAACTAGTTGTTCTTGCTTCCTGTTCGTTTTGAGCTCCGAGGTTATACAAAACGTGGATCTAGAATTTAAATTGGAGTCCGAACCACCACAATACTGTTCCTCTAAGAATCGAATCACAACCATGTGCATTAAAGTTGCAAACGCTAACCAATAGAACAGCTGGGAGAACTATGTATTATTAGTGTTTTTTTTACCTAATGTTCTTTTTAAAGAACTCGGTTTAAAATTAGATACTTCAAAGTGTTACGTTGGGAATTTTGAGTTTAAATAATGCCTTTGAAAGTATCTGAACGACAAACTTTATTTGTCACTGTATATTTCTTTATTCTAGTACGTAATTTTGTAGAGTGGCGTAGAGTAGCATATACTCAATAATAAGTTGCTAACTCTAAAGAAAAATGCTAACGTCGCAGAACTCTCTCACAAACTCTTAAACAAGCAACTTAAGATTTAAAGAAAGGAAAAGTTTTGGTAAAGAAGCACATAAATTTGATAAAAATATTTTTTTTTTTTTAGCTTTTTGGTACCAAACATACCACTAAGTGTATAAATGTTCTGTGTGTAATCCGAGTGCCTTACTGAAATTTCAAGATTATCACCGTTTTTAGTTTTCATCCTTCTTTACTTTTTTGAATAAAATGATCCAAGCCAACATTTAGTTTTCATCTAAGCCGACACGTCTCAGGTTCATTTCTAATTCCTTTCAAGTAACAGGCAAAGAAAGCAAAAACAATGATATTTGATTTCATAATCTGTTATCCATTTATTGCTTTAAATCAACTTTGAAATTTCGACACAGTTTATTTTTCCACCTCCTGATGATAATTAACTTTTGCCGTATATATATATATGTCCTAACTTATTTCTAAACATACACTATATTTAACAGTGTACAATGTGATTTCATAAGCTATTTGCTTTTCCTATTAAATATTCAGTTTATTTAGACAGAAAAATCGTCTTCGAAACAAAAGTCAGAAATTGTACGTTTTAAATAAAAAGAAATGAAAATGAAATGAAATCTTTAAGTTTTACGTCCCACGGTTATGCCGGTTAGGCTAAAGGAGACGGTGATGATGAGTAATGAATGAAATGGTGGAATGAAGAAAGTGAGAGGAAACGGGAGAATCCCGAGAAAACCCAAGCACACGGTGTTTGTCCACCACAAAGTTCACTTGGCGGGGGCTGGGATCGAACCCGGGACCCCAAGCACCAGAGGTGAACGCTCTACCAGTGAGCCACCGTGGCCCCGCGTTAAATAAAAAGACTTCAAAGTAAGTTCAAATTCAATTATATTCTGAGTTAACTAAGATGTCTCTGGAGAAGAATTCTAAACCTCCCATCTAATTATGTACGTCCTTGAAATGGCGTAATTTTGTTTATTTCATTAGTTTATTTTTGTTATAAGAAATCAAGACAAAAAGATGTGAAGATAACTGATTGAGAGAACTAGTTATATATCACTATATTCTTCTATTTTTCAATTGTAAAAATTATTTTTTATTTATGTTTATAGCATCTAACTAATTCACGGAAATTAGTTAACAGCAGTCAACACTGAACGTTCAAATCTCGTTTTGAACATCAGCAGACCGCAGTTCGCTCGCTCCTCTGCTCTGTACTATAATAGAGAAGCCTATCACGTTCGCAGCGGTGTTGTGAACGTTGTATGATGAGGGAATGCATATAGGAAAGCGAAGAGCAAGCAGAAAGAGTATTTAAAGCTTTAAAGAAAACATTGTGAGTCACAGGAAAGAAATGACACGATAATAAACTATCCTGAATATTATAAAATATGTTAAGGAACAATGAACAACGCACAATAGTAAGTAGTTCACGTGCTCGTGCGAACTACATAAGGCGACGCCACTGATTTGAACTTTGTTCCCGGACAAAATATTCTTGAGTAGAGTCTAATAATATTGTTCTTTGGAGTAGTATCATTGATACCAATCCTACGCGCTTTTCCCCTCCACCCCCCTAACTACCAAAAAAATTATGAAACCCACCACTAACCATTACACTTTAACACAGAAGGAACCAACTAATTATACAAAAGTTACACGGTGCAAAAGTATTCCCATAACTACAATGTTAAAGTGAGATCGCATAGGCTTTTATGACATTTAAAAATCATAAAAAACTTATATCTAAAACTTATACCTTATAGTGTTGTCTCTGATTGAAAGAATAGTTTTTTGTTTGGTGTAAATCAGTTAATAAATAACTGAATTATAAAACGTTAAAGTTTAGTATGTTGTATACAGCTGCTATAGATATATGTATATACACTCTCGCTCAATCGCACACACACATTTACAATATCAGCTGTCGAGCACACATATACATATATAGCAAAGAAGAAGGAGCAAGTAAAAACGTGACTCACAATCCAATTCTCTTTCTGTTTTTTCCTTCCCATCAGCTCTGAACGACAGAGAGGTTTATGCAATAGAAACAGAGAGAGAATGATTAACGACGCAGTATTCTTCGCCTCCCATATACTTAACATTGAATTTAACGGCTACACATAGCTCGGGCGCTGTATTCTTCGCTAAACTTTTCTCTCGTAATGACCAGAATTCGAGCGAAGAATGCTACGCTGTTAGCATCCTTCTCGGCAGAGTCACTATTTAGTTCCAAAACGTGCCACATGCGTGCGCTAGTGTTCCATATACAAAATGTATTTCTCACATCATCTTCTCTCTTTCTCCCACACATCTCTAGAGTTTTTATTTATTTATTTATTTTGACTTATTTTACATGTCGAGGTTAAGGCTATATGTAGCCTTATCTACCACCTAAACATGACACAAAATTGAAAAATCAAAGGATATAGCTAACAATAGCAAAAGGAAAAAAAAGTTAGAAAGTAAAAAAAAACACAAGAAACAGACTGTCACTTGGACACACACACACACATACACACACACACACAAATATAATATAGTGCTACACGAAAGTACATACATGTTATAATATGTAATAAGTGTTGAGTTTCATATCTTTATGACAGGCTTCTCTATTGGCTCTTCTGTCTCTGTGTCCATTCAACCCTGCTTCGATAACAATAAATTATATACTGCTCTTTTAAAAGATGCTCAAGATTTTGACTCACGTACCGAGGTTGGCAAAGTATTCCAATCACGACACGTTGAAATTATATATGATTTGGATGAATAAGTTGATCTATGAATAGGAATTGCAAGTTGGCTATTAAAACGTGATCTTGTGTCCCTCTCATGGAAATCGCTTAAAAAATTAAGATGTTTTAGAAGATAGGAAGGTTCTGTAAAAGTAAGTGTTTTATACAGCAGTACCAACGAGTGCAATTTTTCGCCGTTGCTGCATCTTCAGCCATTGCAGCTTTTCAAAGAATGGCGTAACATGATTTGAGAATTTTAAGTTAAAAATAAAACGTATACAAGCATTTTGTAGTCGCTGCAAACGCTTTTGTAAATGTATATCAGCGTCAGTTAAGGCGGTGTCACAGTACTCCAAATGTGGTACTACTAGGGTTTGAACAAGAGTTTTTTTCAACTGTGTTGGTAAAAAGTTTTTTAATTTGCTGAGAGAATGAAGAATTCCAAAAGCCTTCTTGCATGATGCGTTAATTTGATCGGACCAAGTTAAATATTTGTTAAGTATGACGCCAAGATTTTTCACAGAGAAAGAGAAGGGAATATTTACGCCTTCTAAAGTTATATTGGGAACAAGTGAAGCATCTATTAACGTCGTTGCACGTTTGGAAGTAATTAAAATTGACTTTGATTTGACTGGATTTATAATCAAACAATTATTTGCTGACCATTTAGCCAAATTACTCAAGTGTTCGTTCATCTTTGTTATACAAGTATCTATTTGCTTTGGTGAAGAAGATAGATACAATTGAACATCGTCCGCATACATGTGATACTTACAATTTTTTAGAGACTGTGCTAAGTCATTAATATAAAGGCAGAAAAGAAGAGGCCCTAAAACACTACCTTGAGGAACCCCACAAGGAAGGTTACGCTGACCAGAAACTAAGTAGGCAACCACCACATACTGTTTTCGGTCGCATAAGTAATTTTGTACCCACTTAGTAGCTGAAGTAGAGAAACTAAATTTTTGTACAAGTTTCTGTAGCAAAATGTCATGGTTTACTGACTGGAATACTTTGCTATAATCCAGTAAGGTAAGTATGGTTATCTCTCTCTTGTCCAAAGCAGAACGTATATCATCAGTAATACTGGTAAGGGCTGTAGAAGTGTTGCAATGTTTACGAAACCCGGATTGAAAAGTGTCTAAAAGGTTATAAGTTCGAAGGTGCTCACATATTTGATCACTTACAATATATTCAAGAGCTTTAGATAGGGCAGGTAATATTGAAATAGGCCTTAAGTCTTCTGCAGATCGGACATCCTTAGTCTTAGGAAGAGGCAGGACTCGTGCTGTCTTCCACAAGACTGGGAATGTTCCGGTAGTAAGGGAAAGATTAAATAAATTGGTAATTGGGTAATATTTTCTTGATCAATGTTATGCTTATTTCATCAGCACCTATAGCAGTGGATTTTATCCTCTTAATCGCTTTCATTACATCATGTGGGGTAACACAAGTGAAAGAGAAAACATTTTCTTCAAAATTAGGGATTTGTCCTGTATTATCAGATCTTGCATTTATCTGTGAGCTAAAACTATCAATTCTACAGAAATAATTGTTAAGATAATCGGCAGAGAAAGGAGCAGCTACATCCGGCTGGACTCTTTTGCTGCTACGAATGCCAAGTAGCTTCAAATTTCTCCAAAGATGGGAGGGATTCTTGTTCTCAAACAGGGTGTAGGAAAATTTTAATTTCGCATTACGCACGGCTTGATTACATCTATTTCTAAGGATCCTATATTCCTCAAATTTGTCATTTAAGTTGGGTAGATTCAATTTACGTGCTTTCTTAAATTTAATATACGCTCTGTCGCGACAAGCCATTAAACTTCGAATTTCATCTGTAATCCAGGGCGAAGGAGAACGAGAAACACGTTTTTCTCTCAAGGGGGCATGAATGTTCAGAATATAAAATATTATATATCTCATTGAAATAAGATAGTTGGTCTTCCACAGAAGGAAAAGAACTTATTAGATGCCAAGGCAATAACGCAGCATCAAGCAAGAGTGCTTCATTGTTAATGTTGGCTAAATCTCTGTATAAAACAACTTTAGGCTTGAATTTGGGAGTCTTAATAGAATAGCAAAGATAAGATCATGACGCGAAATGCCAGGTACTGAAAATTGACCGAAATGAAGAACTCTATCAATGTCGGAAGTTAAGATTAAGTCAAGAAGTGAATCTGAGGTGGTAGTATGAAACGTAGCTTCGAGCGGACAGATGGAAAAAATTTAAGGATGTAGTAATCTCGCGGAATGTTTCTACTTCACGTTTAGTTGACAATAAATCAAAGTTCATGTCCCCAAGTATGAGACTATGCATATAAAGTGGTGAGATACGAGAAATATCTTCTTCGAAATTCTTAAATGATGCCCCTGGTGGGCGGTACACACAAGCCAAAAGCAATTTTTGGTTCTCAATACATATCTCAACTATGATGTACTCAGATTCGAAGCTATAATGTCCACCTGATTGACAAAGAATTTTTGCGTCAATGTCATTTCGCAGAAAGATTGCAACCCCACCACCACCTTTGTTAGTGCGATCGTTTCGGATAATTTTGAAGTTATTTAACAATACCAGATCATTAGAAAGAGTTGGCTTTAACCAAGTCTCGGAAACTAATATTGCATGCAAGTTCTCAACGGAATGAAAAATAACTTCGAACTCAGTATAATGTCTGACAAGGCTCTGCGCATTAATGAGCACAGCATTGAACGTTGGTCGCTTCGGTTTATTAAGTTCTGTTTGCAAAAAATACTGAGGGCCTTCGTAAGACACTTGGAGATCGGGTAGCTGTAAAGGTTCATTGTCTTCGAAAACAGAGGGACATATTTTATTTAGTTTGGTTAAAACGAATGAAGAGGGGCTATGTTTGTTGCTTATATTGTCAGTTATTGTACTCATGTAATATTGAATATTTCAATGGCAGGTATTACGAAAAAACAGAAAGACTAGAGAAAACGAAAAGACTATAGAATGGAGATTTACTGTTTCCTTGTTGGTTATGTTAAAAAAATCCATTGCCTCATAACATGCGGATTTTGCCTCAAACGAGGTTCTTGCTTGCTTTTCCCGAAACGGAGTGGCTATTGGTAACTTGGGGGAGAAGAAAATAAAAAAACATAGCACTGACCTTGAGGAGGAGGCGAGCCGAAACTGGAAACAACAGGGGTGAAAGAACGCAGAGACAGGGACGTCTTCCCGTGCTGATGATGGGAGGGGACACTTTTGTATCCATTCCCACATTAGAATCACTAGAAGCTACACTCGTACTGAGCTTGACAAATGCATGTAAACGCATAATTGATAACCACATCCAACACAAAATATTGCCGACAAATAAAAATAGCAACACAACCACACACTTTTCAGAAAAAAGCGAGCACACCATACTTGTTGAAAATATTGTCAGATAAATATAAAGCTCATAAATCACATAGCTACTGCAGTTATCGCTTCTGTGTATTGTAGAATTTAATCAATGACAAGTATGCACACATAAATAGATGTAGGACGTTGAAACACACGCACACACACACAAAGAATTCTGATGCACACAATAATCATACTTGAATATACATTTAACAAAAGGGGATATATGTATTAATAAAATAGTAAAAGAAAAACAAATCTCTAACATATCACACACAGTACAATATGTACACGTTCCGTGCTGCGATATTATGCCACTAACTGTTGGCGATATTCGCTATTTCTGTGTCCTCACAAGCTGTTAAGTTCGGCCTTGGTAGAGACGAAATGTCTAGTTCCGTTTTTAAGGACAACTATCTTTCCGTCTTGAGTATACACCTGCTTGTAACCATTTTTCTGAACTGCAGAACGCAACAATTCCAGTCGATGATGGCACAGGTCTTCTTTGATGGTGATGTTGGAGCCCTTCAGTTTTCTTTTAATGCTGAACACCTTAGCCCTGGTTCGGTAGCTTGCAAACTTAACAATTATTGGACGTGGTTTTCCCTCTAATTTGGGTCCAATCCTGTGACTTCGACTAATGTCGTTTATGTCCATGGGAACACCTAGCCGCTCTTCAAACAATTTGATGGCTATAGTGTCAGTATCTTCATTTCTTCCTTCCGGTATTCCGAAGATCCGAAGGTTTTCCCTCCACTGGTATTGCTCCAGTTCTACAATCTTCTCTTGCAGACCACTTATTTCTGCGTCCTTGTTCTTTAGCTCTTTCCGAAGGTCATACACTTCTTCGGAATTGAACTTAAGAGTTTCTTCCAGTCTTTCCACCACTACTTTCGTAACTGATTCAATTATTCAATCTACGATGAGTTTTAAAATTTCAGGGGTTTGCACCACTGACTTGACTTCTTCGCAGATTTGCCGCACGAAGTCCTTTTTCTCTGCTTCGAGCGCACTGTTTCCTTGGGACCCCTTGATAGCCTTACAGGGAGCCATTGTACTGTGAAGACTTCGTACAAACAAAATAACTGTAAATTAGGAAAGTAATATTTATACAAGATTTTCACTAGATAAGAAAACGTTATATTGTTCTTCTATGTATAACTGAACTATGGAAACATAGATTGTTGCGAAACACTTCTTCCACTGAACTTTATGGCATGAAAACCACGGAGCGCGATACGTGCACGTCTAACCACTAGCCATGTCGGAGCTGAAGCATTCAGTGATACCAGATTTTAATAACTGAGTTGTATCACATAATCTAGAAAGCAGGGTTGGAAACTAACATTTTTAACATGTTTTTCCAGGAATTGTTAAAATTACGAATTAAGCTCTGAAATTATTACGAATGAACTAGTACTAGATAAGGTAAACATGATAATTTTTGGAAACGATAACCAACCCTGACATCAATGGCGGCTCATGAGGGAAAATATCTCCAGATCGCTATAACTTCGACGTTTATTAACCGATTTTCAAAATTCTAACGACAATCGATAAAGAAAAAAAATTGCTATTTTTTGATTTATTGCGGGTTGCATAACTCGAAGGATACTATTGTTGAGGCATGTCATTGATTTTATTCAAAAAGAGATTATTTTGGTAAAGGACAGTATATTTAATAAATTGAATGTTAAGAAACTAAGTGTTATCATGTAACGTAAACACGTGTGTGTGTTTATGTGTTGACATCAATGTTGTGTGTATGTAATGAATGTTCTACGGCTAGACGCTTGGTCGTCAATTCGTAAGATATTGTAATTTGTATTTGTAATGTTTTTGAATTGTCATCAGATTGTCACATTGTAACATTGACACACTTTGACTGTGATATAATCGTTGAGTTCGCAGAAATTTGTAAGTCTGAGAATTTGATCACGATGTAATTCGGGTGAAACCAACGTTTTACCAATAGCTGAGATATACAGAAAGTCGACGACAATGGATTCCAAGATGTCTGGAATATTCGTATAAAACCTTATAGTTTTAGAGATTGGGATCAGTCTCAGGAGACCGTCTTAGAGCATTTGTCTCAGAGTTCAGTCTAAGAGATCATCGTACATCGAGTATTCACATAGTTACTCATGTCACAGTAGTTACTTATCTGTGATTCGAAGTCCAGTATTAGATCAGGAGATCTAATAGTTCAGCAGACCATTATAGTGGATAATGGTACACAATAGTCGACCATTGTAGACTATTGGCAGCAATATAAAAATCGTCCAGAACATCGATAGCAGTTCCAGTCATCAGTTGTATAAAGGTACGTGTATCTCAGCTATGTTTGAGTTCATCGTGGTTAACTTCCTAGCTGCTTAAAGAAATGTGATCTTGCGTTTATATTCAGTCGACGATCAATCACAATAGTACACAAGCTTTAATGAAAATACAAAGTTTTAGTTCAAAGTCAATTAATGTGGTTTCTTTCCGTCATCCTGTACCTACTCATTCTAGATGGTGAGTAGCAGCGATCTTCGACCGTCATTTTACATTTCATCCCCATGCTATATAGGCACGACGGTGGAAGGTTGTTATGGTGGAGATAGCTGAGGTTCGATTCCCGAAAAGTACTAGGAGTAACTCTCACCATTGTTATGGTAGAGATGCTGGTTTTTGTAGCGATTCCAGGGCAGTTTTGTGGTGGAGATATTTTGGTTCGATTCCCGAACAGTGCTAAAAGTAGGTCGCACCAATCTTATGGTGAAATTAGCTATGACTCGAATCCCGAAATGGAATAATTTTAGTGTTAAGAATATATTTTAATAGGTTATGGTTAAGTTTGGTTTATATTTAAGTTATTTAGTATGTTAAGAGTTTGTATTATAATCGTTCACCACTCAAAGATGAGATTTGGTTCGGATCTCGAATAACTAAGGCAATTGACTCAAGCAGAATAAGTAATACGTTAACCCTCAGCACCCACCCTCACTTCGTAATTAAAGTTGAATTAAGTATTAAGTTAAATGAATGAAAGAACTGTGTTGACTAGAGCACAGAAAGCGAGTAAGGGAATAAATATTGATGTGAATTTATTTGGTGTGAGGACACCAGAAAGACAAAATACTTATTGTAGTCACGATAAAGTCGCGAGTCCTAAAATTGTTTTGAGTAAAGAACCAGTTTTTAATTTCCCAAGTAGTCCGGTGACGAAATCTGTATCGGAAGACTTTCCGTCAATCATAACTTTAGATCCGAAATTAGTAAATAGTGAAAATAAGAATTTTACGATGGCGTCTAACATTACGTTTTATGCAGATATTAATAAACTGCCTAAATTCGATCTCAAGAACGATAATGACATCGTGTCGTTTTTCGATGAATTTGACGATGCTTGTCAAATGGCAGGCATCGCCGAAAGCAAACGAAAGGAATTACTGCCCAATATT